>NW_024374256.1:1723084-2389553 GCF_014805655.1 Passer montanus
TCTGGCCCGTCGCCATAACAACCGCGCCGCGCCTCGCGGCCCGCCCTTTCCCGCAAGATTGACAGCCTCCGCCACCAATCAGCCAAGAGGGCGGCGCGGGGACGCGCTGGGATTGGCGGGCGGGGAGCGCCTCGCGCTTCCGCGGCCGCCGGTTCCGGTTCCGGCGGCGGCCCGGTGCGGGAGCGGCGGCGCGATGGGGCTGAGCGCGGAGGAGGCGGCGGAGCAGGAGGACCGCTTCGACGGGATGCTGCTCGCCATGGCCCAGCAGCACCAGGGCGGCGTGCGCGAGGTAGCGCCGCCGGCACCGGGCGCGGGGAGGGCGGGGCGGGAGCGGAGGAGCGAGCGGGGAGCGGCCCGGCCTCCCCGCGCCCCGCCCCGGCACGTGGAGCGCGGCACGCACGTGCGCCGCTGCCGGAGCGGCGGTAACGGCCCCCGGCAGCGCCAGCCCGCCCGTTAATTAGCGCGGTGTTAATGAGGCGCCCTCGCCGTGGGCTCGCAGCCCGGCCCCGGTGCCCCGGGAGGGCCCCGGGAGCGCGGCGGTGCCTGCGGTGGGTCACAGCGGGGCAGAGCACCGCAGGGCAGCGTGCGGCTGCCCCGTTCACCCTCCCCGCGAGGCCTGGCCGTGATCGGGGGCTCCCCCCGTGCATCCCCGGTGCATCCCCGGTGCCACCGGCTGGCGGCTCCGGGAGCCAGGCGCTGACCTGGGAACAACCTCCCACCCACATCCCGCTCAGGAATAACTTCTCAAAAAGGTCCTGTGAGAGCCCCCGGTGCGGTGCAGCAGCTCGGAGTGAAACCCCGCGGGGCAGCATTGCTGGGAAACAAAGACTGGCCAAGCTCGGGGAGGATGTGGGCTTGCAGAGGGGATCTGGGGCTGCTGCTTCGTGCATCAGTGGCCCCTGGCAGCTGGAAAAATAAGGAGTTTGCAGACGTGCAAAGAAGCTATGTGTATATTTATATATATATTTATATATACGTGGGGATGTGTGCATGCATAAATCCATTCCTGCCTGGGGCAGCAGCCTGGGCTGGGGCAGCAGGAGCTGGGAATCAGCTGCTGCCTTCAAGCAAAGCACAGCAAGCCCTGTGTGCAGGGAGAGCAGGGCTGGCTCTGCTCAGCTCTGCTGGGCTCACGGGGCTGGCCCCAGGGCACAGCCTCACACAGGGAGGACAAAGGATAAAGGCTGCTCCAGGGACTCCAGGTGGCCTTCAGTGGCCCGGGCTCACTGCTCCTTGTCTCTCCAGCTCGTGAACACCTTCTTCAGCTTCCTGAGGAGGAAGACAGATTTCTTCACCGGGGGAGAGGACGGAGTAGCAGAGAAGGTAAAAAAAATAAACCTCCAGGCGTTTTGCTCTTCCCCCTTCCATCCCACCCGTGTCTGTGCCATGCCAGGGGTGCCCTGCTTGGAGAGCTCCCACATCTGGGTGCACGTGGGCACCAGCAGCTCCCGAGGGAGGGAGACCCAGAGCTGCCCCTGCCAGGTGAGGAGCACCCAGTGCCCTGCTGGGGTGGCACCTCAGGGCAGGATTCTTGCCAGGCTCTGGCCAAAGGCTAGTTTGGAGAGCAAACCTGCCAGACACACTGACTTACTGGTGACACAGCAGGTGATAACCCCCGTTAGCTTGTTTGTTCAGGCCAGGGAAAACACAAAGTCCAGGGCTCTGCACATGCAGCTGCCCCTGGGCTGGGCTGGGGAGCCTGGGCACAGCATCCCCTGCCCTGCAGGGAGCTCTTGCTGGAACTGGAGGGGTTCAAGGTCCTTGCAGCCAAAACATCCTGTGATTCTCTGAAAGAAAGAGAGAAAGGTGAACCCTGCTGTCATTTTTGTTGGAGTAGAGAGCAGATCTCCCCCGTGGCTGGAGGCTGTGTGATCCCACCTGAGAGGCAGCTCAGAGGTGCCTGGCTGCTGTCCTGGGCAATTCTGTGCCTGTGCAAGAGAAGTGTTGGTGCCTTGGGTGTCAAAATGCTTCATGGCCTCCTGGAAAAGTGCCCTGGCACCACGGGAACCACAACAAACAGGGAAGGAGCTGCTTCCCCAGCCCTGCTGAGCCGTGGAAGGGAAAGGAGAGGGTGGGAAAGTCACTGTGGGCAGTGACAGGGACAAGCTCAGGTTTCCTGACCCTGGATCATGGGGTTGGGAGCAGGCTGGGACATCCTGGGGGATGCACACCTTGCATTCTGTACTCCAGGAGAGTGGAGCTGAGCTGAGTAAACAATCCTTGCTCATAAAGCCAAGCAGAAACACTCAGTGCTTGCTTCCAAGCTACAGCTTGCTTGGAAAAGGCTCTGGATTCCCCCCCACCCTGAAGCTCCTGGGATATATATATATATAAAAAAAAAAACAAATGTTCCTCCTCTGATTCCTTGCTGAGGGTCTGTCTCTGTTATTTTCTGGGGCAGACCTCAGCTCACCTACGTGCTGCTGTGCACAGCACCCCTGGCCTTATCGAGCCTGGGGCAATTCTCTGGCTCCCTGCCTGTGTACTCAGCTTTCCCGCTGAGCACGCGGCCCTTGGCAGCAGAGACCTTGGGATTTTGCCTCCCAGAGTCACAACAGCCTTCAGGGGACTGACTGGGAGCAGGGCTGGAGCAAAAGATTCGTGGAGGAGCTTGCCCCTCAGTGTAAAAACAAGTGATTCAAGCGTTTCTCCTCTAAATGGTGGCACTGAGGCTCCGTCTGGAGAAAAGCCCGGGTGTGGGGAAGGTCAGAAGTAGGTAAAGGAGGTGGATCTGGTGTGTCCAGCTGTCCTGGAGGTGTGGAGTAGCTTCAGATAGCTGGGTTGGGCATCAGCTCATCCTGCTGGAATTGCACGAAGGACAAAATTAGTGGAGGATTTTTATTTCACTGTCCTCTCCTGGAAACATACTCTTGGGTAACTGGGAAGGACTACATTTAAATATTTCAAATTTTCTATTTTTCCTCCCTTTTCACTTCCTCCTCTGTTTTTCTGAATTGAAAAATCTCTAGATTTCCAGTCACAAAAACTGAGTGAAGATGAAGGGAAGATTCCCAACATCTGTGGGACTCAGCACACATTGTGTGACCGAGCTGGCTGGGTTGGGGTGTGAAGTGGGTGCTGTTTAACCCCGTGTGCCCCTGTCCCCAGCTGATCACAGAGGCCTTCAGCCACCACAACAAGCTGGTGCCCAGTTGGATCTCCAGACCCCCAGGGACACAGCAGGTTCAGACACCCTGTGCTCCTGAGGAGACCGAGCTGGCTGGGTTGGGGTGTGAAGTGGGTGCTGTTTAACCCCGTGTGCCCCTGTCCCCAGCTGATCACAGAGGCCTTCAGCCACCACAACAAGCCACCATCCAAGTGGATGTCCAACGACTGGGCATCCCCTGGTGCCCAGGGATCTGCAGACCTCCAGGGACAGCAGATCCACACCCTGTGCTCCTGAGGAGACCGAGCTGGTGCCGGTGCCCAGTTGGATCTCCAGACCCCCAGGAACACACCAGATCCACACCTGTGCTCCTCAGGAGACCGAGCTGGCTGGGTTGGGGTGTGAAGGGTGCTGTTTAACCCCTCGTGTTCCTGTTCCCCAGCTGATCACAGAGGCCTTCAGCCACCACAACAAGCTGGCTCAGAAGGAGCGCCGGGAGAAGAAGGCGCGGCAGGAGGCCGAGCGGCGCGAGAAGGCCGAGCGCGCCGCACGCCTGGCCAGCCAGCGCCAGCAGGACAGGGACTGCCCCCAGCCCGGCGAGCCTCGCATCAAGGAGCTCACAGAGGAGGAGGCAGAGAGGCTGCAGCTGGAAATCAACCAGGTGAGAGCCTCTCGGGTAGCTGCGGGTGCAGCTTTGTGCTCCCTGTGGCTGCGAGGGGTTCGAGCGGCTCGGGCTTGCTCTTTGTCCAAGATCTTCCCCTTGCAGTGCCTCTTTGCTGTAACTTTTCTAAGGGCTGAAGATTGCCTGTTTTCACAGTGGGATGCAGTGAGTGGTGCTCTTCAGCTGGAGCTGAAAGGCTGAGGCCATCTAGTGCCAGCTCAGGAGGTGACACAAGGTGCCAGCTCCTGGCTGAGCGTGTTCCTCTCTTCTCTTTTCAAACAGAAGAAGGAGGCACAAGGGCAGGGTAACAGTGTCCCAGTGAAACCCTCGGAGGAGGAAGGTGAATCTTCAGATTCCAACAAACAGGTAAAACTCGTCTGGAGATACTTCAGATGCATAAAATGGTTTGGGTTGGAAGGGACCTTAAAGCTCATCCCGTTCCACCCTCTGCCATGACACCTTCCACTACACCAGGTAGCTCCAAGCCCTGGCCAAAATACACACTTTGAAAATAGAAATTAGACAATTTGGTGTTAAAAATGCATAGTTAATCCCTAAATGTGCCAGTACAGAGGGCTTGTGGGTTTTTTTCTTGTAGTCATGTTCTACCAGAAGCAGCTATTAATTATGGAGCTAAATTCAAGGGGATATAAAATACAAAGAACTGACCTGCAATCCTTAAAAAACCTAAGAGCTGTTGTTACAATGGAAACTGGAAAAGCTTCTTTCTTGATCTTGGATTGCTTAGGGAACAGATGATGAAGAAGAAGAAGATGAGAAGGATAAAGGAAAACTTAAGCCCAACTCTGGCAATGGAGCTGACCTTCCAAATTACAGATGGACACAGACTCTTTCAGAATTGGATGTAAGTAGTGCTTCATGACCAGGATCTGAGACAGGGAATAAGAGCAGGTGCTGGTAAGAGGTGAAGCCAATTCCCTGTGTCTCAGTTGCCTCTGGAAGTTCATTGGAAACAGCAATGTTTCAATAGCTGGGAGAGAGCTTTGTAACTCAGTAGAATTCCCAGGAACTGTAGTTTTCAAAATTTTGGTCTTGTTTTAACCAGGCATTGAAATCTGCTTCCCTTTTTATGATCCCTTCCTCTCACCTCCTGCTCGCTCAGTACCTCAGGGAAAGGAGTCTCTGCTCTGTCTGGCTTTGGTGAAACCAGGGCAGGAAGGCTTGGAACAGCAGCATGGGAGGGTAAGGAGGATTTTCCCTGCCCAGCTGCTCAGATCTGCTCCTCTTTGCTGCAGCTGGCTGTCCCCTTCAAGGTGAGCTTCAGGCTGAAGGGCAAGGACGTGGTGGTGGATATCCAGAGACGCCGCCTCAGGGTGGGCCTCAAGGGCCACCCCCCTGTCATTGATGGGGAGCTCTTCAACGAGGTCAAGGTGGAGGAGAGCTCCTGGCTCATTGAGGATGGCAAAACAGTCACCGTGCACCTGGAGAAGGTAAAGCAGGGTGGGCTGGGCAGGAGTCAGGCTGGGCTGCCTCTTCTGGGCCCTCAGCTGAAACAGCCCTGTGGGTGTCCTGGCACAGTGTCAGTGGTGCCACTGCTTGTGGGGTATTTAAGTTCCTCCATCTTCAGTCTAATTTTATGCTGTTCCAGAATACCCAATGTATTTCTCAGCAGTTCAAGAGAAGCTGGAAGGAAATCAGTCATTTTAGTGTTGTTCTTTAGTGTGTTTTGACATCTGTTGGTGACGTGAAAATCCAGGGACAGACCTCCTTGTGTCCCTTCTTGTGTCCCCTCTGGGCCTCTCCAGGTGGTGTGTTGCAATCTCATTTATGTCATGCCAAATGGGACATCTGACATTCTCTCAGATCTCCCAGCTGTGAAAATTTAGGCTGCCTAAAGTAATTCGAAACAAAAATACCCTTTATCTATGTTTATTGATATTTGGAAAACTAGCAAATAAAGTTTGATTCCATATTTTTTTTCCTGTGACTGAGACTTAAAAACCCTAGAACGAGTCCAAGAAAGACAAACTGGTTTTGCTTCTTTGTCCTCTAGATCAACAAAATGGAATGGTGGAACAAACTGGTCTCCACAGACCCAGAAATCAACACCAAGAAAATTAATCCAGAGAACTCAAAGGTAAGAATTCTTCTGTTTTATGGGACAGAGCCTGCTCAGGAATGAGCTCAGTTGAGGCCAGAGTTGTTCCAATCTGGATCTTGCTTTCAGTTGTCAGACCTGGACAGCGAAACTCGCAGCATGGTGGAGAAGATGATGTATGACCAACGACAGAAGTCCATGGGCCTGCCCACCTCTGATGAACAGAAGAAGCAGGATATTTTGAAAAAGTGGGTGCAGCTCATTCCTTGGCGTGGCTTTGCCTTCCCAAGTGCCTTCTCCTCTTCCTCTCTGGCACAAATAAGGGAGCAGCAGCTTGGCCTTTGGTCCTCTTGGCCAGCCAACAGTGTCTGTAAAAGCCTGTGGGGGTAGAAAGCCTAGTGGGAAAATCTGGGAATAGCCTAGCTCTGGAATTGTCTTAATCTGCTGATTTCAGGTCCAGAAGGCACATTTAGAGCTGAAGGTGCCATCTCTGCTGAACTTTAACATGGTCTTGATTGGTGTCTAATCTCCCTCGGTAGCCAGCTAATCACCCCTCCCTCCCTCCCTCCCTCCCTGCACTTGCCTCCAGACAGTTGTCCCCAAGCCACTTTTATGGCTTTATTGCCCTGTTTGGCATAAATTCACTGTGGCAGGGAAATGATTCCTGGAGCTCCCAAGGCCATTTGGGAAGGTGTGGAGGCAATTCTGGGTCACACAGCTTCTTCAGCAATGCAGCCCCACACCTTATCTCTGGGTGAAGGATTACTGTGGCTGACCTGCCTGACTCCTTGGCTTTATCTGTAGTGCCAAAAGCTCTGTGAAGCTGAGTGGGGTCTGAGCAGAGCAGAGACCAGGCTGCCCTGGTGCTCAGTGGGGTGGGGAGCACCCTCTGCTCCTGGGAGGCCACATGCTGGCAGGGCCACTTGTTTGGTGCTCTGGAAGCTGGTAAAGGATGGAGAGGAAGTTTAGACTTTGTCCAGGGCAAAGGTGACTCAGTGACACCCATGTGGGTGCTGATGTCTGCCAGTGGAGCTGTCCTGGCTGCCAAACAAGGACATGATCCTCACAGCACAGATGGCCCTGGAAGTGGAGAGTGGAAATGCTGTGGGGGCGTTCCAGGGGAAACCCTGAGATGGGAGCACAAAGGAAACCAAGCTGCCCTGGCTTGCAGGGTGTGTGTGAGGCCTCCACAGGGCTGGCATGTGTTGTGTCCCTTGGGGAGCAGAGCAGAGCAGCCTCTGTGTGCACTGGGCACTCCTGGGCACACAGCACTGCCCTCAGAACTTCCCAGTGTGGCAGCCTGAGTCCAGGTAGTCCTGGAAGGTGTCCCTGTCCTTGCAGGGGGTTGGAACAAGATGATCTCTAAAGTCTCTTCCAACCCACACCATTCTGGGATTCCCTCTGCTGGGACTGCAGTACATTTGAAATGAGGTTACACCTGGTGTGAAACCAGGCTCCTCTGGCCATGTCCTCCCTGGGATTGTACTGGCAGAGCACTGGGATATTCCCCACATTCCACTAAAGCTGCCAGCCCTAATCTGCCTTCACCATCTCCCCTCTGCCCCACAGTCAGTGTCGTGGCTGCTCTGTGCCCAGCCCAAGGCAGCAGTGAAGGGTGTGTGTTTGATAATTAACAGCTCCCGTGTGTCTGGGCCTGCTGACCTGGTAGGCTGGCAGGAATGCTGTTCCCACTGACCCAAGGGAAAGGTGTTTGTAGGGAAAGTGCAGGGAATGTGTCCCAAGGAGCTCAGCAGAGCCCTCCCTGCTGTGGAGGGCGTGGGGCTGCAGCAAAACTGCACAGTGCAGGAAGCAGGAGCCCTTCCCTCCCCAGACAGAGCTGTTTGCCTCCTGCTCACTCACCCAAACTCTTGTCTTTGTTTTCCTTGCAGGTTCATGGAACAGCATCCAGAAATGGACTTTTCAAAGGCTAAATTCAACTGAGCTCTCCCCCTTCCCCCCCTCTTTCAGTCAGCCCCTGAATGGGGCAGGAAATGTATGGTTGGATATTCCTCACCTTGGGCAAGTAAAAGTTCAGCATCCCCCACCCGAGCTTGCTGTGGAGGCAGCTGCTCTGTCACCCTCAGTGTCCTGGGAGCAGCAGGCAGGGCCCCAGAGCAGCTCCACACAGAGCATCTGCCACAACTCCCAAAGGCAGCGAGGAGAGAAGGAGGGCTTAGAGCACAAAGGGTGTTAGGGCTGAGAGAGCCAGGCCTGAGAGGTTTTGGGGTAAATCCTTGAGGTGTTGCTTTGCTTCCCTGAGCTGCTCGTCTGCTCTTTGCTACTGGCACAGGTACTCCTGAGTTCTGCTCCCTCCTGCTCTCCTGTGAAGACAAGGGTCAGTTTATTTGGTAAAATAAATCTTTTTTCTGCCTTCTTGGGAAGGGAGTACAGCAGTTGAAAAGCACAGCTATTGCAGTGCAGACAGACCCTGCTTCTCCTTGCTGCTGCTCCTGTTTGTGCCAGAAGTGGGACAGCTGGAGCACTCGGGGGCTCCCAGCACAGAGGGAGGGGTCAGCCTGCTGTCCTGGAGCAAGGAGAGGCTGGAGGCTCTGTGGCTGTGGGTGGGAGAGGGCGTGGGGGGCGTTGGGGATGCTGTTGTTGCTGGGAGTGTCTCCTGCCTCTTCCCCAAGAGCCTCTCTCCCCTGTGGCCGCGCGCTGTGTGAGCTCCTGCTGACGAGTGGCATCACTCTGCATGTTCCTGTCTTTGTTAAAACTGCAGTGCAACATAAAGGAAAACAAGTGGAGAATAGCTCAGTGTGTGGTTTCTTTGGCAGAAGGGATCAGGGATCCAGGCTGGGAGGGGAAAGGAAGAGGTGCCAGGGGTGCTGTGCCTGTGCTCTCTGCAGCTGCCTGTGGATTCCTCTGGTGCTCTCAGCTCTGCACTGATGGTCTCTCCCTCCCTCAGGAGGTGGCACTGGGGGCTGTGTCTTGCTCAGGAGTGCTGCTGAGCCCCATTCCCAGCTTAAACCCCAGGGTGGCTGCTCCAGGCTCTGCTCTCCACAGAGCAGCACGAGCCACACCAGGAAGCCACCCTTGCCCCAGGTCTCCTTTATGCCCAGCTAACAAGGAGAGTGTCAGGGAATCCTGGGCTCTGTCCCAGATCCCTGCTGCTGTGGCTCTTCTTGCCTCTGCCTCCCCCAAACATTTCCACCTCCTCCCTGAGGGATGGGCACAAACGGCTGAAAATTCAGTTTGGGCAAAGTCCAGCCTGGTGCAGCACCTGGCATGGGGGGTTGTTTTCTGAGCAGCAGAGCACTGTTTGCATGAAGTCTCTGTTTTACAGACTCTTGGGGTTAAAAAGCAGCCAGCCTAGCAGAGCAAGGACCCAGACCAGGGCAGCTGCCTGTGGAGTGCTCTGGGCCAGATCTTCCTGCCTGTTTGTCTTCCAGATCACCTACACCCACCTGCCCTCACCTACACCCACCTGCCTTCACCCTTTACTCACCCTACACCCACCTGCCTTCACCCTACACCCACCTGCCTGTCTGTGCTTTGGCCCTGATAAAAGAGCAGCATCTCCTGTTTTCAGAAAAGCTGAACTGTGCAGGATTTGAAGGTTTCAGCCCCAGAATGAGCTACCTGCCTGGTCTGTGGGACAGGTGAGCTGGGAGGGCTGAGCAGCTTCACCCTGTTCTCAGCTCTGTCAGCGAACCCCAGGGAAGCTGGGGGAGAGTTTTAGGGGGGAAGGGGTCAGTGGGAGAATGGGGCCACCCCTGGTGCCCTGACCCTGCAGGAGGTGAATGCCCGGGCTGTGTTTGTGAACGTGGCTGATCCCAGAGCTGCCCCTGGACTTCGCCCCCTCGGCAGCGGAACAGAAGGTGTTTCAGTGCTGGCCTTGTCCCCTGCCAACACCCCCGGGCACCGCTGTCCCCAGGCCAAAGTGAGGTGGGAGCACCCTTTTGCTTCCCCTAGGATAAACCCTGCTGCGTCCCAGCAGCTGCTCAAGGCTTGAGGAGTGCAAAGCCCCACCTCAGTGTGAGTCCCTGGAGACCCCGGAGCGTGGCCTTGTCCTGTGCCCAGGGCAGGGAAGGGCTGGGCAGCACCAGGACCCACACCCAGCCGTGGTGCCCGAGCCCCAGCAGAGCAGGGAGGGCAGTGCTGGACAGGGACAGGTCACCCGGGTGCCCCTGGCTCCCCACACCTGTGCCAGGTCCCTCTGTCTCCCTCTGGTTCCCCACACCTGTGCCAGGTCCCTCTGTCTCCCTCTGGCTCCCCACACCTGTGCCAGGTCACCTGGAGCAGCCGTTCTGGTGCTGCCACCAGCCGGAGGGCAGAGCCTGCAGCTCCTCACCTGCCCAGGGCCCTTCCTCACCCCCTGTAAAAGCAAGGCCTTGGCAGGCACAGCAGGCTCTGCACAGAGCTTTCTACAGGGTACAGTTTTCCCCAGTCATTTGGTTTTTTTCCTTAACAGCAGCTCCTGGCTTAGCTTTTATTAATGAATATTGCAGCTCAGAGCATTTGGGAAATATCCCAGGCTCCAGGACTGCTTTGGGAAGAGCAATGGAAGAGCAAAACCCCGAGGAAGGGAACAGGAACAGCGAGTATTGGATGTTACTGTGTCATTTTAGGAGGAGCCTCAGCTGCTCTGTTACTGCAAAGGCCAGGCTGTGAGGAATTAGAGTCCATCCATCTGCTTCCTAATGCCTAAGCCACACTGAAATAAATAATTCAGCAACTCAGGATGTGGATGTGCAGAAGAATTTCTCTAACACTCCTGCAGAGCTCCTGAGCTGCCCTCACCTGATCCCAGGGACTGTGGGCAGGGGGACAGCTCGGGCTGGGCAGGACAGGGATCCCTCTGGGGCCACAGCACAGCAAGGACACACAAAGTGGGAGTGTCTGGAGACTCCTGGCAAAACCAAGCCCAATAAAACCAAACAATGTCTTCAGGAAAAGCCAGGTGCTGAGTCAGGTTCCCAGAAGGAAGCACCTGTGTGAGAGAACTCCTCCACAGCTGCGTGGCCAGGTAAAGGCTCTCGTGTTTGTGAGGGCTCCGCTTGGGCAACCCAGTCAGCTCACTCAGCAGAACACTCAACACATGCTCAGAGCAAAAACCACTCCAGCAAGAGCCAAGACAGCTCCATCCACAGCAAACAACTCCCTGCAGACAGAAACCCCATGGGCTCATCCCTTGTGTGGATGTGAGCCAGGAGACCCAAACTGGGAAGCTGCTGAGCACAACTGGGCTGACAGGCCCCACCCAGCTGGTCTGAGGGCTCCAGACACAAAAACATCCCCAGAGACCCTTCCCAGCCAAGAGAAGGCAGCATTTAGCTGTTCATGGCTCTGAAATCCTCCCAGGAAACACATCCTGGTCCTGTGCCCAGGGGAAACCCCCCAGGGCTCCTGCCCAGCCCCTGCCCGGAAGGGTGAGGGAAGGTCAGCAGCCAGGAATGGAGCCCTGCAGGTTATCCCAGGGTTTGGACTGAAATTGGGAAGTGCAGAACTGGTCCTTCAAGTCCCAGGCTCAGAGGCTGGGCCACCCTCCATCCCTGAGCTGATCCTGAGGACCAAACCCCACATCTGCTGCCACGAGCTGGTGACATCAGAGGGACAACCTGAGAATTCTCCCCCAGGCTCAGCTTTTCCAGAGCTCAGTTCCAGCATCACGCCCAGGGAAGGTCCAGGTTTGCCTGCAGGACAACAAACACTTCCCCAGAGGCTCCTTCATTTGCATCCAGACACCAGCCTGACATTCAGGATCCCCCTGGAGCTACCAAATGGGTGAAAATGTCTTTGTCCCTCTGGGACTGCAGGAATCAGCCACCCTCTGAGCAACCCCCACCCCAGGATCTCCAAGCTGGTGAAAACAGGAATGTAAAAGTCACAGCACAGTAAAGAGCACAACTTTTACTTTATAAAAAAGACCAAACCAGAACATTTAAGGCCAGTGAGTGCAAAAGAATCCCACAAGACACCACAGGTGAACCAGCTTCAGGGACCATCGAGCTGACAGCCTTCCTCTTAGTGAATTTGGGGGGGCTTGGGTTTTTTTGGCTAGTTTAATCCCCACACGCTCACTCTTCATACCCACACTAGCCACTAAGGTGTGTATCTGCTCTGTAGCCCAGCTCAGCCCTCGTGTCCAGCACAGCCCACAGAGCTGTGTCAGTGTGACCCACGCGACACCTCAGCGCTCAGCTTTGAGGAAACTTGTCCAAAATAACAATGTACAAACCCAGGAGAAGCAGAAGCCAAGCAGGTCCCTCTGGACAGGCAGCACTGGGAAGGAGGTGACCTCACACAGCTCCCCTGGAGTCCCAGCCTGGCCTTGCTTCAAGTCTTTCCCTTGTATAAACTCGATTTCTCATAAATCAACAGCTTTAAACACAAAGCAGGGAGGGGAAGCCAAATCCAAGGCTCAGTCCCTTCCCTTCATCGATCTTTGAAACATCTCTGTGTCTCCAGGTGTGGTCTCAGTAATGCCCCTGATTCCTGGAAGCACACTCTGAAAACAGCCAGTGGTTTACAGAAACAGGCTCTAACAGGGACTGGAACTGTCCATTTCAAAGGGTTTTGGCCTTTTAAAGGAGCTTGAGAGCTTGTGAGAGGAATTAAATCCTTTCTCCCTGCCCAAACTTCTGAAGAGCAATCACAAGCTACAAAATAAAGGCACATTTCAATTCAACTAAGGCACATTTCAGTTCAATTAAGGGACATTTCAGTCCAACTGAGGCACATTCCAGTCCATCTAAGGCACAAAACCATGGTCCACACCAAAGCCCAGGGCCGGTTTGGGCTTCCCTCTCCCCAAAATCCAGTGGGTGTGTTTGTCCTATGGCTGGTAAATTAAATGAAGCGTTTTCTGTTCATGTCCAAGGGCACCCAAAGCTCCAAACAAGTCCCATGGGTTGACATGTTTGCTTTGTGATAAACAACCAAGGGGCAACACCAACTTCCTCCTGCTGCAGCCCTCCAGGTCAGATGGCACTGAGCCCTTGGGACAGCAGTGCCCAATTCCTGGCTCCCACTGCCTGCCAGGGAGCCCCAAAGGGGAGGAGCAGCTGCTGAGTGCCCACAGGGAAAGGCAGGGACCAGCAGTGCCTCACAAACCCTCTGCTGACACTCTCAGGAGCTTTTTCTTTCGAGGCAAACCAGGGGATTTGAAGGGATTTTTTAGCAGGACAGTCAAACAGCCCAGTTCTGAACCATGGAAAGTCAGGAATGAATTGAGTGTTCCCCTCACTGCCACAATCCTGCTCCAGGCTCTCCCAGGGGAAACCTGGGAAGAGGAGTGAGGAGAGCTGCTGGCAGGCAAGGCAGAGTGTGCTCCTGGAGCCCAGCAGAGCTGATCCCCACGCTCTGCTCCTGCAGGGGCAGCCCAGCAGCCAGCCCAGCCCCCAGCACTGGCCCTGAATCAGGACATGAGCCAAGAGGCCACAAATTAAAAGAGTCCCACAAACCTGAACCTTCTCCTCAGGCAGCAGGAGGTGACACCAGGCTCAGCAGGGAAAGGCAGACCTCCCTACTGCAAACACCATGGGTAGAGGACTTTGGGTTGGTGGGACCAACAGAGGCACTTTAAACAGAGATTTGGGTCCTTGCAGAGCAGGATCTCAGCCTGCACCTCAACATCAGCACCAGCACAGACACCACAGTTACTCCCTATCCAAGTTCACTCAGGCAATGGCAGGAAGCAGAACTGTACAACAGGTCCCCAAAGCAGGGAAAGGGCTGAGCCACAGGCAGCTGGAGCTAAATGTGATTTACAGAAATCACAGAGGCACAAGTTCTCTGCTACTTCCTTGTCCATCTTCTCCTCCCTGGGCACACATTCCACCTCCCAGGTTCGTTAACTCTGCAGTTTGCTTCCTTGATTGTCCAAAAAAACCAAAATATCCAGTGAAGTTCAGGCAGCAGGAAGAATCTGGCTTCAATAAGGATCAGGGTAGACTGGGGAAAAAAAAATAAAAAATCGAGCATGGCACAGCACACTCCACATGGAAGGAGCAGGATTGTGAGTGCAGCAAAGGCCTGGAATGCCTCCCTGCTGCTCAGGTCCTTTAACAGTACACCTGGAGCAGAGGTGCCCCGGACGAGTCAGTCTCTGTGTCCTGGAAAGAGGAATCTCTGCTGGTTGGAGAGCCTTGGGGAGGAAAGAAGAGAAGAGACGGTGCCATTAGCCCAGGGGAAGCACAGCAGCCTGGCAGTGGGGAAGCAGCTGCCACAAAAGGCTTTGTGTACCATGAGGGAGGAGAAAGCCACACAAAGCCATGGCAGGGAACAGCCCTGCCTGCATTGCAGCCATCTCCCAGACAGAGCTGCTGTGCAGGAGGAAACTTGTCCTGTAGCCCTGGGCTGCTCTCGGGGAGGACAGAGCTCGGGGCAGCTGTCACTCCTGCCTGCTTCCCTTTTGCACAGTTCCTTTTGCTCCCAGTCTCACCCAGCTGTGACCTCTGGCAGTCACACCCCAAATACAGCCCCAAACTTTGTCAGGGCACAGAGAAACTGAAAGCTCTCAGGTCAGGTCCTGGCCAAGGACAGGGAACGTGCCACGCTGGGATTTCACCCCTTTTCAGAAAGATCCACCAACCCAGGGAGAGTCCAAGTTCCATCACCCCCAACGCCAGGAGAACTGAGGGGAGCCTGAGCAGCAGGGTCAGCCCAGGCTTTGTGGGGGTGAGGACATGGAGCAGGGGGGCCCAGGGCTCTGCAGTGCAGCCAGGCCCAGCCAGGTGCGTTACCTGCGCTGCTGTGCCGCCTCATGTTCCTGGCCAGCACATCCGCCGGGGTCTCCTCCGAGATCTGCACGGCCAGCTCTGCAAGGGAAGCCAAGAGGGCCTGAGACAGCAAAGAGGATGTGGAGGATGACTCAGCACTAAGGATCCCTGTCAGGGAACACCCTCAGGGAACAGGACTGGCAGAGTCTGATTCCTCCCATTGCTTCTGCCACTGTGCGGACAGTCTGAGCTGTGTCCTTAAATCCCAGGAGCAGCCTCTCTGCTAATCTGGGAAGCACAACACCCACACGGTTTCCTCTGGTATTTCTGGATATCTCCTTGCTCCCACACTCAGCTTCTCAAGGTTTTTCTACAACAAACTCTGTTCTACCCTGCTCTGGAGCTCAGACACTTGAGGCTGCTCCCACAGGGAGGAAGAAGCAGAAGCACTGGTGCTGTGGAACAGCCCTTCCCTCCTCTCTGCAGGAACATTCACAGTGTGGAGGAGGTCTGGGCTCTGAGGACACACTGTCACCAGAGTCTAAGGGTGGCATTAGCTAGGCAGCACATGGGAGAGAGCCAGCTGGGTAACTGGACATCCTCGGGCACGAGCAGCTCGTCTGGTCCTACCAGTTCAGTTTGACTCACCATTTTTCTGCCTGCCTTGGATGAGCACAGGCAGAAGCAGCAGCAGCAGCACAAACCCATCTATTGCTCAGCACAAACCTCATGGGCAAGGAAAGACAGGCTCAAGAAAGCCACAGCACAGGGAGGAGGGTGAGAAGCAGAGCTCTGCACTCACACACCCCAGCAGAACAGAACGAGCCCACCGGGGACACAGCAGCTCCCAGCCCCGCTGCAGCGCCACACCTCCATGGCTTTGGTGACACAGCCCTCTAGCAGCCCCCAGGGACCCCCAGGACCCCTCATACCATCCTGGCTGATGACCATGGACTCCAGCATCGTCTCGTTCCCGCTGTCTGGCGCGGTGGCCCGGCCTGACTTCTCCTCGTGGCCCGGGCTGCAGATGTGGGGCCGCACGCGGCTCTTGCGCGTGCTGATGCGGATGATGCCCCGCACCAGGCGGCACTCGGCGTCCTGCTCGTCCAGGTTGTAGTCCTGAGTGATGCTGTTGATCAGGTCCGAGATCTTGTTGGTCTTCTCCAGGAAGACGGTGTCCGAGGTGCACTTGGCCAGCTCGTCGATCTGGTGGACACTGAAGAGCTCCGTGAGCTTCTTGAAGATCAGCACGTCGATCTGCCGGCTGGACATGGAGCCGTTCAGCTCGCTGATGTCCACGTCGGACTCGTGGAAGGAATAGTACTCCTCCGAGCTCCGGTGGCTGCTGGGCAGTGCTGGCTTTTCTATGCTGTTCCTGAAGGGCTTCTCCAGCAGCTCCTTGCAGCAGGAGTCAGACTCCACGTGGTGGTTGGTGTTCCTGTTTGGATAGACGGGGATGCCCTTCAGCTTCACGTCTGGGTAACTGAAACTGCTGCCCATGCTGGACTTTTTGATCTGGTTCCCGTTCTTCTCAGCAGGAGAGGTGTTGGCGGGGCTGTTTGGCAGCCGCCCGTTGTAGTCTCCGTTCTTGCCATCATCCGTGGAGGTCTCAGCAGGCCCTGGATAGGGAATGCACACACTGCAGTCCTGGAAGCAGCCCCCACACGTCACTATGCAACAGAAAACAGCCTTGTACGTGTTCCAGGCCTGAGACAGGGAGGAGCAGCAAAAGCCCTGGTTTGGGGGAGCCTCTGCTGTCCCGGAGATGAAGGTGATGGTCTCTGCCTCGCGGCCGTTGGGGTCTTTGAGCTCGGCCTTGCGCCCTTTCCTGTCCCGCATCTGCTGCGCTCGGCTGCGGCTCGCCTTGATCTCGGGCGTGGAGCCACTGAACACCTCCAGGCTGACATCCGTGCTGTCCCTGCTGTCCCTGGCTGCCCGGGCCCGCAGGGGCACAGCCTCCTGGCACGGCTGCTCCCGCTGCCGGGCGCTGCTCAGCTCGGGGGGCAGGCGGCTCCTGCGGCCCAGCATGGCGCGGCACTCGGGCACCTGCAGGGCACAGGGGGGGCAAATCAGAGCAGTCCCCCACCACCAGCCCCACCTCAGCACAGAGGGATCCGACAGCCAGACATTCCCAAAGCCAACACTGCAATGATTTTTGGGAATGTTTTGTGTCAGGACTCGCGCTGCTCTCACTCAGGGTCTGCGTTCCGGGGCTCTCCCACCACCCAAGCCCTGCTGCTTCCTTTGGGTAGATGCTTTAAAAGGGCTATTTTCAGACATCAAAATCCCTGTAACCTTCAGAGGAGTCTCCTCCAGGCAGCTGGAAGAGGCGTCAGCTGCAGAGCCATGAAGGAGCAGCACAGCTGGAGGTGGAGCCACTGACAGGCTCCAAAGGGAAAGTATCTTTTTTTAAACAACTTCCCTTTGTCTTGCATTCCCCAGGATTAGGCTGGGCCCTGACAGCACTTATCCATTTCAAAACACATCGTGCCCAGGAGGAGATGACAAGCAATCCATCATGATGCAAGCTGCCAATTCCAACTCCACGTTTATTTGCTGCTATTTCAATTTAGAGGATTTAGCAATGACAGCATTACCAACACTAATGATTTTTGCCAGTCATGCTAAGGTCAGAGGATGTCAAAGACTTCCCTGTGAGAACCTGATGTCTTCATCTGGATTAAGGAAAAGACCTTGTCAACAAGTTGGTCTCAAATCAGCCCCATGGGAACAAAACCTTTACAAACCCTACAGAAACAGAACCCCAGAGTGCTCAGCTGTGCCAGCACAGCTCTGCAGGCAGGAGGGAACTGTTTCTGCAGTGAGCACTGTCCTGTTCCCTCTGCCCAGAGCCAACCTCCACACCCTGCCACGTTAACTCTCCCTGGTTTTCATCTTTTCATTATTAAAGCTCAGCTTGGGGTGGTGTGAGGAAGGTCAGGTCAGGGCTGGCACTCTGCACTGCTGCTCTGCCTTTACAGCCTCTGGTGGGTCCTGGAATTCTCCATGGTTTCCAGGCTTCCTGGCCAACGCTGCTTGCACCTCCAAGAGATCCTTTCAAACACTAATTAGGGTAATTAATAAGCAGTGAGAGCCCAGCCATAGTGTAAGTGTTGTATTTTACTGTGGACTTTCTATAGGGCACCTCAAGCATGAATAAATAAATCTGCCAGACCTTGTTAGAGCATTGCCTCTTTCTCCCTGGTTTTTAAACCAAGAGTCACATTTTCCCCACAGAGAAGCAGCCCCAGACTGAAAGCCAGGCAGTTACAGCACACCATTGCTTTCCAGGAATATTTTGGCTCTGTTACCTTACGAAAACTCATCCCAGGAGCTCCCTTTGCACATTCCTGGGCAATATCCAAAATAAAAAGCCCCAGATGCTCCAATTTCAGTGCAGGGCAGGCAGAGCTCCCTCATCTCAGCATCACTGCAGAGTTTTGATTGTTTTCACTTCAGAACAGGTTATTCCCCTCAACTTCCTCATTTTTGTAATTTTCTGCAGTTCAGAATTTAAAAACAGACTAAAAAAACATGAAATTAAATGAAAACATTTGAGCTGAACTGGGAACTGCTTACTGGGGTGTTTCTTTTCATTCCAAGTCCTCACTGAGAGACCCAACATCTGCATTGCACAGCAACACTCCTTTACATAACAACAGAAATATTCTGAGATTTCGGAGCATTTGGGGCAGAGGGAGGAGCATTATCTCAGCTCTGAGGAGAAGACCTGCAGGCACAGGAGCAGAGACACCTCTGGGCTCGCCCATTCCCATCACAAATCACGCTCCTGGGACCTCTGGACCACAAGGAAAAGTTCCTCAGGAGCACAGACAGGACACAGCTCCTCAATCCAGCAGCTTCCCCAGCACAGGAACGGGCTGGACCAAAACCCAAAGAAATGCTCAGACCAAAATCCCATCCAGGTGTAACTCACACGATGGCTGGGAGCTTCCTCTGCTCTCACACAGGCACTGTGGGTGACTGCAGGACCCTCCAGAGAGCCTCAGCATCTGCTCCAGAGGAGCCAGGAAGGATCCACAAAGGGTTTGCAGGACTCAGAGTTAGCCAGGGTCTAAGATCTTCATTGTTCAGAGGGTGGGATTTCCCTGGAAAGTTTAGAAAAAGCTCGGTTAAGTTGTGAATCTCCTGAACAACACATCCATCAGCAATAACCACACTGCTGGTGCTGCTGGCAGCTAGGGAATGTCTCCCAAATCCAGGAGACAGGCTTCACACACTGACACAGCTTCTCTGAACTCTGTGGAAGCACCCAGAGCTGGGAAGTGTCCTAGGGAGCCTTGCCAGGAGCTGGAAGTCACCTGTTCAGCTCTGCTCCCCACTGCTCTGCTGGCACCGGGGGATGGAGATCCCGAGGCAGGGTGAATGTGGATCCAGCACTGTCCCTGTGCATCCCCGGGGATGCCAGCGCCCCTCTGGGATATCAGCAACCTGCCCAAGAACTGTGCCAAGCCCTGCCCTGTGCCCCTGGTCCAACACACCCACCCCAGCACGGGGCAGGCAAACAAAGCCTGACCCTTCTCCCTGCAGAACGACGGGGAAGGGAAAGGGGAGACCCACCTGGGCACCAAACTGAGCTGCCTCTGCTACCTGGGCCCCACCATGCCCTGCAGGGAGGATTTGGGAGAGAGGAGAAGCTGGCAGCAGGAGGGCAGGGGCGGCAGGGGCAGCAGAGGCAGCAGGAGAGCAGGGGCAGCAGGAGAGCAGGGGCAGCAGGAGAGCAGGGGCAGCAGGAGAGCAGGGGCAGCAGGAGAGCAGGGGCAGCAGGAGAGCAGGGGCAGCAGGAGAGCAGGGGCAGCAGGAGAGCAGGGGCAGCAGGTTACCTGCGAGCCGGGAGCGCGTCCGGCCCCGCCTCACCTGGGCCAGGTGCGCCACGTGACCCGGACGGGCCGCGCCGAGGGACAGCAGAGCGCGGCGGGCGAAGCTGCTCCGGGGCCGGGCACAAACCGGGACAAACCGGGACAAACCCGGGTCCAAACCGGGACAAACCCGGAACAAACCGGGACAAACCCGGGTATAAACCTGGACAAACCCGGGTCCAAACCGGGACAAACCCGGGACAAACCGGGACAAAGCCGGGTACAAACCGGGACAAACCCGGTACAAACCGAGACAAACCTGGGTACTAACCCGGGTAAAAACCGGGACAAACCGGGGCAGCAGGGGCAGCAGGAGAGCAGCAGGAGAGCAGGGGCAGCAGGAGAGCAGCAGGAGAGCAGCAGGCACAGCAGGCACAGACCCTTCCCTGCCTGCCCAGGCTCCCCGCTCTGTTTTCCAGCCCTGGCAACCAGAGCCGACCCCAAAGCCCCGGCAGAGCCCCGAGCGCCGCCGGCCTTCCGCAGGGCCAGGGCGGCGGGGACGGGAGGGGACAGCCCGGGCCGCGGGGATCGCGGTGTGCGGCTGACGGACGTGCCCTCCCGGTCTCTGTCCCTCCCTGCCTCCCCGGCTGCCGGTCGCGGCCTGCGGCTGCCCCCGAGCCGGGCCGGGCCGGGCCAGGCCGACAAACCGGGACAAACCTGGATACTAACCGGGACAAACCCGGGTAAAAACCGGGACAAACCTGGGTGCTAACCCGGGTAAAAACCGGCACAAACCCGGGTACAAACTGGGACAACCACGGGTACAAACCGAGACAAACCCTGTACAAACCGGGACAAACCTGGGTACTAACCCGGAACAAACCCGGGTACAAACCGGGACAAACCGGGTCCAAACCGGGACAAACCCGGGTACAAACCGAGACAAACCTGGGTCCAAACCGGAACAAACCGGGACAAACCCGGTACAAACACGGGTACAAACCTGGGTACAAACCCGGGTACAAACCGGGACAAACCCGGCACAAACTCGGGTAAAAACCGGGACAAACCCCGGGCCGGGCAGAGCCTTTGCCCCGGGATCCGTGCCCCAGGGTCCCTCCGGGATCCCTCCCCGAGCATCCCCGGGTGTCCCCCCACCCCGCGGCCCCTGTCCCGCAGTGTCCCCATCCCGAAGAGCTCCTGGGCTCGGATCCTGCCCCGGAGGTTCGGAGGAAAGGGGGGAACCCTCCTGGGCAGGCGGCAGCAGGGAGGGAGCCGCTGGAACGGCCCGGAGTCTGCTGCCGGGCTCCCACAGGGAGTGGGATGCCCCATTCC
Organism: Passer montanus; assembly: GCF_014805655.1. Taxonomy (NCBI): domain Eukaryota; kingdom Metazoa; phylum Chordata; class Aves; order Passeriformes; family Passeridae; genus Passer; species Passer montanus. The sequence goes on from NW_024374256.1 coordinate 1,743,726, forward strand.
TTCCCCAAAACCGGCAGCATGGAAGAGCAGGAGAGCCCCTCCTAACCGGGACAGCCGGGAAAAAACCTGGGCAGGGGCTGGCAGGGGGGCACGGCATTAATTATATCTGCCCGGAATAAGGCTGCGCCTTTCTGGAGCACAGCCCAGCTCGGGGCTTTGCGGGGCTGCGGATGAGGCCGAGCACGTCCCTGGGCTCTGCCCTCCGGCATCCCGAGTCCCGGTGTGCCGGGGCAACGCCGGGGGCTGCGCTGGCCGCGGGACGCAGGGCGAGGGCGGGGGCGCGTCCCGGTGTCCCGTGCCTGTGTCCCTCCCCGGTGTCCCATCCCGGTGTCCTGTCCCGGTGTCCCATTCCTGTGTCCCGTCTCGGTGTCCCTCCCCGGTGTCCCGTCCGGAGAGCAGCCCAGGGAGCTCGGGGAACGGAGAGCAGCCCGGGGAGCTCGGGGAACGGAGAGAGGCACGGGGAGCCCCGGGGGAACGGAGAGCAGCCCCGGGAGCCCCGGGGGAATGGAGAGCAGCTCGGGGAACAGAGAGCAGCACGGGGAGCACCGGGAACGGAGAGCAGCCCCGGGAGCCCCGGGGGAACGGAGAGCAGCCCCGGGAGCCCCGGGGGAACGGAGAGCAGCCCCGGGAGCCCCGGGGGAGCGGGGCCGCGCGGGCAGCCGGGGGATGGGGTGAGCCGAGCGGGGGCCGGAGCGGTGACGCAGCAGCCGCTGACGCCGCTCCGGTGCCTGGCAGACGTGTGGCAGCCTGGCAGGAGCAGGAATGTGATGCAAAGCACCAGAGATGGGTGGGTTTTTTTTCCTCCTAAGGTAAGGAAAGCAAAAATGTCACCAGCCCCGTGGGCGACATCCACCGAAGGCCTGGATGTGGCTCTGCCTGAAAGGGATTTAGGCTGGGTTTTGTTTTTGGCTTATAGGTCCTGTGTCCCGTCTCGGTGTCCCTCCCCGGTGTCCCGTCCGGAGAGCAGCCCAGGGAGCTCGGGGAACGGAGAGCAGCCCGGGGAGCACCGGGAACGGAGAGAGGCATGGGGAGCTCCGGTGGAATGGAGAGCAGCTCGGGGAACGGAGAGCAGCCCGGGGAGCTCGGGGAACGGAGAGAGGCACGGGGAGCCCCGGGGGAACGGAGAGCAGCCCCGGGAGCCCCGGGGGAATGGAGAGCAGCTCGGGGAACAGAGAGCAGCACGGGGCGAGCCGAGCGGGGGCCGGAGCGGTGACGCAGCAGCCGCTGACGCCGCTCCGGTGCCTGGCAGACGTGTGGCAGCCTGGCAGGAGCAGGAATGTGATGCAAAGCACCAGAGATGGGTGGGTTTTTTTTCCTCCTAAGGTAAGGAAAGCAAAAATGTCACCAGCCCCGTGGGCGACATCCACCGAAGGCCTGGATGTGGCTCTGCCTGAAAGGGATTTAGGCTGGGTTTTGTTTTTGGCTTAGGCTTTTATTCCAGTCTGGGGGTGGGATGAAGCCTTGACACCTGGTTTCTGTCATCTGTGCTGCTCCCATGTGAGACCCACGCAGCTACACGCAGATGCAGCCGCCGAGGATGACATTCCAACAGGAGGAACCCCAAAAACCAGGGGGGAGCAGGGCGGCAGCGGCACCTCGTGCTGCAGCCCCCTGCCCGCCAGCCCACTCCCAGCTTTGTTAACACCGTGTAAACGACAATGACGCTGCTGTGACAGCGGCACGACCAAGGACACGGCTGTGCCCGGGACAGCCCGGCCGCAGCCCCTCCCAGGCCACCTTCCCGCGACCCCTGTGACTTTCCCAGCGCTCCCAGTGATCCCAACTCCGCGTTTCCCACCGGCGCCACCAAGGGAGGGCGGTGTTCCATCACCGGTAACGCCACCGGGCCGGGGCCGTACCGAGCTGTACCGAGCCCGGTGCCCGGGACTGGTACCGAGCCCAGACCCCCATACCGGTGCCATACCGGGCCAGGGCTGTACCGTGCCGAGCCCGGGGTCCCATCACTGCCGGCACCGGTGCCGTACCGAGCCCGGTGTAGCACCGAGCCCACAGCGGTCTGGCCCCGGTGCTGCGCCGAGTCTGGGGCTGGTGCAGTGGCAGTCCATCCCTTCCCCCGGGCCCGGTGCAGCCCCGGGCCGTACCGAGCCCCGGGCCGTGCCGTCCCGCTCCGGGCTCGCGTGTCCCCCACCCCCTTCCCCCGTGCCGGTGCGGAGCCCGTGCCGGAGCCGCCCCCGCCGGGGCCGAGCCGCCGCCGCCAGCACCGCCCCCGGGCTATAAATCCCCGCCGCATCCCCGCGCTCCCGCTCCGCTCCCATGGCTGCAGCAGCGGCGGCACCGGCACCTCCGAGCCCCACCGGCGGCGACGCGCAGCGCCCGCCCCGCGGCGGCAGCACCGGCAGCGGCAGCACCGGCAGCAGCACCGGCAGCGGCGGCGGCCCGGGCGCGGTGGAGCTGGCGGCGGCGCGGCGGGGGTTCTGAAAGGGGGGGATGCCTCGGTGGGTCTGGGGGGAGCTGCAGGGTCTGGGGGGCCCCGTGGTGGGGGGTGTCCTTCGGAGGGTTTGGGGGGGTGTGAATGGTGGGGACGCGGGAGGTTTGGGGAGCTGGAGGGGTCTGGGGTGCGTGGAGGGGTTTGATGTGTGGGCGCCCAGGGGGTTTGGGGGCTCTGGAAGTGGAGGGATGGCTTCGTGGGCTCACTGCTGTGGGGGGGTCCAGTAGGGCCTGGGGTCGTTCTGGAGTCCCGGGGGGTCTGATGGGGTGGGACCTGGTGGGTTTGGGAGTTCTGGGGTCGGGGTCACCTTGGTGAGGGTGAGGGGCCTCGGGGACCCTGCAGGATCTGGGGGACCACCTGGTGTGGGGTAACCCAGTGGGGTCTGGGGTCCTTTAGAGGAGTCTGGTGGGTTTGAGGGTTACAGTTGAATTCTGCAGAGTGTGAATGGTCCTGGGGACCCTATGGGGTGGGGGGACCCAGCAGGGTCTGGGGAATCCGATGGGCTGGAACCCAATGGATTTGGGGGTCCCAGAGGGATCCTGTAGGGTGGGGGAGGTCTGGGGACATGTCCTGGAGGTGGTCTGAGGGGTCCACTGGGATGGGACCCAGTGGGCTGGAAGGGCTTAAGCATCCCTGAGGGTGCCAGGGAGATCCCGCAGGGTCCTGGGGACTCCGGGGTGGGGGTACCCAGCAGGGTCTGGGGACCCCAGCAGCTGCCCAAGGGGTCTGATGGGGAGAGACTTTGGGGTATTTGGGGTTCCACAGGGGACCTTGTGGTATTAGGGCACTCCAGGGGACCCAGCAGGGTCTGGGGTCCTTGGGATGCCCTGAGGGATTTGGTGGGAGAGCATCCCTGGGGGCTGTGCTGCTCGAAGGACCCTGCAGGGTCAGGGTCTGGGGTGTGCAGAGAACCGACAGACGGGGGGGACACAACGAGATTGGGGGACCCAGCAGGTTCTGGGGACCTCCCTGGGCTTGGGAGACCCTTCAGAGTCTGGGATCCCTGGAGGATCTTGCCAGGTTTGGGGGTGTTCATGGAGGAATCTGCTGCCAGCACCCCCAGCCCGGTCTGGGGCCGCGCCCCCCCTGAAGGCAGCAGCTTCTGGGGCAGGGCCCCTTCCCCGCCTGAGCCCCACGGCCCCCGGGAGGGGACGGCAGCCCTTGGGACACTGCCGGGACTGTGACTGCACGGTCACTGAGGTGACCCCTGCAAGCCCCGGAGAAGAATCGAGCGGCCTCGGGGCCACCGCAGCCCCGGCGCCCCGGGCTGGGACAGAGCGGGACCGGAGCGGGGCTCGGGGTCCGCCGGCACCGCTCCCCCCCCGCCAGCGCAGTTTGGGACCGCTCCGTGACCGACCAGACCACGCAGGGACACCGAAGGCTCCCGGGGCTTCCAGCGGCGTCCTTGGGGACACCCAATGTCACCTGGGGGCAGAGCCGGTGGCTGCGGGCCGGCAGGAAGGCACGGGGAGGCGGAGATGGGCTCGGGATGAAGGATCCGTGTCCGGGATGAAGGATCTCTCCCCGGGATGAAGGATCCCTGTCCGCGATGAAGGATCCCTGCCCGGGATGAAGGATCCCTGCCCAGGATGAAGGCTCCCTGTCCGGGATGAAGGATCCCTGCCCGGGATGAAGGATCCCTGTCCGGGATGAAGGCTCCCTGCCCGGGATGAAGGATCCCTGCCCGGGATGAAGGATCTCTCCCCGGGATGAAGGATCTCTCCCCGGGATGAAGGATCTCTCCCCGGGATGGAGGATCCCTGTCCGGGATGAAGGATCTCTCCCCGGGATGAAGGACCCCTGTCCGGGATGGAGGATCTCGCTCCGGACTGACAGCCTGTGTGCGGTGCCCGCTGTCGCTGTCCCCGTCGCTGTCCCCAGCCCTGAGCCGGCCTCAGGACGCTCGGAGGATGGAACCGGCCGGGAGCCGCCGAGGCTGGGCTGGAGAGCGCCCGATCCCGCTCCTGCTCCGTCCCCCGCCGCCACCCCCGGTGACCGTGCCGTCCCCACCGAGCCAGCAGCGCCCGCTCGCCGTGCCAAGCTTCGCTGTGGCGCTCCCCACAAGCTGCATGAATCCCCCGGAAAAACTTAAGTCCCCCCGCTATTTATTTATTTAAATTTAAAAACCAAAAAAAAACCCGCTTTGGGCTGGGGTGGGGATTTCACTGACCCCCTGCTATTTATTTATTTAAATTTAAAATACCAAAAACCTTGGGTTTGGGCTGGGGTGGGAGGGAGGGTTTCATTGACTCCCTGCCGTCTATTTATTTATTTAATTTATTTATTTAAGTTAAAAACGCCAACCCCCGGGTTTGGGCTGGAGTGGGGGGGATTTCACTGACCCCCTGCTATTTATGTATTTATTTAATTTATTTATTTAAGTTAAAAACCCCAACCCCCGGGTTTGGGCTGGAGTGGGGGGGATTTCACTGACCCCCTGCTATTTATGTATTTATTTAATTTATTTATTTAAGTTAAAAACGCCAACCCCCGGGTTTGGGCTGGGGTTTATTGACTCCCTGCCATCTATTTATTCATTTAATTTATTTATTTAAGTTAAAAAGCCCAAGCCCCGGGTTTGGGCTGGGGTGGGGGGGTTTCACTGACGCCCGAATGTGCCGCGCCTCCGCTGGTGTGACAGCAGGTCTGTTGTGTAACCCTGGCTGCGCTGCCCGCACCGTGCTGCCCGTGCTCTGGAATAAACTTTGATATATATTTTATTCATTAGGCGCAGCGTCCTGAAGTGCTGCCTGAAATACAACCCGCAGGGTGATTAGAACGGGGATTAGCAAATAAGCCCTGGTAATGGCGTGTAATTAATAGCAGCGTGGATTTCTCTGATTATCAACCTCTTCCCTCCTCTGAGTGTGTGGGGAGATGTGGAAGAATGGAAGAATACATTTAGAATTCCTGCAGCAGGATATCACTGTATATATATATATAAATATTTATATATATATATATAAATATTTATATATAATATATTTATATATATATTTAAACATATATATATATAATATTTAAAAAAAGAAAAATATATATATATATATACCTGCAGATACGGTCTGTCCTGAAAAACCCCCAAACAAGGCAAACTTGGGTGACAAACAAGGCCCAGCTTGCACATAAAAACCTGCAGGAAATAGGTGGCAGGGAAACACCTCAAGCTCCCATCCTGCCTTTGCAGCCCCACAGCCAAGAGCTCTGCCTTTCCCCTTTAATCCCAGTTTTTGAGCAGCTCCTGGCTTTGTGCTGCCCGGTGCAGGGCTGTGAATGCTCTGACACCTCTGGTGCTCCCCAGCTCCTGCCCTTTCCCTCCCCAGGGCCAGGGAGATTTTCCCGTGTGTAATCCCAGCTGGAAGGTGATTCCCTGAGCCCAGAGCAGAGTTTGCTGCTAAGAGCAGCTTAGGGGTCTCAGCCAGGAAAGAGACACATTATCTCTCCTGGCTTTCAATTAATAGTATGGAATGCACAGCTTGGCCTTAAATCCTTTGATTTTTTTTCCCTTTCCGTGGTGATTATTTGCAAATCAGCTTTTGACCTGATTAGAGCGGAACCGACTTAGAGGAAATGCAGAGAAAGACCTGAAATGTATAATAAATCAACTCCATTAAACCAGAAAGGCCAAAACCATTAAAAATCCCTCTGTGTGGTGGTTGCTCCCCACCCTGCAGCCTCAGTAAGGGCACAGCCTCATCCCACTTTGCATTCCTGGAGTATCTGCAGCTGGAACATGACATCCATTACAATTCCCACGCTTATTCCCATTTTCCTCCAGGCCAGGGGAGGCTGACGCAGTCCCTGAGCACAGGAGGATGGGCAAGGACAGCTCCTGACCACCCTGCCAAGGGCTGAAATGGGCATTCCTGCCTGCCCCAGGTGCCCAGGGAATGCCAGGCCTGGGGGTTCAAAGGATGGGGAAAGGCAGGGCACATCCATCTCCCGGGCACCGGGATGTCCCCGTGTCCTGCAGGAGGGGCACAAGGGGCAGCTGAGCTGCACCAGGGAGGGGAGGGCAGCTGGGGCCGTGGATTTCAGACTGGAGCAGCTCCCCAGGCTGGTGCTGGAGGGAGAAGTGTCAGGAGCAGGAATTGGAAGGAAATAGTGTCGGGGTCGGCTGTCACTTGTCTCTGCCCCAGCACGGGAAAAGGTGGTTCTGGGCAGGCCGTGCTTTGAAGAAGGAGTCTGGAGGACTCTTGCTTTTGGTCTTCAGTTCCTTATCTACAAAGTTTTTCTGTCTGTCCAGCCAAGGTCTGATCAGCAAGACAGCAGAAGCTGGCCCGGAGCTCCAAGCCCTGGCGGGAGCAGCCAGCACATCCTGCAGGAACCTGCAGCTGGCAGAGTCACTGCCAGGGGGTTCCTGGGCTTGGCACCCCTCGGGCACAGCAAACACAGCAGCTCCAGCACAAGGACAGCAGCCAGGTCCCTCCATGGCACAGAGGGGATTTAAGAACCCCAGAGAGCCTCCCTGCCTTCCTGCAGCCCCGTTACATAAACAGCACCCACACTTGTTGGCTTTATGGGATTACTCTGTCACAGACTTTCTGGGAAAAATGGAATTAATGTGGCGTGCTAATACCTAAGCCTGGCTTCTCCCTTTCCTCTGGTAATTCCTCTGGGCTGGGCCCCAGGGAGGGAATTGGTGTGAGGGGGAGGTGGGCACAGCAGCCACGGCAGGGACAGACACTGCCCGGGGATGAAATGACTCTGGGGGGGTGGTGTGAGAGAGGGCGAGGCAGGGAACGTGGGAGGGGGATGGAGAGGGGACAGGAACGGTGAGAGAGTGAGGGAGAGGGGACAGGGACAGTGAGAGAGTGATGGAGAGGGGACAGGGACAGTGAGAGAGTGAGGGAGAGGGGACAGGGATGGTGACAGAGTGAGGGAGAGGGGACAGGGACAGTGAGAGAGTGAGGGAGAGGGGACAGGGACAGTGAGAGAGTGAGGGAGAGGGGACAGGGACAGTGAGAGAGTGAGGGAGAGGGGACAGGGACAGCAGGGCGGTGACAGAAGAGGGATGGAGATGGTGCAAGAGAGGTGCAGCAGGGACAGGGACAGGGACAGTAGGGGGTGATGCAGAGGGGACAGGGGTGGTGAGAGAGTGATGGAGAGGTGACAGGGGCGCTGCAAAAGTGATGGAGGGCTGTAAAGGGACGGGGTGAGGGTGGTGAGGAGGGTGGGACAGGGAGGATGCCAGAGTGATAGGGACAGGGGACGGGGCACAAGGGCACAGGGGACGGGGCACAAGGGACAAGGGACAGTGGCAGGAGCCGAGGCCGCCCCCGCTGCGGTCACGAGAGGGCGCTGCGGGAGCCGCCGGAGCAGCCCCGGCACGGCGGGACCGGTCCTGCCGCTCCCGCTGCTCCCGATGCTCCCTCTGTTCCCGGTCCCGCTGCTCCCGGTCCCGGTGCTCCCGCTGCCCCCGGTCCCGCCACTCCCGGTGCTCCCGGTCCTGCCGCTCCCGGTGCTCCAGCTGCTCCCGGTCCCGCTGCTCCCTCTGCCTCCGGTCCCGGTGGTCCCGGTGCTCCCGGTCCCGGTGCTCCAGCTGCTCCCGGTCCCGCTGCTCCCTCTGTTCCCGGTCCCGCTGCTCCCGGTGCTCCCGGTCCAGCCTTTCCTCCTCCCAGCGGCGATCACGGCCCCAAGCCCCCCCGAGGGTGGGAATTGCCCCCCGCTCTCTGATTCTGCCCCTCCGGAGCCTCGGGCGGGGCTGGGATCCCACGCGGGGGTTTTGGATCCTGCTGTCCCCGGGCCAGGGCAGCCGGGGGTCCCCAGGGCTGGGGCTGTCCCCTGGACCTGGGGACGCACCTGGCCGCAGGTCTGGCTCCTTTTGAGCTGCACTATTTCCATCTTCCTGCTCCCTCACCCCTGGCACCAGCAGCCCTGTGCTTCATCCCCGTTCAGGCGTGCTGAGAAATGCCCATAAATCCTTTATTTTCAGTGCTGTCCCCTGGGCCTGCCAGGTGGGGGACTCTGCCCAGGGCCTGAAGGTGGCACCTTGTCCCCACCACCTTACCCTCCTGTCCCCGAGCTCCAGGGGTCCTGCTGTGGCTCTGGGCAGCTCCCGGGCCTGGGAAGGCACTGCCCTGGCACCTGGGTGCCCTGTGCTCGCCTCACTGTGTCAAGCTCCTCTTGGTCCACTTCTCTCTTCCCCGCCAAAGCTCTTTAAGTCACTGATCCCGTTAAACCTCAGCAATCGGGTTGTTTTGCCCTGCAGTGCCCAGTTCCTGCCCTGCTGGCTCCTGATGCCCAGCCCGGGTCCCTGTGCCCACGCTGGACCCACCAGCCCAGCACAGCTCGGGTCCTGCTGGTTCTGACCCCGTGCAGAGGGTCCCGGGGAGGGTGGCAGGGTGTGGGGGGTGCTGTGCCCCTGGGCTGGCAGCAGGGCTGGGCAGAGATGGACAGAGCTGGGCAGGGATGGAGCAGGGGGGTGCAGAATGGGCAGGGATGGGTCAGGGGTGTGCAGGGAGGGAGCAGGGTGCTGCAGAGCTGTGCCACGGGGTCCCTGTGAGCCTGGAGGGTACCCTGGCACCAGCCTGACCTGCCACCTCTCCTGGGGTGTGCCCCGTGCCCTCCCTGGCCTGGCAGGGCTGGGGTGAGGCTCGGCCCTGGTGCCCACCTGGCACAGCTGGACACTGTGGTGTCCCCACAGACCCTCTGCTTTCGGGTGATGCAGGGCAGGGAATGGCTCAGTCAGCCTCAGCCCCTCCTCACAGCCCTTTCCCAAGGGTTTGGGTGTTCAGAACAGACTTGTCCGTCCTTTTGTAAAGAATTCCTTTAAGGGAAAGGAATTAAGCGGGGTAATTCATGCCTCATGTGGGTTCTCAAGGTTTTTCTCCCTCCAGGAAGGCCCTGGCTGGAGCTGGCCACGATTTCCCATGGCTCAGGTGTCCCTGCCTGTCACCTCCACGCCAGGGCTTCCCGGAGCACCCCGAGTTTCCCAGCACTGAGCAGCCTCTCTGTTTTCAGTGCTGGCTGTCCCAGTCTGACCACAGACCCCTGCCCGTGCCCTGCTCCTTCCCCAGCCCGGGCAGGATCCAGCACCTCCTCCAGGGGCTGTGTCCCCAGCAGAGGGGAATTTTCCTCCTGCTCCTCCCCAGAGCGGATCCCAAGCACCCTGGGACCGGCACCTGCCCCTTCCCTTCAGCACCAGGGCTTCCCTCCACCCCCAGCAGCCAAATCTGTGGCTTGGCAAGTCCTGGGAAGGGCAGAGCAGTGAGGAATGGTCCCCAAAATAGCTGCATGACGTGTGCAGCAAAGGGCAAGGTGCTGGGGAGGGGCTTTGCCTCGCTCACTGTCCCTTCTCACGCTGGGGGAGTGGGACAGGTTCCCCCTGCAACCCCGACGCTGTAATTTATAATAAATACATAAAATTCAGGGTGTGAAGTGGAATGGGTGGGTATGAAGGCCAGCTCCCATGCCTGCAGCAGGGATGCCCATGGCAGCTCCAGGGACACCCCTCCCTGCCTGCTTCCTCCCCTGCCCCTGCTAATCCCCGGCACTGCGAGGTGACAGGAGCCCTGGAACCTGATCACGCTTCATTAAGAGATTTAATGAGGTGAATTGCCAAAAGCACCAGTTACTGCTCGCAGCCCTTCCCTCGGGAGGACCCAGAGATCCCTGGGCTCTGTGCGCTGGGCTGTAGGTGAGGATTTCCTAAAAACTGCAGCAGTGAAACCCTCAGAATGGACAGATTTGGGGTTTTGGGGTTCCCACAGTCCCAGCTCCACTGTGCTGCCGTGCCGTGGGATGGGGGGACACCAGGACCCCCGGAACAACCCCGGGCACAGCTGGGGGTGCTCGGGACCCCCGCCGGGACCCCCGGGCAGCAGCGGTGTCCCCGCGCTGTGCCAGCCCCGCGCCCGGCCGCGCTGACGCTGGGCACTAAATCTGTCGGTGACGGGCAGGAAAGGAATCCAGGGAGCAGAGCCAGCCCCGGCTCGTCCCGGCTCTCCCCGCCTCGCCTCTTATGGAGAGGAGCAGGAGGGAAGAGGGGCCGGGAGCAGCTCCCGTTAAGGAGAAGCCCTGGGGAAGCCCTGGCCCGGCCCTGCCAGCCCTGCGGGGCACGGGGCGAGCAGCGTGCCTGGGACGTGCCAGCACCCCCGGGGACAGCCGGGGTCCTGCCGGGGTCCGGGGGTGCCCGCAGGGACAGAGGGACAATGGCAACAACGCACACAGGGACAGGGATGCAGCGGGAGCCACGCTCCCCTTGCAGCTGGGGGTTTGGAGAGGAAGAGGAGGAGGAGGAAGAGCGCACCAGCCCATCGCCCTGGCCTCAGTTCCCTGTGGGCCCTGAGCCCGGGGGCTCCAGGCTGTGTCCCCCTGCAGGGCAGCAGCACAAGGAGCAGGGAGATCTTGGGTGCTCTGACACCTCGGGGCTGCAGGGGCACAGCCCTGCCCAGCTTCACCCGCAGGAGGGCTCAGGGGCAGATTTGGGGGCAGATTTGGGGGCAGGTTTGGGGTCTTTGAGATTCTTTAGCACAGAGGGCAGGGCAGAGCCAGGCACGGTGCAGTCCCAGCTGTTCCTCAGCATCCCCTCCCTCATCTCCAGAGGGATTTTCTGAGTCCATCCAAGAGTGATTTCCCTTCTGGGCCGCAAATTAAAACCCGTTTCGTGCAAAAAGAGGCTCAACACCTGAGCAGCTCAGCTCAGCCACGGGTCAGGGCACAGCTGCACCCCCACGGCCGAGTCCAGCTCCTGGGAACCTCCCCCTGGAGCCGGGGAAGAAAATCCTCCTGCTCTTTCCCACGTGCTGCTGCGCTGGACAAATATTTGTTTTGGAAAGCGCTGCCGTGGCCCGAGCCCTGCAGCCAAGGCCGGCCCTGGCACCAAGGCTGCCCGCAGGGACGGCTCCTGCTCCGGGCAAACCCCCAGGGCAGGGGGCTGCACCCAGGGAGCCCCCCGAGCCTTGCCCGGGGCAGGGGGTGCTGCCACAGCCCGTGGGGTGGGTGGGCTCCAACCGGGGATCCCCTCCCGGTGAGGAATCCCCCGGGAGGGGCAGCGCCCCATCCCAGCACCGTGCGGGGTGCTCAGGGCTCTCTGGGGTCCCCGCAGCCCCCCAGAATCCTGGGAGACAGGCTGGGGATGCACCTGCAGAGGGAAAAGCCCTGGGAAGGTGCTCGGAGCTCTCGGAGGGAAATCCCAGCTTTCCTGTGCTGTTTTACAGCTGGAATTGCGCTCCCGGCCGGAGGGAGCAGCGGAGCGGGGCCCGAGGGGTCTCCAGGACGGGAATTGGGGGCAGGGACCCCGCACGGCCCGGCCCGGCCCCCGCACGGCCCGGAGCCGGGACACTGCGCTTTGTTTGGAGAATAAAGTCAGCGCTGTTACTCAGCCTGTCGCTATCCCAGCAATTCCTGCCTCCACTTTCGCTCGGCAGCGGGAAGCATTCCTGCCCGGGGGCTGCCGAGGAAAACCGGGGGGACACGCGGGGAGCGGGGCTGGTGGCAGGGACGGCTGCGGGACCGCGGCTTCCCGGGGTGGGCACCGCACCCGCCTAGGGACACGGCCCCTTTTCCATGCCAGAAAAACCCATTCCCGGGGGGAGCACCCGCATCCCGGCCACCCACAGAGCTTTGGTCCTTTGGGTGACCAAAGAGCAGCCAGAGGGGACAAGGTGTGTCCCCTCCGTGTGTCCCCTCCGTGCGTCCCGGAGGTGAAGTTTGTCCCCGGGTGCCGCCGATTTCCATGGAAAATTTTGCTGATGCCAGCGGGGCTCCCACGCGGAGCCCCGCGTTTGTTTTCCCTGCCTGTTTTCAGCTTTTTCCTTGCGATAGGCGAAGCCAGCCGCCTGTCCCCGAGGTCCCCGCGTCCCCAGAGCCGGCCGTGTCCTTGTGCTATCGCTGCCAGCGCGGAGCTCTGATAACCCCGCTGCCGGGGGAAGCTGCGGCCGGATCCCACACGGCAGCAGCTCCCCCCGCAGCCGCTCCCGCTCCTGCTGGGGCAGCCCCAGCCCGGCGCTCCCGGCTCCGCTCCCCCAGCCCGGGCTGGATCCGCTCCATCCTTTCCCGGGAAGGTGCTCTCCCTCTTCTCCCCGTCCCCCGGGAAATGCTGGCGCTGTATCCTCAGCCCCTCCTCTGCAAAGCCCAGAGAGCAGCATCCCCCTGCCACCTGCACGTCCTGAAACTCCCTGAAAATCCTCGCGAGCACCAAAATGCAGCAGCTGCTCCCGGAGGGGAGGCCGGGGCGGCTCAGCCCCTGCTGGGGCTCCGCGCTACAGTGGGAACAAAAGGAGGACGGGACCCGGGCCGGGAACGTCCTTTCCCAGCCCCGGGGACATTAAACAAGCCCCAAAGGTCCATTCTCGCCGGGTCAGCCCCGCAGGTCACCCGGGGTTTGATCTACAGCCCGGTGCAGCAGAGGGAAAAATTCCCAGGGAGGGTTTTGGAGCAGGTCCTGGTGTTTCCTTCTGCTGCTGGGGCACTCCAGAGCTCTGCTCATCTCCAAAGGGATCACAGGGATGTGTTCTCCCCACTCCCCTCCTCCTGAAAGCTCTTAAATCCTTCCAAGATCAGGAGTCAACGGCTGAGCCACAGATCTGCTCACCAGCCTGGAAACATCACAAATTTAAACCTTTAAACTGAGCTCCCAGAATCTCAGCCCTCTGAGCTCCCGTCGCTTGCTCTGCTTTCAGCCCAGGATTTTAACCCAAATCCCCGCTTTGTGCCAGAATTTCAGCCAGGATGAAGCTGTATTTCCACTCAAGAAGAGCTGCTGAGGGCTTTGCAGCGAAAGAAGACAAGTGGCAGAAAGGGGAATGGCTTTAAACTGAGTAGGTTTAGATGGGATTTCAGAAGAAATTCCTCCCTGTGGGGGCGGTGAGGCCCTGGCACAGGTTACCCATGGTGGGGGTGGAATGAAAAGGTCTTTAAGGTCCCTTCCAACCCAAACCATTCCTTGATTCTGAGAAAACAGCCCAGCGTGGGACACGCAGGGATCCGTTTGGGGGGAAAAGTGCCACAGCTTTTTTCTGCTAGCCCCCTGGCTTTTCAAAGCAGGCAGCAAAATGCCCCCAAGGTCAGTTTGAAAGGTGAAAGCCTCAGCTGGTTTTGCACAGCTGCAGGGCCGGCCTGAGTAAAGCTCATGCCAGGTGAAGCAGGGCAAAATATTCACACTGGGGTGGCTCCTGGGCTCTAGGAACCCACCACCGTCCCCAGCCTGTAATTTCATTTTAACCCAAAGCCCTTTTCACGTGGCTCTGTCCCCTGCTGGGCTCTGATAACCCCAATGAACACAAATGGCCCCAAAGGGCTGCAGCCTCCTGCTCTGCACACAGAGCCAGCCTGGGAGAAAGCAAAGGTTGATGCAATCCTGAAATACCTGAAGAACAGGGCACGGCAAGGGGGATTTATTGCTGCTCCAGCTGGGGCTGTCTGAGCCGTGGAGCCGCTGGGAGAAATTCCAGCAGCGCCTCTGAGAGCAAAGATCCCATTCCTGCTTTGGCTTTTGGGCTGGTTTGGGGCTCTCTGGGGGTGCAGGGGGGGCTGCACTGCTGGGCTGGGGCTCAGAGGGGTGGGAAGGGGAAATTCTGGGCTCAGCTCATCTCACCAGGCAGCTGGGGCACAGCACAGGGACACCCCTGCCCTTATCTCAGCTGCCCTTATCACACTGGGGACACGTCAAGAGCTGTGCAGGGGCTGGGCACACACTGACCACACACTGACCACACACTGCCCCCTAACTGGCCACACTCTGGCCACGCTCTGAGCACACACAGCCCCAGGATTAGGGCTGGGGCAGGGCTGGGCAGGAGGGCATCCCCGAGCACCCAGAGCCTCCTCCCCTCCTCCTTCCAGCCCTGGCCCGGCAGGGACAATTAAAAGGACTTCCCTGGGTGTGACACACGGCGTGGGGACTCGGGAGCAGCCCGGTCCGGCTCCCCACGCCCCTCTGGGGCTGTCCTGCTGCAGGGGTGGCCCTGTCCTGCCTGGCTGTGACACCAGCTGCTGGCAGCTGCATCCGACCCCTCTGGCGAGGTGAGAGGGCAATTCCCCGGGGATGAAGCAGGCTCCGGGAGGATGAGGAGCAGGGAGCACCCTTTGGGTCCAGGGCTGCTGCTGCTGCCAGCCCCGAGGCTGTGCTGAGCTCTGCTGCCTCCGTGCCCCAACCCTTGTGCTGGCACTTCGGCTCTGCCATGTGGCACCTCCTGGAGCCCTGTACAGCAGAAATGTGTAAAAACCACTGCCCCGAGCTCAGTGAGAGCCAGAACCACGTCCTGGGGCAGAGAGGGTGAGGAAATCCCCCAGCCCGAGGATCTGCTGCTCTGGCTGTGCTGCAGCACCTCCTGCCACCCCCTGAACCGCGGGGTGCACTGTGGCATTATTCTGTGCTGCCCCGGCTCCTCAGCCTCCTCCTCCTCCTCCTCCCCAGGGCCAGGGACAGGCTCGGCAGCCACCACAGGCTCCTGCTGGCAGCTCCACCAGGATGAAAACTCGAGCAGGAGACGGAGCTGTCCCCGGAGCAGTCGGGAACAAACACGGGCAGCTCCTCCCTGAGAGCAGGGAGGGAAAAATCCATCCCAGCCCCTCTGATCCCTGAGCTGGGGCTGGGACGAGCCCCGCGGTCACCCCAGAGCTTTAGGGTCCCACTGGGGGCTGGAGGAGCCTTTGGAGAGGAGGAGAGTTGGGGACCGAGCAGGAAGGAGGGAAGGGAAGAGGCTGCAGCCACGGAGGGGCTAACGAGAGGGATTTCCTCAATTAGGGGATAATGCCGCTAATCCCGGCTTTCCAAGGTTTAGGGAGCGCCGGCCGGGATGAGCCTTCCTCCCACGCACGGGGTGCTGGGCGAGGAGCGGAGCAGCTCCCAGCCTGCCCACAGACACGAGCCTGGCACCCAAACCCCTGGCACCCAAACCCCCTAAATCCCACCAGCCTCTGCCATCCCCTGGCCCGGGGCAGGAGCTGCCTCCTCCCAGCTGCCAGAGGGTTTGGCACTCACCTGGGCTCTGGGAGCTGCCAGGGGACCCTCTCCGGGCAGGATTTATCCCTATTTATCCCTCCTAACCCTGGTCTCTGTCAGGGAAGCCATTCCCTGTGTCCTGTCCCTCCAGGCCTCGTCCCCAGTCCCTCTCCAGCTCTCCTGGAGCCCCTTTAGGCTCTGGAATGGGCTCTAAGGTTTCCCCAGAGCCTTCCCCAGGCTGAACACCTCCAGCTCTCCCAGCTGGGGTTCAGAGCAGGGGGTTCCAGCTCTTGGAACATCTCCATGGCCTCCTCTGGGCTTGTTCCAGGAGCTCCACATCCTTTTGATGCTGGGGCCCAGAGCTGGAGCAGCTCTGCAGGTGGGGCCTCACCTGAGAGTGGCACAGGGACAGAGCCCCCTGCCCTGCTGCTGCCCTCCCTGTACCCTGTGGGTGCCCCAGGACACTGCTGCACTTCTGGCTGCACCTTCCTGGGCACTGCTGCATTTCTGGCTGCACATTCCCAGGCACTGCTGCATTTCTGGCTGCATGTTCCAGGATACTGCTGCATTTCTGGCTGCACATTCCAGGACACTTTTGCATTTCTGGCTGCACAGTCCCAGGCCTTGCTGAGCTCTCACCCACCAGGAGCCCCAGACCCCATCCCAGGGGTGCTGTCCCCCCAGCCCTGCCCTCCCTGTGCCATCCCTGGTCTCTCCTGGCTCTGCACACCCGGCATGGCCTCGGGCCCGCGGGGTACCTCAGCCTGCCTGGATAAAACAAACCCTCAGCCAAATCACCACCAATTGGTGGCAATTACTGCCACCAGCCATGTCCCCAGCTCCCTGGGCGTCAGTGGGGGCGGAGGGCCCGGCCCCTCCCGGCTGAGCTCAGCTCTGACGTGGGCTCTGTGAGGATGCTCTTACTCACACCGTGCCCTCCCCACGTCACCGCACCTGCCCCAACGAGCATCCCGGCTCCAGAGGCTCCCCTGTTCCCTGGAAGGGCACGTTCCCAAAGCCCGGGGCTGGGAGAGGGCTGCACACACTGCCCAGCCCTCACTGCACCCCAGGGCAGGGCGGGCTCTGCCCTGCCTTCCCTCTTGGGGGGGTTCGGGCTCTGATCTCGGCTGGAACAACCCCGGGCAGACCAGCAGCTTTTGGGGAACTGGGTCCTGCTCAGCACTGCCAGCAAACTCCTCTGGAGGGGGGATCAGAAAACCCCCCTAGAAAGAGGGTCAGAAAACCCCTCTGGAAGGGGGATCAAGCAAACTCCTCTGGAGGGGAGACTAAAAATCCCTCTGGAAGAGGGATCAGAAAACCCCTGTGGAAGGGGGACCAAAAAAACCCCTCTGGAAGGGGGATCAGAAAACCCCGGATCAGAAAACCCCTCTGGAGGGGGGGGTCAGAAAATCCCTCTGGAAGGGGGATCAAAAAAACCCCTCAGGGAGGGGGATCAAGCAAACTCCTCTGGAGGGGAGACTAAAAATCCCTCTGGAAGAGGGATCAGAAAACCCCTGTGGAAGGGGGACCAAAAAAACCCCTCTGGAAGGGGGATCAGAAAACCCCTCTGGAAGGGGGATCAAGCAAACTCCTCTGGAGGGGAGACTAAAAATCCCTCTGGAAGAGGGATCAGAAAACCCCTGTGGAAGGGGGACCAAAAAAACCCCTCTGGAAGGGGGATCAGAAAACCCCTCTGGAAGGGGGATCAAGCAAACTCCTCTGGAGGGGAGACTAAAAATCCCTCTGGAAGAGGGATCAGAAAACCCCTGTGGAAGGGGGACCAAAAAAACCCCTCTGGAAGGGGGATCAGAAAACCCCTCTGGAAGGGGGATCAAGCAAACTCCTCTGGAGGGGAGACTAAAAATCCCTCTGGAAGAGGGATCAGAAAACCCCTGTGGCAGCCTGGGTGCCCAACCTGGTCATGGGAGCTGCCAGCCCCAGCCAGGGCTGCGGGGAGGAGGAGCAGGGCAGGAACTGGCTGGACTCGTTCCTCCGGTGCCATTTGGGAAGGGTGACTGTGAGTGGCACGTTAACCATCGTGTCCAGTCTTTGAGGAATGCACCCGGGACCCATCGGGGAGCAGTCCTGGGTGAGTCACGGCACGGACACGCGGATTTAGCCGGGATTTCAGCCCAAGCCTCCTCTAATTGCATATTAGTAGAGGGATGCTTAAAGTAATCAGCTGTTGCAGGCACGCCGTGCGGGGGGAAGGGAGGAGGGCTGGAGGGGTGTCCGTGCCTCCAGCCCCTCCTTGGATTACAAGGCACAATGTAGGGCACACAAACAGCCCGGCAGCGCTGGCGTCCCCTTTGAAGGCAGGGTGACACTGCTCCGGCCGAGCCCCGGCTCTGATAGCGGCGAGATAAGGAGGGTAAACACGCCGGGCTGCTGGGGAGGGCAAGGATCAGCCACCCCGAGCAGCCGGGGCTGCGTCCTGTGCGGAGGGAGGCTGGGAAAGGACCGAGCTGCTGGCAGCGAGGATGAGAGCTCTGTGCTGGCAGCGAAAATGCGAGTTCTCACCTGCACGGGAGAGATAACGCATCTCACACCGCCCTGCGCCTCCCCGGTGCTGCTGCAGCCTCTGCAGAGCCACCCTGCCACCCTGCAGCCCTCCCGGGAGTGCCACCTTCCCCCTGGCATCCCCCTGGCATCCCCCTGGTGAGCACCATCTGGAGATGGTACTGTTGGTATAAAAAATACACATGTTTAAGGCCTAATGGTTCTCTCCATCATTTCAGCAATTTTGAATAGATTTGCTCTTGGAATATATTGGGTTTCTTTAGGGTTACTGAAAATACACGATACACAATAAAACCACAAATACGCAATAAAAAAAAAACCGAAACTCTATTCTTAGCAAACAATTCTTTATGCCAGTCAGATATTCATATTTTATTTCTACTTATAATCGATAGATACTTCACAAATAAATAAATAAATAGATCCCTGGCACCCCCCTGGGCTGGGGTACAGGGCAGCAAGGACACCCCGTCCTTGGCCTCTCCCTTGTGCAACACCTCGAGGCTGCGGTGACAAGGCAATTGATTTCTTTTCCTCCTTTCCTCAGGAAACGCCTCTGCCCTGGCTGTCAATCACTCCCCTGAGCACCTCGGGATGCCAGCAGAGGATTTCAATCAAATTTGTCAGAGCCATGGTGTTTCTGCAAGCTGGAATGTGTGTCCGGGCCCGGGGATCCGCCCAGGTGAGGGAGCAGCAAACCAACAGCAACTTCCAGCCCAGCAGCAGCTCGGCCACGTGTGGCTCATTCCCGAAAAAAGGAGCAGGGAAGAGCAGGCATCCGGCTCGCTGGGAGCCTGGGCAAGCTGGAATGCTGCGGAGCAGGCAGGAGGCTCTGCAGGAGCTCATCTGTTCTTGTGACGGCTCAGGAGGGGTGGGAATGCCTGAGCTGCTCATTCCAGGCTGGATCCAAGAAGGTGAGGGAAGGTGGTTGTCAGGGAAATCACGGAGCTGCTAGCCAAGAAGTCTGTGTTCAGAGCTGAACAGAACAAATACTGCATGTACAGAGGGGAAAAAAAAGCTTTTTAAAGGTTCCTCTGCCTGTGCACACCAAAGGCTCTGCACCCAGTAGAGCTGAACAGAACAAATACTCCATGTAGAGGGGAAAAAAAAGCTTTTTAAAGGCTCCTCTGCCTGTGCACACCAAAGGCTCTGCACCCAGAGGGTGCCGGGCACTGGAGCAGGCTCCAGGGAAGTGGGCACAGCACTGAGCCTGCCAGTCAGGAAGAGCTTGGGCAGCTCTCAGAAGCACACTGGGCTTGTCCTTGATGCTCTGTGTGGCCCCACTCCAAGCCCGGGTATTCCACAGCTCCAGCGGGAGCTCAAACACTCCTGGAGCAGCAAAGGCTGAGCCCGGTCCGGCAGCAGGGCCGGGAGATGGGACTGGAGGCAGGGACAGAGCAGAGAGCCCACCCTCAGCCTCCCCCGGGCTCGGGGCAACAAGGGGGCTGTGCCAGCCCTGGGCAGGCATTGGGGCTGTGCCATCCTAGGACAGACAGCCCTGGGACAGACAGGCAGGGGCTGTGCCATCCTGGGACAGACAGCCCTGGGACAGACAGACAGGGGCTGTGCCATCCTGGGGCAATCAGGGGGCTGTGCCAGCCCTGGGGCAGGCAGGGGCTGTGCCATCCTGGGACAGACAGCCCTGGGACAGACAGACAGGGGCTGTGCCATCCTGGGACAGACAGGCAGGGGTCTGTGCCATCCCTGGGCAGGCATTGGGGCTGTGCCATCCTGGGACAGACAGCCCTGGGACAGACAGCCAGGGGCTGTGCCAGCCCTGGGCAGCTCAGCCCGGCCCGGGAGCCCTCGGGCAAGGGACACATCAATGGAGCGTTTGTCCCGTGCTTGGCAGCGGCGCTGCCCTGAGCGCGGCTATAAATGGCCAGGGCAGCCGCACAGCCAGGCTGTTCTCTGCTCTGCAGCAGCTCCAGAGCAGCCTTCACACCCGCGACGAGGAGGAGGAGGAGGGCAGCCGGGGAGAAACACTGGCACGCTGCAAGGAAAAAGCTAAATGGAGAGATGAAAATAAGCTGGAAATGCCACGCTGGGTCTAGCGAGCCGAGCTGGTGCCACCCCGGGCAGCGGGCCAGCACAGCAGGCACGGCTGCAAGCAGCACGGCTGCAGCAAGATGCTTCTTGCATGCTGGAGTCGAGACAAATTCCTGCCATTTCAGTGAGCCTGGAGCACGGCCAGGTGTCCTTCCAGGAGAAAAACTGCAGCTGGAGAAGCCCCAGCCAGCCCCAGCAGTGATCCTGCTCTGCAGGGCTGAGGGCTTTGGGTATTTTTGGATGCTCCTGCAGCCAGCACAGCCCAGTGCAGAGGGGCTGTGGGCACGTGCAGCACTGTGCCACCGTGCCACCATGCCTGCTCCCAGCACCAGCTACGAGCTGGGCACTGCCAGAGCACGGGGCCAGCTACAGGGACTGCATTTATTTATCGCCCTGAAGGAACAGAGCCAGGCTGAGGGGAGCACTGCAGCACCACCTGAGTCTGAATTTCACCCAGCAGAGCCTCAGGCACACCCTGACTGATCCATCACCCCCTCTGCTCAAAGAGGAGAATAATGACAGACTACAGACTGTGAGAAAATATAGAGGTTTTTTTGTTGTTTTTTTTTTATTTGACAATTAACAAAAGAGGGATCGGAATCTGGGCTGTAAACATTGATAGCTCCTTTCTGATCACAACGAGTACTTTCCACCAACATCCCTTTGTATGGGCTGATCCACCCAACAATGCCCAGCCGACTCTGTCAGGGCTTTTGCTGCTCTGCTCAGGGTCACAAATCCAGAGGCAGCTTATCCACCACACCCCCACAGCAGGACCAGCCACCCACACAGAGGGCAGCTGAGGGACTAAGACACTTCAGAGCTGCTTCCATAGGTGAGACACACTTGGAAAGGGCAGGAGATCGTGCTGGGCTTGGGCCAGAAAGAGGGAAACCTCTCCAAAGCCAGGAGAGAAACGAGCCCTGCAAAAGGAAGAGCCTGCCCAAGCAGGGACAGGGGGTGACAGTGCCAGCCCAGCAAGAACACCCAGCCCTGTTGTCAGATGGAAGCTTTGGCCCACGACTGTGAAAATCTGGAGATGCAGAGCCAGCAAGTTTGTCCCAAAGAGGGACTGGCACATCGTCAGCTCCATTGTTGCAGTGGAACCAGAACTGCCTGGAGCTTGACAGGGGGAAGTGAAACTTCATCAGGGGCTGGAGGGCAGCCAGGGCTGGAGGAGCTGGCCAGCCGTGGCACCGCAGCACACAGCTCTTCCTGCACAGACCCTCGCAGCCCTCCTGCTCCAGGGGGACACCCGGCAGGGGACAGCCACACACCAGAACCGAGCCCGAGGGCTGCAGCACCTCTGCTGCTCACAGCAGCAGGGATGGAGCCACGCAAAGCCAGCAGGGAGGGCCCTGGTGCCACCCCCAGCACGGGCACCAGCTGCCACCCGGCCACCCTGCCCCTCCAGCAGCAGGGAAAGGCAAAATGCACAACCCAAAGGACAGAGCTTAAACCAGAAACCTCTGCAGGAGGGACCTGACAGCAGCCACAGCACTTCCCAGGCTCAGAGCTGCTCTGGGCTGGGGAAACACCAGGCAGATCCAGTCCAGGGGTTCACCTTGCCCCTTTGGAGGTGCCCAGCTGGTTCTGAGCCTGGTTTTTGTGGGAACAGTACACGGGCATCTCGTCATCACACCACCCAGATGGACAAGCAAATAAAATAATCCAACAAGTTTGAATACACTGTATTTATTCGTAACAGATTCTAAAGAATCTAGTGAGTCTATGTCAAGCCCATCGCATGACAGGTGATACAGGTGTAGGAAAAAAAAAAAGACATTTAAAACAAACAAAACACTGAAAAAAAAAATTAAATCAAGTGCCATTCAAGCTACTGGAATCTTCCAATTGCTCCCTCACAGGAGGCAGCACAGTATCACTGCAAGGTCTAGAAAAATTCAGGTTCAAGCCACTCACAAGAGTCCCACCACACACAATCCACAAATCCAAAGTGCTATCTCAATGGTAGGTCGCCCTGTGGAGCTGCTGGCTGTAGGGGATCTGTTGGACATCTCAAAGGGAAGGAGGGAATCTCAGTGTATTGTGTCTGTGGGTAGGAGCAGCCTGTAAAAAACATGCTACACGGCATCTATGTTCCATTTCAAATGCAAGGAAAAAAAAACTCATGTTCCTGGAAGCCACGGGAGTGGCACAGTTAGGCTCCCAAAAGCAGCCCTAAATCAGTTTTACCTTGCATGGGAAATGCCAAGCTCCCAGCACAGGGATGAGGCTCTGGGGAGCTGGGACTGCCATGAAGGCAGAGCTGAGCTGCAGGGGCAGCCAAAACCTGCAACAAGCTCAGGGAGCAGAGCTGGGCCAGCTGCAGCTGATGCCAGGTGGAAGAGCCACCCCCACCCCCCTTACTGCCCATCCACATTGCCCCTACCCCAAAAAAGGTACCAATCTGGCTATACACATTCCAAGGATCTAGTCTTTATTTCAATCTGCCCGGCTATTACAGTTTTGTCACAAAAACAAAAAAAAAAAACACCAAAAAAACCACAAGTTTGTAAAGCACTGGAGTAGGTCAGCCTCGGAGGCAGCACCAGGCAGCCGCGGTGATCCCGAGCAGCATCCCTAGGGAATGCCTGCTGCCCGCCCTCTGAAACCTGAGATCTCTGCGGGCAGGGCAGCCCAGGCACCCCCGTGAAAAACTCTTGTGCTCAGGACACTCAACAGCTTCAAAGCCACGTTGGACTGAGAGAGCCAAACCCTCCAAACACCTGAGGGTCTGTTCAGAAGACATTTTTTTCCCCTAAGGCCGACTAACCTCATCCCCCCTTCCGCCCCCAGGCTCCATTTCTAGCTAGAGAATGAATTTCAAATGCTACCAGTGGCTCCCACAGGGAATCACAGAGCTGGGAATGGGCTGTTTTGGAGACAGGACCTGCCCAAGGGATGATCTCCAGCATGGAAGAGGTCTGTCCACCCCCCTGGAGGACACAACAATAGCTGGAAATGACTGACCAGTGACCTGGATGGTTTGTGCTTCAAAGGACAAGCCTCACCTTCCCCATGGCCCAGCTGGCCTGTGGCTTTGTGCATTAAAATCACACTGCATGTCAAAAAAAAAAAAATTCGGAAGAGCAGCATTTCAAATTCCCCTAGAAAATACAGGATTAGGTATGGCAGCCTGGGGCAGGCTCCTGGACAAATCATCTGCCTCATCATTTAGGAACTCTACTACATTTTGGCACTGCAGACTTGGGAGCTTGAGGAGATCCATGTGCAGGTCCCTGCTGCCTTTCTTCCAGCGAGCCCTGCACAGCATCTCCCACCACACACTCCCCCCTCCCCAGTGCTCCCAGTTTCAGGCATTTCCACGCAGCCATTCCAGCCCCTGGGTTGTGCAGCCCCACTTTGGCAGCTCTTGGCTCCAGCTGGTCCTTCACGGGCAGCAAGCCATGCCCAAACCCCTCAGCGACACAGAACCTGCTCTGGCCTCAGCCAGGATAAGAAATGATCTTGCGACCCTCCCCACCCACGACAGAAACATTTTCCTCTTCAGACATTCCCCACTAAAGCTCTGGGCCATCAGCCCCCGCAAAAAATAATAAAGGTTTACAGTACAGTTGTGTTTGTATTGTTACAGGCACTTAAACAGGATTCTTTGGTCCTTCAAAGGAATTAGCCACCCTGGCTTCTCTTGGCAGAAACCACAAGTTTGCACACCCATAACACCTCCTGCACTAAAAAAAAAAACCAAAAAAATCCACAATTCAGATCCATTTCAGGGCAGTGCAGCTCTACCTTAGCGTAATTCTACAGTCTCCCCTCACACACCCCACCCACCCCATTGCCTCCACAATTCCATAAGGAGTCATTCCCATAACACTGCACTTCCCATCACAGTGTACAGCAGACAAGGCTCGTTCCAACAACCCCAGGAACGAGACACTCAAGCCAGAGTCCAGGAAGTTTCCTTTTGTTGCAGTTCTAGGAAGGTTGGTAGGTTTTATTTTGTTCCCCCTCCCCACCCTCCCAACCCCCCCAAGGCAAGGAAATACCTTGGAGGACAGACCCTGGAGTTTGTCCTGGCTCAGTTACAGGGAAGCCACGTGGGGTAGGACTGATTGCAAGGCAGGAAGGGCTGCACATGGGTCACGTAGTAGTTGAAGTTTATTTCACTGACATAAGGGGCTGGCTGGTAGAAGCAGGTAACGTTTGTGACGGTGGGGATGATGTTCTGCTCAGCCAGGACCCTCACAGCCAGCATGGCAATGAGGTTCAGGGTCTGCCTCCTCTCGTGTCCCATGAGGCAGACCGTGCTCTCGTTGACCACCCTGTGCAGGGTCATCAAATAGTCATATCTGTTGCTCTCCATGCCCACAAAGTGGCTCTGCAGGTAACACTCCAGCTTCCTCAGCTGCTCGCCGATGTCAGAGAAGTCTATGAAAAACCTGGAGCACATGTACCTCTGCAGGGCCTTCATATCCACCTCGGACTTGGGCTTGAAGCCCCTGACCAGGAGGTTGCAGTACTTGAGGAGCCCCCCGCCCCGGATCTCCTCGGGGTTGCGCGTGGCGATGACGCGCTGCCGCAGGTGCTCCATGGCCTCCTCGAAGTCCCCGTACATGCTCTCCCCGGTGACCGTGGGGTGGAAGTTCTCGGCCATGGGGTTCTCCGAGCACTCCCCGAAGAGCAGGAGCGAGTCCAGGATGATCTGGAAGGAGTCCACGCTGAACTCGAACTGGCGGCGCAGGGAGTCCACGAACTTGAGCTCCACGTTCTTGCCGCTGTTGTTGGAGAGCGAGATGAGGCTCCAGCGGTCGGTCTCGTTGCACACCTTCACCAGCTTCTGCACGTAGGCCTCCTTCAGGGTCACGGGCGTGATCTTGTCCTTGTTGACTCCTTCGGGGAGGAAGTCAAGCAGGCAATCCATGACCACATCTTTAACCAGCTGGAAAACGTCCTCGGTCTTCAGATCCACGCCGAAGATGAGGTCCAGGTCCTTGTAGCCCAAGCCACTGTCCTGGTGGAGGACGTGACTGGCTGCTGAGCCGTTCAGCCTGACGTTGTGCACTGGGATTCCCTTCTTCTCCAGGCGGCTTCGGACAACCTGAGACAGAGACAGAGTCAGTGAGAGGCAGGAGGGAGTTCTTGGAGCAGCCTGGGGACAGCGGGAGCGCTCCCAGCGCTTATGTGGGTCACTCCAGTGCAAGACAGTAAAATAAAAAGCTAATCCATTGGAAATAGGTCACTTTGGAAAGCATCCCCAGACCTGCCAGCAGCTCTCCTTTACTGACTCCTGGCATTAGAGATCTGACTGCACATGATCAGCTGCTCTGCTTCCAGTGCAGGGTCTGCTCTCCCTGCCTTCCCCACTCTGGCCTGGAGAGCCTTCCTGACCCCATTTTTTGGGGTGGTCCCTGCCCTCTACATCCCCTCCCAGCTCCAGTGACCAAGCCAAGAGCAGCCGACCCCAAAGTGACCCCAAAGAGGAGGTGGCAGCACAGTCTGCAGCAGTCCCTGTGGATTTCATCAGGGTGGCTCACTCCTTTTAGCCATCCCTTTGGCCTGTCAAGATTCATTAAAGGCAAATCAAGATGCCAGAGCAGCTCAAAAGCCCCAGCCAGGCGTATGCAAGTTCATGTCCCAACTGGTAAGTGTATCCTAACAATTTCCAGTGTGTCAGAGCTTCGTGCTGAGCTTGGCGTGCTATCAAGCACAAGAGGCAGCTTTCATCTCACGGGTGTTACTCCAGTGATTTTAATGCTGCCTGCTCAGTCCTGGCACACCCAGCAGCCCCTCCAAAGCTTTGTTCATTTACTGGGAAGCTGAATCACCTGCCTGATTACTTAACAAGCAGGAGGCTAAAATAACCCCCAAGACCATAAAATAAACTATCTGGACACCAGCTTATAATTTGAGTTTAACTCAGCTCAAAGATCCCAGGAAGATTAGGTTTACACCTCCCAGCAGAAGCTCTTCCCACGTCTCATCCTCATCCTGCTTTCGTGTTCCCCTCCAGCCATTTCCCATTTTCCTGCCAGTCCCAACCAGCCAGCCTAGAGCAAGGCCGTGGCTTGAAAGAGCCGAAGCTTGGGACACAAATGGACAAATTGGATCACCAAAAGCCAGTCTGACTGGGCCCTTCGGCCCTGTGAGCCTGCCCTAGTTTGAGAGGCCCCACAGACTCTGCATTTCGGCTGCCCAAAGTGTGAATTTCAACTCAAAGCTCCATCACAAGGGCCAAACCCTCTTGGCTGCCCTGGGCCTGAGCAGCTCTTGGGGAGATCAGAAGTGTTGCAGATCTGGTCCCAGCAGCAGTAAAATCACCTCTCCATGCGTTTTGTTTGGAAGGAAGAACACACAAAAGGTCAGGGCTGGCAGCATGGAACCCTGGTCACACCCCAGGCCCTCAGTGACTGCACCAAGGGCCACCAGCACGTTCTGCTGCCTTCCCAAAATCATCCCAGAACCAACCCTCTGCTGTTTGCACACCTGGGAGGCTGTCAAGGCTCGCGAGGCAGCTTCCCTGCTGGTGCTTCCCCTCTCTCCTGACATGAGGCACCCCTGCTCTGGCTGGAAGGGCAGCAGGGCTCCTCGCCAAGGCCGTGGTGACAGTCACATGTCAGGCAGCAGTCACCAGGGGCTGCTCACCCCTGGGAGCCCAGGCCACACCAGCCCAGGCAGTGAGAGAAGCTGTTTTCCAGGGCAGACAGTCTGAAAAGACGGAGCTGCTCCTGGAAGACACGCAGGGCTGTTGCCCCAAATGAGCAAACATCACCCAGGGGAGCTGCTGGCCTGCCCCTGCTGCCAGCTGGAGTCACTCACCCAGGGCACAGCTCCAGCTCTGCTCGTGCAGGCCAAGAGTCCTGTGCTCTCAGGCTTAGAGAGACAAGATATAGGTCACAAAGCCTTAGTGCAGAGCTGGGCCCAGTGCTTGGAGAAGATCTCGTTCCAGATTAATTTCCTAACCCCAAAGAACACCTGCTTAACCCCTTTCTGGGCACGGCTCAGGACCTGCAGCACTCCAGAGCCACAGGCTCCAGGTTTACTCAAGTTCCCCAGTCTGTCTGTGTGAGATACATTCAGAAAACAGGGGAAAGACCCAATTGCCCGAGTCAGCATTGTCCCAAACCATTCCAGAAGTCTCCAACCTGCTGAGCAGCAGGGAGCAGAGCGCTCTGCCATTCCCTGGGAGCTTCCACCCACCAGCCTTCACTTGGAGCTCGTCCCCCCTGGCTGCAGGCTGTGGGTTCAGGGCTGCATTTTCCCCCAGAGGGCTGGATATTTCCAGGGTTAGGCAGCTGCTGACCTGCTTCCCAAAACAGCAGCTCACCTTCCGTGTGGTTGGGATAATTGAGTGTGACAGCCAGGCAGGAGCAAATCCTGCTGCGTCCTGACCTGCGCCTCGCAGCTCCCACAACAACAACAACAGGAAAAATAACTGCCTTTTGGGTTACTTGTTCCAGCTTAGTCAGCCCTAAACACAGGCTCTGGGCACAATTACAGCCCTCAGCTACCCCGTGCTGGAGGCTGCTGCTGGCAGCATCCTCTGGGCAGCGAGGGAGAGCTGCTGCAGTGCTCGGTGCTGCCCCGGCCGAGGGCAGCCTTTATCTGAGCCGTCCTGCCCAAAGCAGCCAAGAGCCAGCGCTGTCAGCAACGCGAGGAATCCCAGAGCAGCCTTTCAAATGTCACCTTTCCGTCTCCCAGGCTTAACTCTAACTATTTCTCAAGCAGCTGAGGCTCCAAAATCCCGGTTATTGTGAAAGCCAGCTGGGTCTTAGCGCCGTGAATAGGCTTTTTAATTAGAAGCCAACATGCCCGATTTTACATTTGATGAGTCATTACTGAGGAATGAAGTCGCCTCCCAAATATGAATATGCATCAGCTCATTCGAGCTACATTGTTAGTTTAATATTAAACACGGTTATTACTTGATGGTTAAACTAAGAGGAGCTCGTGAACGAGCCGAAGTCTCGGGCAGGCTCTGGAGAATTCAGCCGGGGTGCCCAGAAATCAAAGGACACGGACATTTGATCCGGCCTTTGAATTAATAACTCTGCCTCTTCCAACACGAGCCCAACATGTCCCCCAGCACGAAGCCATTTCGTGGAAGCAGCTCCAAAAAAAGCTACTTTTGCCCTGGCCACACACATTTCACTGCTTTTAAGAGCAACAAACGAGCTCAAAGAGAGTAGCACAAGGTAAGAGGGGAGAAGCTCAGCAGGATCTGTGGCACAAGCTGCAGCAGCTCCAGGGATGGGGTGAGCTGCTCGGGAGGGTCCGTGCAGCTCCGGGCGTTGCTGCTGGCAGGACCAGCCCCAGCAGGACCCCCGGAGTGGCAGCGAGCACACTGCACCCCGGCACGATGGGGACCAGCGCCCCAAAACTTCTAACCCCTCTGGAGCAGCCAGGCCAGGCTCGGAGCGAGCTGCTCCAGCAGAAGGTGCCAGCCTGAGCGCTTTTCCCGAATTCCAGGCCTGGCAGGAGCCAGGCAGCATTTGCAGACACCCAGCGGGATCTCCGGGCTTCCCGTGCGGAGCCGTGCCCGGCTCCCTCAGGCCCGATGTTCAGGCCCCTTCCACCCCAACCATCCAGCGGCTCGCGGTGCCCCGGGCCCGGCGGGGCAGGCCGGGCTGGCTCGGGGCCCGCCGGGCCGCTTATCGCCGCCTCAGCACTTTTATTTTCTCCCTGAGCCCCGCAGGAGCGGGGCAGAGTCCAGCGGGGCCCGCAGCCCTCACGGCCCCCTCAGGGCTCCCCTCACGGCTCCCCTCACCTGCACGATGGTGCGCGGCCGTGGCTCCTTCACGGCCCCCTCACGGCTCCCCTCTCGGCCCCCTCACGGCTCCCCTCACCTGCACGATGGTGCGCGGCCGCACCGACAGCGTGGGGAAGTTGCCGCGGCCGTGGATGGGCACGGCCTCGCCCAGGATCTGGTCCAGCCGCTGCACCTGCTCCCACGTCAGGACGCTGAAGCGGCTGCCGCGCTGCTCCGCGCCGCCCGCAGCGGCCCCCGCCGCCGCCTCCAGCATCGCCCCCGCCGCCGCCGGAGCCGCTCGCCCGGAAAGCGCCCGGAAACCAGCCGGAAGTGCCGGTGCGGAGGGGAAGGAAAACTTAAAAATGGGGGGTGACAGCAAAAAAAAAAAGAAAAAAAAAAAAAGTTTGTTGCTGAATGAAATGCTGTCTTGAGTTTAGTACCAGTCATAACCTTTCTGATGCCCATCCCGTGGGACAGCAGCGACGGCCTTGGTGTCCTGCTGAGTGACACTCGTGCCACACGGGTGCCCTCGGATGTCCTGCAGGTTCCCTTCGGTGCCCCATTGCCGCCCTTGGGTACGCCCTTGGTGCCCTTTGACGTGCCACTGATGCCCCAGCGATGCCCCCTGATGCCCCATTCATACCCTGGTGTCCCGGGGGTGCCCCGGTGGTGCCCCGGGGGTGTCCCGGTGGTACCCCTGCTGCCCCCCAGGTGCCCCGGGATCCGGTGCC
Organism: Passer montanus; assembly: GCF_014805655.1. Taxonomy (NCBI): domain Eukaryota; kingdom Metazoa; phylum Chordata; class Aves; order Passeriformes; family Passeridae; genus Passer; species Passer montanus. Next base: position 1,773,077 of record NW_024374256.1, read on the forward strand.
CATCGGTGCCCTGCAGGCGTGCCCCATTCATACCCTGGTGTCCCGGTGGTGTCCCCGGTGGTGTGCCGGTGGTGCCCCTGCTGCCCCCCAGGTGCCCCGGGATCCGGTGCCCATCGGTGCCCTGCAGGCTGGCTCTCCCTGCAGCGATGTCCCGCGGTCTGGCAGCCCGTGGTCTGTCCCCGCACAGCTCAGTGTCCCCATCCTGGCCCGCCCAGCTCCCCCAGGCCCTGTCCCCTGTCCCCATGTGCCAGCTGTGGTCCCTCCCTGGGGTGACAGAGCTTCGGGAGCTCAGGGCCAGCCCCAGCCCGGCCACCGCCCCTTGGGGACAGGCGTGTCCCCAGCCCCTGAGCCCCGTTTCCTTCCATCCCAGCCATTCCCGGCTCATTTCTCCCCGCAGACGATTCCAGCAGGGAATCCCCGCTGAGCCGGGGTCCTGGGGGGCACAGAGCGACCCCAGCCCCACTCCTGCACTGCCACTCCCGCTCCTGCTCGGGGCTGGGATCCACCCTCACAAGCCAGAGCCCGCTAGGAGATGAGCCACGGCTGATTATTTTTTGATCAATTTCTCATCATTAATCATTTTTCATGATTATTTTTTACACCCTGGCGGGGTTTTATTGCAAGAACTGCCCTGAAAACTCTCGAGCATCCAGCCCGGGGCTCTCCCCCTGCGGGCAGGCACCGCAGGGCTCTTCCCGGTGCCAGGTCTGTCTGGAGGATCTGCCACATCCCAGGGGTTTGCTGCTGGGAGCTGCAGCAGAAAGAGGAACTGGGGGAACTGGGATGCTCAGGAGCACCCACAGCTGGGGTTGGAGGGGAGAGGAGGGAAGTGGAGCCCTGATTGCCTCTGAAATCCTCCCCGTTCCCCGGGGCACTGACAGCCCGGGGGGCTCCGGGGGGCTGCCCGCTGGGGTGCTGCTCCTGCTGCGGTGCTTTGCTCGCTGCTCCTGCCCGTGGCACCGTGTGACTCCAAAAAAAGCTGCTCCCGGTGCTGCCCCTGCGGCTCCCAGCTGGGCACAGGACAAGGGGAGCCCTGCTGGGAAGCGATTTCCCGAGGAATGAAAAATGATGAGAAATTGATCAAAAATTAGGAAAATTGATGGAAAAATCAGGCAGCTGCCTCTCATTGCAGAACCCTTCTGACGGCGCTGGAGGAAAAGCTGGGTCAGGGAGGGTTCCCAAGAGGCTGAGAGGGGCCGAAGGGCTTTGGGATGGCTCCAGCCGGAGGAAGGGCTGAGGGGGCTGAGCACCCCCGGGCTGCGGCAGCCCCGGGGGGATCCAGCGGGGCCAGGGGGCTGCAGACCCCTCTGGGCTGGGCTGGGTGCCCGGGCCCGGGGGCAGAGGCGCTGCCGGCTCCGCAGGAAAGCTCGGCCGGGCCCGGGGATCCCTCGGTGCCGTGCATCACCGGGATGAACCCGGGAGCGAGCCCGGCGCCGGGAACGGCACCCGGGCCGCTTCCTCCCAGCTCAGCCAGGGCCAGCCCGGCCTTTATTCGTTTGTTTTGTGGGCAATTAAGGAATAATCATCGTCCCGGGGTGAAACGCGGGCGGATCCTGCCTCCCGGGGGTGGCACGGGGGTGGCGGAGCCCCTTTGGCCACAAGGGGTGGGACAGGGCTGGGCAGGGGGGCGGCTCGGGAAGCCGGGACCCCCCTCCCCACCCTTGCCGCACGGATTTGGGGTCGCAGCTCCCCGGGGATGCCCGGCGGACCCTGCTCCGTGCCCGGGGAATCGGAGCGGGGCCAGCCCGGTGCCGGGGCACGGGAAGGAGCACGGGGGGCAGAGAGGGACCCCCCACCCCAGCTGAGCCCCCTGGGCAGCGCCGCGAGCCCGGCCAGAGGGGAACGGGGGCACAGGGGCAGGGAGCGGCCGGCAGCGGGGCAGTGGGTGAGAATCTCCCAGCCTGCAGGGGAAGGCACCGCGGGGACTGCGTGACTCGCGTGGGACGGCTCCGTCCCACTCGGCATTAAGCAGGGCGTGTGCCAACTCCCTGAGCAAGCAGCAGGGACCAAGCCCTGCTCCCGGAGCCACCAACGTCACCCGCCGCCCCGGGGGAGCCGCAGCGCTGCTTCCCCGGCACCGCCACCGCGCTCACGTCAGCCGTGTCCCGGGCTGGCCCTGTCCCCGTGCCCGCAGCGGCTGTCACCGTGCGGGCACCGCTGTGCGTGGCCGCCCCACGCTGGCACAAAGTGTCCCCACGATGGCACAAAGTGTCCCCCATGATGGCACAAAGTGTCCCCATGCTGTCCCAAAGTGTCCCCACGCTATCCCAAAGTGTCCCCACGCTGTCCCAAAGTGTCCCCAGGCAGAGTGCAGCCATCCCCGTGCACAAAAGCCGCCGTCGCCAGGCGATCGCTGTCCCCAGCGCAGCTGCTGCTGTCCCCACGCTCGTCACCGTCCCCACGCCCACGCTGCCATCCCCACGCTCATGCCCCTGTCCACGTGCCCGCTGTGGGTTTAGGAGGTGGAGTCCGTCTCCATGGCCTCGTCCCAATCCTCCCTCGGCAAACAGAGCTCCTGGACGCCTCCCAGGCCCTGGAGCTCGCTGTCCAGCCCCGCTCGCGCCCCACAGCCCGTGCCAGAGGTGCCACCGCGGCTCGCTGGCCTCCCTGGGGCAGTGCCACCAGCGGTGTGCCCATCCAAAGGGGTGTTTTCCCCCTGCTGGCCGCAGCAAGGCTGGATGTGGCACGAGGGGCATTGTGAGCACCCACTGCGTGGCATGAGGGGTGTCACTGCGCTGCCACTCTCTGATGTCAGCCTGGCATCCCTGTGTCACCACGCTGGACCCCCAGAGCCGGCCACATCCCATCCTGGAAGGGATGATGAGTGATGCTGCCGGAGAGGGGCGGCCCGGGAGGCCCTGAGATGAAAGGGATGCAGGGTGTCATTACTGCAGGTGACACAGAGCTCGGGAATGGCACCTGTCACCTCCCCTGGCTGCTGCAAAATGCTGCCCGGGGAGTCGGGGGACACAACACCGCCAGGCTGGGGACAGGGACACGGCAGCAACGCGGCCCCAGCACTGATGTGCCTTCCCTCCAATCTCCCCGGGGGTGTCACTGCCTGGGGACATCCCTGTGCCCCGGCAGCATGGCCTGTGTGTCCCCAGGCTCGGTGGCTCTCCGGTGACACCATGTGCTGTTTTTCTTGGCGTGGCTTGTGCCTTTACAGCCGTGGCAGGGATGACCCATCTCAGTGCCACTAATCTGGGGCTGGCAGGGAGCACAGCCGCTCCCTGCGCTGCAGGTTTTTGGGCCCCGGGTGGCACCTGAGTGCCCTGAGGGTGGTGGCAGCTCCGGGACAGCCCGGAGCTCGGCTCTGAGCCCGGAGCCGTGACTCGGGCAGGGATTTCACGGGTGCTTCCAGGGCTCTCGGGGCCTGCTGGGACAATGGGGACGGTCACTCCCCTCCTGCCACCCACTGGACCACAGAGGGAAACTGAGGCACGGGAAAGCCCATCTCCTGGCCGGGGCAGTTTCCTGCAGCTGCAGAGGCAGCAGATCTTTAACCCTGATGGATGGGGGCTGTGGAAGGGCATAAACACGGTGGAACTCACGTGGAAGGACAAGGTCATCCTGCTCAGGGCCCCTTTTCTCCCTGTTCTTGGTGCCACCACCAAGGCCCAAAGGTGCTTTGGGAGGGAGAGGGGGATATGGGGCACGGGGGGTGCACACAGGGAAAAGACATCACAGCCAGAGCTGTGGGGACACGCTGGGACCCCTCCACCCCCGGCCCCAGCCCTGAGAGTGCTTTGGTGGTGGCTCAGCAGTGACAGCCCAGCCCCGCAGGCATCATTAGCCCTCCCTCATTAAAAAAAGTTACTCACTCTTTGAGGCAGAAACAAGAATATCCTGGAAATGCCTCGGTTTGGGGAGTTCTCGCTCTAAAGGTATGACTGAAATCAGGCTGCAGGTGATGCTGCCCAGCACGTGGGCAGGTGAATTACCTGGGCACTGCCCGGGGCTGCTGAGCTCCTGCTGCTCCCTCCGTGTCCGGGGTGGGCAGAGTCAGAGTGGGCAGTGTTGGGGTGGGCAGTGTCAGGGTGGGCAATGTTTGGGATGGGCAGTGTTTGGGTGGGCAGTGTTCGGGGTGGGCAGTGTGCGGTGGGCAGTGTTTGTTTGGGGTGGGCAGTGTTTGGGTGGGCAGTGTCAGGGTGGGAAGTGTTTGGGTGGGCAGTGTTTGGGTGGGCAGTGTTTGGGTGGGCATTGTCCGGGGTGGGCAGTGGACAAACTACCCCAGACCCTGCGTGGGACGCAAGGGTGGCACCCACCAAAGTGGCACCACCTGTCACACATCCCTGGCCACCTCCTCCTGCCCAGGGAGCCCTCGGGGCCCCCCTGCAGCGGGGTGACCCAGCCGAGTCCCGCCCCGGGGGGGGACCCTGGCGTTCAGGTATTTTGGGCAGGTGAGTGATGGCCGCGGGCTGAGTCACGGCTCCCGGCTCAGCGCTTTGCTTTGCAGCCGTGGAGCGCATTCCCATCGCAATTCCCCGCAGCGAGGGGCTGGGACACGCCTGCCCTGCAGCGGGGACTCTGCTGGGAGGATCTGAGAGGATCCTGGGGATTTTGGGGTTGTGGTGCTGCTCCTCAGCCGGGCGCTGCCTGGAGCCTCTCCCCTCTGGGCAGTCCCGGGATGCTGGTGGGAACTGGCTCCTCTGGGAGGGAAACCCAGGACGAAAACCACAGAGCTCAGAAGTTCCCAAGTCCCCTCCCCTGGCGATGGAACCTTTACCCCCCAAGCCCTGCTGCAGTGCCAGCACAAGGCAGGTGCTGGCCCTTTCTCCCTGGGGACAACACACCGGGGTGGGGACGGGCAGAGCCGTGCTGGGACACGGGGCCGGCATCCCGGGGCTGTGCCGGGTGATCCATCCCCCTGGAAAAGGACTCTCCCCCGGGAGACCCTCCCTGCACACCCCGACACCCACGCAGCTCCAGGGCGGGATTTGGGAGCCCGGGCTCTCTTGAGCCTCTCTTTGCCAAAGCTGGGAACGGCTTAAAATGTCCCCTTGGGAGGGGCTCCAGCTGTCCCTGAGCCAGGCAGGAGGGCGAGAGGCAAACTCTCCATGCCAGCGATTGGAATGAAGTGTCCCAGCCACCTTGTTCCTCTGGGACAGCCGGGACCGTGCGGCAGCGGCAGGATTCCGAACAGCTGGAGAAACCCCCACTAAAAATTAACATTAATTTATTAGAATATTTATGATAAAAACCAAGAATCTCTTTACATGTGGGTTTGGTTTTTTTTCTTTCCTTTTTATACAAGAGAATTTCCATTGCTTTTTTTTTTTCCTCCTGGAAACAGAGCAGAGCAGCAGGCAGGCGCAGGCAGCGGCGTGGGCGACGCCGGACCTGGGGGTCCCAGCGGGGTGGGCAGCGGGTGGGATGTGGGACAGGAGCCCACCAAGGCAGCGGGGCAGAGCGTGGCAAGGCACGGCACGGGGAGGGGACAGCGGCCGGGGTCCCCGGGGAGGGGGTGGTGAGCACCCCGTGGCACCCGTGGCACATGGCAGGGGGACAAGGTGACAGACACAGGACACCCCTGAGCCTGGGGAGGGCTGCAAGTCACCAGAACACCCAGTGATCCCTCCCAAGCCTTGGGGACAGATGGGTTCTTCCAGGATCCCCGGCACCCCCAGTCGTCCCCTTGCTGCCAACCTTCCTGGTCCAAGGTGTCCCCACGCTGGGGGAGCTGGCACTTGGCTCTGCTCCAGCTGCTCTTGCTGGCAGGGGGACAAAAAATCCCCCCTGGCACACCCCGGGCCTGTCTTTGGTTAAGGAGCAGCCGCTGCCGCGCTGGCACGGGGCGAGGCTGGCAGAGGGTCCCCATGGGGACAGGTGACAGCAGTTCCAGGAGGGATGGAGAGGCTGCTCAAAGCGAGGGGGGTCCCAACTTCCCCCCTGCATGGCTCTAGAATATTTTTTTGAAAAGACCTGGCATGAAATGTGAGGCCAGGAGGGAGGACCCCAGGCACAGCCGGTCCCACGGGGAAGCTGCCAAGGCGAGGGAGCAGCGGCAGGAGCCCGGGGAGGGCGCAGGGGGAGTGTGTGTGTGTGTCTGTGTGTCTGTGTGCGTGTCTGTGTGCGTGTCTGTGTGTGCCAGCCCCGGTGACAGCTCCTGCTGTCCCATCTCTCCGCTCCGGAGCAAGGCGAGGGGGCAAGAAAGCACAAGAGGGGAGAGGGGAAGCGGTGCCATGGGAGTGAGTGTGGAGACCCCTGGTCAGAGCCGGCCGCAGGTCCTGAGTGGGTGGGCACCTCTGGGAGAGCCCCGCGGGGGCTGTGAGGCACCTGCAAATCCCAATCCCGGGCGGAAAATTGTCCATCACCCCCAGGCCACGCAGCACAAGGAGCCCGGGGCATGCCAGGGCTCCTTCCCTGCTCACTGGGGCCAGCCCAGGGCTCGCTGGGCAGAGCTGTCCTGGCAATCCCAGTCCATCCAGGACACTCTCCCCTTCCTGAACCCAGTGTGTAGTGACAAGAAACCAAAACGGAGAGCAAAGAACGAATGAATGAACAGAGAGAGAGAAACGATTTGGAGGCTTTGTGCCAGCAGCTACTCCCCCTTGGGGATGAAGGGCTCCCCCTCCTCGGGCTCGGGCCGCGGGCCGGGGTCGCTCAGGCACCGCAGCATCCGCTGGTTGCTGGGGCTGTCGCTGGTGCCCGGGGTGAAGACGTCGTCAGTCCCCGGCGAGGAAGGCTCCTTCACCCGCATCACCAGCCCCTCCTCATCCTCCTCGGGCGAGGGTGGGAGGCCGCTGCAGCCCTTGGGCTCCTCGCTCATCAGGTCCACGGACTCGGGGGACTGCGGCGAGGCCGGGTCGATGGTGATGATGGGCAGGTTCTCCGAGTCCTCCTTGGGCTCGTAGGCCAGCGGGTCTGGGGGGCACAGAGGGGTCAGGCAGGGAAGGGGGGGGTCTCAGGGACCCCCGGTGATGCACCCCAGATGTTTGTGTGGGGCCGGGGTGCCTGGGCTGTCTGGCTGATTCCCAATTCAGCTGTGTAATTCCTTTTCCCTCCCACAGCCCAGCTGGAGCTGCCGGCAGTCCGGCTCCATCGGGAAGGGCGAAGCTGCCCTCTGCTGATGAACCGCCGGCTCCGCAGCCGCGGCACAGCCCGACACCCTGTCCCCGGAGAGGGAGGGGACACGCAGGACACGAGGGTGCCAAAGCAAATGTGCGATGGACAAACTGGGCTCGGGGATGGAGCTGGAGAGCCACAGGGAGCTGAGGAGGTGCAGCACAGCTCCAAGGGCTCCGGGAGCTGGCAGTGCCACTCCTCCTGCAGCCCCTCCCACCTACCTGAGCCGATGCGAGCCCGGGACATGGTGGGAGAGTCCACCCTGTGCGCCGGCACCGTCAGGTAATTGTTCATCTGCAACGGGAGCAGGGCACCGTCACCGGCGTGGCCAGGGCAGGCAGGGAGGGCAGGCAGGGAATGGGCACAGGGATGGGCAGGGGAGTGGGCACAGGGATGGGCAGGAGACTGGGAACAGGGATGGATGGGCAGGGAACTGGGCATGGGGATGGGCAAGGAACAGGGAACAGGGATGGGCAGGGAACTGGGCACAGGGATGGGCAGGGGAGTGGGCACAGGGATGGGTAGGGGAGTGGGCACAGAGATGGGTAGGGGACTGGGCACAGGGATGGATGGGCAGGGAACTGGGCAGAGGGTTGGGCAGGGGACTGGGCACAGGGATGGGCAGGGGACTGGGCACAGGGATGGGCAGGGAGCAGCAGTGGGATGCAGAGAACATGGACACAGATCCTCCCAGCCACACTCCAGGGACTTGCTTGGGGCGTGGGGCAATCACAGGACCCCCAAGGCTTGGGGTCACCTCTGTCACCCAAACCTCAGTCCCCTCCCTTCTCCCTGGCCCCCATCCTGCCCAGCCCTGGTGTTCCCCCAGCACCTTCTGCTCCAGCTGCCGGGCCTTCTGCCTCCTCAGGAGCATCTGGTTCCAGGCTTCCTCGTAGGGGTCAGCCACCAGCGTGTGCCGGTTGTAGGATCGCAGCTGGAAAGAGAGCCCGAGAGAAGGAGAAGGGTTAAAACCCCACACGGACAGGGAGAGAAAGGTCACAACCCCATTCTTGCTGGAGATGGATGGAACAGCCACCAGTGCAGAGCAGGTCCAGGCAGGCTCGTGGCTCATCCCTTGTGTGCCACCACGGGATGCCTGACCCTGACCCACCCTGGCCCAACGAGGGTTTAAAGGCTGGGCTCAGCCACTGACCAAATCAGCCTGCCCCTCAGACTATCCCAGCACCATCCCAGGAGGAAAAGCCTCCTGGGGAAGAAGAGTCAGGCCAGGAGCACAGGGCAAGGGCAGGGGCAGCAGGGGTGAAGGGCCCAGCTGAGGGCTGCTGGGCAGTGTCCCTGCCACTCCCAGTGTGGCACAGGAGACATGCACAGTGCCAGGGGACACCTCACCCTCTGCCTGGTTTTCTGCAGGTTTGTGCGGAGGATTTTCCGGATCTCCTCCTCCTTGTCCTTGGACAGAGCTGGAAGGACACGCTCCAAAGGGAGGGTCTGGGGGTTGATGTTCCTGCACGGACAGACAGGATTCAGAGCCACACACCGTGGCCACGCAGCACCCAAGGGCTGCTTGCCCTGTGGCCACCAGCAGGGAGCACCCACGGGAGGGTGCCCAGGGCAGGGAACTCACTGGATGGAGACGGTGGAGACTGCAGAGGGGATCTTGCCGATGCCCCCGCTCTCCACCAGCTCGATGGCCTGCTTCATCTCCATCTTGTGGTAGAAGGCGATGAGCTGGGGCTCCTTGGAGCGCTCCCCTGCGATCAGGCACTTCTTCACATACTTCTTGTTGAAGCGGTTCAGCCTTCCCGCAGCGTGGCACAGGAGGGGAGGAGCAGCCACAGCTCAGCCCTGGCCCCAGCCCCACTCCTAATCCCACTCCCACTCTCCACTCCCCACTCCCACTCTCCAGCCCTGCCCAGGACAGCACTGCTGGGCTCACTGCTGGGTCACCAGCACAGCTCAGACCACGCTTCCCTGAATCCCTCCCCAGGCAGGGTGTCTCCAGAACACCCAGCACCTGCTGGTGCCCACTAGGGATGGTCCTGAGCTCCTGCAGGGACTGGCCACTGGCAGCTCCCACCCTGCCATGGGCCTGCTGTGGGTGGTGTGGCCAAGGGGTGCAGCCCTGCAGCCCTACTTGCTCCCAATCCAGGGCCATAATTCCCCATGGTGAGTCTGTGTGTGCACATTAAAGCCTGGCACAGAGCTGTGAAACTTTCTGGGTGGTGACTGAAACCCCTCCCCAGCCACCAAACCTGCCCACTCACTTGTCCTTCCAGTGGTGATGCCCGTAGTGACCACAGATATCCTCGATCCCTGTCAGAAGGTGATCCAAGAACTGCAAGAGATGGTCCAAGGCGTGAGCAGCTTGGAAGGCTCTTGCTCTCTCCCTCCCTCCCCTGACACCCACACTGACACATGGGGAGGGCACTCAGGGTGTGTAAAACCAGGGCTTTGGGAGGGCAGGATGCACCCACACAACCGGGCTTGACTCTACGGGCACCGGGGGTCTGGGTCAGAGCGGGCACTGGACGACACAGACAGGGGAGAGGCCTCGCTCTGCCCCCCTTACCTTGGGCTCTGATTTAGGGGCAGGTCCCAGTGACAGAGGTGGAGTGGCAGAAGCAGAGAGAGCAGAGGGCTAAGGCAGCGCGCGGCGCGGCCGGAGCGGCGCGTTACCTGCGTGTGGATCTCCTCGTTGATGGAGCGCTTCGTCTCCTGCTTCTTCTTCACAGCCAGCAGATCCACCAGGGGCCGGATGGTCATGCCCTGGCGAGGGGGATGGGGGGTCACACCTCTGCCCAAGGCACAGGGCTGGGAGTGGGATGGGCTCAGCAAAGCCAAGGCGCTGTCGGTGTCACTGTGCAGCGCTTTGGGGACGCGGGGCAGTGACAGAGGCTGGGGATGGGCTTCCCACTCTCCCCACAGCCATGAAGAGCCCCCTTTCCCTCTGAAAGCACAGCCTGGGTGCCACCAACCTGCACGAAGACGGTGAAGAAGATGACAGTGATGATGGCAGTGAGGAACATGTCCCTCATGCCGAAGTGTTTGTAGTCCAGCAGGTAGCCCAGGGAGAAGGCGATGGCTCCCCGCAGGCCCCCGTAGGCGATGATGAACTGGTCCTTCGGCGTCAGCTTCACGATCCGGAACTTGTTGATGAACCAGGTGAGGACAAGGACACCTGGGGGAGCAGCACAGTCCTGTGGGAGTGGTCAAGGATCCCCTCCAGGCCCAAAGAGCCCACCCTGCAGCTCCTCAGGGCCGTGGGTGCAGGTGAGAGCTGTCTGCTCATCTCAACATCCCTGAGCAGCTTCCACCCCATGTCTGGCACAACCATGGCCTCAGCCCCATCTCCCCACAACACCAACCACCAGCATGGGTGGTGCCCATGGTGCAGCAGTGCCACCCAGGCATCTCCAACCTCCCCAGCAAGGCAAACCATTGCCATGACCCAGATGGCCGCTCAAGGCCAGGTTGGACAGGCCTTGGAGCAACCCAGTATGGTGGAAAGTGTCCCTGCCTGTAGCAGCTGGAATGAGATGGGCTTTAAGGTCCCTTCCAGCCCAACCCATGCCATGATTGTTTTAGCACCCTGAGGGCTTTGCCACCACACTGACACCCACCCAGCACTCTGGCGATGAGGCAGAAGAACAGCGTGCTGATGACGAAGGTCCAGTTCCAGTAGTGATGACCAGCCACCGTGGAGACACCCAGGAAGATGAAGATGAGGGTCTCGCTCACACTGCTCCACATCTTGAGGAAATACTTGATGGTGGTGTGGGACTTGTGGGAGATGTTGGCTTCCACATAGGGCCGCATGACCACACCAGCAGCGATGAGCCTGGGGGTGAGGTTGGGGCCCTCAGCAGCCATGGGGACATGGGGACAGCCCCAGGCCCTGGCCCTGCAGCAGCATTTTGTGTTGTGACACCAAACTCCAGGGCAGGACAGGCATTGGGAAGCACCAGCAAATATTCAAGGCCACCAGAGAAGGCAACATGAGGTTTCTCCTTCCCCTGGCAGGGCAAGAGTGAGCGCTGGAGCACAAACCCACGGTGTCCTGAGTGCTCAGCAGGGCCTGCCTGCTCCTGCGTGCCCAGGAGAACAGGAACAGGCTGCCAGCACCCCGGGATCTGTGGGACAACTCCCCAGACTCACTTCTTTGGTATGCCTCCTTGCACATCCCAGCCCAAACACCCCTGGGCCTCACTGGGCCTGTAGTGAGCACGCTGTGCTCAGCAGACTGTGGTGACACAGTCCCACAAATCCCCCAGGGCCCTGGGGACAGGAGGGCACCTCCCTGCCACTGCCAACTCACGCCATGATGCCGGAGAGGTGGAAGAGCTCAGCAGACAGGTAGGCCATGTAGCTGTAGAGGAACACGAAGAGGGGCTCGATGACGCGGATGTGCGAGGTGAAGCGGGACGTGAAGGCGGCGATCACCCCGTAAATGACGCCCACCAGGACCCCGCCCAGAGACACCACGAAGAAGCTGAGGAAGCCGAGGATGATGTCCAAGATGGTCACCTGCTCGAAGCTGGCAAACTCCTCAAAGAGGTGGTACAGGACCTGGCAGGGAGAAAGGAGAGCAGGGTTCAAGCTGTTCCTCTGGGAAGGGATCCTCACCTCAGAGGAGACCTGCCCAGGGACCTCCCTTGGGAGTGTGGCACACCTGAGCTGAGCTGTGTCACTGCCTGGTGACCCTGAGCTGGGTGCTTGACCAAGACTCACGCCAAAAACAGCTGCTGGTGCTTTGCTGTGCCAGACACAGAACTGGGGGGACCAGCTCCCTGTCCTCTGTGCCCACAGGGACACACAGAGATGTGTCTGGGACAGCTCTGCTCTCCAGCTGTGCCAGAAGGGCCTTTGGTCACCAACCAGAAGCTGTTCCTGTTTTCTCAATGAGCAGGTCAGGATAGATCCAGGCTGGGAACTCCTGGCAGATCCATGGAGAGAAAAGCCCCCATCTGCTCTGCCCAGCCCAGAGAAGAACCCAAACCCTTGAGGTGGCTTCTGCAGCTGAGGGAAACCTGAGGGAAAGACTCTGGGCTGTGCTCCCTTCTCCCAGCCCCAGACACTGCAGAAATGTTAAAGCACATGTCAGGATGGGAAACAGGATTTAGGGCATCCTGCAGGAATAGCAGCACTTGCAGGCAGGGAGAGGGCAAGGTGCCAGCTCCTGCCTGCTGGGGCCAGGCCCTGGGTGGGACAGGGGCAGGGGCAGACAAAAGCATTCCACAGGGATGAGAGTGGGGACACAGACCCTGCAGGCATCCCTCTGCTGAAAAATGGGGGAGAAGTGCCTGGAAAAAGCTCCGTGGTGGGACAGAGTGTTCTTTGTCACCAGGAACCTTGTCAGCAGGGGCTGAGCAGCCAGCTCCGGAATGGACAGCTGGGATATGGGAAAAGAGCCAGGAAAAAGCAGTGGGTTGGGAGTCAGTTTAGAGGTCAGCTCTGCAGAGAGGAGAAGGCCACGCTGACAGCCAAGCCAGCACCTGGACAGTGATGTCCTTTGGAAAGGGAGCAGGCCTGGCCCCACCTCCCAAAGGTCCCTGCAAAGCTGCTGCTTGCAGTGGGGCAGAGGGCTGATCCAGCTGGGCTGCCAGCCTGGCTTCAGCCCCTCCAGTTCTCCCCCCTGCCATGGCTGATGTGCTGCTCTGCCACCTCCTGGGAGCTGGAAGACAGCAAGGGTGACCACGTGAGAGGAGACAGACGGAGCAGCAGCTACAGGGCAGCTCTGCCTGCCCCAGGGTCAGCCCCTCGTGCTTCCCCTGGCAGGACAGGCACAGGCACAGCAGCAGCTCCAGCCAGGAGAGCAGATCCCCAGAGCCCATGGCACCAAGAGGCTGACCAGGCACGTGCCCTCAGCCTCCCCAGAGAAACACTCCACCTCTGCAGTGCTTTAAGCCTCTATCTTCAGCTTTACACCTGGACAAGGTCTGGCCCAAGCGGAGCTGCCAGGAGGCACCCGGCACCTTGGGACGGCCCTGACAGCTGCCACCACCCCGAGACGCTCCCACCCCACTCACGACGGTGACGGCGTCGTTGAGCAGGGACTCCCCGAAGACCAGGATGTGCAGCAGCTCGTTGATGTGGATCTCCTCGAAGACGGCCAGCACGGCCACGGGGTCCACGGCCGAGATGATGCTGCCGAAGAGCAGGTTGGCCAGCAGGCCGATGTGGTTGAGGCCGGGCCCGCCCAGCTGGCACACGGCGTACATCAGCCCCCCCAGGAAAAAGGCGTTCCAGAGCGTGCCCACCACGGCGAAGATGAGGATGGTGCCCAGGTTCTCGGTGAAGGGGCGCAGGGGCAGGAAGTAGCCGGCATCCAGGATGATGGGGGGCAGGAGGAAGAGGAAGAAGATGTCCGACTTGAGGATGGGGGGCTTTTCACCCACCCCCTTGATGAGCCCCCCGACCAGAAGGCCCACCACGATGAGCAGGCAGCTCTCGGGGACGATGCTGGACACTGACGGGATCACGTGGAAGCCTGGAGAGAGGCAGAGAGGAAGACACACGTTGGGTACAGGAATGGGGGATGCTGTCTGCAGGGGGACACCCTGCCAGAGTCAGGGACAGTTCCCAGCCCTCCCTGCACTCCTCGTGACCTGTCACTCCTTGTGTGCCTCAGTTTCCCCTCTTGCCCTGCTCTGTCAAGTGGAAACTGCAGCTTAACCAGACTGTGGTACTGCTGGTGTCAGGCCAGAACTCTGAGAGTCCCAGCAGCAGGTGACAGCCATCCTTGGGACACGCCAGGGTCTGTCCCTGGGCCCCAGGCCTGTGACAGCCCTGCAGCACAGGCAGCTCTCTCCACACCAGCAGCTCCAGCTCTTCCCACTGCAGCACAGCTCCCGAGCACGTGCAGGCAGTGGCATTTCCCTCCCATCAGACAGCAGCCTGCCCACCAGTGCCACTGTTCCCAGTATGCCAGGCACAGTGCCCATCCTGGGCATCCCTGGCACAGGGCACTGTGGGATGTGGATGGGGGCTGCTGCTTGGTGGATTTCAGGATGCAATTCCCCTTCCTGGAGGTTTCACATGGCTGGCTGCAGCAGGGACAGGATGCATCCTTGGGGTGCAAGGTAACAGAGAACACATTTCCCCCTTTTCCAATCACAGCACAACTCCCAGCACAGCTCCCTGAGCCAGCCCTGACCTGCTGGGATGACATTCCCACCAAACACCCCCAGCCGGGCATCTGCCAGTGCACCAACACCCACAGAAGGATTTTGGGTTCCCTGGATCTCCTCCCAGGCTTTATAATTATTATTTTGAAGCGAGGCATATTTGTTCCCTGGCAAGGGAAGCAGTTTAAAATAAGGAACCCTGCCTTGGCATGCCGTGTTCCGCCGTTCCTTCCGGCCGTGCCATCTGCAGCAATTCCACCACAGATTAAATCCCCTCCAGAAGGAGCCAGATCCCCCCCGAGCCCGCAGGGGCCACATCTGTGCCCCAGCCAGCTCATCCCTCCTCCACCTGCACAGAGACCCCACGGGAAAAGGGCTCACTCCCACAGGCCCTCCCTAAGGACTCACAGCCCCCAGCCCAGGTCCCTGGGGGGAGGATTAGCCCCACATTTCACCTGAGCTGCAGGAACAGGCTCCAGCATGGGCAAACCCAGAGGATTCATCACACTCCAGGAGCCATTCCAGCTGCTGCAGAGGGTCCCTGGTGCTGGAGGGATGCTGGAAGGAGTCTGGCTCCTGCCTTGACTTTGCCCCAGCAGCACCATGCCCAGCAAACAGCTCGAGGGGAGGCAGGAGGAGCTGGGAACATCCAGATTCTGTCCCAAGGCACCCCCAACACCCAGACACCTGCATTCAGGGACTTCCCAGCCTGGATGCAGCTCCTGATTCACCCCCATGGGATTCTTCTTCTTTCCTGGATCCCCTGGAGCCCACACAAGCTCTGAGTGCCCCAAGGCAGCCCTGGCACGGAGCTCCCCATGGGAGGGGAGGTGGTAATCCCTTTTCCATGCACAGCTCATGCAAACCCTGGGAAGCACTGACCCTTCCAGCACACCGGGCAATTTCTGGCTGGAATAAGGCTTAAAGCCACACAAGCAGCGAGAAGCCAACAGCAGATCAGTTTTTGCTTGCTAAGTATGTTCAATCATGAATAAAACACAAACACTGACAATTAAGCATCTCTCACTTCTTCCCCACAGGCCCCAGGATTCCATTAAACTGGAACATTCGTGTGCTGATGGGAATTCAATGGTTTACAGC
Organism: Passer montanus; assembly: GCF_014805655.1. NCBI lineage: Eukaryota > Metazoa > Chordata > Aves > Passeriformes > Passeridae > Passer > Passer montanus. The sequence continues at coordinate 1,788,331 of NW_024374256.1, forward strand.
CTTTTTGTAGGGCCCTAAAAATACACTTACACGAGGTGCATTTTAATTATGCCTTTGATTTCACTGAATCTCAGCCATTTTTTGCTCCCTGCTTGCTCCTCTCAGTATTTTTAGAGCATCCCAGAGCTCACTGGTACTAATCTGTTGGTGGGAGCCAGCATCCCACTTTGGGATGGGGGTGACTGATGGGAAGGACGAGGCCAGGCAAGGGTGAACTGCTTTGATCCCAGCCCTTTGATCTCAGCCCTGAGCCCAAACTTCCCTCCTGGAAGATGAGGAAGGCTGTGGCAGGATGCTGGGAGATCAGGATGCCCAGCCATGGGTACATCCAGGGGCAGCAGAGAGGGGAATAAGCCTTGATAATGGCTTTAAAGATTATTATTATGATAATAATAAGAACAATAAAATAATAATAATGTGACCCCTGATCCCTAAATCTCCACACAGTCACCCAAGCTTCCTCCTTTGGAAAACAAACTCCATGGGAGCAGCTCCCTCTCGCCAGTATCAAACACCAGCAGAGCCATTAAAAGTGAGACAATTGAGTTAAACATGAACCCCAAGGGCTTGAGCAAACACAGAAAAGGAAATCCAGGAGATAACAGCTCCCATGAAAACAGTTCCTTGCCCACACCACGCAGCCAGCTCCCACGTGCCCTGCAAGGCTCACACAGGGATTGCTCCCTGGTGGGCAGCAATTCCTTGGGTTGGGTTGGGGCAGAAAGGAACTAAGGACAGGAATCCCAGTTTTAACCACACTCTGAGCACTTGCAGATCTGCAGGAGATCCCATGCTCCAAATGACAGAGATTTCGGGCAAGGAAAGCTGTCTCTGACAAAGTTTGTTCTGCAGCTTCTGAGCATTTCTGTTCTCTATTTTGAGGTCAGTGGATTTGCTGGACGGGGAGGGAGGATGGAAGGGAGGACAGGGCACAGCTGGAAGGGCCTGGCACGTTCATGGTTAAGCTGGATGCTCCTGAAGCTTCAGCCCACATTCCCAAGCACCCACGCAGGGCCAGGGCCTCAGGATGATCCTGCTAGCCAAGAGGAGGCACGAAAAGGAGAGTGGTTACACAAACCCCCCATCCTGGCCAGGTTTACTGGAGCAGCTGCAGGCTCCAGCAGGCAGGCTGGAGGAATCACTCAATTATTAACCAGGGTTAGGAGCTCTCCCACCCGCAGGGATTCTGTTCTGGAAGGAAGAGGTAGATGAAGGGTCAGTCTGGGCAAAGGGGGCGGTGAAGCCCCCCGGGAGATGCTCTCTGCAGCCCTGGGGACCCCAGGTTTGGGCTGCAGGGTGGCTGGGAGCAGCCCAGGGCCTGGGAAGGAGGCGCAGGCATGCTCAGAAGGGCTGCCCTTCTGAAGGACACTGCAGAGAGCAGGGCTGGAGGAGACAGCGTGCCTGACAGCACCGGCCCCTCCAAGGGCCACCTTAACCCTTCAGGACACCAGGCTGGCAAGGTGGGCCCTGCAGAGGGGCAGCAGCAATGCCAGGTGAGGGAAGCAGCAGGTGTGCACACCTTCCCACGTTTCTGTGTGACACAGGCACCACGGAGAGCCCACACGTTGACACTGTGCTGGCTGAACCCCAAAATCACAGATGTGTCACCAGCCCTGGGGACAAGTGATCCACGAGCTGTGACTCAGCACCATGCCCTTCTTTCTGTGTTGAAGGAGCAGCAGGGAGGGAAGGGAAGGGAAGGAGGGCTGGGCTGGGCTCCAGGGTCTGCAGAGCTCTGAGCCCCTGGGATCTGGCTTTCCCACGCTTGTTTTGGGCAGGTCAAAGATGGGGGTAAGACCCCAGCAGGGTTAAAGCCCTGTGAAGATGACGATGCAGTGACACAACATTTTGCAACTCACTCCCAGGGGAAAATCCATCCCAGTCCTCCAGAGTTTGGCTGCAGCTTCTTCCATTTATCCTTCGTGCTCGGAAAAAACCACAGTGGATTTCTCTCTTCCCTCGCCCAAAGATCAGCCAGGCTCTGCTGACTGCTGTGGCCTCCAGAAGGGCCATGGGAGATGTCAGGGTGTCTCTGCTGTGCTTCTCCCTTGGAAAATGGAGCTGGATCCAGCAGCTCCCTGCAAAGGCAGGGAACAAGGAGAACGGAGAGAGCTGCACCAGATGTAACAGGGAAACCTCGAGGGAAGGGGATGAAAATTGAATTTGCTCAAAAGGAATTAAAGAGCTGGTGATTTACATCTATAAATAGAGCGAGGCCATGGCTGGTGTCACCCTGCCAGGAGAGGGGGTAAAATCACTGTACTTAAATTACACTCACTGCCTCTCACAAGCTCCAACGTCACCACGTGCCCTGAAATTCCAGCCCCACAGAGCTCCAAGCTGGCTTACTCCCACAGCCATCCCACTGGGATGGCACATGTGGGGCTGTGACGCAGCTTGGGCTTTGCCAAACCCTCTTCTGTTTCACCAGGGAGCAGGCAGAGTTTTAATGCAGGTCCAGGTCACCCCAGTGCTCCCCTGCAGCTCTTTTTGGGTTGGTTTCAGCAGCCTGGCTTGATTTGGGCAACCTTCTAAGCACCCAGTGGCTTCAACATCCAGAACGGAAAAGCGTTGATTTTCCACCCCAAAATGCCATTTCCTGGTGAGAAGTTGACTTCTTGTTTTTTGTGTTAAGGCACAGGTACAGAAAGTGCTTCTAAGCAAAACAATTTCCTCCAGAACAAACCAAATGTTTCATTTAAGCCTCATTATTTTGTTGTCGCTAATTACGAGGCAAAGCCAAGAACCAGGAAGGTAATTAATTTATGCTGCTTTTTGTGAGTCACTGAGTGAATGCAGATCCCACACAAGGGCGACAGAGCCACCCTCCAAACCTGGCCCTGGGCACAGCGTGCACAGCCAGCACAGGCAGAAGGGAAAGGCAAAACATCCAGCCCTGATTTTGGGTCACTCCTGCACCCCAAACTCGAGTGGGCAAGGGCTGTAACCAGGCTGGTGCCCAGGACAGAGCCCAGCACTGCCCCACAGCCTCCAGGCATTTTCAGGACTCAGGATCAACTTCATCCAGGTGGGATGGGATGAAGCCCTGGGCTGAGCCCCCAGGGTCTGCCTGCCCAAGGTGCCCAGCACAGCCTGGCTGTGACCCTGCCCAGCTGGATTGCACACAACGTCCCCAAAAGCCATGCTGTGACAGTCCATAGCCATTGGGACCCCCTGCCAGATGAGGAAGGGATGTTTTATTTCCCCTTGGTGTGACACAATCACCCCTGTGCCTACAGACCTTGCTCACCCTGCTGGGCCCCACCCCGCAGCCACCCACCTGCCCCTGGTTTTACCCCTCTTTCCCACCTAAGGCAAACAGCCCGGGGCACCAGGAAGGAGTTGCTGGGACAGGAGCCCCAGGGCTGCCTGGTACAGCCCAGCCCCGTGGATCCAGCCCCAGTGCCCTCGGCAGGGCAGGTGTGTGTGGGAAGGTGACCCGGCTGGACCCTGCCTGCTTTGCAGAAGATAAGAGCAGGGCTGATAGCATCAAGCCAGCCCTTGGGTGACTCAAAACCTGAAAGCCACAGGACTAAAAGCAGACACTGCCAGGTACCAGCCTTGCAGCAGCTCAGCCAAGCAGCCACAACCCCCACAACCCATAACTTGGGCTGGTTCCACACAGGAAGACCTGTGAGAAATGGCTTGGTGGAGCCCACATCAGCCCAAGCAGGAGGCCTGGCTAGTGCAGCACCAGGGAAGAGCCCTTCATCCCTGAGAAACAACAGATGCTGCCCTGCCTCACTGTGAGAGCAGGGGCTGGCAGGCAGGTGCAGCAGGACTGTGATGTCTGACAGCTTCACTGTCCTCCTGCAGCAGCAGCTCCCAGGAAATTCCCACTGGCAGGTCCTGAATAAATCCTCTGATGGAAGGGGAGACAAGTGCAGACACCTCATCTGAGGCAGCTGGAGGGAGCAGCAGTGCACTTGCTTTTCCCAAATCCCACTGTTCCCTGGAGGCCTCTGGGGAGCAAAGCCTGCACCCCAGGGCAGGACAAACACAGAACAAGCTGCAGCCAGAGCCCCTCTCCTTGGAAGGATGCTGAGAGCTTCCCATGCTCCAGGCACAGGGGATGGATGCACCAGCAGGAGCAATGCTGGCATGGCTCTCTGCAAGGTCAAGGTGCCAAGGACAGTTCAGAGATGGTCTGGGGCATGAGCCTGGGCTGCTCTGTGTGTGGAGCCTGCTGGAGAGCAGCTATTTAGAGCCATTTCGTGAATTGCAGCTGCTAATGGTGATAATGGGATGGGGTCTGGTGTGCTGTGAAAGCAGCTGTTGGGGCAGGGCAGGGAGGGAAGGGTGAGCAGGGGAGGGGGGCACAGCTCCTTCCCACCCAGCACCAGCCACTGGCATGACACAGCTGGGAACAGGACAAGCAGCTGAGCCCTGGCACAGACAGCAACAGCAGGGCAAGGGCAGAGCTTCTGCTGGCAACTGAGTGCAAGGACAAAGTCTCTTCTGGTACCTCAGTGCCTGCAGCAGCGTCGTGCAGGAATGTGCCTCTAAGCCCATGCCAGCCACAGCAGGCACTGCCACGCTCCAGAGGGGTGCAGGGAGGGCCAAACTGCAAACCCTGGAGATGCACCCCCTCCCAGCCATGGGCACCAGCACAGAAATTCATCCCAAGGATGATGATGATGGCACTACCAGGAAACCCCGAGGTTGTCCTTCCCACCTGGAGATGCAGAAAGGTCCCTAAAGAGCTGAGCAACCTGGGAACAGGACCAAAGGTGTCACTGCATCCTGCAGCTGCATGCAGATGAGCCCAGCTCCCCTCCTGCCCTGACACCCTCCAGCAGCAGCACACTGCCCTGCAAAGGCAAACCCCACATCCCTGCCCCAGCGTGCCCCTGCAGGGGTGCAGTGCAGCGTGTGAGTGCTGCAGGACCCCGTGGCAGTGCTGCAGTGCTGCAGAGCAGGGAGCAGGCAGCAATCCCTGCGTGAATCATCCGCAGGCACCCTGGATCCTGCCAGGATGGGCGGCCCCCCTGCCACAACCCGCTGTGTACACTCAGAAATGAGCTGTTTACACAGGGACATCTCCTCCCTGGGCCCCATCCAGGCTCAGCACCCACTCTTCCCTCCAGCACAGCTGCTCCTTGGTTTGCTGCTCCCCCACCCCAAGGGGCTGTGCCCCTCTTTCCAAACACTGTGGGACAGCTCTGAGAAGCGTGGAGAGCCTCTGGTGTGATCCAACGCCCAGCACTCCTGCAGAGCACACACTGCTGAGCCTGCAGCCAAAGAGCTGCCAGCCATCCCTCCCAGTCAAACCTCACTGCCTGACCCTGGGAAGGACTGCAAGACCTGGAGCAGCACCTCCCTGGAGGAGAAGGTGCCCACACACAACCACAGCATGCCCTGAGAACAATCCAGGGACAGAGGCCTTTAGCACAAACACTTGAACACTTCTTTTTTTGAGAGCAGCAAGAGCACGTACCCTGGTTTTATCTTGAAGCACTCACAAGAAATTAACAGATCAATTGGGAGTCTTTTACAGAGCTGGTATTAATTTCCTCCCAGCTGTAAAAAGGAAATGAGAGACAAAAGACATTAAATGGACTTGCCCAAGTCCCCAAGTGAATGGCGTGAGAGCTGGCATGAGATCCCAGCAGCTCCCAATTTCCAGTCCTGTGTTTAGATAACACTTCTCCTTCACACCAGAAGGGAAGGCAAGGACACTCTGTAAGAAAAGCACATATTAAAAAAGACCTAATTGCCATCAAAGACTGAGACCCAGGACCCTTGGACTGTCATCCCAAGGCTGCAGCATTCCAAGAGGGGAGGAAAACGCAGAGCCAACGAGCAGCCTTGGGAGGCTTCAAGGCTTGGTGCCACCACATCTCGAAAAATCCTGTTCCAGGCCCAGCTGTGCCATTAAGAAAAACCTAATTGCCATCAAAGACTGAGAGACCCAGGACCCTTGGACTGTCATCCCAAGGCTGCAGCATTCCAAGAGGGGAGGAAAACGCAGAGCCAACGAGCAGCCTTGGGAGGCTTCAAGGCTTGGTGCCACCACATCTCGAAAAATCCTGTTCCAGGCCCAGCTGTGCACAGAGCAGCTCTCCACCTCCCTCCAGGTCTAGAGCTGCCCTGTGACAAGGCACCAAAGCCACCCTTGCCTGCTGAGCTTTGGGACACCAGTGCAGGGTTTGGTGCTCCAGTAACCCCGATGCTGCTGGCTGCATTCCTCTAACGGGCACGTTCAGAGCCACTCCCAAACCACAGCCTGCAATCACCAAACCTGTTCAGAGCCTCTGGGCAGGCTACACACACTTTTCTAGGGCGGGACCATGAATCTTTACCAACCCATGGCACTCACCCAGCAGAGCTGGGCACACGGGGACAAACTGCCACCCACATTTCTGCTGTGGTTGCTTCAAGACTCATTTTGACTTTTCCCAACCAGCTCTGGATGGGTGCAGCTCACAGCCAGGCCTGCAAGGCTGGGATCTTCCTGGCACAGCTTATTTAGCCTGGAAAAGTGAGTTCTCTACAGGGCAACAGCATCCTCATCCAGGTTTATATCCTTCAGAACAGCGACAGCAGCTGGACTTGCACATTTTGAACAGGTTTAAGGTCTAGAAAAACTTCTTTAGCTCCAGGGAAAGGGACAAGGAGCTAAACATAACTCACTCTCATTCAGCCACGCTCTTCCCAGATTCCTTCAGCTGCTACAAGGCGCTGGATGCCATGAATAGCTGGGTTAGGAGGGGTCAGTGCCAGGGGATTTCTGGAACAGAATGCTCCCAGTTAACATCTGCCTGCTGCAAAGGGAACCTTCACACTGGTGGATGCAGATGGATGCTCTGGAGCAGGAGGGACTCAAGGTGATGCAGGAGACAGTGCCTGGTCACCCAAAGTAAGGCTCCAGTTGTTCCCCCAGCTCCTTACCCTCTACCACAGGAGACAGCATTTAATTCCCAGCTCCTGCTGACCCTCGAAGCCTTGGGGAGACAAACCTGAGCCAGCCTGAGGTGACCACAGACAAAGTCCCCAGGCAGAGCGATGCCAATCGCCCTTCCCAGGAAGGGCAGATTTCCTACCGGGAACACGGGCAGGAAAGACAAACAAAAGCTTTTCAGGAAACAACCTGTTGGTCTCCACTCGGCCAGCAGGGAGGAGGTAATTGCAATTAGCACTGATTACTACCGGGCTTTGCAAGCCCAGACAAAGCGACACCACTCTCAGCACACGCCACAAGCAGCTGGCCACTGTCACCTCTTCCCCAGCACAGAGACACCACCCCAGCCTGCCAGTACCATCCCATTCTCACAGCCAGCCCAGCTCCTGGGAGCAGCAGCTGAGAAGGACAGGAGCTGTTCCTTGTAAACTCACCCCCAGGGACCAAGGCTGCTGTGGGAAAAGTGTTCCCAAGGGAAACTGAGGCACTAACAGGGCTGGAAACACCAGCTCTTCTCTTCAAAGGCCTGTATGTGCTTAAAGCTCTGCCCCTGGTGTGTCTGCTGCTAAATCTCCAGCAGTGGGGTGGGAAGCTGCCTTCTCTCCAAATCTGTCATTAAGATTTAGCATGTCATGACTCCAAAATGCAGAATAATTGCAGGCACTGGAAATAAACTGCTGCCATGGGGTGTCTGCTCTGCAAGTGTGTGTCTTGCACAAGAGAGGGGAATTATTTCCCTAGCAGCACCCTCTGTTAAGTGGGATTTAAGTGCTGTCCCTGGGGGTCGATTGTATTGCAACTTTCTGGAGACAAAGACCTTGGATGCTGAGATGTTTGTGAGTCACTCCTGGGCAGCTCAAGAAAATGTGTGTGTTCTCTTCTGACTAAAAAGTACTTTGCATTCTTTAACTTTCTACTCCAAACACCACCCCAACTTCAAACGAGCCTCAGTCGTGCCCTTCTTACGCAGGCAGGTTCTGGGAAGGAGCCCCAAGAGACATGGGCTGATGTAACACCAGATTTTTGTACCACCAGAGATGACACACCACCCCATTCATTCTCACTGCTCCACTCCAAGCAAGGCTCAGCCCTGGGTCTTGCCTCTTCTGACAAACAGGCAGCAACGAGTGCGTGCACGCCCGTCTGCTCAGCTTTTAATTTGGTTTCCTCCTCCCCAAGCAGAAACACATGAGTTCTGCTGCCCCAGGAAAGAGCCAAAGAACAGAACATGACAAGATTTAACACACAACTGGAAGACATTGCAAAATCAGAGTGGTTTGTGAGATATCCAGCACCATGGGGAACAGATGGTGGGACCTCAGTGGAGTGAGATATCCAGCACTGGATTCAACTCAAACCATCCCCTGCTCTCTGCTGCTCCCTTGGAAGCTGTCTGGCCCTGAGAGAACACTGAGGTTTTCATCAAAGCTATGCTGGCAGTTTTGAGCCCCAATGGGTGAGAAAAAGCTGCTGCTGACTCAGGCAGCCCAGTGCAGACACAGGGGGATGAGGTGCAACCCAGCTCCAGCTCCACTCAGCAAGCTGTGTTTTCACAGAGTATTCCATGTGGATTTCGGGTTTGATTTGAACAAATTAGGCCTTGGGGACCCAAAACAGAAGGAAAAAAAAAAAAAGAAACCAGAAGTTTACAAGGCAGCTGCAGTAATTCATCCCCACACTGCTCATCCTCTGTCAGTGCCCAGAGCTCCAAGGATGCTGTCCAAAGGACCAAGCCCTGCAAGATCCTGGGACAGGCTCAGAGCCCCCACCACCCCTGCACCTACAGCCAAAACCAGGGCTTGCAGGAGGGAAAAAGGGAAGGACTGTGTTAAACAAGTATTTATTTGCAAGCCTAATGAGCAGCTGGCTTGTACAAGTGCCAGAGGGATATGTGTGTCTGCTCTGCACAAGAGGGGCTGCAGTCCCTCTGGGCCACAGGACTGTTGTCACCCCAAGGACGACCCTCTGCCCTCCACCACCACCTGCTTTTCCCTTCTCCCACGTGTAACTCTCAAACCCCAACCAAAGGAGACTATTTAGCCACGTTAATTGCAGACAAAAGGCTTGTCCTCCACCCTCCTAATTCCCAAGGGGACTCCAGCACCTCTGGGTATCTGGGCAAGCTGTGGTTGGGCAGTTTGGGAGAAAGGATGAGAACCAAACCAATTTGAGGCCAAATATTGACACGTTCTGCTGTCACCCCACAGACCACCCCAGGTCACCTGCAGGTCTCAGGGGAGGAACAACTCCATGGCATCTCCCTGAAAGCCAGGCCAGCACCAATCACAGGACCTGCAGCACCCACATCCCAAATTCTGCCTGCAGCCTGTGTGGGAAGCCAGCCCATCCCTGACCCCAGCACCAGTTCTCCAAGCCTTTGTGGATAAATGGGATGAAACAAAAGCTTTGGTTCCTGAGGGCCTTGAGGTCCAGAAGCTGCCACAGGCAACAGGGTCCCTGCAAAGCCAAGCTGCAACGGAGTGTGATCCTGCCTTAATGGACATTAGGGCTCACCAGGGAGGCATGGCTGTGATTACAGACCTGCTCTGCTTTTCCCACTCCATCACCATGCCCTATTTCACAGCAGGAATCTTTCACTTTTCCAACCATAATTAAACTAATGGTTTTCTCAGATCCATGGAGGGAACAGTTTGGATGTTTTTTAGCTCAGACGCCAGATCAGGAGGAAAAAATAAATGCCGTGGCTGTTCTTTCTGAGATGGCAAAGCAGGGAAAAGGGAGCCAGAGCATGTGTTTAGATCATCCCCCAACAAGGAAGTGGGAATGCAACAAGTCTGCATTGGAAGAGACTGTTTAAATTCATCATCACGACAATTTACACTTCTGTGGCACCAGCTGCAGCAGCACTTCAGAATCCTTTCTGAGCAGCCATTCCCAAGGCCCAGCTCCCCTGAGCAGCTCCCTGGGACAAAAGGGGACACTGGGGTGGTCTCTGAGCTCCCACCACCCCCGTGCCTGCAGCCAGCAGTGATAAGCCAGGTTGTCAGACAAAGAAAGAATGAGACAAACATTTCCCTCCAGCCCAGAGGGGGAACCCACATCAGCCAGTGCCAGGATCCAGCAGGAACAGCCCCTTCCCCAGCCTGGCTCTGCCAATGGCCAGCCCAGCACAGCCATCCTGGAGCCCAGGGAAGCCACTCTGGGGTGGCAAAAGGGCCACAGGGACAACCCCAGCACACTCAGAGTCACACACACGTATTCCCAGCACCGGGCAAAGCTGCTCTGGGAATGTTTCTTGGCTGTGCCATTCCCACCTTGCAGGTGGCACTGGCAGAGGCGTCCCCATGCCAGTGGCTTTGCTCTGGGGTGTTTCTGCTCTGTCTGGCCTCAAGATCCAGCTCTTCCATCCAGAGCCACCACCAGAGCAGGTTTCCTGCCCTGCTTATCAACCCTCACCCACAGGAATCTCCAGTTCCTCAACTCGCAGGGCTCTGTAAGACCTTGGGGTGGCCCCTCCAAAAGCCACAATTTCAGGGCAGGGATGTGGGCTGATAAAAACATTTGAAAAGCTCCCAAGTGTTTTAGCACCCAAGAGTTTTAACACCCAAATCTCGCTGCCAGCCAGCAGCCACCAGCTTGTAGAAACGTTTCTCTGGCAATTTTGAAATTGTCTCTTTTCCTCCAGGTGCAGGAGCCACCCCCCATGCCCTGACCCTCTGTGGGGCTCCACAACCCCACCTGCGCCCCTCAGGTTCTGCCCTTCTTCTCCCACCTCCTATCACCAGCTCACAGGCCCCGAGAGCTTCCCTAATCTTGTTCCTTGCAGGAGCAGCAGTGCTGGGGACCACTGGTGCTGTCCAGAGCAGTGTCACCGAGCGCCGGCGCCGTGCTGGCACGGCGGGCTGAGCTGTGAAGCAGTGTCACCGAGCGCCGTGCTGGCACGGCGGGCTGAGCTGTGACACCAAACCTCCCCAAGGCACCAGCGTGTCCCCACGTAACCCACCCCAGCTCTGGGCTCTCTGAGCACAGCTCCATCCCCAGCTCGTTTTACAGCAGCCCAACAGGCACACGGGGGACACGGTGGGGACAGTGCTGGGAGTGCCAGGCTGGCGCTGGCAGCCGTCACTCGGTCTGGAGGGGCAGGGAACACCCCAGACACAGCAGGGCTGCCAAGGGAAGGAGAGACAGAGCAGTGACTCAGGGACTGCCACGGTGTCTGGTGAGAGAAGGAGCTCAGCTGCAAGCGCTGCTCGTGAGACCCCAGCACAGTCAATGGTGTGGGGACACAGGGAGTGATGTCCCCACGCCCTGGGGCTGGCTGGGCTGCAGCTCATCTGCCCCACAGCAGCCCTCAGAGTGCAGAGCCTCTGTGGTGGCTGGAAGGGGGTGATAACACCCTGTGCTTCAGCTGAGCGACACTCACAGCATCAAAGCTGCCCCCACGCTCAGGAGGAGCTGGGCTGGGCAGCAGTCTGGGAGGGGACACTGCTGGGACTGTCCCAGCCTGACCAAAGGGACATTGCACACCACACAGAGCAAAGAGTAAAGAGGAAGAGAGGGTGGGCAGCTCCAATTAGGACATTTGCTTTCCGGAGCAGCCACTGTGCCCCTGAAGGTACTTCCCAGGAAGTGGCTGGACATCATCTGCTGATGGGAAGTAGAGAATAAATCTTTTGTTTCCCTTTGTTTCCGCACATGGCCTTTGCCTTTGCTTTATTAAACTGCCTTTATCTCCGTCCATGAGGATTTTTCCATCCTAGTTTCTCCTGCAGAGGAGGGAAGTGATAGAGCAGCTTGGTGAGCACCACGAGTCACAGAATCATGGAATGGTTGGAAGGGACCTTAAAGCCCACCCAATTCCACACCCCCCACCCCAGGCAGGGACACCTCCACTGTCCCAGGCTGCTCCAAGCCCTCTCCAACCTGGCCTTGGACACTTCCAGAGATGGGGCAGCCACAGTTTCTCTGGGCAAGCTGTGCCAGGGCCTCACCACCTTCTGAGTATGTTATTTCTTTCTTATATTTGATCTAAACCTGCCTTTGTAAAACCACTTCTCCTTGTCCTGTCATGACAGGCCCTGGTTTGAAGACTCTGTTCATCTGGGGGAGATGGACTCCCAGAGAAAAGAAGGAAAGGCACCACACAGCTTTCAAACCTTGGGCTCAAGACATACATTTAAGGTTACTTTCCAGCCAAGGTGAGCACACCACCCCCTGCAATCTCCTTGAGCTGGAGGTGGAATGGCCAGGATGCTCGAGGGAGGCTGGGAAGAAGCCATTTGGTGCAGACAGACAGCAGGACATGCCTCAGAGGAAGGTGGCTAATGGAATATCACTCTCTGCTTCCTGGCTTTACAAGGAAGGGCCAGCATGGGCTTTGGAGGCACAGGCAGCCCCAGCTCTTCTCCAAGGTGGGTGAGAGCTGGTGCTCACCACAAAGCTCTGCCTGCTGGGCCCCAGCACAGCCAGAAAGGCACTGCTGACCACAATCTGTTATTTACATTCCTGACTCACTCCTTCCCTTTCCTTGAAACGAGGAGGTGTTTACAGTCCAACCTGAATTCCCCCTAACGTCTCTGGGAGCCACGTGAGCTGAAAGGTCAACCCTCAGAGTGAGGAAAGCAGGTTTTCCTGCTGGGAAACCCCTCAGCTTCCCAACCTCTCCCTGGGCATGGTGTGAAGGAACCCTCATGATACCCCTGCAAAACCTTGGAGAAGGGCAAGAGAGCTCCTGACTGGGGTGTTTTGGGAGGGTCTGACCTTCTGCAACAATACAATAGGTTGGGAAAAGGTCTGGCTGCAACTTGCAGCTGCAAAGGCTTCTCCTGGCCAAGTCATGCCACCACCAGACGTGACATGACATGGTCGTAGCTGCCCCTCACTCCCTCTTCCCCTGCACAGCCTTAAAATATCATGTGAGTATTAAGTAAAGCAGCCAGCACCAGCTTCCCCTTCTCCACGGGGATTAGCAAAGAGGGACAGCCCACGCCTGCAGGACATGCTGGGGAGACACATCCCCTGTGCCCTGTCGGGTGAGGAATCCTCCAGAAACCAACATCTCTGAGGCATTCTACAAAAACTGCAGCTAGAGGGGAAGGGCTCACCTCACACCTTTGACTCCACAAACAAACTCACAGTGAGAGCTGCTGGAGAAAGGACAAATCCCCTGCATGGGACAACAGGAGGATGCTTTAAGTCTGAAGAGCTGTCTAAATCATCAAGAGCAACAGGGGGAAACTGAGCAACAGGACAAGGTCAGGCTGCATCTCCTGGCCTGGAGCAGAGCCCTGGGAGTACTTCTGAGCTCCTTGACATGGTCACCCTGCACTACCTGTGGCTCCATCACCAGCTTCAGCCCAGTAAGGAGGTCTGTGGAGCTGGGGGAGGGCAGGCAGGAGGTGCTGAGCTGTCATGCACAGCCCACACCGCAGGAAAAAGATGTTGGTCCCCTCAGGATCACCCTGATGCATCAATAAATGCACACTGACAGTGTGGGGAGAAAGAGGAAGCACTGCAAACTCCTGTTCTGTTTATCAGCCCCCTTGTTCTCTTCCTGGAAGGGGGATGCTGCAGACCCTGTCTGGTTCAGGGAGCCTGGAGCTGAGTGAGCCTCATCCTGCCACTCCAGGGTGTGCTGCCAGCAGTGCCCACTTGTGTAAGAGCTATCCCTGCGTGGAAAAAAGCCTGTTTTGCTGCTGCTGAGCAACACCCCGTGATCCAGGGCAGGAAAGACAGAGCTGGGATACGGACACAGAGCAGTGAGTGGTTTTTGGCTGCTCACGAGCACAGGGAGCTGTACCTGCAACTCGGGAACTACCTGCCAAGGCAGCACGAACAAGAAACACAAAAAGGAAAGGAGGCCAAGGAAAAGGGAGTCCCAGGACCGCCCTGCTGTCAAGGCCCTGTCACTGCTGTAGGTAAGCTAAGGTGTGGATTTTGGCATAATCAACATCTCTAGAGCTCTGCAGAGCACCTGCCGCCTTTGCCAAACTTGCAGGGCAGCCTCTCCTAAAATACACCCCTTAAAACACGCAGTCTTGCATAATACTTGTAGCATCAAAGAGCTGACAGCCGGCAGCCACAACTTTTCCTGCAGCACAAACGAGCCCTGACCCCGGGCCAGGGCGGCAGGAGCAGCTTCCCGTCACAGCACCAGTGACACAGAGTCTGGTGGTGTCCCCAGCCTGTCCCTCCATCCCCCCGAGCCGCTGCCCACTCTGCTGCTTGCCAGCTCTCCCCGTGGCAGGGCCGCAGGCCATTGGCCCCTCCTTTCTGCTCCAGCTTCCGCACAGATATTCCTGATTTCATCACTGCCTGCTCCGGGAGCAGCTGAAGGCGCAGTGCAACAGCGGAGCCCTGCGAGAGGAGAGCTGCCCTCCCCAGGGAGAGGCACCTTCCAGCTGAGCCTGGCACAAACCCCACGGCTCCCACCTGGTTCCAGCCTGTCTCCCAGACAAGCCTCCGGGTCTGAAGTGTTCTCACTCCTCCGCCTGCACGTAAATAAAGCACTCAGGAGGGATTGTGGAAACGGGGCTGCACCTGCCTACGCACGCTCGCGGCGGGCTGGGAATGCGGTGGGATATTTTGAGGAGTCGCTGGGCAGGAAGGATCTGAGCTCCTGGGGGGCTCTCAGACCCCTCCAGACCAGGACACGGCACAGTTTACAACAGGAACTAGCTTTAAAAAGCTCCCAAAGCAGGATTTCCCTCAGCAAGCTGAAGCGCCCCATAAGTGAGTGTTGTTAAACCACTGATGGCAACTGAGGAGCAAAATGAAGGTGTGCAGAGCTCCCTTCCCTCCTCACCTGCTCCAAGGCAAACATTTCACCTGTCCCCCTGGCTTTATCACCAGGGATGGGACCAGGGCCAGCTCAACCTCTGCACTGCTGGGGACAGCACAGCGGGTTACATCACGTCACAGCTTTGGGCTAATTCGGCTGCTATTGATCCAGCTGCAGAAGTTTGGAAAACACTTTGTCAACAACCCCCGCCCCGGCAGAGTGATGCTTTCCCAGAGCCATCCCAGCGGGTGACTTTTCCAGCCCCAGCGGCTCTCTTTAATGCAGGAATCTCTTTGCAGCAGAGGCAAAGCCACCCTGGTTTGCTGCGGAGGGGGAGGAAGGGGAGCACCGGGAGGTTTTTTGAGTGACTTCTCCAAGGTTACAAAAAGCATCTGTGGTTTAGAGAGGAAGTGAGCAAACTGGGTGCTTCCTCCCTGAGTGTCAAAGGGAGGAAAGCAAACCTGGTCCAAGCAGAGGTCAGGAGCATCTCCAGGCCCGCTGCCAGGCACGGAGATGAGAAGTCTGGGGGAGTGCAGGGGCCGGGATGCCGCTGTCCACCAGGCCCAGGACAGAGACCCAAGGTCATGGGGAGAGCAGAGCCCACCCGGCCCAGCCGGCCTGCGAGGTTTGCAGATGTGCAGATTTTGCCCTGGGATGTTTGGGGTGGTCCCACCCTGGAATGTTCAGAGGGGTCTGTCCCTAGGATGCTCCAAGAGGTCCCTCCTCCTCGGGATGCTCGCAGGGGGCTCTCCTTGGGATGACTGGGGGTGTCTCTCCTGCCCAGCTGGGGGGTCCTGCCCTGGGGTGCCCGGGGGGTCCCACCCCGGGATGCTCGGCGGGTCCCTCCTGACAGATGCTCACGAGGGTCACTCCCTGTGATGCCTGGGGGGTCTCTGTCCCACTTGCCCGGGGGTCCCTCCTTCTCCAGGCCACCGGGGCCTCTCCCCAGGCCCTCTCCCACGGACTGCCCCCACAAGGCCGCCCGCCTACCCAGCTTCATGAGGCAGGCCAGGAGGATCCAGAGGGAGATCTCGAAGGGGATGCGGACGTGCGTGTAGTCGATGCCGATGACCGGGAAGGCTTTGCGGTGCTTGGCGTGCCCCTCTCCCGAGCCGTTGGCCGGCTGCTCCTTCAGCGGGTGGATCTCCTCGGGGGCGGCGGGCGGCGCGGCGGTGAAGCCCGGCACGTCTCCGCCGGGCAGCGGCGCGGGCTGGCCCTCGGAGGTGAGCATGGGGTTGGCCTGCAGGACCTGCCCGGGCAGCAGCGGCCCCAGCAGCAGCAGCGCCCAGGGCAGGGCGCGCAGGGCCGCGGCGCCCATGGCGGCGGGCGGGCGGGGGAGAGGGAGAGGAGGGGAGTCAGGGGAGAGGGAGAGGAGGGGATGGCGGTGGGGCCGGGGCCGGAGCTGGGGGAGAGGACAGAGGGAGAACAGCGAGAACGGGAGCGGGGGCTGCTGATGGAGGAGGGGGGGAAGGGGAAGGGGAGGAGCAGGGGGTGCAGGGCACAGGCAGGGTGCAGGGGCAGGGGGTGCAGGAGCAGGGGGTGCAGGGCACAGGCAGGGTGCAGGGGCAGGGGGTGCTCTGCAAAGCTGGCTCGGGGGCAAGCACAAGAGGAGCTGCACAGGGCGGGGAGCTCTGCGGGAATCAAAGGCCCCAAAGCATGGTCGGGGGTGCCAGGGGACAGGAGGAAAGCAGGGATCTGCTGCTGTTGGAGGGCAGAGGGGCTCTGCGCTGGGCCAGCAGGGACAGGGGTCACCAGCCACCCTGTGGGGACCAGCCCGGCCTGGGGGACGGGCACAGCTCTCTGACAAACTGCCTGCTGTGTTTGCTCCTCGCAGAGAGCCTGTCCTCAGTGTGCAGCGGGACAGCTCTGGGCTGGGGGGCTCTGGGGCACAGAGGGGTCTGCTCTGCAGCGCCGTGGGGCTGTACCCCGTCTCTGCTGTGGCCATGCCCTTCTCCCCGGTGACCGCTTGCTCTGAGTCACCAGGAAATCTGATAAGGCTCCAATAAAACCTCTGGAGCAGCGTGGGGGGGTCGCTTGGCACTGCGGCCACCCTGATTTCCTGGCTCTCCTCCAACATCCTGGCTGTCACATGTGTGTGAGCAGAGCAACCCAAACGGGTTTTTACCTGCTTTACTGCCTAAACTTTCGGAGCCAAGGGGCCCTTTGGTGAAGATGCAGTCCCTAATTCTTGGGGGAGCTGCCTGTGGTGAAGGCATGGGCCCTTTCCATGACATGTGGCAGCAAAGCCTCGAGCTTGAAGGTGACGTGTGCTGGTTTGCATCACTTACATTCTTGGTCTAATCCTCCCAAAGCACTAGTGGTCAGAAGGCTGCAGGGAATGTGGCGGGCAGGAGGGGAGCCTGTGGCAGCTACGGGGTGGAAAATCATCCCCAAACGTGACCCATCAATTAAAGCACACCATCAGCCCCAGCAGGGGTGGAAAATCATCCCCAAACGTGACCCATCAATTAAAGCACACCATCAGCCCCAGCAGGAACCCGCTAGGTGTGTCAATTCCTCTTTTCCGTTTGGCTGTGTGCTGGGTACTCAAATTAATCTGTTTTACCAATTAAGCAAGAAACCCTGAGCGTTTCTCCTTCTGAAGGGCTTAGTCATATCTGGGTGAGAAGCCTGAGCGGGGATGCAGCTGGTGATGTTTGGGCTGAGGCAGGGCTGTGCTCTGGCAGCAAGAGACTCCGTGAGGCAAACCACGGGGGCTGCTTGGCTTCCAGAAGCTGTTCCTAGAGGCTGGGACAGGCACGATGCTCCTGAGGAAGAACCAGGCCGGGTTTTGCTCCCTCCTGGTGCCGGGATCAGCCACAGCCCTGCTGGGGTAGGGATGCAGGGGGTGCAGCATCCAGGGGAGGCCTCGTGGCGCTGGCAGCAGCTCCTGCTGCTCTGGGTTGGAAAAGGACCTGTCAGCCTGTTCAGCTTTGGTTGCTGCAGATTCTTGGCCAAGAGGAAATTTCCTTGCTCTGGTCTGGCTGTTTTAACGTGCAAACAAATAAATCCTAGTCCAGCTCCAGGTGTCTGCAGGACAAACCACTTGCAAAGTAAGATCTGTGCCTGTGAAACTGCATTTGCACCCTGGGACATCCTAACTGTGGCACAGGGTGTAAAATTGAACTTCATGTGCGTGTGGTGGGGTTTTTACACTGAATTTCCTTTTTTTTTCTTTTCCTGTGTAGCATAGGTTGAGGATAGAAAAGGAGAAAGGTATTTATTGAAATGCCTTTTAAAATTAATAATAATGAAAAATGCCTTTTGTACGACTTAAATTTCAACACTGTAAAAAGGGCAAGCCCTCAGGCAGATTTATTCCTTTCTCCCTGCACCTGTCCTTAGAACAGCCCTGTTCCTTGAGGATCCTCTCCAAGGTGTGGTGCTCCTGCAGGAGCTGTGCTGCTGGGAGAACACCTTGGTTGCATTCCCCAACTTTCAGACTGCATCAGGAAACTCCAGGTCTGGCAGTCAGAACCAGCAAGTCCTCCTTGGCTCCAGTCCTGGCTTTCCTGTCACCAGCTTGATAAAAAATCCAGCTCCCATGCCCCAATTTTGTCTCCACCACCAAGGAAAACTTCCATGTCAAGGGCATCTGAAGCCTGCCTGATTTTCTGTGTGGAGCTTTGGGTCCCCATGGAGATGGTATCTGAGAAAAGATGATAAAACCCTTTTGTGAGGATGGATCCCGATTATTATTTGTTTAATTAGAATCTGGACTGATGCAGAGGCAACAATTAACAATTACCTTCTGTAAACGACTTTGACAACAGCTGAATAGGTTAATGGCTTGCAAGATGGAGACAAATCATTGCAGCTGTCATTTATGAGGCTGGAGGTAAGGAGAAGTCCTGATGTTTCTGATTTAAGGGGTTTTTCCTGCTTCTTTTGGAATAATCAAGCAGGAATTTTCTCCTGCCTTGCAGCTGGGAGCCAGGGAATAAAGTTCCAAATGAAAATTTAAACGATTCATTGTTCTTTATTAGCAGACTTCAGGAATGTTTGATCGTGGAAACAAAATTACAGGGAGGTGGATCAGTAAGTTTTGATTCCCTTTACACACCTGCCCTTTTTGGAAGGGTTCATTAAGAGGATTGGGGCTGGGCAAGCCAGCCTTGTGCTCAGTGTCCCCAGGCCCGGGTGGCCGTGGGGAGGACAAGGCGAAGGGAGGGATTTTTTAAACATCCTGACAGCTGGGTTGTGCTGCGGTGTAATTCTGCAGGGGCTCGGTGCCGGGGTTAGGGAGCCAGCGAGGGCCCTGGGGGGCGCACAGGGACCTGAAGGAGACAGCAAGGAAGAAGGAAAGGGAGAATTTAAAAGGGTCTGGAGTGACATGTCAAGGGGCCCGGAGTGGCCGGCTGCCTGCTGGAATTCCGAACGGATCAGGATGCCTCCCAGACACAAGGTGGCACCACAGGCAGTTGTAGCTGGTTTGACATTGCTCCTCCGTGGGGTGTTCCCCCTTGTTGGGGGAATGGTGGGCAGGGCCAGCTGGGGAGCCCTGAGCTGATTTCTCCTCCTCTTCCTCAGGACTCCTCAGAGCTCTTGGTCATTGTGCTGCTTTGGGCTGGGGTAGGGGTCATTTTCCTCCCAGGGGCTGCTCTGCGGCTGTGTTTTGGTTTAGTGCCAAACACGAGGTTGATGATACAGAGGTTTTGTTAGTGTTGAGCTTGCCCGGAGCCGAGGCATTTGCAAGCACTCACACAGCCATGCTGGGGAGGGATTTGGGAGTGCGTGGGAGGTTGGGAGGAGACGTGGGAGGGACAGGTGACCCCAACAGAGCCAATGGGATATCCCAGACCGTGTGACACAGCAGGAATGGACAAAGGAGGGGACATTGGGAATGATGGCGTTTCTCTTCTCGCGTCTGTCCCGTCTGCAGGAGTCCCGCTCTCCTGGAGGAGCTGAACCCCTCCCTGCCCACGGGAAGCAGGGACGGAATTCCCGGGTTTGCTTTGCTTGCGTGCACGGCTTTTGCTTTCCCTATTAAACTGTTTCTTTCAACCCACAAGTTTTCTAGTTCTTACCCTTCCATTCTGTCCCCGGTCCCGATGGGGGTGGAGGGCTGGGGGTGATGAGCAGGCAGCTGCGAGGTGCTTGGGGCTGGCTGGGTTAAGCTTCGACAGCCCCCCAGGGCTCTGGTTTGGCTGCCGTGCCGTGACTCTTCGGTACACAACAGGACAATTGTGTGCCTGACCCCACGCTCTGGAGCCCCCCCGGTACCGCGGCTGGGACCCCCAGCTCTGTGCCGTGCCCCCCTTGCTGTGTCTGACCGCCCGGAGGAAGAGTCGCGCTCAGCCCTCCGCCTCCAGCCCGGGCGTGCCTGGCACGGGGCGGCCCCGGGGCGAGCACTGGGACTGTTCCAGCCCACCGGGCACCGCGGGACTATTCCACTTCACCTCGGGACCATTCCAGTCCACCGGGCACCGCGGAGCCATTCCACTCCACCTCGGGACCATTCCAGTCCAGCGGGCACCGTGGGCAGGTGAGCAACGCTGGTGGCAGGTGGGCAGCGCGGGCAGTGCTGCTTCCTTCCCTCTTCCACCTCCCTCTCCTCTTCCTCTTTGATTCCTTTTCCTCTTTTCCCTCCTGCCTTTCTGCTTGTTTCCCTCTCAGCTGTGAGACACAGAGGCAAAGGAGCTGCCACTGGAGCAGCTGCCCCAGCAGGTAAATTCTGGCTCTGGGGTTCACTGCCAGGCTGGGGGCTGCGAGTGCTGGGGCCCGAGAGACTCAGGGTGCTGCTGTGAGAGAGGCAGCAGCAGCCTCGAGCTGCAGGTTTCTCTCTTGGTGCCAAAATTGGGCTGACATCTGTCCTGCTGTCACTTGGTGCAGGAGACTCTGCCAAGATGTCCAAGAGGAAGCCAACTCCAGAGGAGGAACCCAAGGAGGAGACAATTTCAGATGAGGAATCTGGGGAGGAGACGACTCCTAGTGATGAGTCCAAGAAGAAGATAAATTCAGATGAGGAATCCAGGGACAAACCCAAGGATGGGGATGGTCCTGGGGATGATCCTGGGAATGGTCCTGACAATGGTTCTGACGATGGTCCCAAGGATGGGGATAATCCAGGTAAGGTGCAGGGGAAGTTTAGGTTAGACATCAGGAAAACAAATCTTCACTGAAAGACTGATTAGGCACTGGAATTGTCTGCCCATGGAGGTGGATTGTCTGCCCTGGATGTGTTTAAAAAAAGACAGGAGGTGGCACTCAGTGCCATGGTTTATTTGATGAGGGGGTGTTAGCTCATAGGTTGGACTAGACAATCTATGTGGGTCACAGCAAGGACCCTAAAGCTGCTCTGTCCCCCCTGCAGGAGTGGCACTGGTTGGCATCCCGCTGGGCATCGCTGCGCTGGGGTTCACCGGGGCCGGCATCGCCGCTGGCTCCGTCGCTGCCAAGATGATGTCGGCAGCTGCCATCGCCAACGGCGGCGGAGTGGCTGCTGGCAGCACCGTGGCCGTGCTGCAGTCCATCGGTGAGTGGGAGGGCAGGGGAGCTGGGCTGATCTCCATGGCAGGGAGCACGGGCTGGCTCTAGGGCCAAAGCTGCCCTTCAACTCCTCCCTGGTCTGAACTGCTCCGAACCCTCTGGGCTCTCCCTGCCCAGGAGGAGTCCTTGGCTGGCTGTGCCCAGTGCTGGGTGCCTCAGCAGGCAGCCTTGGTGCTCCTGGGAGTTCACATCTCCATTTGTCCTTGCAGGAGCTGCAGGTTTCTCTCTTGGTGCCAAAGTTGGGCTGACTTCTGCCCTGAGCTCAGCTGGTGCAGCAATCGGTGCCTGGCTGTCCAAAGGGAAGAAACCACCAAGTGACAAACCTAAAAAAGGATAAAAACCTGAGTGACAAACCCAAGAAAAAGTAACTCAGGTGACAAACACGAGGAGGAGACAACTGCAGACAAGCAACCCAAGAGAAGCCAAGCAGGTTCCTGATCCCAAGGCCTTGCCATGCACAGTTGCAGGTGCTGGAAAACCCCTCAGACCCCTCAGGGCTTTGCCTCCCCTTTTAAAAGCTTTGGATTCTTGTGGGCAGCGATTTCCCTGAAGCCAATAAATGTGCTTTGCTGGCACCAGAGTTGGTGTTTCTGTGTGGCTGCAGCTCTTGGGTGATGGTGGCATTAGAGGGTGACAGGGCACAGGGCATGTTCTGTCCCCAGGCCTGCCCTGCTCACTGATGGTGCCCCCAGTTCCCCTGCACTCACTTTGGGGCAGGGCAGTATCTACAGCCCATGCCAGAGGAGCAAAACCCAGTGTGAGTGGGAACTCCAGGTGGGAACCAGCAGGTGCTGCTGTGCAGGTGATCAGCTGCAATTTTAACTGTGGCTTAGAAACTGCTGAGCCCTTCCCACATGAAATCTCTGAGATTCTGCTTTTAAACTGTGTAGTGGTTTGTAAATTGCTTTTAGATTCCAGCATCGTAGAGGAAAGGAAAATGGCTGCACTCTTATTAAGGTTAAAGTTTTTTAATCACTTTTCCAGAATACAGATACGATTGAAACAAAAACTCTTTTGAGGGTCTCAATAATTCACTTATGAATACCATACATTGAACTCTATAAATTCTCATATTAAAAAATTGTCTGTTTAATATGGGTTATGATGCACTGGTGATCTAATTACATCTTCTGAAGTAACACTTTGCAGTTTTATAGCACCTTTCATCATGGGGCTGCAAAGCATCCTGTGGAATTCTGCCTCATAATGCCCAAACGAGGTAGGAAAGTCTGGCCAATTTACAGAGGGTACAACCCAGGTACAGCTTGGAAGGGACAGACGTGGGGACATCGACCCTCAGGAGTGACAGGAAGTGTGCGCTGGGGCTGGGGATGAGTTGGTGCCTTAGCTGGGGAGAAAGTTCAGGTGCCATCACCCTCACCCTTCTCTCCAAAGCTGCAGCCTGGCTCCCAGCAGGTCAAAAAGACCAATGCAAATTGCTCTGGCTGTTTGTGCCATAAATATGCAAAAGAGAGGATAAAAAGCCCAGCACACACAGGCCCAAGCCCCTGTGTTGACATATCCAAAGGCTGACTAAGAATCAAGACTACCAAGCTGGAGTGTGTGGCTTGTGCTACCCACGTCCACTTGGATCTTCCAAGATTAAAACCATGTTCTTGGGATTAACTTTGAGATGTGTGGTGTAGAGCTCTGTCTAACTTCACTGTTTCATTGTCATAAATTCCTATCTCTCACCTGAGAGGTGAAAGTCAGGTATCCCAGGTTTGTTTCTTTAATAAAAGCTGAACATCTGCTGAAAATCCATCAGCTTAGGCAATGTGATTTCCAATGGACATTTCAGTTCTGTGGCTAGAGGAATTCAAGCTGAACCCAAGTTCTTTTGAGCCTTTATGACTTTAAAAACCATTCTGCATCTGTGCAACACTCCCTGGAGCAGAGCCAGCACTGGTGTCAGCGGCTGAGCACCAAGGACCTCCTAAGTGAGATGTTTGGAATATAAAACCATTAATCTTAGGTATTTAAAATTTATATTAGTGCTTTGCCATGTACCATCAATTACCTGCCTCCCCAAAGCACATTCCCAGCACCTTTTGCCACTTGCTTTTCCTGGCACGTCCAAAATTGTTCCCTCTGAAAGCACAACACAACAGAAAACTTCTGGAATGCTCCTTGGGATTGTGGTGGTGAAACTGAAGATAAAAAGACAAGTTCTTATAACTCTGCTGCTGGAAGAAGTTGGTGCCAGTGGTCAGACTAAATGAGTGATTTTTCCCTTAGTTTTAAAAAAATCCACCTAAAAAAGGGCTGGGGTCAACTTCCTAACAAACACAGTAATGCTGTGCAAAACCATTTGACCCCCACATGGATTCCAAACCAATTGTTTCCTCCTGGGGAAGATGCAAAGCAGAGTCAGTCCTACCTGCCCAGCTCTGTGGTGCTGGAACAAAGGGATTTCCCTGTAAGGCAAAGGAGGGGATCCCATGGGGACTCCTCTGTCACATCACAGGTGAAGCAGGTGTGAAGCTCTGGCAACACGAGACAAGACCTGCAGCTCTCAGAGGCACAGCACACCCATTTTTGTGCTCCCAAAACTCCTTCTAGCCTTTCTCCTCAGCAATGGTCTGTGAATTTTTACAGACTTTTGATGCTCATACACAGGTAAAGCAAAAAAAAAAACCCAACAGTTAATGCTTGGGAGCTCAAGGGCTCAAAAGCTATTTCTTACATAGCATCTTACAAGGCTGATGATGCTACAGGGGAAGTACAGCCAGGGAGCAGCTCTTTCATGAAGGCAGCAAATCCTTGTTTTGCCTCTGGAATGCTTAGAAAGGTCAAGGAAGAATGGGGAGGAACCTGCTGTGCTGAGGGGAGCAAAGCTGCAGCCATGCCAGGGTTATGAGCAGAGTAAGCACTGGGTGCACAGCATTTATTCTGGGTTCTTTGGTTGTTAAGACAACAGTGAAAGTGCTGCTCAGGGGGCTGGGCAGTTACTGGGATTGTTACCAAAAGCCCAATGACTTTATTGCACATTCCTCTGACCTCTGTGAGCCCTGGCACTGAAGCAGCAGCACAGCTGGGGACACGTGATGAGGGACTTTGCTGCTGTTTTAAGTCTCTGAAGACTTTGAAACTATTCCAGAGAAATCCTGAGATTTTTTTTTTCTTTTAGCAGTAGTTGGCAGAATAATTCCCAAGGTAATTTAACTTCCTTTTCTACCTAGTTCTGTGGCTTTTCATGTGCCCCCAGTTCCCTTCTTTAGTGAACTGAAGCCAGGATGGAGCAGCAGGTTTGCACCTCCTGCACTGGGAGCTGCTGGAACCCTGGTAGCAGGAAGTTTTCCATTTTTCTTTGTCACACCCATCTTTATTGCTTCTCTGTCCACATGAAACTACAGTCTAAGACTGGATGTGGCACTCAGTGCCATGGTCTGGTTGGCAAGCTGGTGTTAGGTCTCAGGGTGGACTCGATGATCTCAAAGGTCTTTTCCAGCCCAGTTAACTCTAGGATTCAGCAGGACACAGCATGATTTTTTTGTTTTAAAGAATATTTCAATAAATGTTGTGTGCTCAGCAGTCAGAAATGTTGATTACAAACAAGATTGTGTTCAGAACATTGAGCCTGGGTGTATAATTTGTATATACTTTAATCCTTCAAGGTAATCCTTCTTGTGTTATCAATGTGAACTTGAGTTGAGCTGACAAGAAATCCCTCAAGAGGCAAAAACAGCCCAGGCAGACTCTGGGAAAAGCAGACCATTGCCAAAGGGCCTCCAAGCAGGAGTGAAATAGAAACTAAAACTACTTACTGTGTTAATTATTGCCATGGAACTGCAATGAAATGTTTCTCATGTCACAGCCACCACACCAAAGGAGTTTACACAATGTTTAACAACTCTGCTGCCAGCCAGTGAAAGTTGAAGGGATTTCACTTGCCTTGCTGAGAGAACCTGAAAGGCAAGTATCTTTCATTCTCAGTGCCTGCAAAAAAATGACCTCAATGAAGGTGTTCCCAAACAAGAAACAAGAGGATGTTCAGAGGAAGAAAAGTGTTTCTCATAAGGTACAAATATCCCACATTACTCTATGGGAATATTTCTGTTAAGGTCTATCAAGGAACACTCAACTTTGGGATTATTTTTCACACCCTCCCCATCCTGCCCTCCCCACAGCCTGTCCTCACTGCTGCCTTGCTCATTCCCAGGGGGCTCAGGGAAGGAGGGAGCTCCCCCAGCAGCTGCCCAGGAGACACAGGAATTCCTGGAGCCTCCCCTGTGCTACGGCCACCGAGGCTCTGGGCACACCTGGGAGCAGCAGACACACCTCAGGCATTCTTAATCCCCTACAAACTGATCTTTCCAGCATGATTTTGTTTTCCCTGAACCTTCCCAATCCAAACCACTCTGCCTGCAATGTCACTATTCCATGTAACAATGGGGAGGGGCAGGTTGGTGTTCATGGAGCAAGAACTGAGCCTGCAGGAGCATCCCTGTGCTGAGGAGTGGCCAAAACATCTCCCCTGCCAGGCCAAAGGAGAAAGCAGAACCTTTGCTCAGAAATGACAGACACAGATGGGCTTTGGTCAGACAGAATCAGGGGCAGGTTTTACTTTTCACATAATTTTCTGTATTAAAAAATACATCAGTGAAATCTGTTACAGGCAGGGACAGGACTACCGAGTACACAACGTCAATAGACTACTTTCTGATTTTATTTTTGTTAAATTACTTTTGTAACTGCTAAAAAAATAATAATAAAAAAAACAACCAACCAAAACAAAACAAAAAACCTGAAATATTATTCAAGGCTGTTGATTTTCATCTCTTGAAATTTTAGTGACAAGCTCAAATATCAGACCCTTGTTACAGAAGATGGATAACTGACCAGAGCTAGATAAAAACCATACAATTCTCCTCTTCAAAAATAGCTTGGGTTTCCAATGAATTTGTGGCCAGTGGTCATCAGAAACACACACCTAGAGCTTGAGAAAAGAGAGATACAGACAGTACCTGATAATGTCCTGTCCTCTAAACACCACATGGGAGCTTTACTCTTCCAAAAGACTCAGTAACAGCCAAGCCTTAAAAAAAAATCTCTTTCAATTTCCAACACTATGACTAAATCTCTTTGGGTGGGGTGGGATAAAAACACACATGGTCATTTTTCTACCACAGTTCTGTTCTCAGAAGTAATACTGCATCCTTTGTACAACACTCTGCCCGTGTTGCAAAGGTGGAAAGAGAAAGAGTGTGTGTGTATTCCTGTTTGAAATGACAAAGCCCTCTCTAGATTTGCCTTAAAAAAGAATCAAAACCATAGGAGCAGGGAAAGAGGAGAAAGGAAAGCTGCCTTAAGGGAAATGAACTTTCCACGCACCACAGTATTGGCTGGGTTATATGGACAGACTGCAGAGCTACTGGGCTGGGAAAGGAATTCTGCACAGAGCCCAGGACATCCCCTCCTGGACATTCCCCAAAGGTCACTCGGAAGCTTGACCTAGAGCACCTCTTCCAACAGAGCCAGGGTTGGAGCCCGGCCTCGTGTGACCAGTTAACAGCAGCCAGAGTTGTCCCTTGGGATGGCCAGTGGCTCCTGCCTTCCTAACATTTGATCCCAGTTTCCAAAAAAAAAAATTATAAAGGTGTAGGTGTAGGTGTATTTATAACGGAAGGTGTCTGCTTGTCTAAAGCTCACCCCTTTCTCTTGAGTCCTCTGGAAGAGCTCAAGGATCTCCACGTGTTCCTTGGCAGCAGGCTGGGAAGTCACCTGAGCCACAATCTAGCTCTCCATGCCCACCAGTGTGAGGGTAGATTTTACACAACCATTTTCCTTAAAAATATCTCACAACTTTTAAAAATCCTAAACAGATAAAGGATTTCTGCACCAATCCAATGGGTGAGTTCCATTTGGATTTGTTCTGAGGATTGATCAGTGCTGCAGGACGTTGGGATTTGCAGCTTACACAGCTTGCTTCCTTCCAGTTCCAGTTTGTACATCCACTGTGGTACAAAATCTGCCTGTAGGTGACATTATCTTGGCTTATTTGATACACATTTTCCAAAGGCTGGACGTATTCACATTTTGGTGCTTCTGATGTGTATTCAAAGTAAAATACCCCGCTGCAGTTAGTCTGATAACTCAATATCAGAGTCCTCTGATTTGACTTTGGCAAGTTCTTCGTGTACCTCCCTCACCATAAGAATCCTTGTTAACATGATGTCCAAGGTTCCTGGGTCTATTGGCAATGTGGAATACCAAATGGGGCTGTTGGGAACACAGGAGCGCTCGGGCTGCAGGTAGAACACATCACTCCTCTGCTTCACGCTTTCAGAGCTGCCAGGGCAAAGGAAACAAGGTTTAGGAACATCAGGCTGCATTTAAAATCTTACCAACAGTTTAAAGAAAGAGTCAGCAAAGAAATCAGAGTTACATTGGCATGGCAACACTGTCTCCCCCTTCCTAGAGGGAACAGTTAAGTTCTTTCCAGGTCACTCAGCATTAGTTGCTTATAAAGAAACAAAGAAAATCAAAGTAATTTCTTTGCAGCAGTGCTTCTTCAGTGTCATCCAATTAATGGTAGAGTGATAAATGCATTTGACATACAATCTCTGAGGGAAACTGGTTCTGGGATTCCAGAATTGCTGGAAATGGCTCAAGGCTTAGACTGGATATGGGTGAAAATTTCTTCACTGAAAGGGTTGTGCAGCCCTGGCAAGTGGTGGAGTCCCTGTCCCTGGAGGGATTTAACAGCCATGTGGATGTGGCACTTGGGGACATGGCTTGTAGTGCCCTTGGCAGTGCTGGGGGAACAGCTGAATTTGATGAGGGGTTAGAGGAGTTTTTGAACCTAAATGATTCTAAGGTGGTGTTTAAGAGTGAGTAAAACCAAATCCCAGCTTGCCTGACCATGCTGCAATGCTGAGCCCATCTCTCTGAAAGGCTGACTGACTCCAAGGCAGCTTCCAGGCTCTGCTAGGGTTCCAAGTCCCTCCTGCCTGGTTTGGGGATAATCACACCAAAACAGCAAAGGGAATTTGTACTGCTGCCTGCCCCTCTGCAGGGACTCAGCTATGAAATATGATGGGGAGCAGGAAAATGCTTTCCCAGCCCATAAACAATCAAAAGCTTCTAATAATGTGCCAGTGAAGACAAGGAATGTAAGAAGAGGGAGAGAAGGAATCTGGACAGCTGCATGCCTGTCTGTGCCTCAGTAATGGGATATTTGCAGTAAGCTCAGGAGGTACATTTCTGAGGGTGATTTATTGAGTTTCAGCTGACACTAATGAGATGCTGTTTCATTCTGCATGTGTATTTTCTTTGAAGAGAGAAGAACATCATCTTCCACCTGCTCAAGGATCTAACTGAAGTTTATATAGAAACAGGAAAGAAAAATGATTTATATCTCTGTCCTTGCTACCCAACTCCTAAACACAAGTTAATCTCACATCTCTCAGCAGGCAAAATTTATCAGGATTTTTACCTAATTCACTCTTCTACACTCTTTCACAAGGAACATGATATTCCTTGGGTGTTACTTATAATCTCACAACAAGGATGGTGTATGGGAATTAAGGGAGATGAGAATGCCATGGGCACTGTAGTAATGTAAAAGAATTTATTTATTTAAAGATGTATTTATTTAAAATGCATCTCTCTCTGTAACTCTGTTCTTGACTCAACATCAGTAACAAACAAAAAAAAAAGCTGTTTGGGGGTCTCACAGCAGTGCTGCTGTTGGAATTCCTGTTCTGTTCCCACTGAGGGATTGGGAACTGGGGAGAGGAACCACAGCACAGGCACAGAAGGTCTGAGTGGGCTCCTTGCCCCAGTGCCTGTTCTAATCTACACACAGACCAAAACTCAAGTTCTGTCACTTACCATTTTGATAAGTAGAATTCATAGAGTCGGACTGGGCACCGGAGGGGGTTATCTGTGTTTTCAGCCATCTCCACTGCTGTTGGAACCTCCTCATCTTCACTGCGTTTCCTTTTGCCTACTGATAATTTATCTGGACACACAAAAATGGCACCACAGTTCAGTGAAAAGAGCACCTTCAGAAACAAGGCCGGGTGTCCCAGCCCAGCAGCCAGTGGTGACTGCATCACCCAAACCCACTCCTTGAACTGTTCTGTCACGTGTCACCATCCAACCATGGTGTGATCTCTGGGTGGGCAAGGACTGCACATCCTACAGGCCAGGTCCACAGCCCATTCCTCATCTAGAAAACCCACAAGAGCTAGCAGGAAAATATGGAGCACATAATTTTACTTATTAAAGGTGAATTCATGTAATGCATTGCAACTGTGAACTGAAGAAGCCAAAAGGATCAAAGACTTCCCTTTCCCAAGTGCCAAAATTAACAGCAAAAATCTGTGTGTCTGTCTCTGAGTGCAAGCCCCATATTGTTGTTCTCCACTGGGGCTGCCTTGTCTGTTCCCCACACAGACCCAGGACAAATATGGGAATTAAAAAGGCGCAATAAAGGTCTGGACCTGCAAAACCCAAAATTATGAAGTGCTGAGAAAAGGACTTCAGTAAAGGCCTTTAACTCATGCAGTATTAATAGAGCTTTATGCAAGCTGAGGATGTTATGAAAGACTATTAAACAAATTTGTAGCCAAATCTGTGACACCTCCTTTGTAAGTTTTTCCTGGGTGCCTTGGCTCATTCAGAATTTCTCTTTAAAGCAGAGAAAAACACTGCAAATGTATTCAGGATAACAGCATATTCTTAGCTCTGCTTGCTGCAGAACATATTTCTCCCCAGTCCTTTTTAAAAGAGAAGCAGACAACACAAAATCACAGAATTCTCTGTTTCTGCAACTCAGACCACACAAATGTGACTGCCCAAACACCAAGGATCAGAGAGCACTCACCTGATTCTACCTCTTGTTTTTGAAAGGGTGGGAAAAAACGTAAATATGTCATCTTAGTATTATACTTCAGAGTCCGGGTGCGCCTCATAACGTGGGCAAAGGACAGTTTCAGGTGCTCACTGACATTCTTTAGTTGGAAGTATTTGGTGTTGAAGAACAGAAGAGTGTTCAACAAAACGATGGGGGAATATGCACCCAGCTGCTTACATTCCCACAAGTGTTCCTCTTCAATTCTTGAGAACATATAACCTACAAAGAATGGGCAAAGAAAAAATAAAATAGTTATTTATGCATATAAATTCTCTTTCAGATAATCTCTATTAATGAACCACATGTCAAATCAAATTCACACCTATCATCAGCAACTGTAATCCAATAAAACCAGAATATTCATGCACAAACGTAAGAGGGAGCATGGAGAACCAAGCTGTGGAACAGCATGATCTTCCAATACCTGAAGAGAAGTATAAAAAGGAACTGCAAACACCAGCAGATTCTCACTAAGTTCTAATTTCACTCTGTTAAACCACAGTCAGCCAACTGCAACCATGTGTAATTCCTACAACGTGAAGTATGAGTTTAAAATGTCCCATTTTGTGCATAAATTGCCCATTGTGATTATCCTAAATCAGGAAAGGGAGATGTGGGGGCTTAGAAGAAATTTGTTGTAAAAAAAATCACTGTGTGCAGCAAACTATAGGTAAATGGATTATTTCTGTGTTAAATAAAAAGTTCATTTTTCTAAATGAAAAGGTGGTTGTGGAGTTGCCAACATTATTCAAATTTCACTGATCCTCTAAAGATGTTGTGTGCTCATAGGGCTGGTGTCCAGCTCTATAAACCACATAATCAGGCTTGAAAACCAATTAAAAGTATCAGCAGAATTTGGGAAATCTGAATTTGGAGTTGAGACAATACTCAAGTGATTTGCTAATGTGATCCCCAAAATCACCAGGAGTATTTCCAGCACTAATAGGGAAATACCAGTGCAACTATACAGAGATTTTGCAGTACCTCATCTCAAATACAGTATTAAATTCTGGCTACTCGTATTAAAAAAGAGTTAAAATTTGAAGGAAGAAGAAAACTGATGTGTTGTTGAGTGCCAGAATGGAAATCCTTTCTTTCCAAAGACTGATCAGAGGCAAAGATATATTTAAGTGTAATCCTAACTGGTAGAAACAGACATAAAATCCATGGTGTAGAGAGGGAAGACTAATGTGAGAGCTTCAGATCACATTCTCTTCCTGGCCCTGAGAAAAGAAAATTAATTTATGATACAGCGTTATCATCCAGCTACATAAAACAAAAGAATTGCCCTACCATTTGGAAGAATTGTAGGTTCCCAGATTTTCAAAAGTTTTGTGAGTTCAATCATAAACCTGGAATAGGGCTCGGTGAAAATGTTATCTATTCTACCATTCTCAAACAGGTACTGCAAGAGAAAAAAAAACAGGAAGAAAAGCAGTTTATGATGATATAACATTGTAGAGAAGATACAGCACATCAAATTCTTTTCCTTTCTTATGTCCCAGTGGATTATGGGGCCAAAGGCTCCCAGAGTTACCTGCTGAATTCCAAGGCACAAGTATAAGATGCTGTCAGGGTCGTATTTTTCTCCGTTTGGTCTCCGCACCTCTTGAATAAACTGGCACAAGCCAAAACTCAGCTCAGCAAATGTGCATGAGAGAATGTCCTCCTTGAGCTTCACAGGATGAACTGGGCCAGAGGAAATGATCAGAAAAATTAATTCAGCACATTAACTCTTCCCACATTCCTTATTATTTCATGCAGGCAGAATTCCCAAATTCCTGTCTCATGCATTAATTACTCTGTATGACTAAATGGAGAACTCTTTCCTATCTGTTGGCTGAGAGCTGAATGATTTGGCCAATAAAACTCAGACCAGCTGCATGTGCAATCACGTAAAAAATCGTGTGTCACCCCCTTGAGACATGAGGTGTAATAAAGTTACTTTCAGGGAGGTTGCAGCACAGAATGGGCAGACTTTTGAAATGTTTCTTTCCAGCTGGGAAGCCTAGAAATAAGGTGTTAAGATTTTGATGTTGAATCAAATTTTTTACAGCAGACAAATACTTTGGGAATGTGCCAGCTACAGATAAAATGGATGGGGCCAAGTTGGTGTTGTCAACTTAGAATTATAGCCTGATATATCTGTAATTTCATGGTTCTATAATAGCTCAGAAAAGCTCTGCAGCTGCATAAAGCATCTGTGCTGCAAATGAAGAACTGCTGCATGCAAAGGAAGGCAAAGTGGAGATTTCTAACACTTTAAAGACTTTTTTAAAGGAAACAGATCAATTAAGAATGTAATAGCTATGATTTTTAAATGCATGGAAAGATGCAAGAGAGAATTCTATAAAATCTGTCTTCTACTAATGGGCATTGCAAAACTCAGTGGCATCTAATCCTAATTTTTACTTGAACAATGAATCAAGCCAAGTGCTCTTCAACTAAGTATTTCTATTTCCACTGAGAGACAAATTTACCTGAAAACTTCAGGTCCCCTTGCTCCTCCTGTGCATTTTTCCATTGGACCCAGTTTTTCCAGGCATTTACCCCATACATGTACTTCAGGGTCATCCCAGAAACAGAGCAGCCAGGGTAGGAGCCCTGCATCAGACTCCGGGGCTCCACAGCAACCACAGACTTCTTCCGTCCCTACAGGCAAGCAACGACATCCAAACAAAGCAGATTTCATCAGCTCCTCATCCCTGGATGGCTAAATTAGGGCACATAATGTTGTTATTTCAAAATGTCAGGGATTTGTGTTCCAGGAGTACTTCCTTACCCTTCTTTTTGGCTGGGGGAAGCCATCCCTGTGTCTCCGTCTTGCCCGTGAACGTGAATGCAAACCCGGTCCTTTACTGAGAGGGTCAAATGAGTCTGAAGTCAAATCAACACCATGAAGAGTTTAATCACATGATTTAGCAGCCCAGGTAGAAGTGTCACTGTCACTGAGATACTATGGAACACCTTACAGCTGACAATCACACCTGTATATTCAAGTCATCCTGACATTTGACTAATTTAGCAATCTGTGCACTTGCTGTATAAGGATAGTAAATTCTCAATAGGACAAAAAAGCCCCCAAAACAGTGGGTGTGTTTATTCAGGCAAATATCTTAGCAACCACTCCACATGGATTATATCCAGGGACACAGAAGTGATGAATTGAAAGGAGGTAAGCAAGAACTTCCTGCTACTCCTGTCAGGGGTTCTGCAGAGTGCTGTCTTTGAAAACAGCAGTAATATTCTAAAAATAGTAATATTTTGTAGATGTGATCAACTATTGCAGCTTTAAACATCCACTGTCACTACATGAAAATGCACAAGCAGGCTGCTGGGACAATGTTCATGCAGAAAATTGTGTGTGCTTTTATAAAACAATAAGTTTTTTCTTTACATGACACTGACCTGATGGGAAATCTGCCTCCAGGTCCTGTTCCACATCACCTTTGGAGAACTGCTTGAGTTCTGGATCAGGTTCTGGCAGGGCATTGGATCGTAAGGCGTAGTGATTCAACTCCTCCTCCCAGCTGTGTGGGGTGGACACTGCTTCTGACTCCAGATCTCCACTGTACGTGCTGCCCTGGTCTGCAACGAGAGGGACCACAAGGACCATGTGCTACAGGAAAGGCAGAACCAGGAGTTTGCAAGAAAAGATGCAGCAGGATCAAAATCCATTTGTAAAATAAAGAAATCTGACTGACCTTTCTCAAATATCTTGGGGTCCAGGAAGAGCTCGTGCTCGGATGTTTGAGATCCTTTAGAAAAAGAAAGAAATCTGTATCTACACATGACTGACAGTTTGCACAACCAATATAAAATACTTTGAACAGCAAAAACCCATGTATTAGGTCATAACATGAACAGACATGCTGTGCCTTCTCCTCCACTGGAGCTCCCCTAGCAGCTTTCTACCTTGGTCATGCTATTGCAGGGGAAACAGAAATCACAGCTAACGTAGGTTTGCTTTTCTAAAGGCTTCCATCCCTCCCTGTTTGTTATTTGAGTCATCTATAGACCAGTAGATATTTTGTTTATCTCTTTCCAGCTTGTTTCACTTTCATTACATGGATTGGTCACTCTCTAACAAACTCTGACCTGCCTCACCCTTCAAGAATCCTTCGTAAAAAAATGATAGGAAAATTTTCTTTTAAGGCAGCTGCTCTGTCTTCTTGATTTTGACTCTTCCTTCTAACACATGATGTACTGATCTGGAGGTTTCTAGCTGTCCCTGTCACCACAAGTCAAATCAGCATCTAGAATCAGGGAAAGGGAAATTTCTGTGGTGAGAGGACCTTCACCTGGCTGCATTTCACATCCTTTTTAAAGTCACCACCTACCACCATGAGAGTGTGTTTTTTCTCTCTCTGCATCTTCTGCGATCATTTCTGCCATCTGAAGGAGATCAGCTTCAAATGGATTAATGGAAATCTTCTCCTTGTTTTCCTGAATGTTTTCAATGATCTTATCAGCATTATCCGGGGTGGTTGGGATGAGCATGGGAACTGGGACCTATGGAACATGTGGAAAATATCAGAACATACTCAGGGGTGAAGGGAAACAGCAAATACACCAGGCAGGTCCCTCCCATTTAACCTTATGTATACTTTAGGACTACTAAAATGAAGTTAAAAATAACTCCAGACTG
Source organism: Passer montanus (assembly GCF_014805655.1). Taxonomy (NCBI): domain Eukaryota; kingdom Metazoa; phylum Chordata; class Aves; order Passeriformes; family Passeridae; genus Passer; species Passer montanus. The sequence goes on from NW_024374256.1 coordinate 1,822,973, forward strand.
GACAGCTCCCTACAATTTGGTAGTTTTGTGTGATAATGTTTAATCAAATGTGATGTAATAAGGAGAGAAATGGCTTCAAAGACTCCAAATACCATTTGCATGACCAGACACAGCACCCAGTGACACAGTGCTGGGTGTGCTGGATGCAAAACAAGCCTGTAAACCATTGCTTTCTGTAGTGAACTGCAGCATAACTTACAGGGACTGGCATTCCCAGGGGAACTGGTGTGTACTGGGTGTAGAGGTGGAGGGGCACTGGCACAAACACTGGTACAGGAACAGGTACCACAATGATCTGGGGCTGAGGAGGTGCTTCTTCTCCTTCTGTTATACCAAAAACACAACAGACCAAAAATTGTTGGAAAATACCATACAACAACCTGAAAACTAGTTAAGGTTTAATAATACATTCAAAAATATTCTCTGCTACCTAAATCATGCATGACTCTCAACTGCAGTACAGACAATTCCAACAGGGGCAGGAGATCAGACACCCACCTGTCTGGCATTCTTTGTTTTGTGTGTGAGGTTTGCAGGAGGTGGCCTTAGTCTGGGTGATTGGCTTACACAATAAAGCTTTGTTTTTCAGAAGCCTGGGTGGTTTTGATGATGGGAGCTTTAGGGCATCTGTCTGGGTACTTGCCTGTTTGGAAAACACAAATGAGGGTCCAGTCAGTATTGGTTTGAAAGGTAACATCAGACTAGAGTTTGTGCTATACTATGGGAAGCTGAACAATTTAAAATTGTATTTGCTGATAAAAATGGTCATTTAAAAACTACTGCAAAATAAGCTTGCTTATTTGGTGCTTTCTAGTCTCCATCTCAATTTACTTTGATCCAACAATAATGTTGTTTAAAGCTAATTCTGCTAATAAAGCTTATTTTGTTAACAGTGCAGTGAACAAATCTGCAAGAATATTTTGTTTCTGTCGTCAAATAACTGCTATAAACTTTTGACCTTGGAATTTTATTGATGGCAGAGATATAAAGAGAAATTATGTTAAGATACTTTTGATGACTAAAAGTCTGGCTGATAGAGACACAAATAAAACTGAGTAAACTAATGTGAAACCACTGAAAACAAATAAATGTAAAAAATGAACAGCAATGCTGGCAGCAGCAGCATCATTTCCTGATACACACAGACTGACTATTCATGCTTGTACTAATGTCCTGCTAACTGTAATTTTCAGTCATGCATTCAAATAACAGGATCTATTTCAAGAGGGAAAACTCATACTCTAATCCATAAGTGACACTCCAGCTAAAAGCAAAGCTGTCAGTCTTCCAGAACCTAAAGCTACATAAAAACATCTCTGTGTTTTAGGAGAGTTGCAAGATGTTACACCACACACCTCAAAGAGCTCAGGAACATGAACTCTCTGAGTTATCCCCAGGTAAGTGGTGACAGTGGCTCCCCACAGCTCTGTCACCACACTGCCAGGGAGTGGGGAAGGAAAATGAAGCTGCAGGAGCTTGGTCATGTCAGTCCCAGCAGCCCAGGCTGGTTCTTTTGCTATCCTATCCCACTTCTGGACACAAAAGGCAGCCTCAAGTGCAGAAGTCATACATGAATTACTTGGGAACTACAGACACCTCAAGAGCTACAATCTGACAAATTTTGCCTTAAAATATCCAAATCTGTCAGTGGACACAAGACTTTTGTACCATCTAAGTTCTATCCATTTTTTAAAAAGCATCTGCAAGCTGGATGAATTTTAAATCCTCATCAAAAATTAGTTACAAAATGATAGTGCCAAACTCTTGGATACTTTAATTGTTATTGATACAATCTGGGCAAAACTGAAAAAGTCTCTTGTAAAACTTACATCTCCTATTGTTTTTGCTGTCACAGTAGGAACTGCACCTGTGAAGGAAAAAAACCATACAATAACATGTCTACTTATCATCAAGAACAATAATCCATATTCTGCCAAGGTCAAGAAAAAGAATTCAAATTAAAACTCATTCCCTGATGTATGTACATAAATTTAAGTCATTATTTATACCTAGATAAAGGAAGGACAAAAGCAATCATCTGCAGTGATGTGAAGCATAATGAAGAAGTGGCCCTTGTTCTCAGCAAAATCCCTGAGCAAATATAAATGTTCAGGAATAGAGATGTAAAAGTACAGGCATCGTATTCAGCTGCCTTACCCTGTAAAACATTGTTGGAGTTAACAGTAGGCTGGGCAGCTGGGGTGCTTGCAAGGGACACCACGTTTGCTATGACAGGGGTTGAGTCCTTTCTTAAAGAAGGAGGGCCTGAGGAGGAGGCTGGTGCCATGGAAAGGTTTGCTGGACACAGTGGACAGAAGAAAATGAGAAGAAGCAGTAAGATAATTGAGAAAAAAAAGCATTTCTGAAACAACACCCACCCTTCAGATCTGTCTCCAGATGAAAGAGGCTGCTGTGTGAGAAGGGATGTAGGTGTCAAGTTGCAGCATTTCAGTTTAAACAGGAGCTAGTTCCACAAGCAAATCAAGAAAGAAGGGAAAAGAGCTCCCACCAATGTAAGCAGCAGATTGCACCAAATTGAAACAATGTGCACCAAGCTGAACATGGCCTGGTGCACACTAAAAACTCCCAGTTAATATTTTATTGGTTTTGGGTATCCTGCTCTTGCAGCCACTCTGTGGGAAATGATGCCCTTCTTTAGGAGCAGTGATATTCCTGCTTTTTCTCTCCCTTTCTCTTCCTGTCTTTGAGGGTCTTTCATCTCTTTGTGTCTCATTCCCTACAGAAACTCATAGTTCCTGTTCCTGTGGGCTTCATTCCTGCCCTCATTCCCATTTCACCTGCTCAAGGAAACAGCTACAGCACCTGTACACCTTGGGATTGACATTTCCCAAGAGTCAACACTTAATGACACAGAAATGGAGAGTCTTCATATATCTATAGTCTGCACAGAAGTGGCTGGTTTAAGTGCATATACAGGAGTCTGTATTTAAAACCATTAAGTCTACTAATTTCACCCCTTGATTGCTAAAAGAATATCAATGTTCTACCATATCTTCTTGGTGTTATGAAGACAAGCTAGATATTTAACATGTCTGCACTACATATCACTGTGTTTTACCCCAAGGAAACAGGCCTTTGTTTCGTGGAAGTGACTGAAAGCAAGTGCTTTTGCTTCATCTTCTTTAAAATTTGTTTGGTACATGAAGCAATTGCATTTCATACCTACAGAAGTTTAAATGGTCTGAAGTAAGAGTGATCTAAACCAGAACCCACTCAACAGCAACAGACAAGCTCCCCAGGAGAAGACAGATCTTAAAGAGTTCACTGAAGTGAATTTGCAGATAAACATCCATCTCACTAGCCCACCCATCAAAAGGCAACACCATCCCCAGCCTGCTTTACCTGTGTTGTTTGGGAGTGAAGGGTCAGGAGCACCTTGCTGTTTACAGAACAACAGAATACAGAGCAGATTGCAAAAATGCTTCATCTCCCCTTGCCATTTTATGGACTCGTTGAGTTTACCTTGTCTCTTACAACCATCACACTTTGCCATCTAGGAAAACAAAGTTTGGGAGAAATTGAACACATCTGGAAACATCAACAAGGGGTATAGGTATAAAAACCTAGAGGATGTGAGGATATAGCTTACCTGGTAAAACAAAACAGTGAATTTAGACATGCACTCCTCTGAGCAAAATTCCTCCGTTTTTCCCCCAAAGTGATTCTGGACCAGTTTGGGGGAAGTTTGTAAACAGTAACTGCACATTTTACAGTGGTTTCCCCAACGCTTAGACAAGTCGTGTTTATAGAGCAGTTTACAAACTAAAAGAAAACAGCAAAAACATTCTTTAATACAAATAGGACAACCCCTCAGCACTACTAATTCCTGTATTAAGTGATGTCTGCAATAATTCATTGAAACATACCATTAAAATATAAAGTGTGAACAGGATTCTGTGTTCCTAAACCTAAAAAACAGATTCCTAACTTAAAAATATTAGATTTCTTTTAGTATTACTGATAATTTTTAGGCAAAACACTCGTGATTTGATTTCTTTGAGGCAGGGTTTTGCCCTTTCTTACCTTCACTACAGAATGATTTATCTATGCCTGAGACTCTCACTGTCTCCTTGATAATTTTCTCAAACCTGCAGTATTCACACAAGGCCGTCATATTGCCCTTCTTCTTATACTCATCACAGCAGGTCTTCCCACAGAACTGGAACATTTTACCCTGCAACACAGCCAGAATGTTTTGGTTTCAGTGTTTGAATGACTCACATCCTAGATAATACATTTAAATTGTTAACAGAAAAACAGAAGAGTATTTATTCCCTTAGAAATCAGCAACAGAGCACTGGCAGCTGAGTCTCCCCATTTAGTTTTATAATAAAACAAAATTTCTTGCAGAAAGCCCTCACCAATGTTCTTTGTCCTTGGATTAAAAGGTGCATCCCTGGGTCCAAGAGACAGGGATGTGTTTATTTAGACAGGCAATTATTTGGATTGGGGCTTTTTTCTGAGTTCTTTTTTTCCTGGTTTTATGACCATAGAGATAGTATCAGTATTAATCTGATATTGGTTAAAACAAATCAGTTTCAAAACCCTCCACAGCAGGTCTTTGCAAGCAACAAAGCAGTACTGACAGACCAATGCACATAAACTACAATTTTTTGGGCTTCTGTTGTGAAAAAAAAAAAAGCTTGGAAAGCCCTGATCTTTATTACCTTGTAGTCAAGCAGTTCTGGTTTGGTGGCAAATGATCTGTTACAGTGCTGACACTTGATTTTCACAACAGAACGGGTAAAGGTGACCTGCTGGCACTGGGCAGCCAACCTCTGGAGCCCTGCTGCAGCTGGGGTGCTCGTGGAGCTGGGGGACACAGTTGAGGTGGTGCCAGTGGCTGAGACCACTGTCCCCGAGGAGATGCTCACAATGACCTGGCCCTGAGACAGGGGCACCACCGAGGAGTTCAGTCCTGCAGGCTTGTTGAACAGATTCTGTGGGAAAGCAAACAGACAGGCTTTACTTTACAGGGTTACACCTTGCACCTGGGTATTTCCACCATCAATTTAGCATTCTGTTAATTCAGCTAAGAAGAAATCCTAGATGTCACACCTGAAAAGCTACTACACAATTGTAGCTGCAAAAATTGCGTATGCTCCCATCTGACATAGCCAAGTGATACTGAGGGTTTGCTGAGGTTTTACAGCTGTTGCACTGAACTTGAACACCTGAGGGTGAAACAGAGAAGAAAAAGTGATTTATGCAACATCAAGTTGTATTGCAGCTAATTTTGCACCGTGCATACAAAAACAGAGTCTGAATGATGAGCCAAGGCACAGACAGAAGCCCAAGATGATGTTTCCACAGATTCAGAAGCAGACACTGCAGCTGCTGTGCCTGTTGCTTGCCAGAAATTTAATTAATCTCCCAGTATCCCTAGGATGTCAGTAAGCATTTTTCTATTTCCACATGAAAAATAGCTGAAAATGTTTGCCTAGCTCCATGCAACACTGGGCAGAGGTAATAAAGCTGATCACCCCAGGGAACCAGGGCCAGGAGAGTCCCAGCAGTGGCATGGCACATGTCCACACAAGAGGTTTGTCTAGCTGGGAAACCCACCAGCTGCACTTGCAAGAGCAAAAAAAAAAAAAGAAAATAGATTGGTTATCATGTGGAGTTCCCTAAAACCAAAACTGAAATAGCTGTACTGTCACTGCTACATTTACCTACAAAAGAATGCCCTTTCATTCCCATCTCAGCACTTCCCTTCAAAAAAAAAAAAATAGTTCCCACCCTCCCAAAATAAGAATAAGCCTTAATTTCCAAGACAAATAAAGTTGGGATATGAGCCACAGGAAATGAAGTTTCTATAGAAATAAAAGGATAACCTTACCTGAAGAAGTGACCATTTTTACTCTGTATGCTGACAAACAGTTAACAGAACAAAACAGTTCCATCTTCCCCAAGTTATTTGTGCCCTCCACCATCTCAGCTGAAGATCTCAGAGATTTACACAGTGTGCAGGGTGTAATTTTAGCTGACTTCTGTGGAAACAGGGAAATTGCTTGTTCATTTGAAACTTGGCATTTTTTATTAACCTGGAAATTGTCACTAGTATATAAAATATTTATAAAACGTGCTGGTGTGCTTGAAACAGCACTTGTTTTATAGCTGTGTTATTTATAGTGCAGATTCATTGATCTGAGCTGTGGTTTGAGCACCTTCCCAGGCCACTTTAACCAGTACCAATCTGGGTACTGCAAACACTCCCACAGGTCCTAGCACAGATCAGAACCTTGTACCAGACAACTTCCAACACACTGCTGAGGGGATTGATATTTTGCTTATGGTTTTGAATGCATCAGCTGTACAGATAAACAATATTCCCACTGAAGAGATGAGGAAACAAAGAACAGGGAGAAGCAGGTCCCCTGATGATGTTTGATAGTAAAATGGGAAAGAGATCCACCTGCTTGTAATAATCACAGTTTTCAGTGTGTGGTCTACAAACTTCTTTGAAGAGAGATACAGGAAAAAGCCTGATTGTCACAGACACATTTTCTGTGTTTAAGGTTTTTTTAAAAGGTATTTAAGTTTGGAAAAAACTTTGAGAATTTGTGCATCAGATTATTTTAGTATGACAGCCTTAAAAATGCTCTTTGTTCTATCACTAGCTATTCCAGCTCTTCACAGCACAGAACAGAATACAAGATTTTAGGGATTTAAAAACACCCACAAACCTCCAGAAACTATCAGAATGTACCTGACAATTGAGCTGAATACTGTTTAAAAATCAATTAAAAATAGATTTGACTTAACCTTATAAGCTTTGAACATACTGTATTTTCAAGAGAACTATCACATATGGGGTTTTGATGTGTGATATAAAAGCAGCATGAAAATGTTTCCAGCTTATTTAATTTTATCTCCAGATTTGTTTCAGAGGAAAACTAATTCTGAAGGTAATTTTCTGGATGAAATACATTTTGTAATTTTTTTAATTTTAATTCATTAGGCCTTTCTTGACCTAAGTGGCCTGGATAATGGGACAGCAGAGTCAAGCCATAAAATGAAGTTCCATTCTTTTATCAGAGGGCAATTTTGCCTAAAGTAATTGCATTAGAATAAATAATTCAAAAATAATTAAGCTATTATAATAAATTAAGGTTCTCTTAAATGCCCAGGTCTTCAATAATCAAAAATAAATATGAAAAGTTTAAAAGTTAAAATCATAATTATCAACTAATTATTACTTTTCCTTTCCACTTAATTCAAAGGCTACAATTTAGTAAGGAATACTCTTCATGGAGCATCTCAAGGCTGAAAACAGCCACAGGAGGCTGCTACTGGGAGGTCCCACCGTGTCTTCTCCCACACTGGAATTCTCTCATGGCTGGTCCAGTGGAGAGGAAAAAACAGAGCAACATGTTTGGGCAAAGATTAAGCAGCAAATTATCATCCCTGGAAGTGTTCAAAATCCACTTTGACCTGTGACACTTTGTGATATGGTTTGGTGGGCTCTGGGTATTTGGTTGAAGGTTGGACTTGATGATCTTGGAGGGCTTTTCCAACCTTACTGATTCTCTTATTCTTGAAATGACAAAAGCACTTACTTTAGACCAATAGAGTAACTGAAATAATCAACCAGTAAAATGGATGTTTCTTAAAATATCTAAAATCTAATAAAAAAATTAGATGGATTCTATTTTTAGTATTTTGTCCAAATACAGAATCATGGAATCCCAGAATGTTTTGGGTTGGAAGGGACCTTAAAGCCCACCCTGTTCCACCTCCTGTCATGGGCAGAGACAACTTCCACTATCCCAGGTTGCTCCAAGGCCCATCAAACCTAGCCTTGGACACTTCAAGGGATGGGGCAGCCACAGCTTCTCTGGGCACCCTGTGCCAGGCCCTCCCCACCCTCACAGAGAAGAACTTCCCAATGTCCATCTAAGCCTCTCCTCTAGCAATGAGAACCCATTCCCCCTTGTCCCATCACATCTACCTGCTTGTAACCTGTCACACAGACGGAACTGCAGAACTTTTTGGACTGTCCCTCTATCTGCAGGATGTGACACTGGCCAGAGGCACTGTAGCAGTATCCTCCACAGTATTCACAGCAGTTCATGGTCAGGTTGTTGGCCGAGCGGAACTGCGAGAAGCAGGCGTCGCTGCAGAGCTTGTGCACCACGTTCTGGTAATTCACCTCGTGCCTGATCTGCAAGGACAGGAATATGCAGCAAGGACAGGAAGAATGTTTGTGTTCATCTCAGAGACAGCAAGTTGTGCTGAGCTAAAGAAATTCAAATGAGGGAATTGGCAATTACCACTGCGTTCTTCTGGCACATGCTGCACTTGCTGGAAATGCTGTTGGTGTGGATAGTGACAATGGGTTTCCTTTTCAGTTCATATGTGGACAGACAAGACTGGCTGCAGAAATCCTTACTGAAGTCTGTGTTGTCAAACTGGGCAGTGATTACGTCCTTTGGATTTAGAATTTCTCTATGGAAAAAGAAAAACAAACACAGAGATAAAGGATTAATGTGAGTTTCATGTCAACTTGCTGTTCTTGCTTATTCTGGAGACTAAACATTCTCCAGGAGAGGGTGGATCCATTTAATTGAAACCTTGAATACATTAACTCACCCATGTTTTACTGCATTTTAGGGATTCATAAATCTATTTTTCTTTAGAAGAAGTAATGCATAAAATACTTTTTAAAAATGTACTCTTGTTAATAATTTTGAGAGTGCAATGACATTTTGAAATGGCAGGCAGATGCTGGACATTTTCAAACACAGTTTTTCATATTTGGCTCATTTAAATCAAAAAAGGAGAAGATGCATTCTGCACTACAGAGGCTTTTAAATCTATGTGTGTTTAAAACCCAATTAAGGAAATGGAACTGCAAGCAGACAGACCAATTAACAAAGAACAGCATCAGCCACCAATTTTTGAAGGGAAGCATAAGAGGAGCAGCACTACCAACACAGAGAGGGGCACAAGAACAGAACTGAAGCCTTTCATTATCTGCTCGAATATCAATTATTAGTAGAAAAATGAAAGCACTGTCCTACTTTGAGCAGCTGGAGCAGGTTTTCTTGGTAGAAGCTGGTGGGCGAGAAGCTGGAATGGTGTATCCAGTGAGGCACAGTGTGGAGCAGAAGAGCTGGGTTGAGCCTTTCCTCTGGTAGGCAGTTTGCCCCTTCTGCAGGATTTTTTTACAGCCAGAACAGGAAACCCGAACAGCTGTGCTTGGAACTGAGGGTAGCATTTTACTCATGCCAGAGGATGCCACAGCAGGCTGGAAACCTGATGACAGCTGTGGAACTAAAAAAAAACCACACAGAGAAAACACAGAGTAAGTGTCACAGATCCATTACAAAGAGCTCACTGGGTGCAGGGGCGAGCACAAGGCTCATAGCTTTATTTGGGTTGTCAGGGTCTAGAGGAGAATCAAATAGCAGATGAACTCTCCACAAATACATGCCCTGTGCTGGTTTTCTGCATAGCAGATTTTTATAATTACTCTGAAGATGGAGAATGCACTTTTAACATCCCTTTGATGGAATCACGGAATGGTTTAGGTGGGAAGGGACTTTAAAGATGATCCCATTCTACCCCCTGGCAAGAGCAGGGACACCTTCCACTATCCCAAGTTGCTCCAAGCCCCAATGTCCAACCTGGTCTTGGACACTTCCAGGGATCCAGGGGCAGCCACAGCTTTTCTGGGCAACCTGTGCCAGGGTCTCCCCACCCTCAAAGGGGAGCAATTGTTTTCTAAGACCTAATCTAATTCTGCCCTCCTTCAGCTGAAAAATATCTAACACATTCAGTTCTCCTATGCATTTCACATTCAATTTTCCTATGCCTCAAAATCACAATTATTTTATAATCTCAATTTCTTTCTCTCTAAACCAAACTAGTTCTTCATTCCTACTGGAATCAGACACAGCAAACAAAATGCAGAGTGACCTGCAAGACTATTTGCAAAGATGACACATTTTACAGATTTAAATGAAATTAGTCTTGCCTATTCCTTACCAAGAGGATTGCCACTGACTGAAAATACAGCACTGATTTTCAGCTCCCCTTCCTGAGATTTTGGCTGTTGGCCGTACTCCTAAAACAAAGGGAAAGGAAAAGGAGAACAAATACACACATGTAATAACAGGTTACATGATTCCATTCTTTCACAACGCTGCATTGAGCCTCAGGGAAGAGTGGGTGTCCTAAGCCTGCTCCAAAGGCTGGGTGACAAGTGAGCACCACACACAGCTCCTGCTCAGAGCTCCACAGCAAACCACACCTGAGGGGGCACAAATGGACAGGTGGGGCTGCCTGGTGCATCCCCCTCTCCAGCTGCACTCCAAGACACCTCAGAATTCAGCCAAAGCTTAAAGAAATCTCTGCTTTCCATTCCAACCTTCCAGCTGGAAGTGCAGCCCTTAGCCCTGTTCTGGGAAAGAAGTTTTACCTTCACATAAAGGAGGATAGCAATGAAATAGAGCTGGGACCTGGTGGAGGAGCATTCTGTATGGATCAGGAGTTAGGACCTTGGAGCAGACCAAGGCTGGCACCACCAGGGCCAGACCACCACAGTCCCAGCTCCAGCACGAGGGGAATCACCTCACATTTGCTACAGCATGAGAAAATCCCTGGGCAGCTGCTGGTGGAATAGCTGACATGCTATAAATGACTGGCTTAGTCCCCAGCAGCTATTCACACTGACAGCACACTTCCTGCCCCTGCTCTCCCTAGAAATCTGAGCCAGAAAGCAGCTTGGAACACTCCACATGTAAATCTTAATAGGCTGAATAGCATAATCTCTTGGAACTACAGAGATGATAAGATTTAGCCTACTTACAGTGGTTTGGGAGTAGTGAGGCATGATGTCATGTTATGACTGAGCTAAATTCACAGTTGCTGCCTGGCTGCCAGGGAAACCAATTCAGAATCCCTAAGCAAAAGGAAGCTCTCCCTTCCCAGTGGCAGTGAGATGCTCCCCCAGCTTCTGCCAGCTCCCAAAATCCCACAACAACCTCCACTGAGCACGTGCTCAAACTGAGCACTCCTCTCACTCCTGTGGGAAAATTGGAAGTTTCTATACTAGACAACCAAACTATTTTTCAACATGTTTCCCAGGAGACAGGCAGTGGTATTCCTTGACCATGTGAACAATCAGACTGAAACAATCAAATCTCAGGCTGAGAAGCTCGAAGCTGGCTATGGGCATGCTGTGATGAGATTCTTAAGCACCATTTTTATTATTTAAAAATTAATCATTTGCAGACATACAATTTTTAAGCACTTTAACTGTAATTGTATCATTAGTCAAGAGTAGGAAAAGAAATGGAGGCAAATCCTGACATCAACTGTGCATGATCAAGCAGTTTCACAGCAGCTTAACAGTGCTGAAAGCCAAAAGCCTTCAGCTCCAACTATTGGTTACAGCAAGAAATGCTCTTATCTTTCAGGAAATATTTAAAAAAAATTCCATAAAATCCCCCCCATAGTAATTCCAATCTAAAGCAAAACAAAATGAACTCAGTTCTCCTACTTTTCCAGTATCAGGCAGAGTTGATAATCACAGGATTTTACTCCAGGAAGGAATTTTTTGAACCATACGATATTTGACATTTAAATTCTTCAAGTCTTCATTTTTACTTATTAATATGATCTTTGATAACCACAGACATCTCGCCTTGCATTCCACACAAATCCACACAGCAGATGCCATCTTGGGAGGACAAAAGAAGAGACAGATTTAACTAATCTACACGTGGTTTGACATTCTACAGGTTCAAGGAAAAATAAACCCAAACAATCCCACAGAGACTGAACAAATCAGAAGGACAGTAAAATCTGAAGTTGCAAATATTTTACTTATTAAATTGAGAGCATTATGGGAAAAGAAGAAAAAGTGCTGGGAAGACAGGCCCGGAAAGCAGAGGAGGTTCAGCAGAAGGACAAAGACTGATGCTAAAAACTAACACCTGCACAGGAACACCAACACTCCCGTGTTGGCACAAAGGGATGCATCATTTTGGGAAGTTCTGCACACCTTTAACATATAAAATCTGCTATGTAACCTAGATATGAGCAGTGGGGAGACAGGAATTGCAGCACAGCTCGTTGCCTGGTGTCACACAGTGGCACAGAGATTGGCTGGAGCTCAGCAATCCTGGCCCCAGCACTGGTCAGTTCATAGGTCACACCTTCCCCAGGCTGCAATTACTCAGTTTTACCTGTATCATCATAAAAAGTGTCAGTCCTGAATGAGAAAGTCACTTAAACACATATTTAAATTGACTTCACTGATGTGTAAGTACTTCAATATTTTGCTAAGTGCTTTAAGTGTTAATTTAAAACAAGAACAAACTACTGTGCTTGCAAAGGCAGCTTTTAAGAAGGAAGTAGCAGCAATAGCTGCTTTAATTCATATCTCTAATTGTGACCACTCATAAGTTATTTAACAAAATGTGATTTACAGTTTATTTCCTAGTTAGATAAGGTGTCTATGTTGTTACAGATTTAGTTACAGAAGTTTTAGAGCACTTGGCTTTGTTTCTAACTGAAAAGAAAAACATTTTCAGAGACAAGGTAACAAGACATCAAAAAGTTGAGGGGGGTGGTTTCATAGTAGTGTAAGAGGGAAAAATCCTTCTACTAAACTATGTTCTTCAAGTTAAATTTCGGCCAACAAACCAAATAAATGGCTGAATTTTTGTTCAGCTTAAGCGGTCAGCTGTCAGACCAAAATGAGAAATGCAATGGGAAACTTACCTCAGAATTACCAGGTTCATCTTTAATTTTGTCTAATAGTCCCTGCTGTGGGGCCATAGCTTTAGCATATTCGTCATCCAAAGGCTCCTTCTTAATTCTAATATTTGGTGCAAAGGAATTCCCCAGCTCTTGTCCAATAGATTCCTTACTAGAAAATAGGTAGCTAGACTCCTGAAACAATAATATGAAAAAGAATTCACCCTCCTGCATCTGCCATGAGGAGTTGGGCTGCTGCCAAGGGGAGTTTGTGCTGCAGACCAAGAGATTTGGGTCCTGCCAAGGTGGGAGAAATGCTGGGCAGCAGCTGCTGCCTCAACCTCCCTGCAGCCCCCTCTCTCATCCCACCCCCAATGCTTTCCACTCCTTTGGCCAAAGCAGAAGACACCCAGCTCTGTGAGTTGGTTGTTTGGGAGTGTCTCCTGTGGATACAGCTGTTCCCTGGCTCATGTGGAAAAAAAAAAGCAGCAGGTCAGGTGGATGCATCCAGCTGTAGGTTCGGCTCACCGGTCACTCCAACCATGCTGAACAGGAAAGTGGCTACCAAAAGAATCCTCAATCCAAAGAGAGGCTCAGGAAAATTTTACAAAATTATATGTACTGTTTAAGTAGCAAAGATGTCTAAGAGTCAGAAGATCAGTTTCCTTAACACTCAAATTTACACTCAAATACAAAATACGTATTTTGAATTATTCCAGCATATTGCTGCACTTGCAAAAGTGGTTGAAAGATCTATAGCTTACCCTGAAGTTAGTTTCTGGAGTTTGTGGCGCTAACTGCGTCCGTAATGTTTCTTCTACTTGATTATGAACTGAGGAAAACATATACATTAAATAGAAATGAATACAGGTTCCAATGCATTTCCTTTAAAACTATCAGAGTCTCATCGTGCTCCCCAACCCCAGTGTCTGACAGCACCTCACCACTATTACACTACTCCCTTTCTCCTCCCTGTAGGTAAGCTGGTAATCCCTAAAGAGAATTGACTCTTTTTTAATTATTCTATTGGATCATTATTTTCCCATTCCAGCAAAATAGTTGCAAACTTCCGACACAAATTCTTCGTTCAGAATTTTCCACACCTCAGCAGGTTCTGAACTCCCCTGTTTTGACATTTAAATCAAAAAATACTTTTCAGAGCAACATCTTCCAGCTTTTTCTTTGCTGTTCTGTTCTTTTGCCTTTTCCCCTCTTCTCAGGAAATAGCATCTTCTGCTTTTTTAGAATATATCATTTAAAAACTTTGGATTTGCCTAGATACTGGATGCTACCATGAGCATTTATCATTCTGGTTCCAACTACTGACTACTTTACCTGATCTTTTAACTGTAGGTGTGTACAACTTTCTGAAATACATCTTAGGTACAGAAACATTCTTCCCTTGACTTCTAACTGAAAGTAAAAGTAGAGATACATCTGTAACTTTTCTTTATTTTCAAAGATATCTTTATTGTTTCTCTATCATTGGTGCCACCTGGAAGCACTGATTTTAAGATGCTGTTGTTGAACATAGAAAGTTTAAACCTGAGAACTGCAAGCTGTGAATGTGAACAAGCAGCCAGGAGTCCCTCACGTGCTGGCTCACCCTCCCTCTGCTGAATGAGATTAAACCATCCTGCTTGGTTATTCTTAACTCCTTCATTCACTGTTCTGCTGTAACTTTCAGAGCTTGGGAAGACAAAAATAAGTGTGTGGGCATCAAGATTATGGAGACTGTCAAATGAGAAAGGGATTTTAGGCATCTTTGGTTCTTTCCATGTTGGCTGGATGAAGTCCAAGACACAAGCATTTGAGGAAGAAGGGGAGCAGTCTCCCAGGAAAAGCAGATTTCAAGCTATGTTCTGGCTTAGTTCCTGCAGACACTAACTCCTTTCTAGCAAGCCTTTCCCTGATAATATCAAATCCACACTGCTTTAAATGCCTAGGCATTAGTGAAGAATTGATGCTTTGCTGGAAAAATCTTTACTGGCCATCAACTTAACCTAAACTTCATCACCTTTTCTTTTAAGAAGCTCCATGGTCTATAAAAAACAGTGAGAAAAACCAAAAGGAAGCTTGAATTGTCACCCAGCTTGGTTTAGGAAACCACAACAACAAAGGACATGTTGAGGCTCTGTAACAAGCTGTGGAGGATGAGACCTCCCTGACACTGCCAAGCCCTGTGCAAATCCTCCTCCTAACACAGAGTTCATTGGATTTCAGGGTTCTTCATAAAATGTTCCCCTAGACACAGCTCTGCCTGTTCTCTTCAACAAGGTGATGATTTTAATAATTAGCCCTATTGCTGATTTCTCTCTAGTTCTTTCTTCCTCTTTGCTGGGCAGCCAGATCTATGATGTCAACAGTTACCTGCTTTGTCAAGAAAACTGCTTTTCAATCTAGAATCCATATTTTTAGGGATTTTTTCCAACCGTTTTTCACGTTCTTGAAAATGTCCTTCTCTATTCTTGTCCTTTGCTGAAAAAGTCTCTTTGCCATTATCTCGTGTTATGCTAAAATCTTTTCGAAGTGATTTAAATACAGGGCCCTGCTCAAAGGGGGAAGTGAGATCCTTCTGGATAGCATTCTGAACCTGAATTTCTTTTTCACTGTCCAGTTCATGATCTGGAACTCTCTTGCCCTCTTCCAGACGATCTTCATCAGGAATTGCTGAAGAAAGAGTGTCTTTTGGAGCGAAATTCTGATCATCTTCGTTGTCACTCCCAACAACAGGTATGCCTGCAAGATCCCCAGAGTTCAGAAAATAATCATGATCATCACCCTGCAGGGAGTTCTCAGCTCCTGCTCGGTTGGGTACTCCGTAAGACAAGCTGTCCAGGGCGGGTGTCAAGTTGTGCTCAGCGTCCTCAGACATCTCTGCATCCAGAATTTCACCACCTAAGGAGAAAAAAAATCCCAGTGAACTGTCGGAAAATTGACCGATTTCATGTGTAACAAAGGAGAAGTGTGAGTGTCCTAATCTGGCTGATGCTGCAATTCCTTGAATATTCTCAGCCTTCTCAGGCCATCGTTACTGTGAAAATATTGCTGACATAGAAATGGTTCAGTCCCCCTCACCACTCTGAAGCAGAAGCTGAACTGAGTAAAACTAACCAAAGAAAGAAAAAAAACATTAATTTCCATTCACCTCACTTGTAGCACTTGTGGAGAAGGCAATGCAGGAGGGAATGAGCAGGAAGGGCTGGGATGAGGGCAAGGCAGTCTTGTTCAGCAGCAATGACACTTCCAAGAAAGGCTTTGTGAAACTATGACATTAGAGAATAAATAGAAATACTTACATTTTTCTGTAATATCAAATACCGCATCAGATTTATCTTCAAACTGTAAAAAAGGAAAGCACTGTGTCATTGTCTTGGTCAGCTGCCATGTACTTTGCTAAAAAGTATGTGATCAAAACCAAGCAGAAGGATCACAATTCCTCCTCCTCCTCCTTCCTTCCTTGCCCCAAGCAAATTTTTATGAATTAAGACTGTTACATCACTGAGAAGCCACAGTGATGAGCCTAATGAGTTCAGAATACATAGAAAAGGCACACAAGGAAAATTTAGAAATAGTGCTGCTTCCCAGAGGAGTGAGGAAAGGGAATGTCAATTTTCTTTACAACCTGGGATACCAGTACCAGGTCAAGGCCACAGATTCTGCCCTGATACTCCATGAGCCTTCATTCCCTCTGAACTTCATAAATGAAAACCAGCAGCATGGGCAGCTCCCACTGCCAGGGGATGCACGGGCCCAAAGTTTCAGCTGTCTTACAGGGAATTTTCCCCTTTCCAGGATCAGGGAAATGCAATGCTTAACTTCCCAACACAGCAAGTGTCAGTGTGAGCATAAGCACAGAAGACCCAGATGCTGACTGAGTGCAGACAAACATCTGTCTGCATTAAACATCCTCTGACAGATGTTGAAGTTGTTGGCGTGCGTGGATGGTGCCTGGAGAAGGATAATTAAAGTTTCCTTCAGAATGTCCAACTCATTAGCAGCCTTCTTTTCTGCCCAAGAGATACCAGTAATTCATTTAAGCCCTCTCTCCTTTCTCTGTGTTGCCAGCTCTACACTTCTTTCCTTGTAGATCCTGCTCACACTGCAATTCTTAAGCCATCTTAGGGAAAGTAATGGGATTTGATAGCAAAGGGATGAGCCCTAATTTCATTTAACTCAAGTCATTTAGTTGATAAATCCGGTATTTCTCAGGACTGTGATGGGAGCTATCAGTTTGGTAGCAGGCAGCTCTAGGAAAGGATGAAAACAGACTATCCCAGAGTTCATTTGATGGCAAAATGTCCCTTTCCAATACCACTTGCAGGTCTGCAAAGACAAGGTAGCTCCTTCAGCTTAACTGGACACACATGGAATAATGAGGACATGTCCAGCATGGCATCAAGTCAGTTGGATACTGCACCAGAACTTTCTAGTTTCTCTGAGTAGACACTTGAGGCTGGAAAAGTAAAACAGAACCAAAACAAAACAAAAAAAGGTTACAGTTCCACAAGCTGATGCAAGTCTTCTCCATGTAATTATTTACAGGGAAAGAGTAAGGAAACTTTTTTCCTTTTTTCAGGAAGGTTTGCAAGGCCTGAGCTCTGCTCCTGCTGCAATGATCTCAGGAGTGTCTGGAAGAGGGAAGTTTAATGTTGATCTAGAAGCCCATTAACAGTCAACTAAGCTTACACAGGTGTAAAACTAATCCCCATAAATACTGGATATACCAAGTGCTCATACAAGCTGCTGAGGACAGGGACAGCAAGGGTGGGCTGCTTTTAGAGAAGAACATGGAAAGGAACTTGCTGCCATTTGATAATAATATCAGAGCATGAAGTTTTAGGAGGCAAAAACAATAGCCTAGGTCCTTGACTCTACACTGACCTTTTTGGATCCTTTTTTGCTTCCTGTGAGGAATTCTCTATCCTCTCCAAAAATGTCACAACAGAATTTGATGGTAGGATGAAGGGAATTTTCAGTTGAGATGAAGCATGAGCTCATCCTTTTCTCAGAGCAGATTTGGATCAAAGTAGTTCTTTAACTCTTTTGAGACCCATAGAACCCGAGGGGAAATATTCCAAGTCCTACACAACCCTGGCTGCCTTACTCTAGGTATCCCTTCTCCTCTTCTGGTGGTAACAAATCTTTTGCCAGCAGCTGACAACCCCAGGAATGCTGGTACTACCAAGGGATACATGTTGCAGTGTGCATCTCTCCAACTGTTTCATCCAAAGAAACACTAACAGGCAAGTCAGCACAAGGGGCCACCTGCAAGAGCAGGAGGGACTCCCATAAACTTTATGGAGAAGCTGGAAAACATTTACAATCTACCTGGAAAAAACCCAAGACACTTCCCAAACACAAGGTCAGCCTAGGGAAAAAAACAACCCTGTTTTGTTTCTTCACTCATTATTTTGTGAGATCATCTTGGATATCTTCTTCTTTCCAAATGTTTTTGAGTACAGAGGAAGATCTGTGTCTGTGGTCAAAAGCTTTCCCTGAAGATATTTATAAACCAGGAACTCCAGCATCTGACAATACCAGCAGCCTTATCTAAGCCACCATCTAGTTTCTGACTGTGAACAGCATCAGAACTCCCACATAGTGTAAATTTAAAGGGAGAAAACCAGGGAAAGTGTTGGGATGATTGTGTGTGTGTACACATATGTATCTACACACACATAAATATATATATATATCCCAAACAAATTACTCATTCTATAAATCTATAACTGGACTGTCCCTGAAATTAGAGTTTATACATATTTTCTCTGCATTAATGTGGGATATTCTCTCAGTTATACACTTCTAGTCCCTTCCCCAATGTCACTGCAGTCTTGTTTAATGTCATCTCAGGAGGAAATCTTGTGTATCACCCATTACAAAAATGTATCACTTTAATAAATCATGGACATTAGCTTTTAACTGGATCACAGTCTTGTATCACCCAAAAGTGAACAACACCCAACTTACTATTTCTACATTATTCTATTACAGTTCTGCAAGGCAATTCCCTCTCTCCAGTCCTCATGCTTCCTCCTTTCATCACTGCTTTTATTTCTTCTGCTCAGATTTTTTAAGATTTAGTGAGAAGTGGAGCAAAAGTACTTGAGGGGCAAACATGGAACTGATGGCATTTCCTCTGGGTCACTTTTGCCAGATTTAAGAAGAAAGGTTCCTCAACATCCCACATTAAGTCTTTGATAAAAGACTTTCCTACAAAAGGAAAGTCTCAGGAACAGAGTTTTCTGTTCAAATATCAAGGCTTCAACTCAGTCCTCAAAACACACTGGCAGTTGTAAAACAAAACTCAATAATACAATATTCTAAACCACCTTCATTAAATCACCTTGGCAAATATTTGCCAGAGAATAATTCTTAGTGGTTTTAATAATTTAACTCCATAAGAGTTTAATATAGAACAGTTTGAGTTTGGTATGAGTGAAATTCAATGTTTTAGGCTATACCTTTTTAGTGACTGCCTCATTAGCTAGGACTGCACACAAAGTGGTGCTCTGCCTACTCAGGCTGTAAAAAACAAATAAATGAATCAATGAAATGAAACAAGAATACAGAAATGGTGACAAAACAATGAAGTATTTCTGAAAGCAATGCGACTTGCTTAAAAGTAACTACTCCATAAAAAAAAGACAGCACTGCTTTTATAAACAAAATAAAATTCCACCAGATATGTCACTGTTTTTTCATAGATGTACATGAGACTCTGATGGAGCAGTGTCACAGCCCCAGCCCTAACCTGCCTTTGCTGGGAGCAGCGGACAGAAGGACACAGATTTACACTTCAATACAACATGCTAATTTGAAATAACTAAAAAGCTGATCCATACCTTCACGGTGTTCAACATAGCCATGTCATCCATAAATCAAACAATTCATAGATTATTTTTGTGCAATAGAAAGAGACAAGCTGCCCATGGCTACAGTATTGCTTTGTATGCAAAACAGAGAATTCCATTAAGAAATAAACAAAACAATATATCTACTTTACACACACAGAATGTCTTTCTAGCAAGTTTCTGAAGTTTGATCCTAGATTTAACATACCCATAAGCAAACTGTGGAAAGGAAGCAGATGTTAAGAGAACTGCAATTAAAAATAGTCAGAAATGATTCTCAGTTTGCCTGTAGTTTCCTTGTCCCTCTATGCACAGCATAACCTCCACTCCAGAATTCATTCAACTGACAAGACACCATTTGAAACAAACAAACAAAAAAATAAATAAAATAAAAAAGGAATTGAAATTTCAATCGCTATTCCTGAGGCAGGTAGGGTGAGCTCAGGAAGCATCCCCTGACCTTTTCCACATGGCAGGGCCCTGGCAGGGATGCCAGGCAGGGATGGCAGCAGGGATGGCAGGCAGGGATGGCAGCAGTGATGCCAGGCAGGGATGGCAGCAGTGATGCCAGGCAGGGATGGCAGCAGTGATGCCAGGCAGTGATGCCAGGCAGGGATGGCAGGCAGGGATGGCAGGCAGGGATGGCAGCAGTGATGCCAGGGAGGGATGGCAGGCAGGGATGGCAGCAGTGATGCCAGGCAGGGATGGCAGGCAGGGATGGCAGCAGTGATGCCAGGCAGTGATGCCAGGCAGGGATGCCAGTCAGGGATGGCAGCAGTGATGCCAGGCAGTGAT
This sequence comes from Passer montanus, assembly GCF_014805655.1. Lineage (NCBI taxonomy): Eukaryota > Metazoa > Chordata > Aves > Passeriformes > Passeridae > Passer > Passer montanus. Next base: position 1,843,354 of record NW_024374256.1, read on the forward strand.
GCCAGGCAGGGATGGCAGCAGGGATGCCAGGCAGGGATGCCAGGCTCGCAGCCAACCGCGCTGCACCTCTGGCACCGCTAAACTCCGCGGAATTCCGCAGCGGCTCCTGCCGGAGCTGCCTCCCCCTGAACCACGGCCAGCCCGTACCTTCGGAGCACCTGGGCAGGGAAGAGACGGGGTAACAAAGAGCCAGGCTGCTGCACATACTGCCACAGGAAAGGAAAGGCGGCGGCAGGAAGAGAACGCGGCGGGGTCACAGCCACGGAGCCGAGCGCCACAGGGCCGGCAGAGCCCCCCCGAGCCGGCTGCGGGACCCCGGCACCGCAGGGCCACGGCTCCTCCCTGCCCGGGACGGGCTCGGGTCCCTCTGGGGACAGCCACAGCCTCAGCTCGGCTGGCTGCTGTCGCTGAGGATCCCCCGAGCCATGCTGAACACTTGAAAAGATTGTTCTTAATCTAGTCTGAAGGTGATACGGTGGAGATGGTGATGGGAGTTTTTAAAGGGAAATCCCAAATGTGAAAAAGCAGGCATTTTCCAGCTGCTTGTGGCTACCTGCATTCTGTTCAAGAAATACAGTTTTACCTTCCATCTCACTTACACATCTTCAATTTTTAAGTGTAAGGACAGAAGATTTAGGTATGTGCTGCTCCCCTTTCATTTCTGCATTTTAAGCATTCTGGATCATCCACCAGAAATCACAGGGAGCAGTTCAGCATGGAATTTTATCATCCCTTTCTGTCACCAGACTCTTCTGATATTCCTGAGCTTTTGGAATATTCACAGGCCAATTCCAAACACACCTTATTGTTTCCATACCCACCCAGCACACACACAGAACCTGCATGCTGTTACCAACACGTATGGGGCCAAGATGAATTTGTCAAACACACTGAAGTTGCAGAGAGCCTTATTTTTTCTGCAATATTGGTGGGTTTAATCTACACCTACAAAAACCATAGGATGATCCAAGCCCTTCTCCCCACACACAAAATCATGGATTTGAGAAGGAAGCAGCTCCACATGTGATGGTTTCACCTGGCAATCACAGGATCCCAGACTGGTTTGGGTTGGAAAGGACCTTAAAGATCCTCTTGTTCCAAACCCTGCCATGGGCAGGGACACCTCCCACTACCCCAGGTTGCTCCAAGCCCTGTCCATCCTGGCCTTGGACACTTCCAGGGATCCAGGGGCAGCCACAGCTTCTCTGAGCAACCTGTGCCAGGGATTCACTACCCTCAAAGGGAAGAATTGCTCCCTAATATTTGTTATTAACAAATTTCCTTGCAATGGTCTTTGCAAAGACACCAGATTTTGATGTGTTTTGGGCTTTCCAATTAAGAAACAGACACAAACCACACAGCAAGCAAACAAACCAAGACATCCACAAGAAAGACTTTGTTTCCAAACAAAGAACTTCTTCCCTCAAAACCTCACCCCTGGCTCTGAGCTGAATTTCTCTGCTGCTGGTAAGACACAAACTACCACTAAGGCTGCGATTTTGGTTACACTGTAAATGAGCTGAACTAAAAATAATTCCATTTTCTCACAGCATAAGGCAGGACAACTAAATGGAAATTACAAGGATGTAAAAATCCCCAATACCAGAGCAGGGTCTGTGTCACAAGATGTATGTTTATGCTGGGATGCTCAGCAGTTATTTACTCCAATCCAAGCATTTCAGTTCAGTTACATATTTTAGCTTATTCCACAAGCAGGCCAGCACTGTCCAGATCACAAAATGTGTGCTTTTGACCAAAGCTTTCAAAAGTATGGCTAGTGAGAAGATTATGTTCTGCAAAGCATGGAATCCTCCTAAATTCCATTTAGCTCAGAAGCTGAACAGCTCCTTAAGAGAGAGCCATCACTGCGTCCTTTAGGGAAAGCCAGTGCATGGGATACAACCAAGAAGTGCCAAAGGTGACCAAAAGCAGCACTAGAACCTCAGGAAGATCACTCCCCTCAATGTCTCTTCCAGAAAGATTATTAGCTATGTTAGAAATTAGTTGCTAGTAGTTATATTATTAATAGGAGAAAAAATAAACCAAACCTACTGTAAATTAATTTTTAAAGAAAGTGAACTGTTTGACCCTGAAGTTCCCTGCTTGTCATTAGAATCTGTCCTCAATTAATGAATCCACAAGGTGGTTTTGTGCACAAATTGGGAAAATTTACAACTGTAGAACTTTCTGCTTGGCAAACTCAGCAGGACCAGCCTGGTTGGTGTTCCCAGCCCCACTCTGGTGACTGGGCTCAGCTCCATCAGGTACTGCAAGAGCTCAGTGCCAACAGCAATTGATGGTGCAAATGGGAGAGCCTGGATGTACATCCCATTCTATTTCAGTATTTCTGTCCTTAAGAGACAAAATACCTACTTCATTCTTCAAAGTACCTTCCTAACTCTGGCTTCCTTTTTGCCTTTTCCACCATTAAACACAACAAAATCCTGTTAATAGCCTGTATTAGCTGTCCTTCATAAAGCTTTCTGAGCAAACAGCACCATATAAAGATGAATTTCAATGCAGATAAAATCTTTTCATGAACTTTCAAGTCTTTTAAGAAGTATCAAGATTCATAGAAGTACATAAATAACTTATTAAAAAAATAATAATAATAAAAAGGAAGTACTCCAAAATGTCTCCTGTGGGAATAACTCTGTATAGTTGTGCTAATTCTGTTTCAAGTTCTTCTCACCTAAATTTAGACAACTAAACATTAGTTTATTAGGCTAATGATTCAGGTTTCCTCTCTTTCCAAAGGAAATTAAAGAATTCTGGCAGCAGCAATTTATCCTGCCCTGGGACTGTGAACCAGCTATCAAAAGGGAAAAGGACCAAATGTAGAATTAAAGCCTTGGCTTTGGTACCAAAAATCTGATGTATTAAACTATGGTTATGACAACAATTGGTCATCACACTTTTTTTACTAAAAAATTCAAAGGCATTAGACACAACACACTTTTAAACTATGTAATGTAGAGGTAACCCCTATAATACTTCCAGCTAGTCTTAAAATTAAACAAATTTATCTAAAGCATTAGAAAACACAGTAACCAAAATGAAATACATTACCATCATTCTTCAATCAGCATTTGCAGAAAGGATACATACATCACATAATTTTTTTTATAGATATCAGTTTGGTAAAGCAAATTACAGTCTCTTAAACTTTTTATTTCCCTTGGAATTTCTGAGGAGCACTTGCAGAGGAAAAAAGAATGGCTCTACAGGCAGAACACAGGCTAAGAGGATGGACACTGCAAGCACCCCAGTCCTGCTGACGTGTCCTCAGTGAAGTATTCTCTGCTGCAGAAACCTTTTGAAGGGTTCAGAGGATCCCAGAGAACAAGAGTTAGGAGCAAGAGCACGAGTGAGCTCCAAGAGCTCTCAGGCCTTTACCACACTCATGGAATGGATGATGGAAATCATCTGAACTGAGTCAGTCATGGACAGAAAACCTTGGAGTTTGGGAGAGAAAACTTCCTGTGAGACTCAGGAAAAGGCATTCTGGAAGGAATGATGGGGTACAAGAGTCATCAGTCGTAGAAGCACAGGATGGTTTGGGTTGGAAGGGACCTTAAAGATCATCCAGTTCCAACCCCTAATGAGAGAAGAGTTGAGATAACCAGTTCAAGAACATTGTGAGTGATTTCACAATTAAATTCCATAATCCTAAAGATGCAACAGGCCTTGAAATGGGCACAAAGAGCTGACTTAACTTTCTGTATTTTACACAATGTGAAAAGTCTTAACATAAATGCCTGGGATCGATTCTGCTCATTTTTGGAAAGAGAATTCAAAGATTATGACATAAAAACATCCTTTGAGAGGTGCACAAGCCTTGGCAGAGAAACATTTTCATCATCTTTCTACCATTCTGGAGTCATTTGGCAACAAAACTTTCTAAATAAGATGGTCTCCTTCAATTTTTAATTACAGTCATGCAAAATTAAAAATCTTTTGCAAACATCTGTTTTATTAATGTGGACACCCAAGTGTTCACCTGTTCACACCACATTAATTTCCAACAGTTCAAGTGTCAAATTTCAGTACAGCCCAAACTGTCTTGCCTAATCCAAGGGGTTACAGACAACTGTTGTAAATAAATGAACATTTCAGTCAAACCAATTAACTGTTCAAAACAATGATATTATACACAAATTAAAGTCGAATTGCCAAAAATATTTTTATAAACCACATAAAAAACATACTAGCAGATATCTTTCAAGTTAATCTTGATCTTATGCAGTAAATGTTTTCCTTAGCATACACAACAGTTTGATTTAGGGCAGAAATTAACCTGCTCTAACACAACTTAGCCATAAAAACTTCCCAAAACCTATTAAAAAATCAAATTAGATAAACTTCTGTCAGTCTTAGACTGGCAAAAACTTTATTCTTTAGTTTGTTGCTCATTCATGGATTGAGTTAAAAGATGGTGACTGCTTATCCATGGGATTTGCAACACGCCAGATTCAGTGTATGTGCTTCTGGAATAATTGCACAGATTCTAATACTGAAAAGAACAATTCTGAAAACACCACCAACTGCTAAGCTCCTGTCTGAAGAAATCATTAAATCACTCTTTATTTTCTCCACACAAAGGAAAATAATTTTTACAAGAAATGCTTGTTATGCCTTAGGCACAAGGCTTGGAAGAATCCAAAACCATGACCTCCTGTAGAATGGGAACTGGGCCACTATGGGGAGGAGAACTGGGATATGCAGGTCTTCCATGACCTCATTAATGATTAGATCTCTGCGTGCTGGATTTAGTTTGCTAACCTCACTCCTCACAGGCTCCATCAGCCTTGGGAGCAGCTCAGGATTCACTTCTCCCCACGTTCCTCAAGAATTTCTTGTGGCAAAACCAGCATTGGGACGATGCCTCGTGGGCAAGTTGTGTTTCCTCTTTCCTAACTTACTTGCCCAGGGCAGCACCACTTTCCTGGATCATTCCTAACTTTTCCTGAAGTCCTCTGCTTCAGCAGGAGCAGAGAACATTGTCAATGCCAAGAGCATGGGAAGCTTTCCATAACCCACAGGGACACGTGGAGCAGTAACTGATGGAGACTTCCAGACTTGGCACCCAGGGAATAATTAGCCAACGGAGAGAGAAATGATTTTTCCCGAGACCAAAGAAGATGATATTGACCAGATGATAAATTTGTTATTCCTCAAGCTGACAAGCTTGGGAAGAAAAAAGGCAACATTCTCTTTTTCTGCAGGTAACACCAAGAAACTCCACAGATAAAAGGAGCATGTCAAGGCAATGAGCACGAAGAAACCAGAGGCACCAGGACAGGCTGCACGACCTCTGAGCTACCTGCTCCAACACTGACTGTCCTCATGGTGTACAAGTGTTTGCTTATGCCCACTAACCTTTCAATCCCTGGCAATGAAGTTTAATCCAAGATTTCTCTGGTTACTGCAGCCATTTCCCTTCACACATCTTGCAGCTGGCCAATATCTGATTCCCCCAAAGACCTGCACATTTATGTACTATCTATGAGCAATTCCACAAAATTCCTGGAGCCTGTAAGCGAAGTGTTTGAAAGACACAGGTTTAAGAAATTTGCAGATGATGTTCATACCCTAACTGCAGAGTTGTCAGACACACAACTCACTCAGTGAGACCCTGAGAGGTCATGCTCTGTTTGGTAACAATTACTTTCAATGTTTATCGACTTTCACGAGTTTCAAGTTGCCTGATACAAATTCAGCATTTAAACTTCTCTCCCGTGCACCAATGGAAAACTTGAGCCTCTGCTCTTGTCTTCCCCAAGGCTGGAGAATGGGAAAGCTTCTTCATCTTTGGGAAAAGGGAACTGGACAGCTCAGTCTTGTAGTGGGCTATGGACTCTTCCACACAAGCAGAAACATGACTTAAACTTCATTCCTGGCAAAAAGCTTTCAACTAAATGCTACATGTGTGCAGGAAAGAGGACTGGACTCATGGCAAGATTATTTTCAGCACTGCTTAAAACATTCAGCCACAGTTCCTTCACAGCTACAAAGAACCTTCCACTGGTTTAAGAGATGAAGTAATCCTTTAAGTAAAGTTGGACTTGATCATCTTGGAGGTGTTTTTAATGGTTCTATGATACCAAATATAGACGAGAATGGACAGTGTGCTTACAAACCAAGAGGTGATGATGATGGCCCAAGCTGTGACAACGAAGGACCAAGAGCTGGGATGTTCATGGCTAAAGGTACTGGCACAAGGGTTACAGCCAAGTCCTGGAAGGGGCATGGCTGACACAAGCCACACAAGGATTGCAGCCAAATCCTGGGATGGCCATGGCTAACAGAAGCCACTCAATGGCTACAGCCTGAGCACCCAAGAGCTGGATGCTGCTGCCATCTTGACTCCCTCTGGCCTGACATGGACAACTGAAATTAAGAGGAGCAGCAAGGACATCGTGCTTTAAACAAGGAGACGGACGGTGACGACAGCTCCTGCTCAGTTTATTATTTAAGTGATGCCAAGACGCTCGTGGCGATGATGCTTGGACACTGCCCTGGGGCAGGGGAAGCCGCAGGGCCCCGGGGGGCAGCGCTGCTGGCCTGCGGCCGGGCAGCTCGTGCGGCTCGGAGCCCCCGGGACCCCCGGCGGGGCCGCGCCTCGCCCGCCGCATCCCGCCCCCGCNNNCGCCCTCACGGCGCCGCCGGCGGCGGCACGGCGGCGGAGACCTCGTGGCGTGGCTGCAGGTGGCCGGTGGTCTCCCGGCGGCTCTGGCGCCGCCGGCGTGAGGGCCCGGCCAGGCCACAGCGCCGCCCTCACGGCGCCCACCTCACCTGTGCTGCCTATTGTACCTCCGCTGCGTCATTCGCGAATGAATTCGTTCTGAACGAAGTGATTTTTTTAGCCGAATTTGTTGGTACTGTTGCAAAATGTGGAATATGTAAAAAAAAAATTTTAAGGATGTTCTGTGATGTTTGATGCGTGTGTGCTTTCAAGCCTCGTCAGCAAGAGGGGAGGTTTAATCCGTGGAACAAATAGCAGCTCGAAAGATGTAAGAGAAACAAATTATTTTTGGTAGAGTTGCCTTGTTAAGGTTTAGGCCTGGACATGCTTCATGATCGCAGACCTTGAGGGAGTTTAACAAAGCCTGGGAGGAGGCTTTGGACACAGGAAATGCACAATTGATGGGCCACAAAGACACCTGGCACAAGTGCCATGAGCAGTGGGCACCAAACCCAGCCTGCAGCTGGCTGAGGGGAAAGCCTGGCACGGGGACATCACCACTGCCGACTCATGCACCACCCACCCGAGAAACCAGCAGAAAACAGAAGAGAAACACTGAGCATGGCACTAATCAGCATGAGAAGCAAGAGAATCATTACCCAGTAGAAGGCTAATTAAAAGAGAACTATGTAATGTGTAGCCAATGAACGCTGATGGCCTATTAAGAAAACCTTTGAAACCATATGTGAGATACAGATTATTGAAGTTTTTTTGTTATTGTGAGCAATGCTGGACATTGCCAGCACCCAGAAGTTGATAAGGACAATGCATTCTTGTCTCTTTAATAATTAAATAATCTATCTGCTAATTAAAACTTGGTCTTAAAGGAAATCTCCACTTCCCGGTTTATCTGATCTGCACAATTATAGGCTGGTGCTGAGCTGCAGCTGCATTTCAGTGGTGGCTGAAGTGATCCTTATATAAACACTGTCCTTCAGCTGGCCTGAAATGCTGGATGCAGAATATTGGGATTCATTTAGGAAGTCCTGTCAGGTCTCTCTCAGAAATCATGGCATTCCAAGGACAGGGAGATAATTAATGTGATAATTTAATAATTACTGCTTTTCACTTACGCAATAATCCTCATCCTCAAGTCTAAATTAAAATAATCCTTATCCTGAAGTCTAAAATAATTATAGTTGATGAGTTGTTTTGTGTAATTTCTCAAAAAAAAAGTTCATTTTTTTATGGCAAAAGATGTTATATGGGAACTGTGAGCCTGATGTGAAATTTTATAGTAATTTAAAAAAATTATCTTCAAATAGCTACAAAAATTAATATTTTAATTTTTTTAATGGGGACAAAATACTGTAACAATACATAATTTAATATGGATTTATATTTAATTTTTTTAGGAGTTAGAAATTCTATCACTGTCTCAATATAGGGCTGCTCACGGGGGTTCCCCAGGTGTTTTGCACCTGTGAACACACAGGTGTCCCAAAAGCATGTGGGTCACAGCACAGGTTGTGGGCCAGCTGAAAATGCACAGATTTCTCAATGGGCTTTCCTAGGAAGACAGAAAATAGAGAATTAAGTTTACTACATAATAAATATAATAAAGTTATTAACTTAACTAAAATGCTGAGACATTCAAGTACGAGGAAAACCTTAATAATAATAATAAATAATAATAGTTTGAGTTTGGTTTAGGAATTAAGATATTTAGGAAAATAAACCTGCTTTTTCTTTTTGCCCTCTGCTTTCTGAGGCTTTGCAAAGGCTGCCTTCATGTTTTCAGGCTGAAGTTTAGAAATTGTGGGTGTTTTTGTGTTGACTAAACCTCTTTTTTCATGTCATCCCAGTGCCAAATGCTCAGCCACTCAGGAGAACCTCAAATACCACGAGAACCCAACAAAACTGCTGTAACTTCTTGGGGCTACATTGTAAATTCCCACAGTATGGTACAAAGTGAACTCGTTCAAGCATTTTAATGGGAACAGCCATCCTTGTGTGATTCTCCTAAGTAAAGCAGGGAGTGATGGAAATATCTGAACTTTGGACATCCAACAGGAAATGCTTTCCAAGTATTCTGTGAGAAGTAGACCCTGTCACTGCATCAGGTGATAAATCAGCCGTGTGCTGTTGCAATCTCTGCCTGCTGCAGGCTGGGTGATGCCACAATGGCCAGATGAGAGGGTGACAGTGAGAGCCACCATTTAAAGCCAGATTGACCCTGGTGTGGGCTGAGATATCCAAACCTGCTCTTTGCAGGGGGTTGGAACCAGAGCAGGACATTCTTCAGCTTCTTCAGCCTCTTGAATCTTGGGTGTTTGCCCAGCTTTGGGAAGAGCTGACTGTGGCCTTCCAGTGCTTGAAGGTGACAAGAGGAAAGATGGAGAGAGACTGTTTCCAAGGCCTGGAGTGACAGGACAAGGGGAAATGGCTCCTCGCTGCCAGAGGGCAGGGTTAGATGGGAGATTTGGAAGGAATTGTTCAGCGTTCACTCCTGTGAAGTTCACAGGAGCTCTGGCACAGGTTGCCCAGAGCAGCTGTGGCTGCCCCTGGATCCCTGGCAGTGCCCAAGGCCAGGCTGGAGGGGACTTGGAGCCACCTGGGACAGTGGAAGGTGTCCCTGCCCATGGCAGGGTTTGGAACAAGATGATCTTTAAGGTCCCTTCCAACCCAACCATTCCATGATTCTGTGATTCTACAGGAACTGTCTGTGCACTAATGTGGCTAAAAAAGACACTGCAGAATACCTGGATAATGTGGTGATGACTCCAGCAGAACAGACCAAGATAAATGCCTGGATAAAGGTAGGGGAAAGATAAGATTTTTCCACACTATTGTTTTTGAATTGCTTTTTAATTCACCCCTGGAGTGCCCAAATTCCAATCTGCTGCACAACCCTGTGTGAGACTATTCCTCTTTAAACCAGTGACATTTAAAAAGGAACCACGAAACCCCCTCCACATGCAGGCTGCAGTTCAGTGAACTGGATGAATGATCTTTGCACATCCCCACGGGCATGCACAGCTGAATATAGATCACCCAGAAAAGCTGCCAGCTGCACAGAGTGGGGCTGGGCACCCCTGCAAAGCTGCCAGTTCTGTGGGTTGGGGCTGGGCACTCCTGCAAAGCTGCCAGCCCCGTGGCTTGGGGCTGGGCACTGCTGCCTCTGCTCCAGCAGAGAATTCCAGCTGCAGGTGGAACAGCCCTGCTGTGTGTTTCAGGCCAAACATGAATTAATAACAACAAATAATCTTGTTTCCTTTCTAGTGAGCATCCACATAAGAGCTTTGGGAGATGGGTGGAGGAAAATATGGCTCTTTGCAGATGTTGTATCCACAAAGAATCGTGAAATGGTTAAGGTTGGAAAAGATCTCTAAGATCACCAAATCCAACCACCACCATGTGGTGCTTTGGGCACTTCTTTGTCCTTGTTTTTGTCATGGACTGCAAAGGGATGTGGAGATGAGCAGCCAGTGGCCCTTTCTGTCCCAGAGATGGGCAAAACTGTGGACACCTCTTAATTTTAGGTGCTCTCATACTGCAGACTCTTCTGAAGCAGGGCTGTAATGCTGTAAGAAAATACAGGGAATATTTCAGTGGAAAAACAGTTGCAGTGGTGTCTCCTCTTGAGCCCTGAGCAGACAGGGGAGACCCGGGGACAGTGAGGATGTGGGTTTGTGCCCCAGCTCAGGGCTGCTCTGGTTTGTCCCTCCACGTGCTGGGTGGGATTTGCATTTCCCTGGCGCTGGTGATGTCAGGGGCTGCCAGGACAAAGGGGAACAGGAGGCTTGGAAACAACAAGGATCAAGGAAAGAGAAAAGCCAAGTTTTAAAAAGCAAACGCTTAGTCATAGAGACACAGACGCAGGAGGGCTGGCAGGGGCCTATTTCCATCCTGAAACTCCCCCTCATTCCCAGACTTGCTCTGGCTGTGTTTGCTGTTACCATCCCCTTCCCCCACCACCCACAGATAACTGAAGGAGCAGCCGTTGAAAAAGGGAAAAAAAAAAAAAAAAAAGGCAGTTGCCTTGCTCTGCCTGCAGGAGAAATGTCAGGAAGTGTCTGGTGGTGGGTGGGATGAAAGGAGGAAGCTGAACTCTAAAGAGAATATTCTAGCTCTGCTCGTACAAACAAATGCCCCTCTGTGTTGTGTTTGATAAGAACACCAAGGAGCAGGTCCTCCTGCGTGCAGGAGTGTGGAGTAACTTACACACCTCTGAGTGATTTATTTGTGCATGCTGCATTACCCCCAGCACGCCATGAACTGGAGGGGAAAAGATGGAAACAGCTTGGGAAAAGCACAAGCATCATCAATAATTAATAGTGCCCTTTTTTGTAATAGGAGTGATCCAATATTAATTATGAAGTTAATTTCTGTTTGGATGGTTTGTGCATGTGTATGAAATTTGGACCAGGATTTAAGTTCAGTGCAATCATGCTTTTATTCTAATTACAATAATTATAAATCTATTTTGCATCCTCTTTTTAAGTCTCAATAACACAGGCTTTTGTTTCCAAACATGCCAGACAGCAGTTTTTGCACACCAAATATGGCAGCTCTCAGCTCCCCAAAGTGAATCTGGTTATAAATAAAAAATAAATTGTTTTGATTAATTGTTGGTGTGCAAATGTGAAAATAAGCCCAGAACATGAGTCAAGATAAATACTTTGGATTTCTAAAGTCACAGAATCAACAGGGAGGAAAGAACTTAATTGCACACATCATGAAATATTTAAACAGACAGTGACCAACGTGCAGATGTGGAAGGCAGACTTTTATAGCTAATTCTGTCTTACAAACAGCTGATGCTGCTCTGCATCAAGGACTGTATCTTTCTTACTCTGGAGCCTTAAAAATTGTCAGTGCACCATTTTGAAGCTTTTTTTTTTTTATACTGGGTGATCTGTTGAGAAAAAAAAATCTATGGTAGAAGCACAAAACCCAGACAGAGAACTGAGTTTAGGAGAGCCTGCAGCAGGGCAAGGACTCTACCCTGCACCTTCTGGGTGCCTCTCTGCTCTGCTCTCCCTTCTCACTCCTCCCTTTGCTTCCTGATTCTTCAAATTCCTGAGCACCTCTAGCTCTGGGACATACTGGAATTTGTGCACACAGCCCTTAAACTGTTTTCTTCTGGGTCAAAATTTTCCAGGGAGTGCAGCCATGGCATCTCCTCACAGTGTTTAATTGCTTCTTCAGTAGGAAGGGATGTTAGTGGGATTTGTGTTTGTTTGTACTTGGGACACTTACAGAACCTCATGGGGTAATTATTCCTAATTAGCAACTTGGACACACGCTGCTCCTTCCTCCTACAATCTGCAATTAATAATACAGACATAATTCAGATTTCTCCTTGCCAGTCTTGTGTTTATGTTTATAACAAGAGGAAACAGTTGAGGGAAAAAAAAGTATCTGAATCAATCACCTGCTGAGCTCCACACAGGGATTACCTGAGGATTATCCTGTGCTTGTGGCAGCTGAGACATTCAGAACTTTGGGCACCTCTGTGTCAGCCTGATTCCTGTCATATTCCTCTAAGGTCTTTTCCTCATTAGTCACAGACTGCCTCTTACCATGGCTTAATTCAATTTTTAGATCAGTTTTACAGTATGAAAAATTCTCAGAATTAGTAACACTAGTGTTATTTTAAAATAGATTCATATTTTTCAGGGCAAGAAAGGTCTGGACTTCTTCCTTTTTTGCTTTTCTCAACAGCCCCTATTAAACTGAACAAATGTATGTGTGCACTGAACATCCCAATAAACAGATCAACGTAAGGATGGAGAAATTCTTCAACCACTTCCTCAGGTGTCCCAGAACATTTCCAGTCTCAGCTATATTTGTTTCCAGTGGAACATACTGGGGAGAACATCCCAAGCTTTTTTCCACAGTGTCTGTTTTTATGTGAAACCAGCCAGCTGCCCAGCATGAACACTTAGGTGATTGTTACCAGAGGTTGTTTTTACTTCAAGTCCTGCTCAGGCACCAGTTTTTCTCTGATTTGAAGACCAGGATAAACACTCACATTGCAGCTGCAAAACATGGACTCTTACCCTGGCCTCTACTAGATCTGGAGAAATTCAAAGCCACTTTGCAGATTTCACATAAATTCCACAGATTCTTGTATAGATTTTTCATAGAGTCATAGAATCACAGAATATCTCGAGTTGGAAGGGACCCAGAGGAATCATTGAGTCCAGCTCCTGGTGCTTTCCAGACACCCATCAATCCCCCTGCCACAACTCAGCCCTTCCCTTGAGTCCTGTCCCTGGTCACACAGGGCAGAGATCTGAGCTGCCCCTCTATTTTCTGTTCTGATCTTTGTTGTGCTGATTTTTACAGAATTAGGAGAATTATACTCTTTGAAGAACGATAAAAATTAGTAGCTCCTGAAAACACAGTTCACTTATACCCAAGACACAACACAGGCAGACTCAACCCTTTTCCACTCAATATTATTTGTTTCCTGAAGAGACAGAACCAGATGTAACAGCAAGGTGATGCCAGTTGTTAGTTTGTGATAAGAGCCAGCCCCAAATTTGTTCTTGCAGTGATTTAACCTCTGAGACACCTCGTGGTGGAAACACTCACTGCCGGCAGCAGGGCCACGGCCAGAATCCATTTTAAAACAACCTGGAGTTTCCATCCTGCAGTGCTTGGAAGTGGCTGAAGTCCCACAGCCAGTATGACACTGATTCGGGGCCAGAATCAATCTGTGGCTCCTTTTTTATTTAAAATATATAAAGCCACAGAGACATTTATTTTGTTCCTCTCCAGGGGTGGCACTGGATGGGTTTTAAGGTCCCTTCCAACCCAAACTACTCTGCGATTCCACGATTCAATGAAGAACGAAACTGGCCTTTGACTTCCCCAGGGTATCAGAAGTATTTATGTGACTGATGATGTTTTACCACAGCATTGCCACAGCTCCAGGTCTGTGAAATTAATGTGGGACTTTCTCTTGGGTTTCACACAGGTTTGATTTTTTTTAATTTATTTTACACCTGAAACTGAACGTGAAACACTCCTGGGAGCTTGAGATGGGGATGGACGGAAACACTGCTGAAGGGAAGGTATAAAATATAAAAAAACTGGAAGGTATAAAAAGGCAGTGCTGGTGTCATGTTTTTTCTCCTGCGTGGCACTGCTGAAAGCAGGGACAGTGAAGAGCTGGAATGTGCTTCTGGCCTGTTTTCTGTACTGGAACATGGAATGTCGGCACTGTAACTAATATGGTCTTCGTACAGCTGCTTTATTTTTCATCTCAGAATGCACCGTGGACATTTTGGGCAGCTGGCGTTGCTTTTTGTTCGCACCAAGCTCTGTCCTGCTTTCCTAGGGTGTCTGGGAAGTAACTGCGGATCGCTGTTCCCAAATCAGGGTTCTTTTTAAGCGTTTGCCTGCCCGACTTTTGACACAAAACAGACTGAACGTGACTCCCCTTGCTGGCGCCGGGCTTCCACTACCACCCTTGAATGCATAAATCGGATATTTTCTATCTCAGACTGGGTCTCAAACCAGAAGCGAAGGCTCTGTCCGCGCTGAAACAGCGAACTGTAATTGAAAATACGTTTATTTGACATTTTTCCAGCCGCAGCCAGGGTTGAGTGCGCCCTGAGGCGCCGAGCAGCCCGGCCCGGTCCGCCCCTCCGTCTGACTGACAGCTGAGCCAGCCAATCCCGACCCGCGCTCCCGCCGTGACTTGGCCTCCCGCCGCTCAAACTGCCCAATCAGCACGCGGGGGGTTAACGGACCGTCCCGTGCCAACGTCGGCGGTCAAACGCGCCAATGGACAGAGGGCAGGCTCGTTACCAATGAGATCAAAGAGTTAGCGGAATTGCGACACGCTATTGGTGACTTTGCTTGTCAGTCACCGCCGCCGGTGCCGGTGGTTGGCTGATGCGGAGGAGGGGGGCTTCCGGGGGCGGGCATACTATATTAGGGGCGGACAAAGGCGGCGGCGAGGCCGTGCAGCTCACCGCCATTTTGCGCAGCGGGCGCTGAGCAGTAGCAGCCGCCGCGGCCGGAGCTCTCTTCTCATCTCCGCCTCCTCCCTCCGCTTCACCATGTCGAGGGATCGCTTCCGTAGCCGTGGCGGCGGTGGTGGCGGCTTCCACCGGCGTGGCGGCGGTGGAGGACGCGGCGGTCCCAACCACGATTTCCGCTCGCCGCCGCCCGGCATGGGCATGGGACAGAACCGCGGCCCGATGGCGGGCGGCCCGCAAGGCCCAGGCGGTCCGCCGGGAGGAGGCCCGAAGCCCGAACCGCAGAAGCCGCCCACGTCCACCTCTGCTCCGCCTTCTTCATCCTCCTCAGCCTCCGCCACCACGGCGGGACCCACCGGCAGCCAGGCGGGAGCGCCTCCATCCTCTGCGCTTCCCGCGGGGCAGCAGCCACAGCAGCAGCCGCCGGTTTCGGCTCCTTCCTCGTCTCCTTCCGGTGCACAGCCGCAATCCAAGCCCAGCCCCAGCCCCACACCGGCCGGCGGCCCTAAGAAAGGACAAGGACAGTCTCCCGGCGGCGGCCCCAAGGGGCCGGGCGGCCCGCAGCAGGGCCCGCACAAGGGCGGCCCGGGGCACCGCGGCGGGCCGGGCGGCGAGCCGCGGGGCCGCGGGCAGCAGCACCAGGGCCAGCAGAGCCTCGGGACACAGCAGGGCTCGGGAGACAGGGGCGACAAGCTGTCGGACGAGGTGAGTCACGGCCCCCCCACGCCTCCCTCAGGCACAAGATGGCGGCGGCTCCGCGCGCCCGCGCCGCCATCTTGAGGGGAGGAGCGGGGCAGAGGCGGCGGCGCCTCAGCGGGGAGCGAGCGGGCCCCGGTGTCGGGGCGGTCCCGCGGCTGCGGTTCGCGTTCCCTCGCCGTGCCCCCCGACGGTGCCGCGGCTGCGGTTCGGGTTCCTTCCATCGCGGTGCCCCCCGACGGTGCCGGGGCTGCGGTTTGTGTCTCTTCGAGGTGCCACGGCGCTGAGGTTTGGATCCCTTCACAGTGCCCCGGCGGTCCCGGGGTTGCGGTTTGGGTTCTCCGGGCTCCCCGCAGTTCTGTGTGTAGCACTCAGTGATCGCTCGACCTGGTCTGATTCTTTGTAGGGGTTTAAAGCGAACCTCTCTCTGCTGAGGCGGCCCGGGGAGAAGACGTACACACAGCGCTGCCGGTTGTTTGTTGGGAATTTGCCTGCCGATATCACAGATGAAGACTTTAAAAGACTGTTTGCCAAATATGGGGAGCCAGGAGAGGTTTTTATCAACAAGGGGAAAGGCTTTGGATTCATTAAGTTGGTAGGCATTCATGTTGTGTGTCCATCCGTTTCATTCTCGCGATGTGGTGATGTACAACTTAGTTTTCTAAGGCTGGATTTTGCACTTCCCCCAGGAATCTAGGGCTCTTGCGGAAATCGCAAAGGCAGAGTTGGACGATACCCCCATGAGGGGCCGGCAGCTCCGCGTTCGCTTTGCCACTCACGCCGCTGCCCTGTCGGTGCGGAACCTCTCACCCTACGTGTCCAACGAGTTGCTCGAGGAGGCTTTTTCCCAGTTCGGTCCGGTGGAAAGAGCTGTTGTGATTGTAGATGATCGAGGTAGATCAACAGGAAAGGGCATTGTTGAGTTTGCATCAAAGCCAGCTGCAAGGAAAGCATTTGAACGGTGTACCGAGGGGGTGTTTTTGTTGACAACGTAAGTATTTTGTCTGGATCTTTCAGTTTTAAGCTGAATATAGACTGTAGGGTTCTAGTTTTTCAGCATAAGGGCTTTTTGAGGAATAAAACGAGTATTTTCTGTTCAGCACTCCCAGGCCAGTTATTGTGGAACCGTTGGAACAACTGGATGATGAAGATGGTCTTCCAGAAAAGCTTGCTCAGAAGAATCCGATGTATCAAAAGTAGGCACTGTCTTTTGATATAAAGAGGGCATTAATGATGTTTTAAGTGGTGTTGTTCCTGGCACTGAGGAATCTGGAAAATTTTTCAGAAACAGGCTTTAGATTTTTGGTTATATTGCCAGTTCTTGGGGGGTTTTGTGTTTGTTCATAGTTTCAAGTAACAATGATTTGTTTAATGTGTTCATTGTGTGTTACACAAGCAGTTTTCTACATTGTAGTACAAAGAAATAACAGCTTGACACATGGTTTTGGTGTATGTAGAAACTTGAAAAATCAGACTTGAACTGTTTCATGCTATTGTTAAAAGCTGTCATCTCCCTTAAGGCACGTCTGGGGTTGATGATCCCATGGGGCTTGGAAATTTACATTCATGGTTTGAAATGAGAAACAGAGTAAAATTTTAACTCATTCCATGATTTGTATGAACCTGTCATGAACATGTGGGTTTGCCTTATGAGCTGACTACTGGCATAAAGGAAAGAGAGTCTAGAGAAGTATTAAAGAGTCAAGAGACATCTTTTCTGAAACTGCAGTTTTGTGTTAGAACCTGTATATTAAACTTGTTAGTTGTAGGAATTTTGTATTTTCTCAGATTACAAAAGGGAGTGCAGGGAGGGAGATCCAGTCAGTCTTGCTTGGCTTAGAAAGAGGCTCAAAATTCCTTGCTTTGATCAAAACTTCTAAGTGGTTTAGAGGCAGCTTTGAGAACAATGTGGATTAATACGGTGTTCCAAACTGTTGAAATAATTCATATTGGTAGTGCATGGAAAGCTTTTGAACTTGGTAGTTTTGTTCCATAAATTACTGAATTTTAAATTCGAGTTTATTTATATGACAAAAGAACCTGTTGGCCCTCAGGCACTTTGATAACTATTTACCTGAAAGTGAGGGCTGCTATTTGCTTTTGACACTGGAAAACTGCACCTTGATTGTGCTTCCTTGAGCAAAGGCCTCTCTTTTTTGAAGATTTTCCACCTGCAGTTGTCAGCAGTGAAGTATCTAAAGACAGGTAAGAATGAGGCAGTAGCACTCTGAAGATTTGCTTGGATGTGGTAGTGCAGGAGTCTCCACATGTGCTGTGATAATTATTTGTGTTCAGTTGTCTAAGTGTGTCAGATGCAGCAGTTCCATCACAGCCACTTCTCTCTCCTGTGGTTGTCAGGTGTTCTCAGGGTGTCCTTGATGTTCCCTGATAATTCAGTTATTTTGGTTGTGATCTTGTATTGACCTTGAGTTTGCAGGATTGCCCACTCTGAGTATCTTCCTTTCTGCAGGGAAAGAGAGACTCCTCCCCGTTTTGCTCAGCCTGGCAGTTTTGAATTTGAGTATTCTCAAAGGTGGAAATCTTTAGATGAGATGGAAAAGCAGCAGAGAGAGCAAGTGGCAAAAAACATGAAAGATGCCAAGGACAAACTTGAAAGTGAGATGGAAGATGCTTATCATGAGCATCAGGCAAACCTCCTGCGTCAAGGTAACGGGTTCTGAATTCTTGGTATCTTTTTGTTTTAAATGCTGGCTTAAGTATATGGCTCTTTAATGGTTTAGTGAGGAAGTTCATGCTTCTGACTATGAGCTTAAGAATTTCAGAGTTAAAGAGGAACTGGTAGTTTTTTGATATTTCAGTGCTGTATTGGTAAGAACAGTGATACTGGAGGGTACTTCTCTGCCACAGTGCAGCTGAGGCAGCTCTAATTCAGAAGTAGTTAAAATGGGACATTGTGTGGGAAAGCTGCTCACAGGCTTCATTCCTGCAGACCTCATGAGGCGCCAGGAGGAGCTGAGGCGTATGGAAGAACTTCATAATCAGGAAATGCAGAAACGCAAGGAAATTCAGCTGAGGTTAGTTTGGCTTTCATGGGATTTTATTCAAAGTTACATTTACCTTTTTCTTTTTTCAGTTACTTACATATGAAAGTTTTTATTTTTCAAGAAACACCATTGCTGCTTCAGTTTGTGTTTGCGAAATTGAACTGCTGTGTAAGTTTCTCCTTAAATATTTTGGCATCATAGAGTATGGGTTTTTTTTCTGAAGTGTAATCTGTCAGTGCCTTTATATTGCTGGAGAAGTTGATGTTAGTGTGTGTTCAGTGTGCTCCACTCTTGGGGTTTAACATCTGCTTTGTGGTGACCAGGCAGGAGGAGGAGCGTCGCCGGCGGGAGGAGGAGATGATGATCCGTCAGCGGGAGATGGAAGAGCAGATGAGAAGACAGAGGGAAGAGAATTATAGTAGAATGGGTTACATGGATCCAGTAAGTGACATGGTGGTGGGTTTGGGTTATGTTACCATGCTCAGGAATTTTGTAGATGTTATTTTCAAGATTGCTGTGTTTTGCTTCCTTTGGGTTGCGCTGCGTTTGTGTACGGGCAGTGGCAGTAGTTGGCTGTACGTGTGCTTTTGTCTCCTGAAAAGTTTGGATTTTGGTGGTTGATTATCCAAGTTAAAAGTTGTTTCTTCTATGCAGAGGGAGCGAGACATGAGAATGGGTGGTGCTGCCACAATGAACATGGGAGGTAAAGAACCTTTGAAGTAATTACTTTGTGCGGCTAACTTAGAAATTGTCAGAATATGATTATATATTTCTCTCTCTTAGATCCTTATGCTTCAGCAGCCCAGAAATTTCCACCTCTGGGAGGTGGTGGCGGCATAGGTTATGAAGCTAATCCAGGAGTTGGCCAAGCAGCCATGAGTGGTTCTATGATGGGAAGTGACATGGTAACGTATCCTGTGGTGGCTTTAGCTTAGCACAAGGGAGTTGTGGTTGGGAATGAGTTCTCCAGTGTTCGGATGGTTGTGGAAATGTCACTGTTAACTGCTGACTCTCTTGTCAGGTGTTTAACACAGGACAACGTGGCAGTGTGTAGCACTAGAATAGTTGATAACCTTTATGGGAGCTTACACACTCAGAAATTGTTTGTAAGTGGATTCAAATGTGCTCTTAAGCATATTTGCAATTAACTGACTTCATTGGACTTTGGAAATTCTGCGTCACTGTTAGGCTTGGAAGGATTTTTTGAATTCTAGAGAATCTGATAAATTTCATCAAAATACTTAATGTGGTAGTTTTCAGTAATTTGATGTTCTGTATTGATGGACAAGAGAGATTTTTTTGTCTTCCTTCCCAATGTGTAACACTGTTTTGGCCCTTCCAAGCCTAGGTAGGCTGGATGCATGTTGGTCTGGGTGTGCTGTTCAGTCCAAAATCTGCGCTCAGGTCTGTTCCAGCAGCAGATTAACTTAAATTATCAATGGTAAACAGCATATCCCTTAGTCTGTGCTGATGTTGCTGTAGAAGAGCAGAAATGCTGGTTTTTAGCTTCAGGCATGTTCCAGCTATCCTGAACTGTAGCCATTTGTGGTTCCTGTCTCCCAAAGGAATGATAGCCTGGTCTGTTTTCCTGTGTTGGGCATGACACAAAGGTAGAGCCTGTTAAAACTACAGCATATCTCCTGTTCCGAGGTATGTTTCCAAACTGTACTAATTTCTGGCACACTACATGTGTGACTGGGCTTGGAGCCTGTTTGGTGTTCCTGCACTGAAGCACCACGGATGTAGATGACACAAGTGTTTAATGGGCAGGATGGGAATCTGTTGGCTTAGGTGGCGATACCAGTGTGCTTTCACCCTCCTGAAAGGGTGTAAACTTGTAGCACAAGCTGAACTAAATGATTTTTGGGTGGGTTTAGGCCTCTGGCTTAATGAGCTGAGCTACCATAGTAGCTTGTCAGATACTTCTGTTTTATCTTTTTGGGGAACATATCTTTGGAGTGGTAACTTCCCAGAGCATCATTGATTCAGTAGACAGTGCTGTTGGCCTTAAGGTATCTCAATAACCTACTGATACATAAGCAGTTCCTGAGCTTCCTGTGAGCAGTTAGGCAGTGTGTGCTGGATACTATGTACATTTTTCTCCTGAAAACCATGGTAACAGGTGCATGTTGAACTTGTGTAATACCTGAAATGTGATCTGGTCAAAAGATGTGACAGTGAGGTGGATTAACTGCCTGGAGTTTCTTAGGTTGGGGATCTCTGCCACACAATGCGGTCACAGTTCCTGGGCTGATACCTTTAAACAGAACTGGAGATGAGCTGAAGCTGCCATGAACTAGGCAGAAATAACCTAAATAATATTTGTGAAACTCCTTTCTGGAAGATTGATGCTGACTTTCAGAAGTCAGGAGCTCTGAAGTGTACATTTTCAGTTGCAGATACTTTTTGTAACAAACCACCTACCATTGTTCTGTGACTCGGTAGTGGGAACCTTGGTTGAAATGGAAATTTAAAGCTCTCTTTGACCTCATAAAGTGTAACTTCTGTAGGTTGAATGTTGATCACACCTAGTAATACAGTAACTGAACAAAGTACATGCAACTAGAGGTACTAGTAAATAGACCTGAAGTCTCTGCTTTATTGCAGAGTAACTTAGCTGTTACACCTTGGTGTGAAACCTTTTCAATTGCTGTGAAGCTGTGAATTTCCCAAGAGCTTGTGGTGAAGGTGGGGTGGGAAGGGAGATACTGCCTGGATGCACACAACCCTCTGTGCATAGCTCTAACTGGAAACACTGAGTGCTTGGAACACGTTTTGCATCTGATGCAGCACCAGCAGCTCCGGAGTACGTTGGGTTTGAACAAGTGCCAGTCTTTGCTCGAGCAGTTGCGTTGGTTAGGTAAAGCACTGGTCAGTAGCTTTTTTCACATTTTTTTTTTCTTCTTGCAATGCAGTAGTGCTCACAATGAGTTTTGGTACTGCCAAAGGCCTCTGCAGTTTAGTCAGCAGACCGTAGTCTTAACCCCATCTTGAAAAGCACATGGTCTCTAGACAGCACATGCCAGTCCTGGTGAGTAGGCATTCTGTTACATTTGATGAATGTCAGCTCCTGCTTCAGCCAACTGGAGCTGCATTCTCTCATTAGGCTTATTTGGAAATGACAGTGATGTAATCTGAGCTTTTACTGCACTAAAGGTGAGAAGTTCACAAGCTATTTGCATTAACTTGGTTGAAAATTTTGCTAGAGCTCATTTGGAAAAGTTGTTAATTCACATCTGCACTAATGCTTACATTTCTAGCACAGCAGGGAGGATCTGTTCTTTGTAACAGATGTATGAGAATGCATCAAGTGGGAACATACCTCAAGGCATGTATTACAATAAACTAATTTTTAAATTACCCTTTTTTCCTTTCTATGTTCCCGGTACCTGTGGATCGGCTCAATGGTGATTGTATCGACGAACCTTGACTACGGAACCTTCTAAAAATATATACTTAACACACATGGACATCAACTACTTATAATGAACTGTTAATTCTGTTCCAATAGCGTCCTGAACGCTTTGGGCAGGGAGGTGCGGGGCCCGTGGGTGGCCAGGGTCCTAGAGGAATGGGGCCTGGAACACCAGCAGGATATGGTAGAGGGAGAGAAGAATATGAAGCCCCAAACAAAAAGCCCCGATTTTAGATGTGACCTGTAGTTTCATTCCAGTTTGTTTTTGTCTGTCTTGTTTAGACACCGACTTCTTAATTCTTGCATTTTAGTAAGAAAGCTACGTTTTTATGGATGTTAGAAACTTACTGACCTAATATTTGTAAGTGGTCTGTTTGGGCGAGTACAATTTAATTATGTAATGCAGTGTTTCAAAATCAAATTTAGCTGTTTTTTTGATGTATAACGTCCCTAACTTGATGGCAGTGTACCTTGTGCCACTGAATTCCCAAAGTGTACCAACCTTTTTTTTACTGTGCTTAAAATAAATAGAAAACTAAATGTAGTAACTCTTCTTGCCAGTCGTGGTTAAACAAACGAGGCCAAATACCACACCTGCCACAGTAACCTGAGCTGAGGTCAGACCTAGACCAGCGTGTGGAACACAGTGAAGAGTGAGATCTCTTCCCACAGTGCCTCTCTAGCCAAAGATTGGGTTAAATTGTAGCTGAACTTTGCAGTAGGTGCAGATTTTTTGAGCAGTAATTGTGCTGCAACAAGGAAGCAAATGGAAATCTTACAAATGCTGTAAGATACATTATTTAAAGCTTCACTGCAAGCAGTGCAGTAATGAATTCCATATTTTAGCTATGGGTGGTGGGATGGTAGCACTTACCACCCTGGCAGTTACTGCTTAGAATCTTTCAAAGACTTTAAGCAGAAGACTAGCAATGGTTATTTTAAAATAAATTCATAGAATGCCTTGTATTGGCTGACTTCCTTCACTAAAGGATTGTTAATGTGATATTTATATGCTCTTAAGCTGTCTTGAGATTACAGGATCTGGCCTTGCTCCATATTGTACACCTGCCTGAAATTGCTTGGCAAAAAGACCAGAAGTGTTACTCGAGTGATTAAGGTTAATTTGCTTATGTCCTCATGCTAACAGTGGACTAATTTGCCTAGTTCAGAATACAATCATTTGTATTATGGGGACTGCAGGAACTATTCTTAAATTGTGTAGCTGGTGGGCAAATCCTAAAATCCTGTATGTAAAATACAGCAATCAGCTTGCTTGCATGATGGTTATCGCTTTTTTATTATTGATGTTTGGAGATAATGCTTCAAAAGTAGTATCTGAATCTGGAGTTTTAAGAGTTACTACTACACAGTGCAAATAAACTCCCTTTAAGGTTCTTTTTGTAGAAGATCTGATGAATTCGTTAGTTTGCTGTTCATTTTATTAAGCCCCAGAAGAATTTCAAAGCATTCTGGACTCATTGGTAAGGTAGTTGCTTTGCTTGTTATTACAATGTACCAGGTGAACTGGGAACGTGACTTCCCAGTGTCAAATACCTCAGTGTTAATGCAGGATACATCAACCTGCTTGGCACAGAGTAGGTAAACTTAGCTTGGCTGTACCTTCACATGATCCCCAACCACCAGAGTTCTGTGAATAGCTTTAATCTTCCCAATATCCTTCCATTCCTTGTGCTGAGCATTGGCTAATTCTAAATTTTCTGCTAAATTTTCCCTGTGGTTAAAACCTAAAGTGTCAGATTGCAGGGTTTTAGGGTACAGATGTCTGATCCCTCTTGAAGTACTGTTACCCCTTAAATGACAGAATAGCAAGTTGGGAAATGCTGATACAGGTAACACTGAGGTGGAACATGAAGCTCACTAAAGAGTGATTCAGCTTGTTTGGTTGAATGCTTTTTGTTTATCCAGAAAAGTTTGGGGGTTGGTAACATGCTACAACAATGAATTGCTCTTGAGGAGGAAATTCCAAATTGGCAGTTCCTAAACTGCAGACCAAGTATTTGGAAGTTACTTGTATTGGATAGTTTACAAATGAGCAGTATCGATGCAATTTGCATTATTCAAGTGGTTTTAAACTCTATCTTTTCTGGAGGGTGTTCATGGGACACCCTCAAAAGGTGGTGTGAAGGTGTCCGAGGTGGGGAATTCTGAACGTGAACATTAAATTAATTTTTTCAGTTTATTTTTCAGATTACATGTCATTCTTTATTAAAAGAGATGCTGGTGCATATCCTAAAGTATGTTCTTTTATAGTTCTGTAACTTGGAAGAGTGAAGGATGCTGCTGTCTTTATACCTTACAGAGCTTTTCTTTGGGTACCTCTGTTTTGTACGTAAGCTACTGTTGCTAGGTATTAAAATAGCTGAGCTGCAAAACCATGATTAGTAAATATATTTGAAAGATTTGGCAGTTTTCAAAAGATCTGAAAGTTTGGTTAAATCTGGCTTTGTTGTAGCTGCATAAGCAGAATTTCTAAAACAAGTTCTGCTTTGAGTTGCATGTACTAAACAGGCATATGATGAACTAGCCAACTTCTTTTCAAGACCTTTTAAAGATGGTGTCTTAAAAGCTGGCAAACATGTCAACTTTAAAATCTGATAAAAGTTACTAAATGTGGGAGGCGAGAAAGTGACATTCCTTTGATCTATTCCTATGAGGTTTTGGACTTCTTTCATAAACTCAGATTTATATAATTGAATCTTCTAAAATCACTCAGAAAAGTGCTTTGCTGGTCAGACCTGTTTTTGGATGGTCTGGATCACATAACATTTTTGTACTGGACTTGGAGGACATTGGCTGTTGCAATTTAGTTTGTTTTATCAAAATTGAGCCCGTTTTGACACTCGGAGCTCTAAAAACTGCAGCAAGTAGAAACTGGTATCGTTACACATATGTCTTCACACTTTCTCAGAAATGAATACAGAATAATCTTACCTTCTGGCGTAGATACACTAATCATTTATACAGCTGATGAGAAATTGAAAATGCTTTTGAGATTTTGTGGTATTTTTGTGGTAGACAAATTCTTGGCTTCTCCTTGGCAACCATTTACTGTGGCAGCAAGTTCTTGCTGGAGTTTGAGACTGCAATTTACACTTTAAACTAGTGGCCTGCTACATAACTGCACTTAGCCAGCATTTCTGCAGTTCATAACTGTGAGGAACGTAGTACCACAAATGGCAATGGACATTAGGACCCGGATGTAGTATTCCTGCTTGCTCCAAGATTCTCATTGCCGACTGCGTACAGGTAGGTAACAAGCAATATCATATAACTTGGTGACTTTCTATGTAATCTTATACTGTGGGTATTCTGACATCACACTTCTGACTGTGGAATTACAGTGCAGCACTCCATACCTGTATGCTGAGCTTGCATCAAAGCTGTGTGGTTTTCGGTTTGAAGCTTTTGTCTCATTCAGAGACAACAGGTACCTTACTGTGGTTCTTAGATGAGGATTTCCAGACCCGATTCCTCTGTACTTACGACTTGGCTTGGGTGGATTTTTCTTAGTTCCGATGTAACGAAGATATTCTTAAATGAGCACTGTGGGGAAGAGGGAATGTGATCTTAAACTCAGCCGAGTAGTTGACAAGGTGCTCTCAGTACCTGGAAAAGAACACGTTTAAACTCTCTGTAGTGATGAAGTGGCCCATCTGCAGCTCATCCATGTGTAGAGTCTTGGCTTGGTGGGGATGTGTTAGTAACCACTGCTCTTGCCTCGTGTGTGCTGTGTGAGAGTCACCTCAAGCTACTGGTACAAGCAATTCTGAGACTGATCCAGAATATTTTTGAGGACATAAATGAGTGCTTGATTGAATATCCCTGTGAGTTTCATAGAGCTTATTGGACATTGCAGTAGTCTTTATTTTAAACTTTGATTGACAAGCCTGATATATTCATCTGCTTTAATTGACAGTGATGAGATTCTGTACTTCTGCCTCGTAGAGTCATCTTGATAGTGTAATGTACAATTTCATTTTTCATCAGTCTTGGGATGCAATTCTAAACTCTTCATTACTAGAACTCCTGACTCTAATGTTCCAGGATTAACATGCTTATGTTGCTAGACATCCAGACATGCTGATCTCCAGCTCTTTTGCATTAGCTCTTGAACCTGAATTTCAAGGTCTCTTGTTCCAGCGAATGATCTGGCTCTTGTCTGATACTCAGTTTATTTCACAGGTGTTGTAATGTGTTTTCCCTTGTTCTGCAAAGTTCTGCTTTGCATACTTGTTTCTGGTGTTATTGTCACTTCTGCATCCTTCTTTGTTACCTTCCAGGCAGGACTCTTGCTGGTGAACAGGGATCTGCTGGACAACCTTGCTCTCTGCTGTAGCCACCTTTCCATGTTCCATTGAACCCTTGAAGTGGCAGATGCACCATAAGTTAATGACAACAGGTCTTTGGTTACACCACAGTGAGTGTAGCCACCTTGTCACACAGTTTGGCTTTTCATGATGGTTTACCTTTGCCTGTGACTTGAATCCATTTTGTGATGGCTTATCCTTACCTGGGACTGGGATCCAGTAGCAAACCTGCTGGCAGACACTGTGCTGTCAGGTAGCAAAACTGAATTAGTGATCTTAAACCATTGCTCAAGATCTGACTTAAGTTTTTCCATTGTGCTCTGGATACTTGACCTGCAGGAATGTCATGGAGGGGTTATTGGCACATCTGCCTCATTCTACGTACTTGAACTAAGCAGGTTTTTGACACTCTTGGAGCAAGCAATCTGTGACTGAAACCATGGTGCTCAAACCAGCTCTGGCTGCAGTAATGAAACTTGGTGTGGTAGCAAACTTAGTCTGCTCTAAGTCAGTCTGTAACAAGTGGGTACAAGAAATGACATTCAAGTGCTTGCATTGTGTTTCATCTTGGTTTTATCTGTGTGTGAAATACACTTTTTCTCAAAAGCTTACCTGAAACTCAGAAGTGTGGTGTCAGAATACATCTGCGTACTGCTAGGCCCTCCGAGCAGAGCCTGCTGCTGGCAGGAGAGCACAGCACAGCGTGGATGGGGCTTTATTGTAACATTAAGCATACAAAGTGTTGATTTGCTTGCAGTTCTCCCCATAGCTTAAACACTGAGGCCTGTGAGTAGTTTTAGGACTGGAGCAGTAATGGGGTTGCATGTCTCTGTTAATCATTGCCAGCTGCAGTGACATGATCAGGAAGGCCAGTGTTCTGTTCATTATGTTCAATGAGGCTGAGCATGTTGGGAAGGATGCATCCAGGTATGCTGCTCTGGGGAATCACTTGGCTTCTTCCACTACCAGCAAGTTTTGGAATCAGCTAATTAGCTTCAGATTTTTTTTCACTCTCCATACAAGCTAGTGGGGCTGTTAAATAGCTGCTGCCTGGAAAAGGAAAAAAGGGAGGATTGGCCTTCTCCCAGCTGTGTCATTGCTGCTAGGTAATGATTGACACGTTAGGACTTGGCTGTGCAATCCCGCAGTGGTCTGTGAACACCCCATCTCTATAAATGTTGCTTCTGAACACCAGTACTGAAGAGCTAACTGGGGAGGGCTGGGAGGAGTGTGGCTAGCAGGGAATCTGCAGTGTTCAAAGGATGCACAAAGATATAGTATCCCTTATGCATGGTGTTTGTTGCTATGGCAGAGAAAACAAAACGTGCATAACTCCTGCTCCCGAGGGCTGTGAGGAAACCCAGGTGGGTGGTGGGTTGGAGACTAAAGCCTGAAGTCCCTGCTTGGTCAGATCATGCTGTGCCCATGGTGGGATCTGCCTCCCAACTGGAGCTGTGCAGAGCCTTGCACCACATCCCCAGCTCTCACCATTGCAGGCTGCCCTCAGCTATAGTAAAGGGAGGCCTTGAGGAGGGAAGAACCTTGCTGAGGATAAAAGCAGTGACAGTGCCAACCTCTAGTGTCTGCCTTTGGCTTCTGAAGCACTTGTTCGACTGTAGAACATGAGAGCTCCAAGAGGCCAGGACCACTGCACTCCCTCAGGAAGGGGAAGAGAGAGGGCATTGCTATAGCAGACAAATAGGGTCACAGAGTTGAAGTAGCTGACGAAATCAAAGCCTTCACATAAGGGATAGTATACCTCTGGCTGCAATCAGACCTCACTGTGCTCACACTGGGGTTATGGTTTGTGCTCAGGGTGCAGTTCTTCAGGCAACTGCCTGCATATTCCTTCAGCTCTTGATGAGTGTTTAGGCTAGCCTATTTCTGCCCCTTATTCTTCCACGTAATAGTTTGGAATAATTGATAAGTTCCCCCTCATAACTAATCAGTCCATGTATGTTAAAACCTTATTTTTAAGTTAGTTTTGAAATGGTCACAATTTGCTGTGTATGACTCTAATAACTTCAGTTGTTATCCTTTAGGTGAAGATGAAAGCTGAGTGACACTGGAGTGCTCATCCATTGGAAGTAAGTATTGCTTTTTTTGTCTTGGATGGATGAAATAATAAAGGTTTTTGGACACTGGGTATTCAGTCACTGAGTACTTTTGAACTGGGGAGCACTGACAAATTGGGACAACTGGAGACATTAAATGTGTAGGGTAAGAACACTGTGGGCTTGAGCACCCTGACTCCACCTGGGCTTGATATCTTGACAGCATCAGCTAAAAATACCTTCCTAGACGTGGGTTTGTACAAAAGATTTCAAAAGTCACTTGGGGGTGTAATAACTTGGGAATGTTTTTCCAGTTGAGGAGTTGAACATGAGCACATCCAGCACGGTGCCCAGTGGTGTGTGGAGGGACCAAGGGAGCAGGTGGACAAGTAAGTAGTTGGTGTCCTCATTGCTGTGAGGGCTTGGTAGCCCATACCCTGTGCTGGGTTAATGTAATTCTGCCTGAAACGTGTGATTAATCTCAGTTCTGTATAAAGTTTCTGCATCTTGCCAAAATGTAACCATTGTCTGAGGCTTTTCAGCCCTGCAGCAGCAAATAAATTCTGTCCTTTATGTGCAGCAGGTGGTCAAACAAGAAATGACCATTCCTGCACTCAGGCTGCAGTTGGTGATTGTCAGCATGGGAAAAGGAAAATAGAGCAGCTGCTTCTCAGATGTTAATTCAACTAAACCTTGTTAAAAAGCTATTTGCTGAAATACTTTAACAATGAATTAAAAAAATAACCTGGTGTATAGATCAGCATGTATAGGAGCAAAGCAAATAGCAGTTCAGGGAAATAAACCAACGTGCAGAGCTCAAATTAATGATATTTTCCCTCTAATTTGTCACTAAAGTACAAGGGGAAACTTCAGGTATTTAAAATCTTGTTTGAGGAGGAACATGCTGAGTACCTTAACTCGGGAGTAACAGGTAAGGAACAATAGACCTGTAAGGTGTGAAGCCAGTGGGATTCAATGGGTGAATTCCTATTGAATCCTCTGTGGTTTGTCACTGCTGCTCCTTGCTGTGGGGTAGGAAAAACACACAAAGCCATCTCTGGTCTTAAAAATACATCAATTCTGTTCATTTAATCTAAAATCTGATGTGAATACTTGGCAGGCACATGGCCTGTGATTCTGAATAGTGATTCCATGTCATGTAGTTTCTGCTGTTGTTTTCTGTCTTTCTTTCACAATCTTTCTAACTGTGTGCTTTGCACTTGCAGAAAAAGAAGTCTTGAGTGCAATGAAGAGGAACCAGGAACATACAGCTCTTAAAAATAAAATATTTAAATATTTTTGTAAATTACTTCTGTTTTATTCCAGAGGGTAATCAGTGAATAAGCAGTTTGTCTGTGTGGAGTGGTATGGCTGGGTCTGAGAAATACAAATTTCTGGAAATTTCACTCATTCCTTACTCCCATTCTGTGTGTTACATAATTGGCATTGTAGAACTCCAAATGTTTACCTGTGCCTTGTTGGTTTTTAATAGCTTTCTTGGTGATGACTGTAGTAATTAAACCTGAGGTGCCAAGAGTTAGAGTTCTCTAGAAGCCAGAGCAGTGCTGTGTTAGCTGTTGCAGCACAAATTGCAATAGTTCGTGTTGCTTCACTTGATGCTTTGGCAGCTGCACTGTGGTTCATGCTGTCATTGATTAAATACAACCCTTTGTTTAAATATCAAGTTGTTTAATATGTTGAAATACACCAGTGGTGGCTCTGCTCATTGTAGCAGGGTTTCCTCCTGCAGTGGCACAAAGAGTCATCAGCATTTGGCTGGGACTTGCTTTGCCAGATTAGAAACATGAAAATAAATTTAATTTCATGTGGCTAAGTAGTATGAAACACTTGAGAGGGGTCTGAATGCCCAGGAGTGCTCATGGCAGGGAGGGTTGGTGCTGCACTAGGAGCTGCTGCTGTTCCCTCTCGGGCAATCAGGTGCTGGTTGAGGGCAATCTGAGGTGTTTCACTCTGATTTGATGACTTTGTGGTATTGTGTGGATCCTGAAAAGGCTTCGGTGGGGTTTGTGGCTCCTCAATAGCTGCCCTGCAGGGGCTGGGGTTCAGTGGCTTTGTCTCCACAGCTACTGCAGCTTGTGCAGCATTTTTTCTTCAGATTCTGTTATTTTTTAGTCCTTGTCCTCATTTCCACTGTTGCAGCACTGGCTGCTTCCTGTGAGAAAGTGTTCCAGCATTCCATGTGCTGAATTTCATCTCCTCAGCTCGCTGGTAGGAGCAAACTGCAGCCTGTGCCCTGTAAGGACAGGATGGGTTTTCCCTGGTGCTGGTGTTGGCTGTTCCCATCACCTGGGGTGCCCTCTGCTGAGGCTGACACCTTCTTCTACCAAATAGTTCATTAAGTAGCTTCTGTAATCAATAGAAGATCAGAGTCTGACAGCAGATGCACTTGACCAGTATCCCGGGAAGCAGTATATGCTGCCCTGCTCCCACAGCCCTGCATGTGCACGGAGCTGCTGCACTCACTCTTTCATGTTTTGATGCTTATTTTTTAATTCCTTTCTAACCAGGGAGCTTTCCAAGCCGTGAAGGCCTGGAGCCTGCCCTGGCCTGTTGCTGTCATTGCATGGTGTGCCAACCCAGCTCCAAATCATGTTGAGCAGCTGAAGAATCATGTGCTGCCAGGAGTAAAAATAGCGTCAGTGCCCCTGGCCCCTGTCCAGCCAGTGCCTGTGGCAGCCCCTGCACCGAGCTGGGGCCGGGGCAGGTCCGGGCTGGCCGTGCTTTCTGTGCTTCCTGGGGCCGGGAAAACACTTCGGCCTCTCGTGATTTATTGGCATTAAAAAATATTTCCACTTGAGTTACACAAACGTCAGCGCCCGCGGCTCCCTTGGGCCCGGCTCTCGCCCAGCCCGAGCTCGGTGCCGCAGAGCCCGGGGGAGCTCGGCCGCCTCCGTCCCCCACGGCGACATCCCTGGGGCCAGGGGACATCCCTGGGGACATCCTCCCTGCCTGCTCCGGAGCTGTGCCCAGCACTGCCCGTGCCCTGCCTGCCATGGGTCCCCGCAGCCCCTCGCTCCCCAAGCCAGCAGGTGCTGCCCTGGGTCGCTCCTGCTCACAGAGCCACGAACCCCAGCTGTGGGCTTTGTTGCGGGGTCGGGGGGTCCCCCTTTTTCCTCCGGCTCTGTTTCGGGGGGAGGATGGTGCTGCTGGCGGGGACGTGTCACAGCCTGGGGGGTGATGCTGCACATCTGAGCATCCTCTGCCCCGGCAGCACCCAAGGGCTCGGGGGTCCCTGAACCTGCGGGGCTGGGCTGGGCTCAAGCGGGCAGGGAGGGGAACGGGGCCGGGAGCGGGGCCGGGAACGGAACGGGGCCGGACTGGGAGTGGGGCTGGGCCGGGAACGGGGCCGGGAACGGGGCCGGGCCGCTCCGCCCCGCTCCGCCCCCGGGCCCGCCCGTCCCGCCATGGCGGCGGCCTTCACCGCCCTCCGTGTCCTGCTTGGGCTCTTCTTCTTCCTCACGGGCGCCCTGAAGGTCTCGGACTGGCTCTCTGCCGACCTGCACCGGCACATGGTGAGCGCGGCCGCGGGCTTGGCTGGCTCGGGGGCCGCGGGGCCGAGCCCGGGGGGAATGAGCAGGTTGGGGGCAGAGCAAAGAGCGCTTTGGCAGGCAGGGCTGAGCTCCGGGGGAGAGGAACAGGATGGGGTGCAGGGCTGAGCTCCAAGGGAAAGGAAAGGAACAGGTTGGGGAGCAGGGCTGAGCTCCGGGGGAGAGGAAAGGAACAGGTTGGGGTGCAGGGCTGAGCTCCGGGGGAGAGGAAAGGAACAGGTTGGGGTGCAGGGCTGAGCTCCGGGGAAGAGGAAAGGAACAGGTTGGGGTGCAGGGCTGAGCTCCAAGGGAAAGGAACAGGTTGGGATGCAGGGCTGAGCTCCGGGGGAGAGGAAAGGAACAGGTTGGGGTGCAGGGCTGAGATGCAGGGGAAACGTGCAGGGCTGACCCTGTTGTGGTGCAGGGCTGAGCCTTGGGTGAGAATGAGCAGGTTGGGACTACAGGGGTTCAGGGTGGAGCACTTTGGGTACAAGGCTGAGCCCTTCATTGTGAGTCAGCCACAGTGCCTTGGAGCACAGGGCTGATCCCCTTAGGGTGTGTGGTTGAGTTTTTTAGGATGCAGAGCTGGAGTTTTTTAGGATGCAGAGTTGATCCCCTTGGAAGGGCAGAGCAGACGCACTGGAGGGGCTGTACAGCCCCAGGCTCAGGGCTGCCTGACCCCTCTCCCACCCTTCCCAGGCATCGGAGTTCGTGCGCTTTGCCAAGGTGTTTCCCCTGAAGGACCTGGGCTTTGTGCCGGAGCCGGGCAGGTACCTGGTGGCCGTGGGCTGGGTGGAGGTGACAGCTGGGCTGTTGCTGGCATTTGGGCCCCAGCTGCTGCAGGAGATCAGCAACTTCATCCTCAGCGTCGTCATGATCGGTGAGAGCCCGTGGGCACCCACTGCCCACGGTGGGGTCTTGGGACACCCTTGGCCAGAGCCCCCCATTCCTGTGCTCTGCTCTGTGCCCAGGTGCCATCTACACGCTGCTGGCGCTGCAGGAGCCGCTGGCCATGTGTGCCCCGGCCACCCTCTCCCTCGGCCTCCTCCTGCTGCTCAACATCCGTGGGTACCCAGCTGCCCCCCGGCCCAAGTTCGAGTGACGAGAGGCGGGAAAGACAGACGGAAGGACAGACGGAAGGACAGGCTGCTGGGGAGCAACACCTTTATGGTATTTTCAGGGGCAACGTCGCGTCCTGCAGGGTAACTTGCTGATGAGACACAGTGTGTCCTCTCCTGCCTCTGCCAGTGACTCTGGTGCTGGTTGTCCCCGTGCTGTGGGACCTGAGCTGTCCCCACACTGTGGGACGGTGGCCATGGCACTGCTGTGACACTGCCGTGGCACTGCTCTGGCAGCTCCACTGCTGAACTCGCACAAGGTGTCCGGCTCTTTCCAGAGTTTGGCCACACTAAGCAGGGGCTGGCTCTGCTCTCTTGGGGGGCTTTCAAATTTTGGAATAAAACCTCTTGTTTTTCATGTTTTGCCTCCCTGTTTATTTCTGCCTCCCCCCCACGCTGAGCCTTGGGGGCTGAGGGGATGTCCTGGGGCTGGAGGACTCAGTCCCTGGGAACAGTGCCTGGACAGAGGCCTGGGGATGAGTGGGAGCTGGTGCAGGAGCTGGCACAGAGGCAGATGGACAGTGGGGAGAGTCAGCCTCAGCCACCCAACAATGTGCCAGGCCCCTTGCTGCACACCCAGGGAGCGCCAGGAGCGAGTGCCCAGGCAGGCATGTGCTTTTTGTGGATCTTGCTCCCTCAGGGAGCCCCCCTCTGCCACCCCAGATGGGCACAGCACGCTCAGGGTAAACCACAGCTCACCTGAAGTGTGTCCCAGCAAGGGGGCTGGCATGGCTGTGTGGGGAGTCTGGCTGCTGGCATGAGCAAGGGGTGTAAGACACCCCTGTACCCCTGGTGGGAGCTGAAGGTAGGTGTCACCTACCTCGGGGTGACATCTTTGGTGTCCCAAAGGAGCACACACGTATTTCAGGACCCCACACAAAGCATGCTCACAGATCTTGGAGGGGCCTGGAGGGCTGCTCCCCTTAAAACCAGCTTTGAAGCCAACAAAAGCACAAAGAGGCAGGAGGAGGCAGATTCCTGCTTTGATCCCTTTGGGGCATCCCTCTTCTCCCCAGCTGCCGGCTGCAGAAACTTGACCCTCTGCTGCTTTCATCCAGGCGTGGGTGGGAGAAGGGCCCTGGGAAATGGTGTTGGATGTGCCTGGGGGCACGGGAGGGGGGTCAGCCAGGCCAGCACTGGCCACTCCCCCATGCCCCCAGCCCCGTCAGCCGGCGCAGGGGATTTTAGGGTGGCTCCAGCAGGGAATTCCCCATTACATACACACACAGGTGCTCTCCCCACTCCAGCTGCTGTCCCACTAACACACAGGGGGGCTTGGGATGGTGGGTGGGGGTCAGGCAGCCCCTGCCTCCCCCAGCACTTAAAGCTGTCCCCAGCCTGGCTGGATCAGAGTGAGGAGCAGCCAGAGGGGACGGAGCTGCTCCTGCCTGACCCGACGAGGTAAGTAACAATCGTGGTGTGGGTGAGATGGAGCATTCCCTCTGCTAACGATGGGGAAGGAGGCGGAAAAGGGGACCACTGAGGGATTCAGAGGTTCCTTTGGGGTCCAAATGAAGTCCCCCAGGCTCAGCAGCTCGTGCTCTCCATGCCTCACCCTGGGGCTGGGTGCTGCGTGTGCCGGATCCAGCCCTGCTGTGCTGGAAAACACTAGCTGGTGACTCAGTGCCTTCGTTGGCGAGGTGTGGGCAGGCAGTGATGGGAGGTGAAGTAACTGCAGCCCTGGATACAGCCACTGCAGCACAGCATGCTTTTCCATGGCCAGCACCAGAGGCAAACCCCGCTGTGCAGGACTGGGGGGCATGGGGGGATGCTGGCCCCGTGTTTGCACCCCCTGTCCGTTCCTGGGTTTCTCCATTCTGGAGCTTGCTGAGCCAGTCAGTGACTTCCTCCTGCCTGGCTCCATGGGGAATTTGGGGTGCTGGGACAGGGCTGGGGTGGGTGGCCCCACAGGCACGTGCTGTGTGGGAGGTGTTAAGCCCTGCAGCTGCTGACTGGAGCCAGCGTGGCACCTTCGGCTGCCTCCGGCTGCAACTCTGTCCCTTGGCTGTGCTGCAGCTGTGCCTGCCACTCCCTGCGAGCTCTAGCTGGGCAGTTGACAGTGGCCTCTAGGCTCCCTTGTTGTGTAGGGGGACAGAGCTGGGGTTTCCTCCTCTCCTGTGTGAGCTGAGCCCTTCCAGCACACCATGGCATCCCCGCCTCTGCCTCCAGTGCCCAGCAGCTACTGCAGGTGCCAGCCAGATAGGTTGTCCTGTCCAGGTCAACGTCCCTCCCCTGTCCCCAAGGGTTGTGCCACTGTCTGTCCCCATGTTTGCAGGAGCCCGGGATGAACGGCTCGGTGCCGGGACCCCTGCTGGTGGAGCACCCCGGCGAGTGCGCGCCCAGCAACCCGCTGCAGTTCGTGCTGGTGCCCGTCGTCTACTGCCTGGTTCTGTGTGTGGGGCTGCCGGGCAACCTGGTGGCGTTGCTGGTCTTCCTGCAGAGTGGCAAGGTGAGGAAGGCCATCCGCATCTACCTCATCAACCTCACGCTGGCTGACATCCTCTTCAACCTCACCCTCCCCCTCTGGATCCACTACTACCTAGCTGGGGGGGACTGGCTACTCTCGGAGGCCACCTGTCGCCTGGCAGGGGCCGCCTACTACCTGGCCACCTACAGCGCCATCACCTTCATGGCTCTCATCAGCTTCAACCGGTTCTGCGCCGTGCGGGCGGCGCGGCGGCTGCTGCCGCTGCCGGGGCCCCGCGGTGCCGCGCTGGCCTGTGCCCTGGCCTGGCTGCTGGGGCTGGGCTGTGCCGTGCCCACCCTGGCCACGCACCAGACCTTCCCCGGCCTCGCCGGGACCACGGCCTGCTTTGAGCAGCACGGGCGGCAGCGGGGCTATGCCTACGCCATGGTGGCTTTCTTCTCCGCCGCCTTCCTGGTGGTGCTGGGCGCCTACGCCTCCATCGCCCGGGAGCTCTCGGTGCCCGCCGCGGCCTCGCCGGGCTCCCACCGGCAGCAGGCCCGTGCCATGGTGCTGGGGATGCTGCTGGTCTTTGTGGTCTGTGTGGCCCCCTACCACCTGACGCTGGCCCCCTGGGTGGGGAGCCGGCCCCCCGCGCCGCTCTGTGGGCCCCCCGACACCCTGGATGTGCTGCACACGCTGAGCGTGGCCCTGCTCAGCCTCAACAGCTGCCTGGACCCCGTCATCTACTGCTTCTCCATCCGGCGTTTCCGCGCTGACCTGCAGCGGACCCTGCGCAAGATCGGCCGGTGCTTCCCGCTGCCCCCGCCGGCCCCGCCCGGGCCAGCGCCGGCCGCCCGAGCATCCTCCTTCACCTCCTCCTAGCGGGGTGGGCACCAGGGGCCTGCCCCCGCCCGCCCCGGTGCCACATTCCCGCTGGGACTGGTCCCGGTTGCCAGGTGAGGGATCGGGAGCAGCGTGGGGGGAGCTCCGGCTTCGTGCGCTCCCCTCCTCCCACCCCGCTCTGCTCCCGGTGCATTCCCACGCGCCCGCAGCTCCTGCTCCAGCACAGATCCTGCCCCCCGCATTGCAGGCACCGGGAGGGCGGCAC
Source organism: Passer montanus (assembly GCF_014805655.1). NCBI lineage: Eukaryota > Metazoa > Chordata > Aves > Passeriformes > Passeridae > Passer > Passer montanus. Next base: position 1,879,715 of record NW_024374256.1, read on the forward strand.
TGGCACCGGGAGAGCGGCACTGGCACCGGGAGAGCGGCACTGGCACCGGGAGGGCGGCACTGGCACTGGGAGAGCGGCACTGGCACTGCGAGAGTGGCACTGGCACTGCGAGAGGGACTCGCCCAGCAACGGGAGCTGAGCCACAGCGGGGTGTGGGAAGGCAGAGCGGCGAGGGATGCTCGGTGGTTGCTGTCCTCTCCCGGAGGTCTCCACGCATTACCCAAGACCCCCAAGGCATGGGCTGGGCTGCTGAGGGGGCTGTTTGAGGCGCCGTGGCCACTCCTGTCCTGCCATGTCCCTAAGCCTCATGCCTGCACCCCTCCTGCTCCTGGCCAGGATTAAAAATGAACGAACCAAAGGCTTCTTCGCTGCCAGCCTGCGCCCCTCACCGAGAGAGGTTTCTGTGCCCCGGGGAGGGCTGGATATGGGGCAGCCCTGGCCCCCGCAGCCCCGGCCCCCGCAGCCCCGGCCCCCCACCCAGCCCTGCTCCGGCGGCAGGACCCTGTCCCAGGGCGGATATTGCACCGGGGGCTGCTGATCCTCACCCCCTGCCCTGTTCCCTGCCCCATCCCCTGCCCATGGTGGGGCGGCCGTGCTGGGCGCAGCCCCCACCCCACCCCGCACCTGCCGCCCCCGCGCCGTGAGCCCCGGCGAGCGGGGGCGGCGGAGCTGGCTCGGGGCCGTGGGCGGCTGTGTGGGCGGAAGATGGTGTTTTCCCAGCCCTGGCTCCTTCCTGCTGCCAGCGCAGCCCCGCTCCCGGTGCTGCACCGGAGGGAGAGCAGAACCCCACGCCGGTTCTGGGCATGGTGGTAGGCAGGGGTCCATCAGCTGCCCCCCAGCTCGGGGTGTGGCTCCCCCAGCACAGGGCTGCTCTCCAGCACGCTCCAACCCACCTGCATGGAAGGAAATGCACTGGGCAGGGGAGATGTGATGCCTGGGGGCTGCTGGCGTGGGGTGGGCAGGGTGGCAGGGGGCACCAGGATGGGTGGGTGATGCTGTGCCCGTGGGTGGTCAATAATTAGGGGCTGCCTGGATGCCAGCAGAGAGGTGAAGGTACAGGGCAAGGCCTGATCCTGGGAAATGGGGACTCCATGGGAACTGTGCACCACTGTGACCCAGGGACACCGTGGCTCAGTAAAGCCAGTGTGGGTTCATGGGGTGCCCGTGCTGCCCGTGGTGCCTGGACACTTCTCCCCCATGGCTGGGGCTGGATGATGTCCACATGTGCCGCAGTGCTGCTGCTCAGCAGAGCTGGGACGTGTCCCAAGGTGCCTCTGCTCCACACCCGGCCCCAGGCCAGCTGCCTTCGACCACCCAGTTCTTCCCCTTTTGAAGTTCATATTAAATTTTAATCCTTTTATATAACTGCTGAAGGAGGGGGCAGAGCTCTGCTCCCCGCATGCAGCAGGAGCAGCCGTGTCAGCAATGCAGGATGCTGCAGGGCCTGGTGGGCTCTGGCACTGGAGATCTCTTCCAGGGGGCACCAGGACTTTTGGGGGGCTCTCTGCACACCAGGAGTGGGGGCAGCCCCAGCTCCAGCTCTGGCTCTTCCAGCGTGTCCTGTTCAGTGGGAAAGCCTGGGCACTTGAACCACAGCACCGGGACATGGACACGACTGCTTAAAACCACACCTGGGGCACTTGTTTGGGCCATGTCCCCCCACGCACTGGGCAGGGGCTGGTGAGCTGTTCTGGGCTCAGCTTGGCACCAGGATGGGGCATGTGCCACCACGCTGCTCCCGCCACCGTGCAGGGCGTTACCCAGGTTATTGTTCCTGCACTTCCTGCCCGCGCACGCTGTAATTATTATTATTATAATTATGATCAAATTACAGGGTGTGGTGTGAGAGGCTCAGCGGGCAGGCAGCAGCGGGTGGCCCTGGGTCTGCTGGAGGAAGGCTGGGCCTCGGGGGCTGCCCCCTGCCCGGGCTGTCCCGCCACCCTGGGGCTGTCCCGGCACCCTGGGGCTGTCCTGTCGCTCAGGGACTATCCCGACACCCCAGGGCTACCGCAGTACCGCGGGACAGTCTCTGCCCTCTGTCCCCTCCCTGGCAGGCTGTGTGCCCCTGCACACAGGGTGACGGTCCCTGAGTCCCCTCGGCTCGCTGGGGTGACCCAGGGGAGCGCCCACGGGTGGGTACCCCTTGTCTCGGCGCCAGCCCGGCTCCTCAGGGGATGCCCACGGCTGGGTACCACTCATCCCGGCAGAGCCCGCACCGGCAGCATCTCCCCGGCCCCACGTGCGGCTCCCCCCGCCGGGGGTCCCGGGGCGCCGGGAGGCGGCGGCAGAGCCGCACCGGAGCCATTTTGCGCCGCCGCCGCCCGCTCTGGCTCCCGGGGAAAATCCACCGCCGTGTCTTGGCGGCGCCGCGGCGGCCCCGCTCCGCTCCCGCCGCTCCGCGCCCGCCCGCGCTGCACTGCGGGGGAGGATGTAGGAGGCGGGAGCGGGGTAAGAGCGGCGGGGGCGGCCCCGGGGCCGCGGGGACCGCGGGGCGCAGCGCAGGGCGGGGGTCGGTCCCCGAGCTCCGCGGTGCCCGGCGGGGGGTGCGGGGAAGGGGTCCCGAGGGTCCGCGGTGCTCAGTGAGGAGGGGGGCTCTGAGCAGCGAGGCACCGGAGCCGCGCGGAACCGGCCCCGCGGGAACGGGACGTGTCGCCTGCGGACCCACCGAGCACCGCCGAGCCGGTGTCCGGGGGTGAACCGGGTGGAGGAGGAAGGAGCCGGGGAATGGCCGGGGGCATCTCAGCGGTGCCATGGAGCTCAGCTCCGCCAGGATTCCCCGGTGGGTGCGGGAGAGGGGGTGCCAGCGGGCATCCCCATCCCCTGCTGCCCGAGGCACCGGGGAGGGAGGCACAGCCCGCAGCCCCTCCAGCCTCCCCTGGATGGCGGCGCCAGCCATCCTGCGTTCTCCCGCTGCGGAGGGCTCGGGGCAGGCCCAGGACCCCTCCCCACTCAGTGGGCTCCCCCTCCTCATCCTGTTGGAGGGGTGGCGAGGACCATGCCCGGCTGGGTGCCGGGAGCGGGCACGGGGAACCAGCTGAGCTGTGCACATCACCGTGCATCCAGGAGCCATGGTCCAAGCCAGCCTGGCAGGCAAGCAGAGCTTCGGGGGCCCCTGTCTGGGTGCTCCCTCTTGCTGCTGCCTTCCCTCCTCCAGGCTGTTGGGTTTTCTTGGAGGAGTCGGTCTGGTCCCTCCATCCTGCAGAGCAAGTTGGTGCTGGGACCGCTGGTCTCTCTCCATCCTGTGACATCCAGCCCCTCATGTCACCTCCCTGGCGGGGTCCAGGGCTGTGCTGCCCACAGCTGATCCCTGCCTGTCCCCTGGCCAGGAAGGGGGGACAGAGCCTGTGGTGGGTGTTGGTTATCCCCGTGGGAATCCAGGCTGGGAGCAGGCAGCTTTCCTTGGTGTAAATGGGAGCAGGATCTGGTCAGCAGTGCAGCTTCTCCTTTAGGAAATTGATGTAATTTTTGGTCTTTCTTGGTTTCTCACCCCTGTGCTCCCACTGTTCCCCCGAATGCATCCATGCCTCCCAGCCCTTGAGGACTCTGTCTGTGCAGGGATGGAGCAGGGGGAAGGCCACTGGGAGATGGGCATAGCTGCAAGGAGCATGTCAGCCCTTTCAAGCATTATTACAGCGCCGGCAGGGCTGGGAATGCAAAAATAGCCATCAAAGTGACCGTGGAACATCCGAGCCTGGAGGGGCCCCTTTTGGCTGTGGTGGTGGTGGGAGCACTAACGTGGGGAGCTGCTGGTGTGAGCCAACTTTGGGGCTGCCCTGGCTGTTGTTACCCCACTGAGCCAGGGCACCAGGACCATCTCCAGGCATCCCTGCTCTGGAGAATGGGGTGACAAAGCTGTGATATCCCCCTGCAAGCCGGGTGAGATGATGCTGATCTTGGTGCCCAAATCTCCCTCCTCAGTGCCAAGGCTTGTGCCACGTGGGCATGGAGGAGCAGTCCCCAGCCCTCTCAGTCCTCCTGCTGTGCCTGGCTCCCGGCAGCTTGGGCAAGGCACGGGAGGAGTGGAGGGTGTTGGGAAGCCCAGGCTGGGGGTGTTTGGGGGGCCCTTCCTTCGGCCTCCCCATCAGGAGCTCAGTGCCAGGACCTGTGGGATGCAGAGCCTGTGTGGGTGGCTGCTGGCTGTGCTGCTGTGGGTGTCCCCAGCTCTGCCCACCCTCAAAGGCAGGATCAGGCCCCGTGCTGGGGTCTCATGGCCAGGTGGAGCTGCTGCGGTGGGGGCTGGGGCTCCAGATCCAGGTTTTGCAGACGCTCGCATCTCTCCAGCAAGCTGAGCCGAAACCCTGGATCCCACCCAGCCAGAAATTTGGATCTGGAGCCAAAGGTGACTCTTGGCCCTTATTGCCAACACAGGCAAAACTAAAATCTGGATCTGAGCAGAAACAGGAGGAGCCTGGATCCAGCGCAGGGGCTGAATGTGTGGCTTGTGCTCCTTCTGGCCATCAAATTGGATTTCCTGAAATAGCCTGTTGAAGACCAGAGCCCAGCAGGGACCGAATGACAGGTCACCAGGGGTGTGGAAGCCCCATCACGATCCTGGCTGCCTGCTTCAAGACGTTGGCAGCCAGCAATAATAGTAATACCCAGTGCCATAGCCGGGAGAGCGCAGCGCTGGAGAGCTAAGAATAGCAGAGCCGTGCCAGCAGAGGGGACTCGAGGGGCGGGCGGGGGCCGGGGGCTGCGGCTGGACGTGCCCTGGGGGACACCCCGGCCACGGGGTGGCAGCGGGGAGGACATCCCTGTGATGCAGGTGGCACAGGGCACGGCAGGTGCTGCAGAGGGGGATGCGCAGAGTGGTGCCTGGCGCTGCAGACCCCAGGCAGTGCCCCTTCAGCCTGGCCTCTGGGCTTTGGCATCCCCTGCTCTGATATAGGCCTTCAGATTGTGGCCATTTCCATGGCCCATGGTCCCTCCAGAAGCAGCAGCACGGGGGGGCTGCCTGGAAAGCCATGGACAAGGCAGACAGCTCAGCACTCCGCACTCACCTCCTCCAAACCAGGCAGGATTGAGCCCCTTCTGCTCGCCCTGTCCTGCTCAGCAGCTCATTCCCAAGGCTGTACACTGTCACTGGCAGGGGACAGAGAGGGCCTGGCTGCCACAGGTCCAAAAGCTGAGCTGTGGGGAGGCCAGGCTGCTCTCTGCCAGCCACCACAGCACGTGGCTGTGGAGCAAGTGCCCATCAGATTAAGGAGAATTAATTTGTACCTTCCCCATTTCTCCAGGGCCAGGGGTGCTGCAGCACCCGGTGTCCCCCTCCCACAAGCAGCTGTGCCTGTGTCAGTGCCTGTGTCAGTGCCTCTGCAACCTGCCCTCAATCTTAATTAGATTTTCCACGTCGCCCCCCAGCTCACTCCTCCCCAAATGCTGGAGCAGGAAGAAGCCATGACATGGTTTCTAATCAGCTTCTGAATTCAGGTTCCTCTTGGCTGTTGTTGGAGGCTCCCCTCAGCCTTTGTTTGGTGCTGCCTGAGCAGGGTGTGCTGTGTGGCTCCCCTTGAAGCCAGCACCCCTGGGAGCGAGCGGCTCGGCAGCTGGGACACCCTGTGGGAACACACTGATGTTTGGTCACAGCAACTTGAGGAACACCCCCAGCAGCTGCCAACCACCCTGTCAGAGAGGCAGCAACTTGAGGAACACCCCCAGCTCCTGCCAACCACCCTGTCAGAGAGGCAGCCTGCCCTCTGCCCCCAGCTCCTGTGGGCACTGTGGCTGTGCCAAGCACTGGGCACCACCTCTGCTGCTCTCCTGGGGTTCATCCTGCCTGGCTCCCTGGTGTCCCTGCAGCTGGTGTGGGAGCTGGGCACCGTCCTGGTGTGGCTCCACTGCAGCCAGTGCCGTGCCAGGTTTGGCTCTGTCTCCAGCACCCAGACCTTGTCAGCAGCGAGTTGTGGCTCTGAGCAAAGCCAGGGGATGCAAACAGTTCCCAGTGCTGCCATGCCCCAATTAATAGCCTGTGAATCACGATGCTGTTGGAAGAGCAGATGTTTGTGGCGTGGTTGCCAGAGCTCAGTGTTTCACCAGGAGTCTGCTTGGCCTTAAATTGGCAGCTCTGGGCAGCGGGTGGTGACGGGGCCTTGCTGCCTGCCTGGCCCTCTCCTGCAGGAGGATCAGGAGCTGTTTGGGCTGGGAATCAGCTGAAGTTTTTGGTGGGCAGAGGGAAGGGGGAGAACAGCCTGTCTGTGGGCATGTGGGGGTGCTGTGCTGGAGCGAGAGGACTACAAAAGCTGAAGGTATCGAGTCCCATTCTGACAGGACCTGCTGATTTCCCATTCTTGGGGAACCTCTTGTCTTCCTGAAGGGATGTAGATGCTGTGGTGGCGCAGTGGGTGCAGGGGCACGTTTTTGGGAATGGTGAACTCGTTGGTGCTGGGGAAACACTGTATGCCTTGGAAGTGGCTGTCCCTGCTGCGGTTGGTGTCCCCAGACACGGGGCTGGGGTGAGACCCCGTGGTGGTTGATTCACCCCAGGTCGGTGCCATCTGTGCAGCTGAGCTGAGGGATGGCCTCAGGATTCATGTTTTGTGTCATGACACCCATCTTCCCCAGGCTCCCCTGTGCCCCCTCTGCCTGGGGGCACACTGGGGACAGCCCCACATGGCTCCCTGCAGCAGGCGTGTGTGGGAGCTGGGGGGGCCAGGGCAGCACGCAGGTGCCTGCGGGTGCACAGGAGTGTCTGGGGGTGGGCACGTGGGATGCTGTGAGTGGGAGCAGCCAGGTGCACGTGGCAGTGTCGTCGTCCAGGTGCAGTGATGCAGAGCTGCCGAGAGTCCATCTGTATGTGCAGGGCTCTGTGTCTGTCCGTCCATCAGTGTGTGTGTCTGTGTGTCCATCTGTGTGTCCAAGATCTTGTCAATCCATCAGTGTGGGTCTGTGTGCCATCCGTGTGTGCAGGGTCCTGTCCATCCATCAGTGTGTGTGTCTGTGTGTCCATCTGTGTGTCCAGGATCCTGTCTGTCCATCAGTGTGTGTGTCTGTGTGTCCATCTGTGTGTCCAAGATCTTGTCAATCCATCAGTGTGTGTCTGTGTGTCCATCTGTGTGTGCAGGGCTCTGTGTCTGTCCGTCCATCAGTGTGTGTGTCTGTGTGTCCATCTGCGTGTGCAGGGTCCTGTGTGTGTGTGTGTCTGTGTGTCCATCCGTGTGTCCAGGATCCTGTCCATCCACCAGTGTGTGGGACCGCGTGTCTGTCTGTCTGTGCAGGGTCGTGTGTCTGTCTATCCATCAGCATGCGGGGCTGTGTGTCCGTCTGGCCGTGCCGGGTGTCCGTCCATCCTGCAGGCTGTGTGTCTGTCTGGCTGTGCCGGGTGTCTGTCCATCCTGCAGGCTGTGTGTCCGTCTGGCTGTGCGGGTGTCCGTCCATCCTGCGGGCTGTGTGTCCGTCTGTCCGCGCGTGGGCGAGCGGCGCTGCCGGCGTGGGCAGCCCCTCTCCGGGGGTGCGTGTCGGTGCGCGGGGGTGGCCGAGCGCGCCGGGGAGCGCGCGTGGGTGTGTCCCCAGCGCGCGGGGGCGACGGCTCCGCCACCGCCTCTCGCCGGCTGCGAGGTGCCGGTGCCGGTGCCGGTGTCGGCGCCCGGAGCGTGGCCGCCGCCGCCGCCGCCGCGCTGCCGTGGGTGGCCGTGACCCCGGGGACGCTCCGGCCTCGCAGCGCGGCCTGGCCGCGGCATGGGCAGCCCGCAGGGAATTTGCGGGATCAGAGCGAGCCCAGCCGCCGTGCCGCGGCCATCCTCCGGCTCCTGCCCAGCCCAGGCCGGCAACTTCATGGCTTAGCAGCGGCGGAGGGTGAGTGGGGAGGTGGGTGGGAGGGAGGGGAGAGGGCCTGGCTGCGTGCAGGGGGCTGCGTGCCTTGCAGAGCCCCAGTCCTGGGAGAGCCCTGCTTTGTGCCAGGCTGTGCCAGCCCAGCGAGCTCCCCCGGCCCGGGCGGAGCGGGAGCCCCCCGGGCAGCCCACAGCCCTAACCCCTTCGTGGCCGAATCCTCCTCCCTGGCAGCCACGTTCTCGCCTCGGTGTGCAGCCCGTGGCTCCCGGCCAGCCCTCGCTCAGACGAGCCTCGGCACAGCCGGGAAGCTCGCCCGACCGGGATGGGGAGATCCCAGCCCCGGGGTCTCTGCTCCTGCTCCCTGCAGAGCTGGGGCTGGGGGCTGTGTGTGCTGCAGGGGGGGTGTGCTGGGGCTGGGGGCTGGGAGCCGTGAGCACTGGGGGAGGGGATGTGCTGAGTGGGGGCTGTTCACTGGGGGTGTGGGGAGCAGGGCAGGGCTGCACCTCCGTGTGTGCGAGGCACAGGGTCCCCTCTGTGTGTCTGTGTGTCTGTGTGTCTGTGTGTCGGCCCGGGGATGGAGCCGGGGAGCCCCAGCTCTGCCTGCCAGACGGCCCCGCTGCCGGGGAGCGGCACAGCCGGTGCCGACATCTGTGCCTCGAGCCCTGCCTCTCTTCAGTTCGCTCCTTGGCACAGGCACAGTGGCAGTTGGGTCCCTCTGTACCTCTCCGTGGATTTCCCCATCACCCTGCCTCTCCGTGACACAAACCTGTATCTCTGCTGTGTTTTCTTCGAGGGGAAACTGAGGCAGGAGGGAGGGAAGCAGCAGAGCCCTCTCCCGATCCCTGTCATCCTGAGGCTTGATCCCACGCCTCACCCTGGCTTGTTTTTTCCTGCCAAGTGGTGCCAAGAGCCGGGGGGAAGCGAGGGCGTCCTGGGACACAGCTCCGGGCCGTGTCTGCCCGGGGCCCTGGAGCCGCCCAGCTCCTCCCGCCGCTGTCTGGCACATCCCTGGCCTGGGGCTGCCACCGGGGCTGCCGGCGGGGCCGCAGGACGGCCACCAGTGGCACGTGCTGCTGGCCACTGTGGTGACACTGGTGGCCGTGGTGGCAGTGGTGGCCGTGGTGGCCGTGGTGGCAGCGATGCTCCTGGTGGGAGTTCATCGTGGTGGGAGTTCCTAGTGGCGGCCATGGTGCCACGGCAGTGGCAGTGGTGGCCATAGTGACAGTGGTGGCCGCGCTGGTGGCGGTGGTGGCGCTGGCCATGGTGGCGGTGGCGCGGGCGCTGACCGCGGTGCTGATCCCCCGAGCCCGAACCGCAGGACGAACCGGCGGCGGGCCCCGACCCTCGCTACCCCCCGCCCCACGGGCTCCCTGAGGCTCGGGGTCCCCCCGCTTCCCTGGGGACGTCCCGCCCTGTCCCTGCCCTTTGAAGTGCGGCAGCTCCAGACGGGGCTGGTGGGACGGGAACCACGCGGAGCCCTCAGCCCGGCGGTGTGCCCTGTGCCCACACCCTGCCCGCCGGGCTGGGCACAGCCTGCCCTCCGCGGGCCCTTCTGATCGTCCCGCCGGGCAGGTCGGACGGGGACGGGCTGCTGGGAGTCGGGCTGGAGAGCGGGACAGGGCAGGGCAGGGCGTGTGGGGACACGGGCCACCAAGGCTCCATCACACCCTGGCGGGTTTGGGACAGCCAGGGAGGGGCTGCCGGCCCTGCCTGGCTGATGTGAAGTGCCCGGGGCAGCGCTGTGCTTGGTGACACTGTGCCCACCTCGGCCCCCCAGAACCGTGTCCCCAACCGCAGTGCCGGTGTCACTGCTCCCAGAACAAAATGTCAACCCATGCAAATGAGACTGCGGGAGCGGCTGATTGAAGGGCCCTGCCCCGCCCCGGAGTTGCAATCAAATATGCAAATGGCTCCCGAGGAGGCTAGTGAAGGCTATTAATAGCGGGGATGAGGCTGGGAGAAAGCGTGGTGTTCCTGAGGGAATGAGCCTGGGGATGAGCTGGTTCTGCTTGTCCCTCTGCCCAGCGTGTCCCTCTCTGCAATGCCTGGCCAGGTGACAGGTGGTCCCTGCAGTGGCCACCAGGTATTGCTTTGGCCACCACACCCTTTGAAGGGCAAGTGCTGCCCGAGTGCCCACTGCCCAGCGTCCAGAGGGAAACCACAGCTGCTGAAAGCCCTGGGCTGAGATTTCAGCCCTGGGCAGTCAAACCAGGAGGGATGAGGTGCCCAGTGGGGCCTGGGCTCTGCTGGGGGGGTTCCTGTGGCTCAGCCTGGGGCAGCTGTCACCATGCTGGGAGAGGGAGGAAGGGGCTGCCTCCCACCCCCCACCCTTCACCCTGTGCTTCCACACCCCCTTCCCTCCCCTGGTTTCCCTCTGTTGCCTTTGAGGCAGGTGATGTCCCTCTCCTGCCAGCTCCAGTATGAGCACGAGGCACTGGTGGGCACCACGCTGTCCCTTGTCCCCAGCCAGCTCAGGGGTCTCCGTGTGCTTGGCCTCTGCTGCAGCCCCTCCACCTCTTCTCTTGGGTTTTGGGCTCCAGGAACCATTTGACCTTTTTATAGAAAATTGCGGAAGTCAGGCTGGAGTCAACAGTAACTAATTATTTAAAATCTGAAACTGGAATAATTAGCCCAATTAACAGTCTCAGGTGACGTCTGACTCCATCTGATAACGGCCCGAGGAAGAGGGAAAGTAATTAACCTGTCAGCCTGACATTTGTAGGTCAGCCCCGGCTCCTCATGGTGTCGGGGGGGCACAGGGGTATTTTGGGGGCGTCCTGCCTCTCTTGCTGCAAGGGGTCTGCACCCTTTGGGGGTCTCAGTGCAGGGAGGGGGCTGTGGGGGAGCCCAGGTGGTGGGAGATGGGCTGTGGGGCAGGGGTGCTGTTGTTTGAGGCCGGGGTGCTGGGCAGGGGCACGAGCTGAGCGTCCCCCAGAAATGCCAGAGCCGGTCTGCTGGTGAGGCAGCACCTGTGGGCCTTTAAGGTTGCTGTGGAAACGGGCTGCTCGTTACCAGGAGGAGCCTCCTGCTTTCCAGGCAGGGCCCCCCCATCCCTGCAGGAGGGGATCCCCACCCCGGGCACCTGGAGCTGCTCAAACCCCCGTGTGTGTGGAGGGACATGGCGAGGGCATGGCTGTACACGAGCAGGAGGGTGGCCTTGGCTGGCACTGACCCCTCAGCCCAGCTTGCCCTTGGCATGGCCGGTGGTGCCAGGTAGGGCTGTGCATGGCTGGACACACCTGGACACGCATGGACACGCATGGACACACATCCATCCTGACCTGCCTGTGCAGCCCACCCGTGCCCCTTGGGGACCCTGCCCTCACACCTCGGCTGGCACATGGAGCCAGCCTGGCACTGGGGCTGTGCTGGCTCCCCCCTGGCAAGGCACGGGGACCAGGGAGAACAGAGTGTGCCCAGGCACAGCCCCCGGCCACAGCCCGCTGCCGCGCTCAGCTCTTGGAGTTTTAATGAGGTAAATTGTATAAAAAGCTCCGTTTGCCCTAAATGCCCATCCCGGCGTGAAGCTGCTGCGGCGCAGCCCGGGCACACCCCAGGAGCTGGGCAGGGGGCTACGGGGCTGGGCACACGCTCCCGGGCTGGGCACGTGGCAGCAGCAGGAGGAGGAGGAGGACGAAGGCGGTTTAGCACCTTTGCAATCATTTCCCTCCTCCCCCCCAAGTTTACAGCTTAGCTCAGCGGCTTATCAGCCTCCAATCTCATTAAATCAGGCAAATTGTAGCATCTGATATTTTATGGAGATTAAGGTGTGCGCCCAGACTCTATAATTATCGGCAAAGATGTATTTACAATACCTTGTTGCTAGTAAACAAAAAATAACTTCAGATCAAAGCTCTCTTCCAGGGGAATCAATCTGCCCATCGAGCCCCGCTGGGGCGTGCACGGCAGGGAGACACCGGAGCCGCCCGGGGTGGGTGGGCATCACGGGGGGACACGGCGGGGGCGTTTCGGGGATGTCCCCGCTCCCACGTGGCCGCTGCCAGTCCCCTGTGCTGGATCCATCCCCAGGGTCTCCCTTGCTGGTGTCTCCCATGAGAGAGGGATGCTCCCACCCCTCCGGCCGGGGATTTCCACCCCAGGGACCTCCCTGCTGAGACAAGCCCGGGATTTATCGGCACATGTGCGTTGCCCCTGGATTCCTCACGGCGCTGGCAGCGCTGCGGATTACCGATGTGGTGACGCTGGTTTATTGCTGCCTGAAGTGGATTTATCCGTGCGGCAGGGCCCGGGCTCGCTGCTGGTGTAAATCACCACGGCACGGCTGCCAGGAGCCTCGGGGCTGTGGCTGCATCCCGACAGGCCCTTGGAATTCCAGCCTCCCTGGGGGTTTCGTGGCCGGGGTCCCCATGGGACCGTGCACTCCACACCACAGATCAGCTGCCCCTTCTCCATCTCACTCTTGTGCCCACTGAAACGAGAATAAAATGGTGATAATGCTGCAGACGTCCTCTGGAAAGGGCTCTGAGGCAGATGAAAAGCCCTACTTAAGAGTGAGGCCATTATTATTAATAACTTGGAGCGAGGCTGTAAATTCAGCCGACACAGCTATTATGGGAAATGAACCTGCTCCCGTGCTGGATCTCAGGCTGCCAGGTGTGGGACGGGGATGGGCACAGGACAGAGCAGGGCTGGATGGCTGCTGCTGGGTCGTGCCCACAGCTGGGACAGCGTGGCCAGAGGGGGCAAAACCACTTGACTCCATCTGGGCTCTCTGGGATGATTTCTTGGCTTTTCTGGAAAGGCTGGAGGTGCGAGGGAGGGATCTTGGGGCTCAGGTCTCCTCCCAGCAGGAAAGGAGGTGGCTGAGCTTTGCAACAAGGCTGAGACTTGGCCCAGGCTCGTGTCGGGGGTGATGGAGGATGACAGGAGCATGGGCAGAGCTGGGTGCTGGGACAGACCAGGGTGGTGCAGCTGGCCTGAGGCCGGGCTGGGCAGGTCCCTCCGTGGCCATCCTGGGCTGACTGTGCCCATCTGAGGAGCATCCAGGGCAGCATCACACCTTGGCAAAGGTTGCATTAAAATAAAAATAACTCTGTGCCATTCAGTGCCCGCAGCCAGGTCAGGAGCAGGCAGAGCTGCCGTGGCTCCCATTCCATCGGGATGACTTCACCTCCAGCACTGCCCCCCCTGAGCAGGGCAGCCCCGGGGCTGGAGGGGGCTCAGGGTGGCAGAGCTGGGCGTGGAGCTGGGCAGGGGGTGCCGTGGGGGTGTGGAGTGCCATGAGGTGCCACACGGGTATCACGGGGGTGCAGAGCAGCGGCCATGGGCTCGTGGTGCTGCCTGCACCCGGCTCGGGAGCTTCTGCGGGGGAACGAGCTTTGATATAAATATCTTTTTGCTCAGCACACGACCTACTTTCCAGACAATGCCATTAGCCTCCCGACTCCCTCATTCATCTTGTGCCGTCCTCCCCCAGCCCGCCCCGCGCTGGCACCCGCGCCAGCCCGGCACACGGGCCACGGAGTGGAGAACCAGGATGGGCACCTGGCTTGGTGGCACCCTGGGGACCCTGCGCTGGCCTTGGGGACAGCCAGCAGCCCCGTTCTCACAGCTGGCAGGGGGCTGTTGCTGCCTGTCCTCTGCCTCTGCTCTGGCTTGGTAGAGGGTGGCTGGGTCCCCTTGGGGGTTTCTCCACCCCATCCCACAGGATATTCAGATCTGTCCCCCTCCCTGCTGCCTCCAGCCCCATTCCCTGCAAAGTCCATGCCCCGGGTGGCAATGGCCTCATGCAGGGACATCCCCAGCCAGGCACAGCCTCGCTGGGCACACGCTGGTCGGGGCAGAGGGGAGCACAGCCAAGCAGCCAAGCAGTGACCCCAGGGGCAGTGTGTGGGGTCAGGGCCCCTCCTGAGCACCCCCAGAGCTGGTGCTGGGCTCACACACGTGCTCCATCCAAGGATGGTCCTGCAGGAGCTCCACGTGCTGGCAGAGGCTGTGCCATGCCATTGGCAGCCAGTGAGTGGCTGGTGGGATTAGGGGCAGGTTGGGAAGGGGGTGCCCAGTCCCTCTGCCATGGCAATGCCCGGCCCCTCTGGCTCGTGGGGATGGCTCTGACACCAGTTTTCCCCCAGGAGCTGGGAACATCTCTCCAGGCCCACCACCTGCACACCTCCGTGCACCCCTGGGATGAGCCCCCGCTCCTCCCCTGCAGCTAAAATTAAATATTCAATTTGTATTGCTGGTAAATCCAGCAAATCTCTTTTATCTCTAAGCTGTTGTAGCAGGAATATCAGTGGTGTAATCTCCATGGGGGCTTGTCCTGCTGCCCTTCACAGCTCCCTGGCTTGGACCACGCTCCCTTTTCCCCACATTTCTCTCTGGGATGGTTCTGGGTGGTGGAACAGGTCTCCAGTGCCGACAGCAGAGCTCCCTGTGGCACCCATTCTGCAGGTGCTGCTGGCTTTGGGGACAAGGGTGTGCATGGTCCCCAAATTGTGATGGAGGTGCTCTTGGCCCAGGTGGTCCCACAGAGCATCCCCCACGCCTACTGTGTCCTCACTCACCAGCCGTGCCCCCCCTTCCCGTGCTCTGTCCCCGCACTAAGAGCATTGTGCAGAATTATGTATTTAAATATTTAGGTTTTCATCAGCTTTGCAAATTAAGCCCATCCATTAAAGCGGCAGTTTGGGTCCTCTCCTGGCAAGCTGGGCTGTGCCATGCCTGGGGCTCGCTGTGCTCATCCCAGCCCTGGCCCCGGGGGATGCAGCCTGGGAATGGGACGTGATGGCCCCGAGCATCCCTGCTGGCACAGGGACCAGGGCTCTGCTTCCTCGCTCTTCCTGGAAACTCCCGGCCCGTGGGAGGTGCTCTGAAGAGAACCGGTTGGGATTGGTGATTTTGGGGTTGGAGCAGGGGAAAACAGGATGAGGACAAGGCTGGTGACAGGTGAGAGCCCTGGCTCAGACAAGCACCGGGCAGGGATGGCAGTGCCAGCCTGCTGGGGGCTCAGTGGGAGTGAAGCTGGGGATGGAAGGGGCAGCCTGCCCAGGGGCTTGGAGGAAACGGGCAGGAGATGGGCAGAGCTGTCACTGCTGCCACGCTCAGTGCTCAGGCCGTGCTGCCCCGAGCTCACCAAAGAGGCTTTGGGTGATCCCTGGCTTAAGCCATTACACGGCATGGCTGGGGAGTAAGTGGCTCCTTAAGCCTCGGCAGCGTGGCCTGGCTGGTGGCTCCGTGTGGGTGGAGGCAAAAGTGGGGGTGATGGGGAAATGGGGTTCACCCAGCACCGCTGCCAGCTGCAGCCCTGGCACAGCCACAGGGTCTGAGGGGCTGCCACGGCCCCCAGTGCCTCTGGCACAGGCAGAGGGAACTCCTGGGGGCTGCTGGAGCCCACTGCCCACCTGGGGCACTGCTGGTGGCTGGAGTGCCCATGGGAGTGTGGGCACAGCCCCCAGGGCTGGCACAGCACAGGGCACGTCCCTGCTTGTCCCTTCCCCTCACTGCAGGTGAGCAGCAGGCTGTGGTGTCTCCTCGGTGTCACCTGCATGTCCCCCTTTCCCAGCAAGCCCTGGAGGCACCGCAGGAGCGTGCTGGCTGCTGCTGGCCCCAGGCAGAGCGGGCAGATGTCGAGTGTGTCCATGGCAGGGGAGCTGTCCGTGGGCATCACCGCTGATGGGTGCTCATCCGTGCGCCTCAGTGCCCACAATCCCTGTGCCAGCTGGCATGGGCTGGGGTCCCTGGAGCTCTGCCTGGCCTGGGGGTCCCTCCACAGGGGTCTCCCAACTCCGTTGGCTGTGCTCCTGGTGCTCTGGGTGTGGGATCCCACCTGTGGCAGTCGATGCCCCGTGTGCCATGTCCTGTGGGCAGGAGGAGCATTGCTGCGAGGCCGAGGGGCTGGAGGTGCTTGTGCCATGGGGCTGCTGGCTTCTCACCCCTGCCAGCCCTTCCTTGGGATGCTGCCATGACCCATTCCCTGTGCCACCTCTTTCCTTCTCAGCCAGCTTCCTGAGATCCCAGGTGTTCCCCATCTTAAAGGGCTTTTGAAGGGATGCAATGCCAGGCTCCTTTCCCTGCTGGCTTTGCCCTGGCAGCTCCAGGATGCTCCAGCTCCTTTGCACACCCAGCTCTTGCCCCCAGAGAATCAGGTCTGGGGCCAGGGTGGGTGGCCCTGGGCTGTGTGTGCTGTGCAGGGAGGGGGTTCCTGCTCCCCCGTGGTGGCAGCAGCCTGAGTCAGTGGTGTTGTGGCGGGAAGTCCCAGCGCTGGCGGCCGTGCCGGGATCCCTGGCAGCTGGGCGCGTCGTCGTGGCCGTATTTCCTCGCTCTGCTCCAGGAGTAATTGCTCAGATGGGGACGTGGGGCAACTCCCATCCCTCTCCCGGCATGGTAATGAGTGAAGAAGACTCAAAGACAAATGGCTCATTAAGAAGCAGTGCTGCATTGCAGGATTTTTCATCCCACCAACCGCTGCATCAGCAGAGGCAGCACCTCTCGCGCTCGCTCTCCCAGCCCTGGAGAAGGAGCTGTCAGGCAGCTGGGGCTGGTGCCAAAATTAATCATGTGCTTAATAACGTGCCCAGCCCGTTGAACAGCCTGTCCTCAGCCTCCGGGCTGTGGAGAGGGGTGGCTGTGCTGGACTGGAGCCCTGGGGCACCGGGGAGTTGGGGTTGGTGCCTGGGAAGCGCCCATGCTCGGGGAGAAGGGATGTGTCAGGACAGGGCTGAGCCAGGGGAGATGCCCCCAGCTTCGGGTGCCAGAGCCCCTCAGTTATGTCAGGGTGTCAGGGTCCCCCAGGTATTTTGGGGTGCTAGAGCCCCCCAGCCCTGGCAAGGTCCCTGCCAGCTGTGCTGGCTTTTGTGGCCTTCCCAGTGGCCTCAGTAAACACTTCCTGCTCCACTCATATTTGCAAATCCTCAGCTTGTGTTCATCTTTCATGACTTTTAAAAAATCTCGCCTCATCCCTTTTTTCCAGCGGTGCCCGGTTGGATCCTGCCCCTCACAGCCCTCTGCAGGCAGTGCCTGCCTGCAGCTGCTCTGCTTTCTTTTATTAACAGTAATTGGTTTTGATTTCCTGATTGCAGCCAGTGTATTTTCTGTGATCTTTGCATCCTGCTCACACTGTTTTCCTCTTTCCCTTCTCCTCTTTACCTTTTCCTTTTTCCCCATCCCCCTTTTCTCTTTCCATTTCCTCTTTTTTCCCCTTTCCTATTCACTTTCCCTTTCTTCACCTTTCCCCTTTCCCTTTCTCCTTCCTCTGCTAAATTAGGTGATCTCTTACTAAGCCCCTCTTTTTTCTCCTCCAGACTGAGTAAATTTTACTAATTCAGCCTCATAAAATAACAGAGCAATTAGTAATAAAATAAAATGTTTGCTTTCCACAATCCTTCTCGCTTACAATGAGCGGGGAAAGAGTAAATAGATTAAAAGCACGGTGGAAACGACCTGGCGGTATTCCATATTTATTTTCTTCCGACGGCCGTAGATCAAATTTGTTCAGCCCCTAAGTGGGAAAACCACTTTATTTTATTTTTTTCCCCGGCTCCAGCTCGCGCGCGGTGCCGGGCGCTCACGCTGCGTGTTTGTTCTCTCCCGCTTTCATCCCAAGCCATAAAGGTCCCCAGCAGGACCCAAGCTGGCAGAACCTCGCATTAATTTGCAGAGCAGAACGGGCCGAGCTCGCACCTCTCCCGGGCTGGAAGGTGGAAAAAAAGTCCCTTTGGTGACGCTGGAAAGGCGGGGTGGCGGGAGGAGGATTTGTGGAGCCGGGGCAAATGAAAGTCGATGGCGAGGTGGCCGCTGGGCCCGCTCTGGCACCCGCTGGCAGGGAATTGCATAACAGGATGGGACTGGGGATGGTTTTGGGGCTAAACTGGGTGAAACACGTGGCCGTGGCCGTGCGGAGCTGTCCCCGTTGTTGAGCTGGTGTGGGGCGGCCTCAGGGGAGGATGGAAGGCTGGGCTGATAAAAAATACTCAGGCTGGTTTTGGAGGGGGAACACCCTCGCTTTGGCTTTATCCCCCTCCTGTTCCTCCCCCAGAGCCTGCTGCCCCAGGGATTCCCAGCGTGGAGGAGCTGCTGCTGGCGAGGCCATGAGGACAGCATCCCCCTGAGCGCCGGGCGGTGAGTGCCACCAACAGCCCTCACAGGGACCCCAGCGTGGGCTGCCCGTGGTGGGGCTGCTGGGGAAGGGCAGGAGGCCAGGACCCCCTGAGTGCAGGGCCATCAACCCCAGCTCTTGGGGTTAGACCTGGAAGTGGTGGAAAACCCAGTCTTGCCCCGTGTCAGGGTGGTTTGCCAGACCCAGACATTGTGGTGGGGTTTTGATGTCCTCTCACCTCCCCGCTGGTGTTCCTGGAGCTGGAGGGAAGATGGGAGGATCCTGGTGCTATGGGGTCCCAGGGAAGCTCAGGCTCCTGGTGGGTTTGCCCTGAATCCCTGTAGCCCTGGGCCTTGGCACGGTGCTGCCTCCAAGGCAGGGATGTCATGGGGCAGCTGCTGGGAAGTGGAACTGCCTCTGCCAAGTGCTCCCATGGGAAATTAAGCAGGAGGATGAATTTCAGGATAGCCTGGAGCACCAGGGACTACCAGCCCCTCTCCTCCCTGCGCTGACCCTCGCAATGGGGAGAGACATCAGAGGGAGGTGGTGATGGGGAGCCACTGGTGGGAGTTTCTCCAGGCGCTGGATGCAATAAAGGCGAGGAGTGAGTTATTTGTAATGGTAATTATGCTCTTCCAGTTTATCCTAGCACATAATTGTGTGGGCGGTAGGTTCCCACTGGTGGTAATTACCCTGGTGTTAAATGGCACAAAATTCAGCTGGGCTGGGTTTTTCCCCCTTGACTTAAATCTCTGCTTTGGTGGCACAAATCCCTCCATCCCAAGAGCTGCTCAGTGGATTGGCCTTTGGGGGGACACAGCTCCAGCTCTCGGCCACCTGCCACGCTCAGGGCAGCTGCCCCAGTCCCACTGCCAGCCTGCCCACACTGCCCTCCTGGGACAGGGCAGAGGAGTGGGCTCTCATCCTCTGCACATGGCCATTCCTGCTGGCACATGGGATGGGGACCCTGCCTGTGCTGAGCCCCACAGGGTCTCTCCCACCCCTTCCTCCATCCCGAGGTTGCCCTCAGGGAGCCTGGCCGATCCTTGGGCAGGCTGTAGATTCCTGTGTCGCCGTGGTGAGCTGGGACATGGATGCTCCGGCGTGTCCCCACCCGCTGGCAGCGCTCCGCAGGTGCGGGGGAGCTGCGGCGCTGCCTCGCCTGCGGTTCCGGCTCTGTTGAATTCCTGCACCTGCCGAGCACAAAAGCCCGGCGGGCTCGTGCTGACAGGCTCCGCAGATATTTTGACTCCTTCTTGCCGCCGCGGCAGCAATATTTGGATCAGCTGAGAGCTTCCCTCCCCGAGCAGGAGATGATAGCTCAGCCCGCGGAGGCAGAGCTGGGCTGGGAGCCTGTTTGTCTGTCTGTCCTTCCATCCTGCTGCTGGATCCCCGGCCAGGGAGGCAGCTCCATCCCACGCTGCTGCTCCTGCTCCTCGCAGCAGCTGTCTCGGGAGGGGAGAGGCATCATCTGTACCAGCTGCATCTCTTCCGTTCAGCAATTAGGGAGCCTTGTTAGAGCAGGAGCGGGATCTGAGGATGGGGAGCAGCTCAGGATGAGCCATCCAGCCTCAAAGAAGCTGGGAAGGAAGGTGGTGATGGTTTAGGGCAGATGTGCTCCCAAGGCCCTGTCTGCTGCTCAGGCCCAAAACACATTGGTGCCCACCACCACACCCCTTGGGACCCCCAGTTGCTCTCTCCTCCAGGGCTGCCTGGGGACACAACCCCCTCCCACCAGGCCTGGCCCTGCCAGTGTCCCTCATTTCGTCTCCATGGTCAAATCCCCACGTGCCACAGGGAGCGTCCCATGGTCACCTTTCCCTGCAGCCAGTCTGGGAGACATGCTGCCCGCAGCACCTGCCCAAATATGACAGCAAGAGCGTTAACGGCGCCTGTTAATTAGCCGAGACACTCTGGAGAATAAGTAATTTCCTCATTTACAGTCCAACCAAAGACAGAGCCTTTGAGGACTGCAAGGCACACAAACCTCCATGGGTGCAGGCGGCTCAGCCTTGGCTGGTGCAGGCTCAGCCTGCCCATC
Organism: Passer montanus; assembly: GCF_014805655.1. Lineage (NCBI taxonomy): Eukaryota > Metazoa > Chordata > Aves > Passeriformes > Passeridae > Passer > Passer montanus. The sequence goes on from NW_024374256.1 coordinate 1,899,577, forward strand.
CTCCTGCTTCACCCTGGGGCTGCCCTCACACCACAGCCACCTCTGCTCCTGGCTCCCCACCCAGAGGGCTCGCAGGGCAGGAGAGCCCTGGCTCGTGGGTCTCGGTGTGGGGCTGGATGGAGACATCAGAGCGCGGCCCCCCCGCACCCCGCGGCAGCTCATTAGCGGCGCTGTGAATCGCAACGGCTGAAAAACTCAGCCAGAGCCGCTTTCTAATGGAGAAACACTTCATAATATTTGGTGTTGGAGAAGAAAACAAGGATCTGCTGATGGCAGCATGTCCTCCCTCGCCGTCTGCAGGCCCTGCTGCCTGCATGGCTGCTGGCAGCACCTTCTCCTTCCCACTGCCCCCTCCGAGCACCTGAGCTGGGGGTAACCCCACGTGCCTGGCACTTGCTCCTGTCACCACATGGAAAGCCAGGATGCTGGCACTTCACAGGGCTGAATGTTGCCCTGGAATCTTCCCAGCCTTCTCAGCTGGTTCCTGTGAGGTAGCCCCCAATGCTCTGCTGGTTGTGAGGTTGCAGAGGGGATCTTGACGCTGTTCTTCTCCCTGTCCCCACAGATGAGCCCGCAGGGGCATCCCGGCAAGATGCCGAGGCTATGGGGCGGGTGCTGAAATGATGAAGGGCTACCATGGGGAGCGTAGCCAGACACAGCCCTCCTCCGGCCACCGCTGCCGCTGCATCCCCGAGAACTGCGAGCATCCCGCTGACTACATCCCGCACGGCCCCGAGGGCCGGCCGCCGTACCTGCTCAGCCCCAGCGAGCCGTGTTCCCTGGAGCATCCCTACTGCCCCGGCGCGGGCAGCGAGTGCCCGGGCGGGCCCCTGAGCGAGCCGCCCTCGGCCAGCGCCAGCAGCACCTTCCCGAGGATGCATCACGCGCAGCAGCCCTACGACTCCTGCGACGAATGCATGGCGACCGCCCACCCTGCCAGCAAGATCAACCGCCTGCCCCCCACGCTGCTGGACCAGTTCGAGAAGCAGCTGCCGCTGCACCACGACGGCTTCCACACGCTGCAGTACCCCCGGGCCGGCGGCGCCGAGCCCCGCAGCGAGAGCCCCAGCCGCATCCGCCACCTCGTCCACTCCGTCCAGAAGCTCTTCGCCAAGTCCCACTCCCTGGAGGCGCCGGCCAAGCGGGACTACAACGGCGCCAAGATGGACGGCCGCGGGGACGGCTACCACCACCACCACCACCACCACCACCATCACCACCACCACCACCAGTCCCGCCACGGCAAGCGCAGCAAGAGCAAGGACCGTAAGGTGGACTCCCGGCACCGGTCCAAGATGTTGGGCTGGTGGAGCTCCGACGACAACCTGGACAGCGACAGCAGCTACATGGTGTCCGGCCGGCACGCCGCCGACCAGGGCACCCAGTACTGCGTGGACGCTCCCGAAAGTGCCTTCAGAGACTTGACCTTGAAGAGTCTAAAGGGCGGCGGGGAAGGAAAATGCCTGGCCTGTGCCGGCATGTCCATGTCTCTGGACGGCCAGACGCTCAAGAGGAGCGCCTGGCACACCATGACCGTCAGCCAGGCCCGTGAAGCCTATCCCAGCGCCGGCGGCACCGAGAAGACCTTGATGCTTCAGGAAGCAAAGGCCAAAGACAGAGCGTACCAGTACCTGCAGGTGAGGGGCTGGGCAGGGTGAGGGGACTGGGGCTGACTGTGCTGTGGGGTGAGCCAGGGCTGGGACCCTCCATCCAGCAGCCTGGGGATGCTCCAGCTCTGCTTCATGTCCCCAGCACTGGTGCCCCATTCCCAGGGTCCTGTTCTGGTCCCCGATGTCCCCTTGAAGTCCATCTGCTGCCTCCTGCCCTGTGCTGCATTTGGGGTCAGAGCAGCTCTGTCAGCTCAGGGCCACCAGCAGCCCTGTGCCTGCTCCCTTCTCACTGCTTTTATCCTGCCTGTGTGCCTGGCTGGGTGCCACTGCCTGCCTCATCACCAGGCTCCCTTCTAGGTCACCCCCCTTCCAATTAAAAGCTAATTAACTCTTCTCTCCCTTTCCTGGGGGAAGGAGACAGGGAGCAGCAATGCTGTGCTGGCCAGGGTGGGGGTGGCCGGGGCCTGTCTCCGCTGGCAGCGGGGGCATTGGGGCAGGGTGCTGGCCCCATCGCCCTGGCTGGGGGCCCCAGGGGACACCATTCCCCTGCCACTGCCCTGTAAGGACCCCGTGGTGCTGGCGTCAGCAGCACGTGGTGGAGCTGGTGCCCGATACGTCAGGAGGGTGCTGTGCTGGCATGGGTGGGATTTGGCCCAGACGCTTCTGCCAGAGGGGCCGTGAGGTGGGAGCTGCGGCGCCGCCCCGCGTTGTGGGAATGGGGAGCTGTGGCTGTTAGCAGGCATCTGCTCTCCTGGATTTTGGGGCTTTCCAAACGGGTCAGAGCCCCCAGGGTCTCTCCCTGCTGCTCTGGGGTGCATGGGGAGGACAGGGGAGCCGGGCACACGTGGTGGATTTGGGCTGGCACGTGGCCTGGCTCTGCATCCTACCTGTGGGACCCCGGCCACCGCATCCTCCCACGCTTGCCTCCTGCTGCAGGTGCCGCAGGACGAGTGGAGCGGGTACCCGGCCGGCAAGGACGGGGAGATCCCGTGCCGGCGGATGCGCAGCGGCAGCTACATCAAGGCCATGGGCGACGAGGACAGCGCCGACTCGGACATCAGCTCCAAAGTGTTGCCCAGGGCGGCCACGCGGCGAGACAGCTACCGCCGCTCCTCCAGCGCCGACCAGGCCAGGACCAAGTAAGGGCTGCTGCCTCCCAGCCCCGTCCCAGCTCTGCAGGAAGCGGCGGGGACATGGGCCAGGGCTCCCTGGGAGGACAAGTGGCATGTCCCCACTCACGGCACTGTCCCTGCTCACATATTGTCCCCGCTCACAGCTCAGTCCCCAGCGCAGCAACGCCCAGCCCTGTCCCTGCTCTGTGTCAGGGCACTGGGGGGGACATGGCCATGCTGAGCTTTTGGGGGGGACCCGCTGCCGCAGCCACATGCAGACCGTGGGGAGAAGAGGCATGTTCAAAGGGGGATGAGTGAGATGTGCTCCAGTCCCAGCAGGTGACAGTTTTGGGGGCAGTGAGGAGTGGGGACAGCAGCAGTGGCCAGCGGGGGAGGATCGCTGCGGCTGCGTTTCCCAATGCTCTGCTGGAATGTGTTGCTTCTGGTGCGATCCCTTCTATTCCCACTGTCTCTCATTAGGTTTGCAAGTAGGCACTATTCTGATTCATATATCTGTAACTGTCCCAGCTGCTGCACGCCACCGCGAATGCTCCCGCGGGGACAGAGCTACGGGCGCTCCTTCACCACCGGCCAGGTACGTTCTGTGCCTCAGCTTCCACAGGGCTGGCCGGGGCAGGGATGTGGTGGATGTCGCTCTGAGCATCCCTTGCCCTGCCTCAGCCTCACCCACCGCTCTCCCCAGATCAACGACGAGCTCAACCACCAGTTTGAGGCCGTCTGCGAGTCGGTTTTCGGCGAGGTGGAGTCGCAGGCCGTGGAGGCGCTGGACCTGCCTGGCTGCTTCCGCATGCGGAGCCACAGCTACCTGCGGGCCATCCAGGCAGGCTGCTCCCAGGACGACGACTGTCTCTCACTCTTCTCCATGTCGGCCCCTCCTGGGCCGCCCATCACCAGCAGCATCCTGAAGCCCAGCACTTGTGAGTCCTGGAGGGTGGCGAGGGCTTGGCCGCGTGAGGGAACCCCACATCTCCCTGCCCGCTCACCTGGGCACCTGCCAAGGGCTGCTGCTGCCCTCCTCCTGGCCCGTGATCCCCATAGTGCCCAGGACAGGGTGTGAGCATCCTGCTCATCATGCAGTCCCAGTCAGGGGGCTGCTCTATGTCCCCAGCACCCATTCGCCATCCCCTCCTTCTTTCCACTTCTGTCCCCATCTCTGCCCCTTGCTGGGTGCTGCAGCAATGCGGCCAGTGTGGGTTTGGGGTGTTTTCCAATCCCAAAAGCTGGTCAAACAGCCCCGCTGAGCTCCGGCCCCTATATAACCCAGCTTAGGGGCAAACCCTGTGGGGTCATGATCCCCGTGCTGTGGGAGGAGATGGGCAGCATTCCCCGGGGCCCCTGTTCGTGGCGGGAAATGAGCAAATGTCTGTGTTTTCACGTGCCTTTTCATCCTGCGCCTCTCCCACAACAGCCTTCAGTTACAGAAAAGCTCCACCTCCCATCCCTCCAGGAACCAAAGCCAAACCTCTCATCTCCGTCACGGCGCAGAGCAGCACCGAGTCCACCCACGAGAGCTACCTGCCCAGCGAGGTCGCCCGCAGCCCCGCCTGGTCCAAAGATGCCGCGGCCCGCTGCAACTCGGCCGAGAGCCTGGAGAGCTCCAAGGTGACGGCCGTGGCCCTCGACCTGCCCCCGGTGCAGCCCCGTGCCGCTCCCAAGCCCTCCACACTCATCATCAAGGCCATCCCAGGCCGGGAGGAGCTGCGGAGCTTGGCTCGGCAGAGGAAGTGGCGTCCCTCCATCGGCGTGCAGGTGGGCTCCTGCCCGAGTGGTGTGGGCTGTGCTGAGCCACTACGCTGCGTTTTGGGGCTGCCCTCCAGCGCTCTCTCTCTGCCCCTCGGCAGGTTGAGGCCGTCTCTGACTCGGATACGGAGAGCCGGAGCCAGAGGGAGTTCCACTCCATCGGGGTGCAGGTGGAGGAGGACAAAAGGTACCACATGGATGGGCTGGGCTGAGACCTGCCACACTCGCTGCACTGGGGCACTGGGTTCCCAGGGGCTTCCTGAGCTCCACACACCACAGCTACCCCGCAGCAGCTTTCCCCTCTGCCCTCTGGCTGAAACCCCAAAGCTCAGCACCTTCCCCATCCCAGGCTAGCTGCCCCCACCTGGGTGGGATTTGCCCTTTCCTTTGTCCTTGCTGCTGCCCAGGGAAAGGGCTGCTCTATTCCTTCCCTCTGCTGGGTCTCCTCCGCTGGCCTCAGCCCTTAGCTTTGAGCCCACGCCAGGTGCAGATGAACCTTTGGGCATTTCTGTAGCTAACCATGACATTTTGGCTGGCATGGGAACGCCAGGTGTGCCAGAACCTGCATGCCCTGCGGGAGGGGAGCTCCGGCATTGTGCCCATGCAGCCTGGTGCTCCTCTCCATCCCCGGTCCAGCGCTGGTAGCCATGGAAACAGGCTGAGAGCAGAGGAGACGAGGGACCGGCAGATCACAGCTGCTCAGGGTTGCGCCTGTGGCCCTGAATGCTCTGGGATCCACCCCGGCATTCCCAACCCCATCCCACCTGTGGGTGCCCCTCACCCTGCCCCTGCCACTGACGGGGACATGGGACAATCCCTGCTGGCCACGAGGATCCCAACGTTCTCATTGTCTCCGCAGGCGAGCGCGCTTCAAGCGCTCCAACAGCGTGACAGCGGGCGTGCAGGCGGACCTGGAGCTCGAGGGCTTCACGGGCCTGGCCGTGGCCACCGAGGACAAAGCCCTGCAGTTCGGGCGGCCCTTCCAGCGGCACTCCTCGGAGCCCGAGTCGGGCCGGCAGTACGCCGTGTACAAGACGGTGCACACGCAGGGGCAGTGGGCGTACCGCGAGGATTACCAGCTGCAGTACGACACGGTGGAGGTGCCCCGGCGCGACGCCTGGATCGAGCGGGGCTCCCGCAGCCTCCCCGACTCCGGCCGCGCCTCCCCGTGCCACCGCGACGGAGAGTGGTTCATCAAACTGCTGCAGGCAGAGGTGGAGAAGATGGAGGGCTGGTGCCAGCAGATGGAGAGGGAGGCCGAGGACTATGACCTGCCCGAGGAGAGTGAGTCGGGTGGGGTGTCGCAGCAAAGAGAGGGGTGGGGATCCTGCAGAGCTGGGGGGCCACAGTCATTGTTCTGCAGTGCTCCCGCCTTGGAGCATCTTTGCTGCCAAGGCTAAAGAGGTTGGGTGAGGGCAAGAAACACTGTGAAACCCTCTGGGGCTGTGAAGGGGAGGAAAGACACCATGTGAGCAGTTTGTGACTGTCTGCTCTCCCCCCCAGTCCTGGAGAAGATCCGGAGTGCTGTGGGCAGTGCCCAGCTCCTCATGTCCCAGAAGGTGCAGCAGTTCTACCGCCTCTGCCAGCAGAACATGGTGAGTGTGAGTGTGGGCAGGGTGCCAGGGGTCAGCTGTGGTGGGGAGGGGGTGTCCCATACTCTCAGCCAGTGACTATGGACCACCGTGGAGGAGAGCCCCCAGCACAGGGGGCTGGGATGGCCCCATGGCCAGCAGAGCCAACATCCCACTGAGGGATGAGGATGGCACTCTGTCCCTCTGTCCCCACAGGATCCCAACGCATTCCCTGTGCCCACCTTCCAAGACCTGGCTGGCTTCTGGGACCTCCTGCAGCTCTCCATTGAGGATGTCAGCATGAAGTTTGGGGAGCTCCAGCAGCTCAAGGCCAATGGGTGGAAGATCATGGAGCCCAAGGTAAGGGCAGGGCTCTGCCACTGGCACTTGTACCTGCCACCTCTTCCTCCCTCCTCACCCCCAAGCACATCTGCACCCAAACCACTGCTGGGCTCTCACTGGTGGCTGCTTTTAGCAAACCCTTAAAAACAGAGCTGGGAACAAGCAAAGCTAGAGAGAGGCTGCTGTCCCACTGATGTATCCCAGCACGGCACGGATAAAGGATGGGCAGCCCCGCCTTGCAACCTGTGGGAGGGTCTGCGGAGCCTCTCACGGCGGCTTGAGCCTGCTGGGATGCCCATTCCTGCGAGGTCCCAGCCTGAAGCCCCTGTTGTCTGTGCAGGAGGAGAAGAAGGTGCCTCCCCCGATACCAAAGAAGCCGCCGCGCTCCAAGGTGCACCCGGTGAAGGAGCGCTCCCTGGACTCGGTGGACCGGCAGCGGCAGGAGGCCCGCAAGCGGCTCCTGGCAGCCAAGCGAGCCGCCTCCTTCCGCCAGAGCTCGGCCACCGAGAGCGCGGACAGCATCGAGATCTACATCCCCGAGGCGCAGACCCGGCTGTGACCGCAGCCTCCGCTTTTCTACCCGGACTGGACGGCGCGGCCGTAGCTCACTGTGATGGGGGCCGCGGGGACACCCTGGGGCAGCTCTTGGCCCCACTCACAGCTTCTCTCTTTTCTATCTTAGCCCTTTCGTGGATCCGACGGCGGGCGAACGCAAAGCCCGGTTCTGCCCCATCCCCTCGCCCCGCTGCCCGCATGCCCCTGCCAGCCTCTCCTGGGGTCCGGGGCTCTCCCTCCCTCTGCCCTCCCTGGGGCTGTGTCCCAGCTTTCTGTCCCCTTCCCACTGCCCAGCCCTTCTGCACACCCGCCCCTGCATCCCAACCCAAGGAGAGGTGACCTTCAGCACCCGGCCCCGCCGGGCTGGAGGGGAGGGGGCTGCAGGCAGGCCCCCCCGCCTCTCTGTACTCAGTGCAATCCCCTGGTGTGTGGCGGGGACGGACCCCCAGCCCCTGCCCAGCCGCAGCCCCCCCAGCCCTGCTCTGCCGGCATGAGGCTTTGGGACATGCTGGGGACAAAGGGGTCCCCTCGCTGCTCCCCCCGCCTGCGGCTCAGGTGCCGTGGGGACCCAGGGCTCCCTTCCCTATATACATATATAAATATAACCCAAGGAATAAACCAGAAAACTACACGTGACCAGCGCTGTGTCCTGCCTGGTGGGACGGGCCAGAGCAGCAGATGAGGCCCCCGGTCACGGCGAGCCGCCCTGCTTCCCTCGCACGGAGCATCGCCACGCGCTTCTCCCCTTCCCGCTCAGCCCTCCTGCCCCTCAGCCCACCCCTCATCTGTCCGTCCTTCCCTCCTGCCAGCCTGGAGCCCGGGAGCACCTCTGCAATGTGGCACTAGCCAGGGACAGGCAATAGTCCCCCCGTGCCTTGCTGCAGGTGGGAGATGCTCCCCCAGTGAGCCCACCTGCAGTGACAAGGACCACACTGGGCTTGGCACCAGTGGGTGGCACCGGGGTGTGGACATGGCCAGCAGCTGTCCCTTGAGTGTGGAGGTAGAGACGCCCTCAGGGGGACACCCCTTCCCCCTGAGCTCCCGGAGCCCAGCGGGATGGGACACCCCAGGACAGGGCTGTCACGTACCTGATGCCTCTCAGGGCCAAGGGACACCCTGGCATGTGGCTGTCCCCAGCTCCCCCATCACTGTGCACAGAGCCAGGAACAGGGTGGAGAGCTCCCCCGAGGGCAGAGCAGCGCGGTGGGGCAGGAGGCTGCATCTGCCTCATGGCTGTCCTTAACCCCGTCCTCCAAACCTCCTGTCCCCCTCAGCGTCCCTTTTGGTGGCAGAGGGGGGAGGACCCACGCCCGTCCCTCACTCTGCCGCGCCAGCAGCCCCACGCAGCATCACCAGCCCCCCCACCCAGGGCAGGGCCAGTGGGTGCCAGGTAGCTCCCGAAATCTGGGGCCAAACCTCGCCCAGGCCCTCCGGCAGGGCGGTGGGATCAGAGGCAGCTGGGGGACGCCTCGCTGGGGTCCCTCGCTCCTGGGGGCCCGTCGGTGCTAATAAACACCTCCGTGACGGCAGCACCCACTCAGCCACCCCAAGCCCTCCCCCACCCCACTCCCCCTGCACCCCCAATTTAGGGATGTGCCTGGGAAGGGCCCCCGGCCCCCGCCCCGGCCAGCGCCGTGCAGTGACCGTGACACGTGGCTCCCTTTTTATTGTAACGAACCGCCGCAATTAATAAAGATGACTTTGGTTACTCCGGGCCAGCGGCCACTTCCCTGCGGGGACATGGCCGGCACCGGGCTCGCCTTTCACCTGTCTCCCGTCCTTTTGTGTCCGTGGGGTGGGGAATGCACGCCTGTGGGGTGGGAAATTGGTGAGAGGGGTTTTTGCAGGTCTCCTCGTGGAGCTCCCCATGGAAACCTCCCATGGGTCTCTTCCAGGGGGTCTCTGCCTCCGAGTCCCTCCCCGTGGATGTCCTCCTGTGGGTGTCTCTCTGTGGATCTGTCCCCGTGCCTCCCCTGTGACTCCCCACGTGAGTCTCCGCTGTGACACCCCCGTGGGTGTCTCTCCGTGACACTCCTCGTGACTCCTGCATGACATCTCCCGGTGGCCAAGACACCCTCTGTGATTTCTGCGTGTCTCTGAGTCGTCCCCGGCCCTCCCCTGGGACTCCTCCCTGTGTGTCTCCCAATGGGTGACACCCCGTGACTCTCCCCGGGGGTCTCTCCCTGCGGGTGTCTCCCGTGGCTCCCCCCGTGACACCCCTTGTCCCCTGCATGACTCCCCCTCGTGTCCCCTCCATGCCCCCCTTTGTGTCCCCCCCGTGTCCCCCCACCACTCCCCCTCTGAGCGGGGCCGGGCTGCGGTCCCTGCGGACCCGGGCGGGGGTCCCTGCGCGGCCCACGCGGGTCCCCGTTCCCTGCGGCCATTGTTACCCGGCCGGTAACCGCCGCGTCCCGCCCCCGCAGGCATGTGGTCCGTGCTGTGGGCGGCCGTGCGCTCCAAGGCCCCGTACGTCACCTTCCCGGTGGCCTTCGTGGTGGGGCTGGTGGGCTCCCAGCTGGAGTGGTTCCTGCGCGGAGACCCCCCTGCCACGGCCCAGGAGGAGAAGAGCATCTCGGAGCAGCGGGAGGACCGCAAGCTGCAGGAGATCGCGGGCGAGGACCTGACCAAGGTGGTGAGCCTGAAGGACAAGCTGGAGTTCGCCCCTCGGGCCGTGCTCAACAGGAACCGGCCCGAAAAGAGTTAATAAAGGGTGATTTGGGCAAAGGCGGTGCCCCTGGAGCTGGGGACTCCCCTGACACCTGCACTGCTTCCACCAGCCTCCCTCTGCGCCTGCTGCTCTTCACCGGAGGGTCAGGTTTGCCACCCCGTGGATTGGCTCCAGGTACCCAGAGCTCGGTGGCAGAGCGGGCAGGGAGCCCCCTCATCCCCCCGTGTGTGGAAATGGAGAGAGGCTGAAACTCCTCAGCTCTCGCCGGGCCTGGCTCCTGCACCGCAAAACACTCTCGGCCTGGTTCCACCTGTGTCTCCTCAGGTTTGATTTCTGCCATGGTGTGAAAGTAGAAGTGTGGACCTGAGTGCCATGGGATGGGGTCAGGCTGACCGCCAGTGACAGGAAGAACTGCTGCCCTGCTTGCAGATCCCCTGTGGCTCTTGATGAACCCCAATACAGCCCCACGCCACAATGTACTACAGCAGCCATGGAGCTCTCTGGGGACCCTCTTCCCTGCATCATCCCACCCAGGAACAGTGACAGGGGGAGCTGAAAGTCTTGGTCCTGCTCCGTTGTGGTGCTCTGAGCGTGGCGATGTGTTGGGAATGGGGACATCTCTGCCCTTTGCACAATAAACTCCTGTCAGTTCTCGGGCCTCTGTGTCTCCTGCATCAGCACAGCCCCAGCCCTGTCTCAGAGCATGTCTCTGCTCCCTCCGTGTTCAAGAAGCAGCTGCTGCAGTGGCACAAATGCCATTGCTGTCCCTGGCCTGGCACTGCCCTGCAGGCCTGGCAGCAGGGTGGTGGGCAGGAAGGAGGAGGAGGCACCAAATTCCCGGCCTGTGCTGTGGCTGTGCCTCCCTCCCAGCTCCCCCAGCTGCGTCATCTGCTTCTGTTTGACCTCTCTGTCTCGAGGAGAAGGGCTGTGACAACACAGGGTGGGGTCCCAGGGGACGGGGGTCCCACCGGGGTGCTGAGCAGGGAGAGGCTGGCAGCAGGCCCTGGGGCCAGTGGCTGCTGTCCCCTCCAGGCTCAGGCATTGCTGGCACAGCAGGGACAAACGCCAGCCAGAGCTGCCTGAGCCGGGCCAGGGCCGGGGTTATCGCTGCCTCCTGGCTTGTTTTTTCCCGTGGTGCCTGAGCAAGGTCCTGGCTCTGTCCCGGCCCGGCCTTCCCCTCCCGGGGACGATAAATCCTAAATCTGCCGTGCCGGTGCGAGCGCTGAGGTCAGCAGGCAGTCAGCATTGACACCGAGCTGTGCTGTGCCCCAGGGCCATTCCTGCCCCGCTGACAGCTTTACTGCGCTGCTCCCGGCTCTGTTTGCTGCCCGAGCTGCTGTCCTGGGCTGGACTGCTGCCCTCAGCTGGGCTCATGGCCCAGCACCGCCGGGAACGCTCTGACCTTTGCTGCGAGGGCAGCTGAGCCTCGGGAGAAGGTGCAGGAGGAGCCTGGGTGTGATTTAGAGCCCTGTGCCACTGCCACCTCCTGCACTGGGGCTCACAGTGCCCACCACGCTGTCCCCTTGGCAGGCTGGCACTGTCCCCTGAAGCAGCCCCTTCCCCTTTGTCTCCTGCTTTCCCAGCCAGGCTGTGGGGTGCCGGCCGTCCCCTATTGTGTGCTGGGGTGGGAATGGTCCTGTTCCTTCTCCCAGCTGGGACCGGCTCGGAAGCTGTCTCTGAAATGCCTTTGTTCACCCCGCGCCGGAGCGGCTCCCCCGGCTGTTTATGACCCATTGATCCCCTGGTTCCCAGGCCCGGCCGGGCACAATCGGGCTCTGGGGGGGCCTCGCTGCCCCATTTCCTGCCCCAGCCCCACACAGCGTCGCTCGGGGAGCTGCTCCAGCACAGTGCTGGAGTGATGTCCTGGGTAAGGACTCAGCCCTGATGCCCAGCTTGGGCATCGATGGCACCTGGCGGGCAGCCCCTGCCCTGCTTGCGTCCCCTGCCCGTGGCACTTCCAGCTGTTTTCCGTGTGTCTGGGGACTCCCGTCCGTCTGCCGGCGCTGCTGCAGGTCTGTGGATTCCTGCAGGCGCTGGGGCAGGGCTGAAGCCGCTTCCCAGACCCGTTGCCTTTCTCCTAAGCCTTCAGTGCTGTAAACCCACCCTTCCTCCCATTGAATCCCAACAATGTGCCGCTTGGGAAGTGCCGGCGGGACAAGAATAGGAGCGGGCAGCTCTCAGGGCTGGGGTGAGCAGCCACGGCGGCTCATGGAGAGCCAGAGGAAGCTTTGCTGAATAAGCCATTATGGTAAAACCCTGCCCTCCCGAGCCTGCACTCAGCCACTCACGTGCAAATGCTGTCTGGTGCAGGGGGTTTGTGATCCAGCTGTTCCCAGCACGGCACAGCTGGGCTCTGCTGTGGAAGCCCTGCCTGCAGTGAGCCTGTCCCCAGACAAGGAGTCCCGTGCTTGGCCAGGGGGCCAGTGTTTGGTGTGAGAGCATCCTCCCAGGCTTGTCCAGCTTCAGGGATGCCCCTGCATCTGGGGCTGGCTGTGAATGCACGGTGCCATGGCTCAGGGGTTGAATCCAGCAGCCACAAGTACTCCCAGTCCCAGCCCAGCCTGTGGTGGCTGTGCCCCAGGCTCACAGGGGGTCAGGGTGACTGCAGTGCTTTTGGCATGTCCTGAGGGCAGCTGCAGCTTCCCGACGGACCCTCTGTCCTGCCCAGGTCCTGCATTGCTCCTGGAATCCATCATGAGCAGCTCGTTGGAGGAGCAGGTGGTGGTTTCCTCAGGCAGGATGCTGGCAGCGAGCTGTGCCCCAGCTCACTGTGGGGACAGTGACATCCCCCTGGCCATCCGGCACACCTGTGTGGCTGCTCTGGATGTCCGGTTAGATCAGAGCAGGGATGCTCCAGCTGTGCAGGGCTGGGGACGAGGTGACCCTGTGCTGGCACCGGGATGGCCCAAGGCCGTCTGGGCCCTTCCTGCAAGGCCTGGAGTGATGATGCTTTGGGAGGAGAGGAGCAGGGTGGGAGCTGGCAGGGGGAGCAGGGGCTGGCAGGGACTCACTCTGGTGTCCCATCCTGGTGCAGTGCAGCGACCCCAGGACACCCTGGACATGGCCACAGTGGGGTGGCCCTGGGACAGCACGGTGTCCCCACAGCCCCGGGGCACGGCGGGTGCTCACCCCGGCTGCGCTGGAGAGCAAACACAGCATCCCCTCAGCGTGTCTCCCACAGCCCCTGGAGACTTCTGCTCCCTCCCAGCCCAGGCTTTTCCCAGGCTCTGGTTTTGCCCTTTTCATGAGAGCTGCCAAGTCTTTCCCAGCCTCCACATCTCACTTCCTGCTATGGCTCCCTCCATGCTGCTCCTGGAGGCTCCTTCTGTGGCCAGAAAAGGCCCTGAAGTGCCGTGGGAGAGGAGCAGCTCTGCTCTACACCAAGTCACATCCCTCGAGCCATAGCTGGGGACAGCTACAGGGGAACATTTTCCCTTCCCATTCAGCACTGGCTCTTCCTGCAGGTACAGCTCAGGCTTGATTCCCTATCCCCAGCACTCCGGACCACTGTGGGTCCTTGTTTTTAGGCCACACGGATCTTCCCATGCCACAAAAAGCCCCTGGCTCTGCAGGCAGCAGCCTCTGCTCGCCTGGTGTTGCATCAGGATGATGCCCTGAGCTGCTGGCAGGGTTAGGAGCCATGCCAGGGTGGGCACAGGGTGCTGGGCACTGCAGTCCTGGTGCCTCCACACGAGGAAACGGCCGGGGGTGAGTGACAATGTCAGGATGCAGCTATTGAGTGCGTTTCCTCCCTCCTGCAGTTCTCACACAGGGCTGCATTGTCTGCCATGCCCATGCATGGAGGGACCCTAGTGGAGGGCTAAATATAACCCCAGGGAGGAAGGGAGCTCCGTGGGGTTTGCTTTTCCTTCGCCGTGCACCTCTGGCAGCAGATGGAAAGGGCAGGATTATTCCTGGTTTGGGGTTGCCCCAGTGGTGGCTACTGTGGGCACAGAGTGCTGGGGTCAGGGCTCTGTGCCCGGCCTGGGAGGATGCTCCTGACTGCTCCCACTCCCCCTGAGGACACACCTGGGCATTGACAGGGCCCTGTGGGCAAGTGTGGCCCTGCTGTGGCCCTGCCTGGCACCCTCCTGCCCAGCTCTCTGCCCTTCTTCCCCCTCAGCTGTGATTCTGCTCCCACCTCGGCTCTTCCTGAGTGGGTCAGATTTAGACACTTGCTGTTTGCTGTATGCTGGGAAAGGTTAAAAATAAACTCCTTGGTCTTTGGCCAGCACCTCAGGCAGAGCTTTTCAGGCAGGACAGCCCTCTGTCCCAGGCCATGGCAGAGCTGAGCAGGGTGCCTGGCATGGACTAGTCCTAACTGGAAGGAGGGCAGAAACCTCCCTGCAGAGGAGTCCCAGGGCTCCTGGGGACTGTGACTGGTGTTAGACCAACATCCCCAGCAGGAACTGGGGTTCTGGGGAGTGTGTGGTCCTTCCAGGGCTGGCAGAGCTGCCTCAAAGTGTTTCCAAACTCTGGGGGTGCCCATGGGAGCCTCTCACCACAGCCCCCAGGCGCCTGTGCCAACATGGGGCTCAGCATCCTCATCCAGGGCCGGGTGTTGGGGGAGTGAGTGCCGTTCCCACGAGGGACCAGAGGGACTTGTTTACTCAGGAGGGAGTGTGGAGGTGTGAGAAATGCCACTGTCTGTCCCCAGGCTGTGCCAAAGGGCTCCGCCAGGCCAGCCTGGGCTCTTATCAGCTCCAAACTTTTATTTGCCTAAGGGCTGCCCGCCCACCTTGTGGGAGGCTGCTGCCAAGCGCAGCCCTGCTGCTGCCCCCTCCCCAGCCTGGCCCGCAGGTAAGCCCCTCGCTGTTGTTGTTGGCAGCACGTCCCGGCGGCGTGGGGTCACTGCAGCTGCCCCGAGGCACTTTGTCACAACACGGGAACAATAGTGGGACACGGAGCTGTGTTTGTGCAGCGCCTGGGGCTCTGCACTATCCAGGCAATGGTGGGGGGGGGGTCTCGGCCGTCTTGTTTTCCACCTTGCAGGGTCGCTCGGAAAAGCGTGATGCTCCCCCCGTGCCAACAAAAATAGGAGTTCTGGAGAGGGGAGGTGACCCGGGGACACTGTGGTGGGTAAACATGGCACGGCTGCTCCCTTCCCTTTCACTCACAGAGTGTTTCGTCCTGACCCAGCACACTGGGCTGCTCCTCCAGAGCTGCAGGGCTCTGCTGGCACCTGGGGAGCACTGGCATGTGTCCCCCTCATTGTGCTGGCGTGGCCTGGCAGGTCCCAACTGGGCAACCATGGGAGCAGGGCAGGGTCCTTCCACAGCAGATGTACCCCAGCATCCTCCAGGAGGGCACAGGGAAGAGCTGGGAGCTGGTGGTGTGCCCAGACCCCCACCCCAGAGGGTTTCACCCCCCTTGTTCCCAGCAGGGAGGAAGCCAAGGGTGGGCTCAGCTCCCAGCCCAAGGGCAGCACTGCTGGGTGCCTCCCTCCTCATTTCCTCCAGTGGCCGATGGCAGTGATACTGCCCCATATCACCCATATTTCATTTTCTCCAGGGTATTTTTAGCCTGTCCCACCCTCACTGGAGAGGCCCTCGACAGAGAGCAGGCTCTGCTCTGGCCTGGCTTGGCTGGGGAACTAAACAACAGCCCCAGCCACATTGTGTGCCTTTATCTGTGGCTCATTTCCACCTATTATGCAGCCACGAGCAGCTCCATGGCCTCTGCTGGGTTTATCTGCAGTGGAGGGAGAGGGGCTGAGCTCTGCTTTGGGCCACCATGAGCCTGGGACGTGACAGTTCTGTCAAAACCCTGGGTTAGGGCTTGGCTCAGGGGGACAGGAGGCCACAGCAGGGAGGGTTGTGCTTTCAGTGGGTGAGTGGCACCCACAGCACAACTGGGTGTCCACTTTCCCCTTCTCCCCAGACCCATCACCCCCTCCCTCAGCCCCAAACCCTCCTGGAGGCAGCAGGAAGCACAGACACACCTCCTTCACCTTTTCTCATTCATCCAACTTTATTCAACAAGACGCAACACAGAATCTGCCAGGGGAAGGGAAACAGTGCTGAGGGCAGTGCCCACACCCCACCCTCACACCTGGGTCACACAGGACCTGCAGCCCCTTGGTCACAGCAGGACAATCCCCTCTCACAGCATCAGTGGGCTGGTGAAGTCAGGGTGACAGCTCCTGTGACAAGTTTGTCCTTCCACCCCCCCCGCCTCCCCAGCCCCTCAGCCCACAGCAGGAGATGACTAGTGCAAAGCAATAAAAACCCCAAAACCCCCAAACTATCAGGTGCTGGGCTGATTGCTCCCTAAACCCCACGGGGCTCCAAGGCACATGGCCAGGCTGGACACGGCTCCCCAAAGTCCCTGCAAACTGCACCTTTAAGGCAGAAACTCCGTGCTCAGCCCAGCAGGTTAAAAATAACTTAAAGGCACACATCCCATGGGAAAGAGCCCAGGGCCGGGAGGGGAGGAACTCACACGCCTGGGTCACCCACGGTGACCCTGCAGCCATTGGTGACAACAGAGCTGGCTTAACCCCTCTGTGTCCCATGGGGAGGGGGCAGCTTCTGCAGCAAACCCTGGGCAGGTGCCAGGGCCACCGGAATGGGATGGGGCTGGTGGCCAGGATCAGTCAGCGCTGCCCCAGCCCAGCTTTTCCCGGCAGTCCCCGGCTCAGCCTGCTCCGTGAGGAGGCTGGAGACGAGCAGCTTCCCACGGCTGCACTCCTGGCTCTCGTGCTGGCCGAGGCTCTGGGGTCTGGTTGAACCACAGCTCCCGATGGCCAGCAGCCTGCAGCCATGGCCTCGGGGACAGCCTGTTCCACGGCGTGGCTCCAGAGCTTTCTCCCTTTCCCACGGCAAGGCACACAGGACACGGTGTCCCGGGGAACTTCGTGCAGTTTCCTTCCTTGCAGGGTCTATGGGGAAAACCGGCGAGAGCTCCAGGGCCGTGCTCCCCAGCATCCCCTCCCAGGGCGGGCAGGTCTCCGGAGCCTCCAGAGGGGGACGTGTACAGCACAGAACCAGGCAGGAGACAGCTGCCTGCCCACAGCCAGCACCTTTGCAGGCACAAGGGACCGAGGAATGTCCCCCTGCCAGCCGGGGCCAGCCCGGCACTACACATATTGCTTTTTGGAGGCTGAGCTCCCGGGCCGGCTGCCCGGCTTCTCCTCCGGGGCGGAGGCTTCAGCAAGCCCGGGGGCGTAGGGGTCCGACAGGGGCCTGCTGCCACTGCCCAGTGCCAGGTTCTCCTCGTTGCGGTAGTTGGCCCAGTTCTGCTCGCTGGACAGCTTGTTGTAGGTCTGGTAGGAGGGTGCGTGGCTCTCGGCCATGGGCAGGAAGGGATAGTGCTTGGGCGCGTAGGGACTCGAGACCATGTCATCCACAAAGGTGTCTTGGCTCGGCCCAGCTGGCCCCGACGCCTTCTTGATGTTGCTAAGCAGGTTCTTGCAGCAGAGGTGGAAGAGCTCCAGGAGGTTCAGGATTAAGGAGATCAGGCCCATCACCAGCATGAAGATGATGAAGATGCTCTTCTCGGTGGGGCGGGAGATGAAGCAGTCCACCTGATGGGGACAGGGGTCCCTCTTGCACACGTAGCGGGGCACCATGGAGAAGCCGTACAGGTACCACTGGCCCACGAGGAACCCGGCCTCAAAGATGCTCTTGCAGATGACGCTGGTGATGTACGTCCACATCAGCGCCCCTCGGATCTTGAGCCGCCCGCTCTCTGTCATGTAGATCTTGGACATCTTCTTCTCCAGGGCTGCCAGGGCCTGCTCGATCTTCGGGTCCTTGCTGTGGACAGCCCGAAGCTCGCTCTCCTGCTTCTTCAGCTTCTCCTCCTTCCGGGAGAGATAGACAACGTGGCCCAGGTAAATCAGGGTCGGGGTGCTGACAAAGAGGAACTGGAGCACCCAGTAGCGGATGTGGGAGATGGGGAAGGCTTTGTCATAGCAGACGTTGGTGCAGCCCGGCTGCTTGGTGTTACACACGAAATCCGACTGCTCGTCCCCCCACACGGACTCCCCGGCCAGGCCCAGGATGAGGATGCGGAAGATGAAGAGCACGGTGAGCCAGATCTTCCCAATCACGGTCGAATGCTCCTGGACTTGGTCCAGCAGTTTCTGCAGGAATTCCCAGTCACCCATCTTCTAGGAAGCCTTTGCCTCTGTCAGCAGAGAGAAGACAGCAGGCACGTCAGTGCCCTGGTTCCATGCTGGGGAGCACAGGGCAGATGTGACCACCTAAACCCTGCTTTTTCAGGATATAGCTGCTCTGCAGAGTGTCCCAGCAAACCCTCCGAGGAACATCCCACTTCTGAGGGACGGACGGTTCCAGGCAGCGTTTAGGAGTCCCAGAGGGCTCCTCCTACACAGTGCGGGAACAGGGAGCTGGGAGAGACGGGAATTCTCCCCTCCCAGCAGCACCCACAGCTCGTGGCTCTTCTGGCCCCTCTGGGGACAGCCTGCAGCCAGTGGGGTTTTGGGGCTGCCCAGGGAGCTCAGGGCACCTGGAGAGTGCGCACTGTGGGGCTCACAAATTTGCTGCTGCCCTGGCTTTCCCAAAAAGCAGAGAGCAGGATGGTCTAGAGGGGAAGCACAACCCCTTGGGGTACAGCTGCCACCCCGAAGCCTATTCAGGGCTCACCCCAAACTGAACAGAGAGCGCCCCACCAGCTCCCTTGCTGCAGGGCGACGGACTCCCAGCCCCAGTCCCCTCCCATCGCCAGGGAATCCCCAGCACTGCTCACCACGCTGCTGCCGCTCTCGGGATTCTGGGGAGCCAAGCCCCCAGCCCGGCTGAGAGGGAGCGACAGGGCGGCCGCAGCCCCGGCTCCTCATTAACCGCTGCTAATTAAGCATAGAATTAACGGCTGTGCCGTTAAAGGAAGCCCTGGCAGCGGTGGGGTGCCCCGTCCCCAGCACGGTGTCCCCGAGCGGTCGCGGTGTCCCGGCTGCCCGCACTCACCTCCGCCGCGCCGGGCACGTCCCGCCGGGCTCAGTGCGAGGGGTCGGGCCGGGTGCCTCCGCTTATTCGGGGCCCGGGGAAGCCGGAGGAGGAGCGTGGGCAGGAAACTGGGGGCCGGGGCTTAGCACCGGGCCGGGCCGCGCCGCAGGTGTGCGGGGCCGCCCCCTCCCGCGGCCCCCGGACGAGGGGGCGGCCCCGGCGGGCGGGGCGGGGGCGGCCGGACCCGTCGGGGCCGAAGCTGGGGGGAAGCTCGGTTGCCTCCCGCACTCTGATTACGGCTGCGGGTCCGCCACCGGGCAAACCCGCTGAGCCAGAGACCCCGGGATGCTCCGTTCCCCGCCCGGGGTCCCGGGGATGTTCCGTCCTTGCCCGGACCGCGGCTGCGGCGCTCGTGGTTTGCCCCCGAGGATTCGTGCGGTGCGACGGGCGCTGGGTGGTGCTGGAGCCCCACCGGAGCCCGGCTGCGGTCCCGCATCCCGCCGGTTCCCGGGATGAACCCCGCCGGTTCCCGGGATGAATCCCGCCGGTTCCTGGCCCCCATCCCGCGGGCTCCCGGGCTGAGCCCCACCGGAGCCCAGTTGCGATCCCTCATCCCGTCGGTTCTCGGGATGAAGCCCACCGGAGCCCGGCCCGGAGCTCCCGCGCAGGTTCCAGACGGAGCTTTGCTGTCGGGGGTCTCAGCACACCCCGACACGCTCGTGGGGCTGTGAAATGCCGAGCGGAGCCGGGAACAGCCGACCCTCCGCTAGTGCCGCTTAAGGAGAGATTAAATGGAAATAATTTCTATTTATTGTAATATTTATCAAGGTTTAGTAAATAATTGATGCTCATCCCTCCTTGATTTCCTTGGGGGCCAGCGTGAGGTTCTGCTGAATTAAAGTTTAACGACGCGTGACAAGCTGGGAGAGGCGGAACGGGCGGACGTGAGCTCGGCTCTGGGCTCGACCAACACCCAGCTCAGGCGGAGGAGAAGGACCTGGCTGTGGGCTCCTGAGGAACCTCTGCCAATCCATGTCTTCTGCCCTCACCAGTCCCCCAGTCTCCAGCGTGCAGAGCAGATCTTGGTGTCTCCAAACACGATATTTATTGGACTTTTGGATCTGTAGCTTGTGCTGTGTGTGATGTGCATCTGAGGTGAGGGGGGACACAGAGGCACCAAGGGAAGCAGCAGAGCCAGCGAGGGCTTTTGGGTAAGACATGGCTTGGTGCTTGTGTGAGCCAAGGGAGAGAAATAGCAAACTGGGCAAACTGGGCCAGCAGAACAGTTGCAAACAGACTGAAGCCCCAGTCCTCTGTCATTACTTTGGGTACATGAAGAGAACTCTGGCCACGGAGCCCAGAGTTCCTTTGGTTTCTTGGTACAAAAGAAAGCAGTGCATGTGTGAGGCACGGTGAGCTGGGAGGACTGGCACGCACTGGGTGACACCAGCCCTGCTGGGCACCAGCTGGGGGCACTCACACCCAGCGTGGGAGCAGCAGAGCTGCAGGACCAAGAGAAGCTGCTGGACACAGAGGATCTGTGTGCTGCTGTGATGTCCATGCTTGTGGCACTGCCACCTGCAGAGCTCCAGGGCTGCCCTTGCCTTACCTGTGTCTGCTCAGGCACCCGTGGGTCTCTCTCCAGGGGCATTACTTTGTTGGGTTTAGTCACTTTTCACACAGGTCGACTCTTGAGGGTTCAGGGATTTGCCAGGCTGGAAAAGCCAAGTTGAGGGGAATGTGAACTGGCTGGGATGGGTGAGGTCACAGCTCTTCTCCTCTGTGGAAGAACAGACACACTCAGGCATGGCCACGGGCAGCCAGCACCCACCTGCCACCGAGCGTGTCCACACCACTGGGACACCCAGGGATGTGCCCATGGTCCCAAGCAGGAGAGTTCCCATGGATGTGTCCCCCTCCCTTTACAGCCATCGAGATCCTGCCTGAAGAGTCTGGTGGTGGCACCACTGGTGGTCACCCGTGGTGCCAACCATCCCTGGCACATACCAGGACAGTTCTTCCCCCACCACCCTTCCCAGCACCCCTCACAGAGCAGTCAGGGCTGCCACACACCTCGGCTGGGACTTGTTGTCCTTCTCCTCTGACTTGACGTGGCAGTGGCAGGTGGAGGCCTTGCTGTAGCTGACGGAGCGCTTGGTGGATTTCCTCCACTTCCTCGTCCTCTGCACAACTCGCTTGAAGATGAGGTAGAAGATCTCACAGACGGTGAGGATGATGCAGATGGAGGAGGCTCCGACCATGAAATAGGTGAAGACCCTTTTCTCGGTTGGCCGAGCGATGTAGCAGTCCACGGTGTTGGGACAGGGATCCACGTTGGAGCACTTCACCAGCCGTGGCAAATCGAAGCTGTCCCACATCTTGTGGAGGAGGTAGAGGAACAGGATCTCTATGATAAGCTTGAAGAAGAGGCTGAACAGGTAGGTCCACCACAGCCCGCCGTGCTTCTTGCCCGTGTTGCTGTAGAGCTTGGGGCAATTCTCTCCATTCTTCTCCCGGTTCTTCCTCTCGCGGTCCTCCCTGTAGGCCACGTGCATGATGACCAGGAGGGAAGGACAAGTGACAAAGATGAGCTGCAGGGCCCAGAGGCGGATGTGGGAGATGGGGAAGAAGTGGTCATAGCACACGTTGGTGCAGCCCGGCTGCCGCGTGTTGCAGTCAAAGTCCTTCTGCTCATCCCCCCAGACCTTCTCGGCCGCCACCACGTAGACCAGCACACGGAAGACAAAGACCATGGAGAGCCAGATGCGGCCGAAGGCTGTGGAGTACTTGTTGACCCCGCTGAGCAGCGCCTGCAGCGTTTTCCAATCCATGGCAGCTGAGGGAGACCAGAGTCACCCAACCTGGAGAGGCAGAAGGAGCAATGGGGACACCACTGGGGCTGCACATCTCTCGCTGCACTAACTCTCACCGACCTCTGAACCCTTTCCCCCACAACATTACACTCATCTAGGGGGCTCTTCACCCTTGCAGACAGTAAAGCCCATCCTCACACACTGCTGGTGACAGAGGTGACTCAATCTCTCTGCACTTCCTTTGCTCCACCTGGCCAAGTCCCTGCCACCAGCTCTGTGCCTGATTGTGAGTGCTGGTGCAAACTGGCAGCACGATCTGCTGGAGCAGGCCAGGCTCACCAGCCAAAGGGGAAATGGCTGCTCCTGCAGCGCTGGGGTGCTGGGACATGCCAGGGACCTGTTTTCTCTCTCACAGGTGATACCTGTGGCAGCCCAAACACAGGTGACAGTGGGGCTGCAGAAAGTGAGAGTCCGTGTGTGTCACAGTCTGTGTGTGTCACCAGCATGTCACCAGCATGTCACCAGCATGTCACCCTGGCCAGCGCTCTGCTCCTGCTCCGGCAGCAACGCCGGAGGTGCCTACGGCCAAACCGGCTCTGCAGCTCAGCCTGGGGCTGTCCTGTGTGAGGAGGGAGACATGCTAAGCCTGACCCGGAGCTTTACTGCACCTGGATTTACAAACCCGGCTGGTTTTCACAACCCTCTGGGCTGTGAAGGTGTCTGCCCTGGCAAAGGGATTCACCGGCTTGCTCCCACTTTAAGGAATTGCCTCTGCCTGTTGCCCACCCAGTGCCCTCTGAGACGTACCTGGAGGGGTTCAGGCTCCTTCCCCGCTCACCGGGGGCTGTGGGGTGGGAAGTGTCCAGCACGGGGCATAGCCAGGGCGCGATGGCAGACTGCTGATCAGGGTCCCCTCATCCAGTGCACTGTGGTGTCCCAGGGCTGTGGGGTGGAACAGGACCTGCAGCACTGCCCGGAGCCCATGGAGCACTCTGGGAGCCTCTCCTTGGCCAGGGCCACCCACAGCAAGCCCTGAATCTGTGGCTGTGCTCCCACACTCCTGGCCCAGGGACGCACCGGGAAGGGTGGCTGGGCTGAGCAGCCCCAGGATGGGGTCCCTGGCAGCGTGTCCTAAGTGCCAGGGCTGTGCTTCTGCCCGTGCCCACACACCTTCGCTCCCCACCCCATCTGAAACCAGATCTTCCTCCCTGGCAAACCCTCGGCCGGGAGTCAGGGTGGGGAGCAATCACTGTGTTCCCACCCAGCCCTTGGGTTTAAAACCGGCAGAGGGGAGCTGCTGTTTTGCCCCCAAAAACTGGTGCTGATGGAACCTGGAGACTCTGCATGCCCCCAGTGCCAGCCAATTCACCCACGACCCATCCCTGGTGCCAGTGAGACCCCTCCAGCACCCCCCTGCCCATAACCCACCTGCCCAGCAGCTGCCAGCCCAGCGCTGGCTCCAGTCATGGACCCGCAGCGGGGCAGGAAGGGGACGGGATCTCCGTGCCAAGCCCTGTGCCAATCCCCGTGGCAGCGGGTGTGTGCAGCACGCCGTGAGCCCCCAGGGGCTGCCCAGGGCTGGATGGCAGCCAGGCAGAGCAGGGGCAGCGCTCAGGTGTGCTCAGCTGTGCCGGCAGTGCCCGTTTGCCTCCCGCAGAGCCCGGCACCTTTGCCAGCCCCCGGGATGCCAACCCACTGCGTCACGGCCACGTCCTGCCCCGTGTGGGCGCAGGGCGTTGGACCCGACAGCGCCCTGCTCCCAGCTGGGCTGCAAACTCAGCAGAACCACTTTTCTCGGGGGGGTCTCTGCCTCTTTGGGGTGTGGGACAGAAGTGCAAGGCCTGGGGGGGGGGCCATTGCTGCTCCTCGGGGTGCCACGCTGTGCCATCCCCGTGTATCACCCCATGGGATGGGGACCCCGGCATGGCCTGTGGGGTCCTGGTGTGGCATTGTGTGAGGTTGGTGTCCCTACCTCTGAGCCCACAGTCACAGCAGCCCCAGGTCCCACCTTCCCCCTGTTACACCTCAACACAGCTCCCACCTGCCCCCCGTTACCCCGCGGGGCTGTCCCCCCTCCACCCTGGCAGCCCTGTACCTGTCCAGGTGGGAGAGCCAGAGGAAGGTGTCCGGATGGGATCGGGGAAGCTCCTTGCCAGCCTCAGCCCTCCTGCACACGCAGGGTTTGTCTGAGCGTGCGAGGGGAGGGGAAGGGTGGTTGGTTTGGTTCCCAGTAACTGGGTGAGTCTGGCAAACAGCTCCTGGAGACGTTCTTGCTGCGCACATGCACACACACGCTCGGCTTGAACAACAAAAGGCAGGTCAAACCCCGCAGGGAGATCAGCACGGACGCATTCCTCGGCAGGAAACACCAGCAGCTCCTTCCAGGTGATGTCCCATCCCCTGCAGGGATGGTCTGGGCGCTGCAGACCCAGCCCTGGGCCCACCAGCAAGCACTGCCCAGAGTCCCGCATTACGCAATTGCAACCCACTTTTGAAGTGATTTTGCCTTAGTAATAGTTTTGCAACAGCTCATCGGTATCTCCAACCTACGGGAACCTGCAGGCACCGCCCTGGCGGGGCCGGTGTGGCCAGGTGGGACCTTTCCCACAGAGCAGCTGGCACCAGGGTCCCCGCTCTGCTGCTGCCTCATGTCACACCCCCTGGGACCCGCGAGGTGTCCCTAAGGGGTCTGTCCCTCTGCCCAGAGGTGGCTTCCAGGAGGCTGTGTCAGCTCATCCCACCGGATGTCCCACGGATCAGCCGCGGTAGATGCCGATGTAGCCCGGGCAGGAATGCGCTTCCCTTCCTCACCTGGTTTCTAGAGTGCCCCGAGGATTCCCTGGAATCCTCCGGCACACCCTGGGGCCCATCAGCCGTGCTGGAGCCACCTCGGCACCTGGCCAGGGCCACCCCTCCCGTGGGGACACGTCTGAGGAGCCCCGGGGTGCTTGGTGCCTGCAGAGATTTGCTCCCTGCTCTCCTGGCACACAAGGAGCCGCTTGCCCGGAGGTTTTTTGTCTCCAGGAGGTCAAACAAAGCCAGCGAGGGTTTGCCAGGCTGGGGACAATGGAATGGGAGCCCAGGAGACCCAAAGCAAACCCTGGTGGGAGGCTGGGGGTGCAGGATGGGGTAAGCCTGGAGGAGGGGACAGCCACAGGCACCCCAATCCCGGATGAGAGCCAAGCAGGGGCTCCGGAACCTTCCTTGACCCCGGAGCTGCCCGGATCAGGAATTTGAGCTATGTTGATGCAGAGAGCTGGTGTGGCAGGAGCTCTGCAGGAATCTGGGGGCTGTGGCCTGTGAGGTGAAGAGCCCTGGAGAGAGGGAAGCTGTTGGGAAGCACTGGCAGCTCTGATTCCTTGCAGAGGCAGCTGCTCCCTGCCCCACGGCCAAGCCCTGTAAGGGCCAGGTGAAGAGTGGGGCCAGGTCCCCCTGGGCAGCCTCTTGCCTGCAGTTTTGGAATTTCTGGAGCAGCCCTGTGGTCACGGTGAGAAAGTTCAGGTGCATTTGGCATGGGCAGAAGATCTCCCTCAGGCAGTTGGGCGGGGAGCAGAAACAGCCTGTGCTTTGCAGTGTTGGAAATGCTGAGCTGAGTGTTTGGGTAAATCCATAAATCCATCACGGGGCACGTCCCTGCGCCCACACTGGCAGAGGGATGGTAATGGGGGCACAGGGACAAGGTGTCAGTGTGGTTCTGCAGATCCCAGCTCTTTGGGAGCTTCAGGGGTGTACCCAGGATGTGCCACCCTGCTCCCCCACAGCTGAGAGGCCTCAGTGCCAGATGTGAGCACTGAAACACCCAGTGGCTTAGGGAGGCCCAGCCTTGGATCCTCCATAAAGGAAAAATCCAAACTGTGGAGCTGGCAGATGCCAAACCAGCAGGAAAAGCTCAAACCTAAAACCCTTTTTAGAAGGGTTTTAAATGGAGCATGGCAGGATTCTGTCCCCCTCCAGGGCCACATCCCCTGGGCTTAAATGGAGCATGGCAGGATTCTGTCTGCCAGCAGCTGTCCCCCTCCAGGGCCACATCCCCTGGGACGAGACTCCCCCGCAAGAACAGGGGCAGAGGAGTCATGGGGTCCTGGGAGCTGGCAGCCAGGGTTAGACATAAATCAGAGAGATTCTCCTCAATTCCCAGCAAACAGGCAGGTTTTGGCCAGGGCAGAAACAAACCCCAGCTGGGAAGGCAAATTTACCCCTGACCTGTGCACGCAATCCCCTCCACATCCCTGCCTGGCCTGGAGTTGGTGGTGAGTTTCTTTAAAATCCCCTCACCCCAAATTTAGAAAGTCTTCTGGGACCTTACAAGCAAATACAGCGAATTTCCTGTGTGAGGATGCAAACTCTGGGAAATATTCAGCTTTTATTGTGACACACCCCGTGGTTTGCTGACTCTGGTCCTGCCTCTGCATTCCAGGAGATATCCCAGTACCCAGACCCCCATTTTTGGCACCAGTATCAAAAGAAGCAGCAGAATGCTCCTGTTTTTCTGGCTGACTGCTGCTTATCCCAAGCCTGGATGGTGCAAGACACCCAGAGCTCTGCAATGTTTGCTCTGAGCAAGACAAAACAGCACAACATCATCCAGCAGCTGGATCTGCAGGTGTCTCTCAGTGGGCAGCAGCTCCAGCTGTGCTTTGGTGTGCAGAGCTGGGACAGGATGGTTTTTCTGGGGCTCATCTCTGTCCCCATTAGCGCCTGCAGAGGGGAACTCCTTGGGGTTTCACTCTCCAGCCTGGAGCAGGAGTGGCCAACCTTGCTGGAAAACAAACAGCCCAGCCCATGCTCTTTAATTCGGGGCAATGGCTCGCACACAAAGAACAACTTGTGTCCTCTGACGTTATGCACTTCATAAAGAAAACTTTCAGGTGGATAATCCAGCAGCAGGAGCGGATGGAAGGAAGGCAGTGCCAGCACAACTGCCCCTGAGAAGTGGAAAAAAATTCTGTGTGTATTTCATCATCTGTGTCTCTGACCCCAAAGCTCCCACAGACTCAAGCTGTGGGCTCAGAGGGCTCAGTGCTGGTGGCCAGGATCCCCCCAGGGCTTCTCCAGCACCCTCACCCCCACCAGTGGCTGGTTCATTCCCTGCCCTCCCATCCAGCAGTGCTGCAGCCCCACCTGCTCTTGGCTTCCCTTCAGCCCTGCCTGTCCCCAGCGTCCCCCTGGCCCCAGCAGCCCCTCAGCCTCCCATCCAGCTGTGGCAAAGAGCTCAGTTTTGCCCATGGAAGGTCTCAGCTGGATCACCGTGATGATCTGTCACTGAGAATGGCCTCAGTCTCATACAGGACACAGCGATGGTGTTCCCTCGCCCCCTGTGCCACTTCCTTTGGGACAGAGCCAGGGAGCGCTGGCACTGTCACTGCTCATGGAAAAAATAATTATCACACCCTCTGAATAAAGCAAAACCAGTAACAGATCGAGCTGCATGTTCAATGTTAATGTTTCTTGTGAGTGCATTTGCCATGAAATTATTGTTAATTATTCATGCCAGCTGCCTCTGATGGCCTCGGAAGCAGCAGCAGCGCCCGTGTCACGGCCGAACGCGATGGACTACAGCAATAAACGAGATCAGATTCTGCCATTTAATGTTAGTTTAATCAATGCTTGGGGTGTTTTCCTCTCCTGTGTCCGGCTGTTTTGCTCAGGTGTTTTGCCCTGGCCAGGCAGGATGATCCAGCAGCTCACAGCGGGCTCTGCCTGCCTGGCTGGATCCTCACGCCTGCGCTTCGCCCTGGCTGGGACACCAGGAACCTGCTCTTGTCCCCACTCAACTAATGAGTGTTATTAATGACAATTGCATCAGTCTGAGGTGGCCCTGACACCCACTGAGTGGCTGATGTAGGGTGAGAGATAGGAAGAGGTGTTTCCTGGGGGATCAGGGTGTCTGTCCTGGCTGGTGCAGGCTCAGAGTCTGGGCACCACTGTAAATTCACAGCTGCCATGGAGCTGCTGCTCCCTGCCACTGCCAGGGACAGAACGTGTTCTACAGCCCCAGCTTTACCCCAAATTCAGCAGGATGATGGAGAGTGCCTTTCCCAGCACAGGAGAGTCAGAAACCCCTCAGACACAGCCCAGCTCCAAGGTGCTGCCACCCTCAGCGCCCTGCGCTGGAGCACAGGGGAGGAAGAGCAGCCAGGAAGTTGCAGGCCAGGTGAGCAGCTCCTCTGTTCTCCTGGGCAGCTCTAGGAGGGAGCCTCATCCTCGGACAGCGTGCTGGGGCAGGAGGCCGTGAGCGGGATGGTGGCTGTGGGGGGTTTGTAGTCAGCCCCACGGAACGCCTGCCCGCCCGTGCCCACGGGGTTGGCACAGGAGACGGGGCAGTCGTGGCTGTGCTGCTGGCTGTCCCCTCCTCCGGCCTCCAGGCGCTCGTGGCACCTCTTCCCAATCAGGTAGGTGGCCTCGACGAGGTTCAGCACCACGCAGACGCAGGTGGTGACCACCATGAAGAGGGTGAAGATGTTCTTCTCAGTGGGCCGGGAGATGAAGCAGTCCACCACGTTGGGGCAGGGCGGCAGCTCGCACTTCACCAGCCGGGGCAGGGTGTAGTTCCTGTAGAGGCGGAAGAAGATGTAGAGGAAAACCACGTCCACGCTGGCCTTGAAGATGAGGCTGAGCAGGTACGTCCACCAGAGCCCGCCCCGCTTCTTGCCGGGGTTGGGGTATTTGCAGCGATAATTGTCCCCTTGGATCTCACGCCGCCTCTCCTCCTTGGCCTCCCTGTAGGCCACGTGCATGAGGACCAGGAGGGACGGACACGTCACCAGGATGAGCTGCAGGGCCCAGAGGCGGATGTGGGAGACGGGGAAGAAGTGGTCAAAGCAGACGTTGGTGCAGCCCGGCTGCAGCGTGTTGCAATCGAAGTCCTTGTGGTCGTCGCTCCAGACCTTCTCGGCCGCCACCAGGTAGACCAGCAGGCGGAAGATGAAGACCAGGGAGAGCCAGATGCGGCCGAAGGCTGTGGAGTAGACATTGACAGCACGGAGGAGCCCCTCAAACGCCCCCCAGTTCATGGCTCCCCGATCCTCTTAGCCAGCCTGGGAAGAGAGAAGATGCTGTGACACTGAAGCGGCAGCAAAAGGTCCCCATTGGAGGCCCTGTGTGCCTCAAAGCACCGAGCCGTGCTCCTGGGGCCACCTCTGACCTGTGCTGGCACTCAGGGACACCACTGACAGCACAGACCTGCTCCGGGTGACACGTCTCCTCCAAGCACTGTCCTCCACTCTGGGCCCCTGACAACACTCGGGGTTTCTGCCCCAGCCACAGCATCCTCCAGCCACCCCCGGTGCACGGCTCAGCCCCCATCCCGCCCCAGCTCCCGCCTCGTTGCTCAGGTATTTGTTATTCATTTCCCTTTACGTTGCCAGGCCTGGCCCAGGCAGACAACAAAGAGGAGCTGCCGCGTCCTCTCCCACCGCTGGAATCTGCCGTCGCCTCCGCCGGGCAGCGCAGGAGGAGCCCGCTGCCACCTTTCCGTGTCACCGCTCCGTGTCCCCAAGCACCGAGCAGCCCACGGGCAGCCCACGGCAGGGCACAGGCTGGGGGACTGCATGCCGAGGGGCTGCCCTGGGGCCGGGCAGCCAAAACAACCAATTTCACCAACCCCAGGAGCCTGCGAGGTCGATTTGAGCCCGGCTCGCATCGTGCCGGATAAACGCGCCCCGTGCTCCCTGGAGCTGCAGCAAAAACTCCCAGGGCTGCGTTTGGCTCTGGTTCTCCTTAAATAAGTGGAATAACTTAATAAGATTGCCTCTCGCCGAGGGGTGAACACCCCCTGCTCTGCACAGCTGAGCCAGTGCACCCTCCCGCAGGGCTGGAGTGGCCACGGACGCTCCGGTTCTCCGGGCGCTCCCTGGAGGAACACGCGAACCCCAAATTCCTCCTTCCCTGCGCACGCTGCCGGCAGCAGCGCGGGCCGTGCCCATCAGGCTGGGCAGACTCACTTCCCCAGAGCCCTCCCCACCTCCTCGGGGCCGGGGGTCGCGGCAGAGGGGGTCCCCAGGCCGCTCACCTGCGGCTGTCCCTCGGCGGCGCTGCTGCAGGTCGGCACCTGCCCGGGGCAGGAGCGCATCGCCCGGCACAAGAGACAGCACATGAGTCAGCCCCGCGCTCCTGGGAGCGAGGAGGAGATTCCCAGGGGAAGGGATGAGGCTCCAGGCGGATCCCCACGTGTCCCATGGAATGCCAAATTTCCCGAGGCGAAGGGCGGCCCCGCAGCGCTGCCGTGCCGGGAAGGGCTGAGCCGGCTCTCCGCCGTGGGGAGGGGTGGGAGCTCGGGGCTGGCAGTGCTCAGCTCCTGCAGGGATGTTCAGCACTACCTGGGGTCCCTCCATGCCTTCCCTGCACCCATCCCCTCGCTGCAGAGTGGTCGAAGCCCTGGGAGGCCCCACCTCCGGGAGCTTCTCAGCCGAGCACCGCCCTTTATAATCTTTTTTTATTGAAACTTTGCACCGTGGCAATAATTTAGCAGAGCCTTTACTTTATCCCTTGCCACCCTCTACTAAATGGGTGGCAGTTGATAATTTCACTGGCAATTGATTAACTGCTTGCCTGTGCTCCCCTCACCTGCAAGCTGGCACAAGTCTCTTCCCCATCACCCCTCCTTGACGCCAGAATCTGGAGCCCTCCCAAGAGGAACCCCCAGCTCAGAGAATCCCCTCTTGGAGGTCTGACCCCCATCTCACAGCTGTGGGGTGCAGGGATGGGGATCAGAGGGGAGGGAGTCCAAGGAGATGTGGGGTGCAGGAGTTCAGGTAGGGCTGGAGTCATTTGAGGAGCAAACACACATTTCATTTGCAATTCTGCTGGGGTTTAAAAAAAAACGTAGAGAAACAAATCTAAACAGCTGTAAAGTAAATTACCAGTGTTTGCGGATGGCTCCAGGGAAGAGTTCTGCAGTTTGAAATCAAACAAGCCCATTTTTATTTTTTTTTAACATGCCTGTGTAGTGGCTGTGCTGGGGAGGGGGTTCCCAGGGGCTGTGCCCCCCTCGGGCAGGCAGGGAGGACCCAGAGCAGCCCCCATCCACCAGCACCCAGTGGTGGGTGGGGGGACGTTCTGCCCCTGGCACCCCTAATTTTGTGGGTGTCAGAAGAGGCTCTTTGTGTCTTTCTGGGTTAAAATCCCCTCTTTTGGGGAGCTGCCAGGTGTGATGGGCAGTTTCTGCTCTGGTAGAGCCCCTCCATCCCTCCACAGGTGAGTCCCCAGCGCAGGGGACACAAAGGTGTATTAATGGCAGCACTTTATCTTCCAGGAACAAGCCCCATTAGTACATTTTCACTACAACATGAAATATTAATAACACTTTGCATTTATATAGCGTCATTCATCCCGCAGTCACCAGCCAAGGCGCTGACATGAATCAAACACTGCAGCCAGCTCCGGAGGAGACGGGGAAACGGGATTAGACCCATTTTCCTGCTGCACACAACGAGGCACAGGGTTTTCTGCAGGTCACCGGTGCCACTGAGGATGTTTTGGAGGAAAAAACCCGACCACACGAGGCCAGGGACTGCTCCGACCTGGCCTTCCTCCTCCTCCAGCTGCTGCAACTGGAATTTGCTGTTCCTGATGCTGTGCTGACAGTGCAGGGAGGGGAGTTAGGAAACCTGTCAGCCCACGGAGAGGCAGGCCCTGACACAACCCGAGGGCTCCGACAGCATGAAAGAGCAAGCAGAAAACCAGTGGGGAAAGGAAGGGCTCTTTTCATCTTATTAAAGAGCCTTGTATTTAAACCCTCCTCCAGCTCCTTAGCACCGGGTGATTGCGAAGGCTTTCACACACCAGCTGAGCAGGACTCGCTCCTGCTGTCGGAGATGCAGATGCAGATGCTGGTTAGCAGGGCGGAATCCCGTGATTGATGATGGATAGGGACAGATAAACAAGTCCTGGGCAAAGTTCCGGAGCGGCAGGGAAGGGGTGTGGGCACAGCCCCGCCGCCCACTGTCCCCAGCATTGTTATTCCATGAAGAAGGCACCTTGTTTGCAGATAATTAAAAAACCCCAAACAGATTAGTGAAAATTAAACACCCAGAGCAGGCTGGATGTTGGCTCAGCCTCGGGGAGAGTCTGTGATGAACATCGCTGGCTGCTGCTTCTGCTCAGTGCCTGGCTCAGCCCCGGGACCCCCTTTCCTCGGCCCCCTGGCTCCCCACTGCCCTGCCGGCTGCATTCCCCATCCCATGGGTTTGTTTGGAAGTTCTTCCACGGAAAATCTGTGTTCAAGGAGTGTCTGGATGGGAGCAGGCAAACCCTCGCTGGCCCAGCCTGGTCGTGGCCGTCCAACAGGGCCAGCACCCATTAATCTTACATTTATATGTGAGGCTGCAGGGAGTAACCTCATTGCTAGGGAGACCTTAATTAATCACCGACTCAAACTGCCTCATGAGGTGGTTTGCAGCCAAGGAGATAAATTGACATGGTCAGCAGTGGCTGAGGATGAGGATGAGGTTAGCAGGGACCTAAATCATGGCAGGTGATGGTGGTGAGCAGAGCAGGGGACACACGAGCAGGGGACAGGGCACATCTGTCCTGTGAAACCTTCCCCTGCACTGACAGGCCGATGGATGGGACACGGGAGATGCTGCCGAGGCTCTTTGCCTCTAAAAAGGCAGAAATGAGTGTTCTCAGCCTGTGCAGCCCATGGCCCTGTGATGGTGGCAAGGAAAGATGTGGAGGACAAACTCCTGAGCAGGAGGGGACCGTGGGCAGTCACAGCCCCAAACCCCAGGCGGGAAGGGGTTGGCAGATTGATGCCCTCACGGCAGGAGCAGAGTCCAGTGCTGTCTGTCACGCACAGAACCATTACTGCCTGTTTTGGGTTGTTTGGCCAAATAATCACCGAGAAAAGTCGCCCTTGCCACTGACCTTGGCAGCCTCCAAATGGGCGGCCCGCAGGTCAAAGTCTTTATATCCCATCACCATTCTCCTGAGTCACGCCTGTCTCCTGGCAAGTTACGTTCTTTTCAGATGGCAGCTAAACGGGAAAGAGGTCGCGCTCCCAATACGGCGACAATAGGACATGACAGCACTTTTCTGAGTGATTAAGCCTCAGGTGATGGCGGGGCTACAAGACAAGTGGCTGAAGGCTGAAAGACTTTAATCACCTCGGACACGGCACTGAATCCTCGCACTCCATCCTGCCAGGGTGGGTTTTTAGTGCGAAACAGGAGCGATAATAAAAATAATCCAGCCCAGGCTGCGCACCCATCCGTTAGTTATCCGTGCTGCTGTTAATAACCAGCCTGGGCAGCCTGTTGGCCCTCAAAGATCCTTCTGCAATAAATCAGCGCTGATGCCTTAAAATAACTGTCCGGGGCTGCCGGAGCTGACACTAGATGGCATTGGGAGAACGCGCGGCACGGCTCAGCCGCCTTCCCCGGAACAGTCTGGCAAAACAGAGCAGAAAACTCAGGATGACGGAGCAGAAAATGTCTCAGCTGGGGAGAGGCCACCAGCTCACCTCCATCCTCACATGCACCAGTTCAGCTCCATCCTCACAGTCCTCACTTCACCTCCATCCTCACTTCCACCAGGTCATCTCCATCCTGAACCCACCAGCTCACCTCCATCCTCACAGCCACCAGTTAAACTCCATCTTCACATCCACCAGCTCATCTCCATCCTGAACCCACCAGTTAAACTGCATCTTCACATCCACCAGCTCATCTCCATCCTCACATCCACCTCCAGCATCTCACCTGCACTCAGAGCATGGTGGTGGGGCAGAGCTCAGGGTGTTTCACCTCTTCTCTGAGCTAGTAAAATAGGTTGTCCCCAAACTATTATTTTTTCCCATTGAGAAGCTGCTCTTGTGGCTCCCCAGAGCCCAACTGGCCCCACTGGCACCAGCACAGCCCTTTGGACTCGTGGGGCCCTCACCTGGCAGGGGAAGGTGCACCTGGGCACCTGCAGAAGGGATGGTGATAAGGAATGGGGCTTTAAACCCCAAATGATGCTGCTGCCCAGCACCCCACCAGCTCCCTTCACATGGAAAGGTTTTCCTGCTGCAGCCTGGGCTGGTGCCTGCCCTGCCCTGATCAATCTCTCCCTGGAGATCAGCCTGTTTGTCTGTCTGTCCATCCACACCGCTGTGCCTCATGCCTGGGTGCATCCCTGTCCCCAGGGCTGGTGCAGACTGGTCCCTCCTGGGAGCACCCCGGGATATTCTCAGTGGAGCAGCACAGCTCACTCACCCTCCCAGAGCTGCAGCTCGGCTTGGAGCCAGAAACTGTTTGCAGGCGCCGGCATCAGTCTGGCTTTCCCCCCATCACTCCAGGCTCCTTGTACCTGTCAGAGCCAGCCTCTCCTTCCCCCCAATCACCTCCCGCACCCCACTGAGCCGAGCTGACTTTGTCTCTTAATGCTGCATTGTGCCGGCAGCCCGAGAGCCACAATAGAGCTCCTGATTGCAGCTCCCTCCCTCTCTCCCTCCCAGCCCCAGCCCCGCGTGTCAGCCCTGCTGGCAGCACATGGCACACATGCCCACCCTCCCCTGCCCTCCCAAAAAGCCTCCATCCTCCAGGAAACTGCACCTGGTTGGATTTTATATCCCTGTTCGTGCAGGGGAGAGTTGTTGGGGTGATGCTACAGGTTTTGGGGTGTGCACCCAGTTACCCCCGTGTTGTGGGGCTGGGGTTCTCCTCCCCTGTTCTCTCTGCAGGGTAAAACATGACAGTGCCAAGACTCCTAATCCTCTCCCAGACACCTGAGCTGGAGAGCTCCACTTTTTTGGGAATCTCTGCCCAGGCAACCTGACGTGACAGGATTCTTCCAAAGGCTAAATCTTGCTCGCACTGTAAGGACAATACCACATTAAAAACAACCCATCACCCCTCTCAGTTGGCTTGTACCTCTCCTGGAATCTCTGGGCAGCAGAACAAAACTCTGAAAAGGGCCCAGACTTGGCTTGAAGCAAGAGACTTCACATCATCGTGTCTTAAAATGTCAGCACTTTAATTAGCTCCATCTGAAGCTGGAGTGGGTTTGTCACCCCTCTCTGCTTTCAGTTCAGGTTGAGAAATTTGCTCAGGCTGACCTTTTCCCTCCCAGACCCAAAAAAAGTCCCCAATCCATATTGGCATTTCCTAAAAATAGGACAAAATAGCCCCCCAAAAATACCAGCCAGCTGTAGGGATGATGTTGTGCAGCATCACGCCAATGCAGGGAAAGGGACTTCAGCTGTGAGAAGTCTGCCCTGGGAGAGCTGAGGGGATGTTCCCACGTTCTTGTGTCAGGTTTTCCCCTTTTATCTCCTTCAGACGCTGCTGCTAGGCCCCCTTCTTCCAAAGGGAACCCCCAGTTAGGCCAAGGTGTTCCCTGCTCAGTGTTTTCTATATAGCATCATTTAAATCTCCATCTCACCCACCCTTTAAATTTCATTTCTTGTACCTGTATGGCTGCTGGAGCCATAACTCACACTCCAGGATAATTTCTTGCTCTAAAGGATACAGTGAACTTCTTCACAATTTGCTGACCAGCTGGGAATGCTTCTCCAGGTGGGACACACTGGGTAATAATTCCATTTCAGCTGCTGGAGATGGAGGTTCGAGCCCACTTGTCCTCTGTGTGCGTGTGATAAATTAATGAAAGCAAAGCCAGAGGAAACACCTGAAAAAACACAGGGAAGTGGGAGGCCACAGCGGCTGGGCTTGGGAATGGCCGTGCTGAGGTGTCACAACACCTCCAAGGGCTCTGCTCTTCACACCAGGCCGTCTCCAGCACAACCTCTGAGAGCAGAAGCCACCAAAAGCCAGTGGCCACTGCCAGGAGGGTCACAGGCGTGTCCACCATCGCGATGGCTGGAGGGATGAGGAGATGTGGAGGGCTCAGGGATGTTGGGTGTGAGTCTGGCCCATGGAGCACCTCCTGGCCCCTGGGCTGCTGCTGTCCCTCTGCCCTCCTGGCGCGGCACAGCAGCAGCTGATCTCCTCTGCAGAGCTCCAAGCCAGAGAAACGCCTTCCTCAGAGCCCCTGATCATTCCTCAGCACGTCAGAGGAAGAAGAGAGGCATCAAAAGCGCTCTGGCTGCCTCCCCTCTCGTTGCCGGCCAGCCCGGAGCCCCGGCCCCGCGGCGCACGGCCTTTGGTGGAGCCTGACACTCCTCTGCGGCGTGCCACGCAATTATGGCTGGCAAAGGAAGGGCCAGATCGCCCCGGGAGGGGGAAGAACGAGAGCCTTTCATCCACACCCCACCGGCCGCCGCCTGCCGCTCGCTATTCTTATCCCTCCTGATCAAGGAGAAGCGTTTCCTCCTCCCGCCGTTGAACCGCGACGTGGCTCGGGCAGCGCGGGGAACCGGCGGCTCCGCCGAGCCGGGCTGGGCTTCCCCAGCCCCATGCTGCAGGGCATGACCCCGCCAGGATGGCTTCTGAGCTCAGAGAGCCCCTCGTGGGGATGGGTATTGATGTGGAGATGCAGGTGCAGCTCCGGCGCTGCTCGCCCGCCGAGGAAGGTCAGCCTCGGTTCGCGCTTGATGTGGGAAACGCCGGAGCTCGGGAGAAGGGACGGCTCCTGCGCCTGTGGGAAGAGGAAAAGAGGAGCTCTGGGAGGGAAATGTGGTCGTTGGGATTTAAAAATTCCCTTGTGCTTTCATGAGAGAGACTCGGGCTCTTGTTTTCTGCTTGGGTGGCTTTGCCCCCAACTCTAACGAAGATCCCGTGAGTTACGACGGCAAGTGACCCCTCGAGGTTGTGTCCCACTGCCCTGCAAATGGAAGTTGCCATTAGCACCAGCCATGGGGCCTCGGTGGTGAGGAGAAGGCTCCCCAAGAGCGTGTCCATGCCATCCCCACGGCTGAGGCCGATGGCCAGGACAGGATGGTGCAACACAAGGGCAGCCAGTGCCTGGAGGAGGTACCTGGGCCCATCTCTGATAAGTGAAACCAAATCAGCAGAGCTGTCCCAGGGCCCAGGAGACCCCACACTGCCCTGGGGGTGCTCACAGCTCACGTCTGCTACAGGAACACTTCCCTCGTGCAGCAGACAGGCGTTGCTGACACTTCCAGGCTGTCTTTGCCACTCTTTGGTTCTTGCAAACTGCTCCAGGAATTAACCAACCCAAGGTTTCTGAGATGCTGGAAGAGGAGCACTGGGCAGCTCTCCAAAGGCAGCTCCCCTGCCCTCGGGAGCGGAGCCAAGCCAGGACTGCAGCCCCCAAACAACCCCAGGCTGGGCTGGAGAGACCCCACTGAACTGAGCTGCTCCACCACCATGTCAGGCTCACACCTCTCCTCCAGCCTGTCTGGAAACAGAGGCTTCTGAGCACCTGCTCTGTGTCAACAGAGCTGCAGGAGATCAGCTTCATCACCCTGAAATACCAGGAGCTCTTCCCAGATGTCAGGGATCCTGCAGAGAAATAAAAATCCAGTAAAAATTCACTCTTTAATTTGTTCCCAGGGAACTCCTCACCGCCAACCCCAGGATGAGGACTCATGCTCATGGATGAAGCCTCGTGTTTCAGGAGCCAGGGCTGCTCTCTCCCAAGCTCCAGGGTCACACGTGCTGGGTCCTCTCGGAGTTCAGGATTTTTGGCTTGTGGCACTGGGGGTGCCCCAGAATCCTGGGGAGATGCTGAGGTGGAACGGCCCCATGGAGAGGAGAGCAGCTCATTCCACACCTCCTTGCACTGGGCTCCTTGCTGCAGGTCCATGCCTGACTGCAATCAATGTAACCTTTTTAAAATTAATCTACTTTCTCTCCTCTTTTGCACACAAATACAGTTGCTGAAATTCCTCCATTTCCATGACATTTGGGAAAAAAATTTGTATCTCAGTGGAACGCTTTCTTTACACTATAGATGTCATTACTTTAAAGGGGAAATTAAAGTAAAGATGGTGTGTATTTCTTTTTTTTTGCCTGTGATATTGGAAAATAAAGGTTCTTTCTCCCCCTGCACTGCTGTAAGTTCAAGCAGCTGCCAAGTGGAATGAGCAGAGCAGCCAGGACAGCCGGGGTCTGCTCCCAGTGCTCCCAGTCATCCTGCTCTGAAACCAGGGGAAAATCCCTGCTAGAAGTTCATGGGCAAAGGTCAGCCACCAGAGAGCCAGGGCAGCAGCCCCAGCACGAGCCCAGGGAGCTGCTGCCTTCTGCTCTGGCTCCTGATTTCTCCACACAGGAGGGAAATTGGGAGAGGAGGCCGGGGGCTCTCAGTCACCCACCCTGGGACAGGGGGAGGCAGCAGCTCCCTGCTGAGGGGCTGGGCAGGAAAGGCTGACAGCCCAAATTTACACATCACTCTACTTTTGGACCTAAAATACAAAATTCAGGGCTTTCTTCCCTGTTTTCAAAAAGCAAAGCTCAGGTCACTCCCAGCTCTGGAGGGTGAGGAGGGGACGAGGAGCTGTGGCCTGTGTGTCACAGGGACAGAGCTGGATTGGGATGCAAAGGGACATCGTGTCAGCTTGTTCCCACGGGCATGGCTGTAAAACAAATCTGAATAGAGGAGGGAGGAGAATCTTCATCCATGGAAAGGGTGGGAGATGCTTTCTCCTTCAGAGATAAAAAAGAACTCCCAGTTAAGGTGGATCTGTTGTGCTCCAGGACAGCAGCCAGACCTCCAGCTGCCTCTGGGAGAGAAGGAAAAGGGTTTAAACAGCTAATTCAGGCTCTGTGTTTCCCTCGGGCTCTGTGGGTGTCCCCACTGCTCGCCCCTATTCAGAAATGCCCTCACTGTGCTCTGTGTCCCTGCCCCACAGAGCCTCCAGGGACTCTGCCGTCCCTGGGAGCATCTCCCTGTGCTCACCCCAGTGTTTTTGGGCACCTGAGGATGCAGGTCTGGGCAGAGGGATGGGCAGGGCAGCAGGACCCCCGTGGACCACGCAGGGAGAGGAGGATGGGAAGGGCAGGACAGCGCTGCCCAGCCAGGCCTGGGGAGGAGTTCAGTGTCACACAATGTCCCCATCCCCTGGCAGGTGCAGGATGGTGCCCACACAGCCCCCCAGCCACCCCTCAGTCCCGACGTGCCTGGATTGCCTGGAACAAGCATCCCGCTCCTTCTCTTTCCCAGGCTAATTTTACCCTCCTCCCAGTGACAGATTGAGGGCTTCAAAACCCAGCCCCTGAACTCTCTCCGGCTTCCCCGCCATGGAAATTGCAGCGCGGTGGTTCAAAATGGGAGAGCAATTTGCAAAACAAATAAGTCTCCGATTAGCTAACGAGTGTCGGGCTGACCTTACAGGGACCCCTTCATTAGGAGACACTGAGCACCGATTAACTGCTCTGGGATGGAGGGAGCCACTTCAGACTGGTTTAATGAATTAAATATATGCTCCTATTTGGCTCTTAATGTAAAAAAAAAAGTTAAGTACAGTAATTGTCACGTTCCCGAAGTCAGTCATTTCCCTACCTCGCAGTTCACCGAGACTTTCCCCTTCCCAGCACCAAAGTTTAATTTGTTAATGTGCTTCTGGTGTCACGGTGTTTCCCTCCATTAACACCAGCCCATCAGAGTGTTCTGCTCAGGGAGCTCCGGAGTGCTTTCCTCCAGGTCTCCTCCTGCTCTCCAGGAATATTCCAGCACTCGCATTGCTCCAGGCTCTGTCCCGGCCATCAGCTCCTTCTGGGGCTGTATCTTCTCCTCTCCTGCTCCTCCTTGTCACACAGGACAAGAGGAAATGTCCTTGAGCTGTGCCAGGGGAGGGTCAGGCTGGATACAGGAGGAATTTCTGCATGGAAAGGGCTGCCAGGCACTGGAACTGCTCAGGGGGTTTGGTGCCCACCCCTGGAGGTGTCCGGGGAAGGTCTGGGTGTGGCACTCAGGTGAGGATCGTGCACAGACTGGACACGATGCTTTCCCAACCAAAACGACTTGGGGAAAAGAGACAGAAAGGGGAAAACCGGTGACAAGGGAAGTAATCAAGTGCCTGATTGCCCTGGCCAGGGGCTGCCCTGAAGCCCTGCCCAGGGGCCTGTAAACTCACACCTTTCATGATGTCACTGACTGGTGTGTAATTTAATTACCACACGCTTAGAAGATTAAATCCACGATTAAAAGAATTTATATGGATTAGCACAGGATGATTTTAAATCACTGCCAGCTCACAGCAAAGCAAATGCACAACCTGCAGCAAGAGCAGCAGTGCTGGGAAGGGCTGGAGGAGACTCTGGCCCTGCTCTGTGTGCCAGGGGAGCTGGGTAGGGGGCCAGCAGGGAGCCCCCAGCCCCTTCCCAGCAGAGCTGGCTCCATCTGGGGCACTGCCATGGGCAGGAGGGATTCACCTGCCCAGCACGCTCCTCTCCTGATCCATCACACCCGCATCTGCTTAAAAACATTCATCTCTTACTCCCCAGATGTGGAGTCTAGTCCCTTTTTAAGACAATCTGTTACTTTTCTTAAGTCTCTTATTAGATGTGGCTTTATGGGGAAAGGAAAGAAGCCGGATGGGAGGAAAAGTAAAGAATGCAAACTGGGAAGATTTACCAAATCAACTGGTTTAAATCTAATTCCCAGGCCTCCAGCTAAAGCTCTGCCCCAGAAATCTTTATTGTTTCCCTCTCTGGGGTGAGAGGGAGAATGTGAAATTCATTTTTCTGTGCTGGGTGGGGAAGGGAGGATCACGCACAGCTTTTTCATCAAATCTCTCCTTCCAAAACAGCCATTTGCAAATCTTCATCCCTTCATCCAGGCAGCAGGATGGTGTGATCTCCTGGCTGGGGTGATCTCCTGGCTGGGGTGATCCCCTGGCTGGGGTGATCTCCTGGATGCTGCGATCTCCTGGATGCTGTGATCTCCTGGTGGGGTGATCTCCTGGCTGGGGTGATTTCCTGGATGCTGTGATCACCCCGAACTGGACAGGGGTGGGGACTGAGCGTGTCCAGGGTTAAATTAGGGAAAATGCTGGAGCAGTGCCCGGCGTGGCCCCAGCTCTCTGTGCTCTGGGGAGTGCAGGCACACGGCTCAGCACGCCAGGGACGTGCCCCAGGCACTGGCCAAGAATGTCCTGCAACCATCTGCTCCCTTCCCAGCCAGGCAGGGACACAGAGAGCCTTCCCAGCCTGGATCCTGCAGGGCATGGGATGAATCTCTTGTTTTGGTGCTTTAGGATTTAGCTTTTCTTTAGGCCTGGAACTCAAGAACACCTTACTGGCTCAGACCCCAAGAGATATAAAAACCAGTGAATTAGAGGGGGCAAACTTGGAGTAAATGGCTTCATTAGCTAAGACTATAATTGGAGGATTAGCCCCTATCTAAAAATTCCATTATATTAATTATTAATATTATTACAGCAAATTGTTATATTTTTAATATGACATTAAATTTTATATATTATAAATTATATCTTACATTATATTATGCTAAACATAACATAATATAATGTAATATAATGTTATTTACATTTTGTTATACTATATTAATTATTTTTATGATATTATATGATATACTATTTATATTATATTATATTACATTACATTACATTACATTACATTACATTACATTACATTACATTACATTATATTATATTATATTATATTATTACTATATTATATTATTACTATATCAACCCCTAAATATAAATTGACCAAACTTATAACTATATGAAAAGCTCATGACAGTTCATCTTGGGAGTAGCCCCTTTGAGCCTTCTGACTGCCCAAGGTGTATCTGTTGAAAACCTTCAATAAATACCCACTTTTATCCTCTTAATTTTGGCTAGACTGTGTTTTTGGTAGCCAATCCAAGGCATCAGTTTCCCTGTGCAGGATGGCAGCACCACGCCAGGCCCTGTGCAATCTGTTTGATTTGAAATATTAGTGAAGAGATTAGAAACAGTGCTCATGATTTCGTGATGCATATGGTAATTAAAGTGTTACATTGCAATTATGATGTAATTAAACTGTGGGATGCTCTTCAAGATGCAATTGCCACTCATTTGCATAACTGACGGATTTGCTTATTAGCACCCTTTTAATATATGTATTAAAAAGAGCATCAAGAGCGTTGGCTGCAGAAGCAGCATTTCATCTTCCTCCAGCAAGCTGCAGGGCCTGGGCTGTGCTTCCCAGCTCCCACTGCTGCTGAGCATTCCCTGGCTGAGGCTGCTCCCTACCAGCACTCAGGAGTGGCTCTGCTGTCCCAAAATTCCAGCCCCAGCTGGAGCAGACACATCTTCCTGCACGTCCAGCACTGGGGCTCCCCAAGCAGCACCTGAGCAGCTCCTGGTCACTCCCCTCCTCACAAAACTCTGCCATGCTCCAAATCTGCTGAGCTCTTATTCCAAATGGAGAGGTTTTTTCTTTTCCCAGCCTCCCTGGTCATTCCACTCCTCACAAACTCTGCCATGCTCTGTGTCTGAAGAAGAGGTTTTCCCCTTTTCCAGCCTCTTGGTCACTCCACTCCTCACAAACTCTGCCATGTTTGTATCTGCTGAGCTCTTATTCCAAAGGAAGAGTTTTTCCCCTTTCCCAGCCTCCCTGGTCATTCCACTCCTCACAAACTCTGCCATGCTCCAAATCTGCCGAGCTCTTATCCCAAACAAAGAGGTTTTCCCCTTTTCCAGCCTCCCTAAGCCAGTTCTCAGTTATTCACCCTGTCAAGGATGCCCTTTGGGGGTCCCTGCCTGGAAAGCCACCAAACCTGGCCTTTTCAAGCAATTCAGACAAATCCCTCCAGCTCCACACCCACCAGCTGTGCTCAGCCAGCACAGCACTGCCATGGAAATTCTCCTGCTCTGTGCCACAGTTACCTTCACTCAAAGAACATTTCTGGAGCTGGAGGTTCTTGTAGGCATTGAAAAGAAAACCCACTTGAAAAAAAACAGACAAATTTTTTTCCCTCTTTAAACTCTTCCTCTGAGGAGCTAAAATAAAATGACTCTCAGCTGGGCTGTCCATAACCTGATCCCACAGCTGGGAGGGGGTGCAACACCAGGCAGCAAGGTGGGAACACAACTTAGCAGCCAGGGAGAGAAAATCATCACTGAAAGCCAAGTTTCATGTGTGGACCTTGCTTTTATATTGAGCAGGCCATGCCTTAAAACCTCCCTGACTGCTGCTAATGCCTCAATCTGCCTCACTGAA
Organism: Passer montanus; assembly: GCF_014805655.1. NCBI lineage: Eukaryota > Metazoa > Chordata > Aves > Passeriformes > Passeridae > Passer > Passer montanus. The sequence continues at coordinate 1,941,932 of NW_024374256.1, forward strand.
CAGCGTGCAAGGAAAGGGAAAAGGACTTTTCAAGTGGTTCCTTTTAGCTGCTGCTTTTAACCCGCACTGGGGAGCATGAGATTCCTGAAAAACATGATGTCTGGTGTTCTGCAGGAATGGATCCATGGGGAAAATAGTGCTGCTGCTCGGAGAGGATGATGGATTGGGCTCTGAGGAGGGTTTTGTCCCCTGCCTGGAAAGATCTCAGAGAACATACCCAGGTTTAATGCTCCGTGGGCAGGACACAGAGCAATCCCACCATCCAGCCTGAGAGGTGTGAGTGAAAAGGTGTTGTAGGCTGCTTCTTCCCCCCACAAACCATTCCAGGGTGGCCTTGGGAGGTGACAGGTGATGGAGGTCTCCATCAGCGAGGTCAAACAGCAGCTCATAAATCTCCAGCCCCCTGTGAGCCGGCATCTCCGAGCAAAAAACATTTACAGCCATTTAGAGGAAAAGCTTTTTCCCTTCTCTCCGAGCTACAACAGATCTATGATAGGGCTTTTCAAACTTCAGCATCCCCCTGGCAGCCTGTGCTAGGCCTGGAGGTGGAAATGAATGATTCCTCACCAGATTAAAAGATCTGTGTGACAGCAGAGCAGTGCTGCGCTCGCAGCCCAGGGAGCGCTGAGCACAAGCTGGGCTGGTGCCTGCAGGGCACCCTTGGGGCTCACTCCCCCTGGCAGAGCCACCTGGGACCCCAAAACGAGCCCTGAGCAGCCTCCAGCTCCCTCCCTCCACCACTTATTTTGGTTTGGTTGGGAAGTTGTAGATGGCTGCTAATTAAAATTGATGTCATGTTCACCAGAGCCCAATTCCGCATCGAACTCCTGTTGCTTCGTTCTCTGCGAGAGCAGGTCTGCCATATTTAGCCAACTTTTAAACTCATTAGCAGAAGCAGATGCTTGGATCTGCAGTCCCTAATGACTGTAAATGAGAGTATTAGTTTATTGACTGATGCTCTAATTGTTGCCACCACGACCACAAGCGACAGCTCCAAGCCCAGGCGCTGAAGGACACCCAGCCCGGGGGGGAGAGGGACAGAGGGACAGTGCTGCCAGGGCTGGAGGCAGGACAGAGGCACCAGCAGCCCCCAGGATGTGACCCACATGCAGATGATGACTCCGGCAGGTGAAGAGCAAAGCAGAAGTTAATTAAATCACACTTCCCCCAGCAGAGGTCAGAGCCTCGGAGCGCGTGTTGATGCGTGACCTTTGCAGGGGGACTTGACTTCCCCGTGCTCTCTGCATGGCAATGAGGAGCCTGTTGGGGCCTGGAGCAGCAGCGTGTGCCATCCCTGCTGCCCTCCTCCTTCCCTTGCCCGTGGCAGTGTGGATGAGTGGGAGGAGGGCGCAGTCAGAGCAGCCCTGTGCTGCTGGGGGATGTGCCAGCCAGCCCCGCTCCTGCCCCGGCCCCTGATGGACAGGCCAGGGTGATTAACTGTGGCTGTGCTTTAATTAAAGCATCTCCAACCTGCCCTGACCCAGATGGGCACAAACACCCCCAAAATAAAGAGGGTTTGAGCACGTCCCTGAATGACGGAGCAGGGATGGACCTAAGCCATGGGAACACATCTGTGGGGATGCCTGGGGAGACAAGATGCATTGCAGCCTTTTTTTTGGCCACTATTTTATTAGAAATGAGACCAAGAACTGCCACACACGGCCTGTGGGAGCTGCTGCATCATGGACCTGAACCCCCAAAATCTGCCACGGCATTGTGCCTGCCCAGCTGAGTTTGGGGAAGAGAAAAAGCCATGGAGAAAGTTGTGTCTGCCTTAAGGGACTGGTGGATGTTTCCCCAACACCTCGAAATCAACAGAAAGAAACAGATTTACAAGAGGATTTAAGAGACATCAAGTTGCCTGGATACCAGATCCTGTAACTACCCAAAAAGTAATTATAAAAGCAAGAAATCTGTCTTGGCTAAGCAGGTGGATGGGAAATTGGAAATCCATTTGTGGGAGACTTTCTGCTTTCTAACAAGGCAGGTTAGAGCTCAGCCCCGTTGTCTGCTGCTCCTGATGCTCCTGCCTGCCCTGGAGGAGAATGGAGTGCTGGCTCCTGGCCTTCCCAGCACTGGGCTCCACACTGCTGCCCTCCCCTCCAGATGGCTGCCACATGCCTGTCCCCAGGTCCCTGTCACTTGCACAGGCTCTGCTGTCCCCTGGCAGCCGCTCAGCTCCTGCTCTCAGGCCAGGGATGAGGTTTGAGCTTCCCAGAAATCCTCCCCTGCGTGGTGCCTGGAGCTGGAGCCCCCAACCCCTCCTGACAATGCTGATGGAGCCAGCTGGGCTTTGACTCCACTAAAACACCCCCCTGCCAATAAATCTACTTTATAACCACCTCTGGGGTTTTCTTCCTCTTGGAAAAAGGCTGAAAAAAATTAATAAAAACAAAAAACTCCCCTCTATAATCCCCAAATCCAAATTTCTCTGCACAGACTCTCTCTCAGCCCACTGGTGCATCACAAGGACTTGTAATTATGAGTGCAGAAGCCTTTTGCTGCTGGAACTGTTTCTTTGTGGCCTGGGAGGAGATGGGTTGTGCTGGAAGCGAGAGAGATTTTGCTGGAGCATGAAAAGCAAAGCTATTTAGTTTAGGTAACATCTCTGGAGCTCTAGGGGTCAAGAATGAGAACTCCAGGAAAATAGTTTTCAGGGCAGGATGGTCTGGAGAAAGGAGAGGGAAAAAAAAAGAAGCAAGAAAATGCATTTATATTTATTTGATGTCCAATTTACCCTCTCCCAGGCTGTCTGCTCCTTTTCAGCCAGCAAAGAGGAATTGTGAGGAAAAAGGAGCAGTGGCAGTGCTGGAGGCAGGGAGCAGGGACACAGGGAAAACAGGGCTGAGGGAAAGAGATGGCAGCAGGGGGTTTGAGCTGCAAGGAGCTGCAGGAGGAAGGGGTGAGAGCTGAAATCAGCAGGAGAATCCTGGTGGCAGCAAGGCCCTGGGCTTGGCAAATTTATCCCAGCAGGGTGGTCACAGCCCTGAGGCTGCCAGAGCTCCTGGGCTGTTTGGAGAAGGATTTTGAGCACAGGGTGGGATTGTTGGGGTGTCTGTGCAGGGCCAGGAGCTGCAGTGGGTGACCCCTGTGGGTCTCTTCCAGGGGGATATTCCATAATTCTGCTCTAGCCACCCACAGACCCATGGGCTCCCTCTCCCTCAGTCACTCAAGCAACTTCCATTGGCCATCTCTCCCTTGCAGGCAACGTTTCTCTCTCCAAAAAGCCTCATAACTCTGCATTTCTGTGTTTTTGACAAGAGAAAGGGCGGGCTGGAGCTCTCCCTGTGTAAATCAGCTCATTAATGCTGTGTACGGAGGGCTTTGGTGCTGTGCAGCAGACAGGGAACACAGGCAGGGAACAAAGAGAGATGCAGCTGAAATCTCCCTCACCGTGGGATCCTGAGCTCTGGGGCTGGCTGGGATATCAAGGAGGATGACAGGGATGTGGTTGGTAGGTGTAGGAGTGATCCTACAGCAAGAGGTGACCTTGGCCCAGAAGATTTCTTCTTCTTCGTCTTTGTTTTTTCCGTAAGCATTGTGTTTTTTCAAAGGCAAGTTGCAAGGAATTGTTAAACGTTTATCACAACTTGCCTGGGGGGATGTGAAATACAAGAGGAAATCTCCCCCTCTCTGCCTCCCACTGCACCCTACCCTGAATTCGGCAGGAAAAGTCGTTTGAGTGATCTTAGCAGGATCAGAACAAGCATTTACTGCTCTTTAAGGACCCATAAACCACTTCAGTGGTTTGCTGGTTTATATCTGACTATCTTCTACATTAGCCATTTAAATGAAAACATTTATAATTAATTGAACAAATCATTTCCTCTTCCCCCCTCCCTGCTCCTTTGGGGACTGGAGCATGTAAGATTTCAGTAAATTTTGGTCTCCTAAGCCATTTCCTTGAGAGGGTTGGTTCTCCTGTGGGGTGGGAAGCAAGGGCAGGCACAGAGTGGTTTTAACTGGAAAATCAATTGATAGGAAAGCCAAATTAACACACATTTTTTTGAAAAAGGGAAATGAAAAGGGCAATGGGAGCCTGCCTGACAGCTGCCAAGGAATTCCACAATGGAGAAGAGCAGGAGCAGGGCTCTGGCAGGGTGGGCAATGCTGGCTGGGAGTGGAGAGCAGTGTCCAGGCAAGCTGGGGGGGTGAGCAGAGGGACCAGAACCCAGGAGGGACATCACTGACCCGTGCAAGGACTTCTCTGAGTGGGTGACACACGATGTGACCGTGGAGGGGCTCTGGAGCCAGCCCTGAGCATCCCAGGAATGCCACTCTCAGCTGGGCAGCTGCAGAGGCGAGGGAGCTCTGGGGGATCCGTGCTCTTCACAGAAAATACAGTTTATTTTGATGCCCTGGAAATGCCTTTGTCAGCAGATCTATTCTTTCATTGTGAAAAAGCCTATTAGCTTCTGCTTTCTACTTCTGTGGGAATTTATTCCTCCATCAGATCTGCAATATAAAAGTGCTTTCCTCTCAGAGATTGATACCGTGTGTGTGAAAAGCTCCGGGCCAGGCAGGCCCTTCCCTTAGGAGGGATGAAGGATGGCTTGGAGAGCAAAGCATTGAGCAGCTCCCCAAGATAAAATCTCAATTCCAAGGGCTGCTATGACATCCTGGTGACCTTGGGCTGTCCCCCAGGCACCTGTGCAGTGCAGGATGAGCTGGGATTTCAGCAGGAGAGCAGAGCCCTGGCCTGTGCTGGGGTCCAGCAGTGACCCCTCAAAAGAGCCCTGAACTCCCCAGGGGGACATGTAAAGGCTGTGGGTGTAAATATATGTATTTGCTATAGAAAAAGACTAAATACTATGAGATAAATCTAAATTTCAGCAGGAGAGCAGGGGCTGGGCACTGCTGGAACCTCACCCCACCCTTGTCCCACCCAGACCCCACGCCCTGGTGCTGGGGAAGATTTCCAGCCCCATCCATGGAGAAAATTAGGGACAGATCTGGGTGTCACACGCTCAGCTACCTGGGCTTGGAGGGGAGGGACAGAGGACAGGAGGCTGAGCCCAGCTGAGCTCCGAGCAGGGCTGAGGGGGTGCTGTGAGTTCAGCCCCAGGCACCTGAAACCAGCCCCCTGTCTGAGCTCAGCCAGCTGACCAGGGGGTGATGTCCCCTCTGTTCGACAGGGGTTTGCAGCCCAAGGAGCACCAACACCCCCTGAAGCACCCCCAGACCCCCCTGGACACGCTGGGTGCTGGGTCTGCTCCAAGGTCACAGCAAGAACAGGAGGAGAAAGGGCCCAGCTTGCTGAGAAATGAGCTCCACCAGCTGTGGGAGCCTCCCACTGCCCAGAATCCCAGCCTGAGGCCGGCTGGAGGGGGCCCCACCTTCCCCCAAAGGGTTCTGGGGTCCCCCCACGCCAGGGCTGCTCCCCACACTGGGCTGGGGTCACCTCCAGGCAGTGCCAGCCCCTGGGGAGGGGCTGCTGTGAGAGAGATGCTGCTCACTCAGAGAGGGTTATTAAACCTTACCAAAAACACAACAGAAGACTGAATAGAGGAAATTTTACAGTGCAGAGGATATTATCCACCATGTGCTCACCCACACCATGGAGGTTTTGCCTTTTAACCCTTTAGCCCCCCCAAAGTTCTGTCCATCCACTCCTCCTTCCCTGCCCAGTGCTGAGATCACTTTTTAAAATCTTGATTGGGGGTCAGCTGTTGCCATGGTAACGAGTGACCCTCCCAAATGTCCCAAACCCAGGGCACCCCTGGTAACAACACCAGGGAGGTAAAACATAACTATAAATCTATAAAACTTCTCCTGACACATAGCCAGGATATTTTTCTTCGAATTGTGGAGTCAGCCATGGCATTGCTCATCTGTCACACTGCCCTGCCCCTGGTGCCCCCAAACTTGTCCCGTCCTTTCCAGCCCTCTCCAAGCAGAAGATGGAGCTGGCGTGGACATCAAGGCCTCCTTCAAGATACTGTGAACATCAAGGCCTTCCTTCCCTCCCCAGTGGAGCTTCCACTCCTCCTTCCACCCCTCTCTGCTGCCCATCTCCCCTCACTGTCCCCACACTCTGGAGCAGAGGCCTTGCCCAGCTCTGGCTCCCACAGAAGAAACCAGGGCCAGATTAAAAGAATAAAAAAAAGACAAATAAAAAATAAAATAAATAATAAAGAAATAATAAGGAAATAATAAATAATAAAGAAAATCAATAAATAATAAAAAACAAATAAATATAAATATAAATATAAATATAAATATAAATATAAATATAAATATAAATATAAATATAAATATAAATATAAATATAAATATAAATATAAATATAAATATAAATATAAATATAAATATAAATATAAATATAAATATAAATATAAATATAAATATAAATATAAATATAAATATAAATATAAATATAAATATAAATATAAATATAAATATAAATATAAATATAAATATAAATATAAATATAAATATAAATATAAATATAAATATAAATATAAAAAATAAAAAAAAAAAATAAAAAACAAAAAAAATAAATAAACAAAAAAATAAATATAAATATAAATATAAATATAAATATAAATATAAATATAGATGTAAATATAAATATATAAAAGTATAAATATAATGATAATGATGATGATGATGATGATGATGATAATAATAATAATAATAATAATAATAATAGTAGTAGTAGTAGTAGTAGTAGTAGTAATAGTCTGCCAGGGCCACTCCAGACCCTCATTGCCATGGCAACTGCTGGCAGTGGCGCTGCCTCGCTGATGGGAAGTGTTTTCTTGGGATGGATGTGAACCCCTCCAACAGCCCCAGGGTGGGGGGCACTGCTCAGGGAGGGCCAGGGGGACAAGATCCAGCCCTGCCTGCTCCTCCATCTGTAACGTGGAGGGCCACAAGCAGCAGCAGCCACAGCAGAGCACTCAGTGACAGCCCTGACACCCACGAGTGACACTTCCTGGCACAGAGGCCTCTTGGAGGCCAAGTGACAGAATAAATTCTCACCAGCACTGAGCCATCATGTTGCTTTTAATTATCAGGAAAGGTCCCAAAGCGTTGCAGAGTGTTGATGGATCTTGTTTGTCAGAACTCCTTGGGTTTTTTCCTGTCCTGGATGGGTTTTTTTTTTCTCCAAATAACCCTGCTGGAGATCCAAGCCCTGCAGGGACAGAATGGGCAGGGAGAGCCAGTCCTGCACATCCCACCTGTGCTGCTGAGCCAGGACTTGGGATGGCTCTGGGGTGGGAAACATGACAAAAATATGAAGTGGGAACTTCTCCTGGCTCCGCTTGTGTGAAACGCAGGGTTCACATCAAACAGAAATAATAATTATTTAAAATCAAAGATGCCCGGGCTCAGTGTGTTCCTCCAAACTGTGGTGCCCTGGAGAACAGGGTCAGGTCACTGCTGCCTTCTGCTTTATCCACCCACAATCATGTTTAATATGCTACAGCTTTACACCAGGCACTCTCCATTTATCACCAAAACACCTTGCAGAGGGTTACCTGCCTCAATCACTGCTGATATAATGAGGTGACACTCAGCCTCCAAGGAGGGGGACATTTTTGTCAGGAGGGTTTTTGCTGCTGCTGTGGCTTGCTCTCCATTTGGCAGAGGTTTGGAGCTCGACTGAGACAAAGGAAATTTGGATGTGGAGGGGACAGGGGCAGGTTTCCAGCCCTCCTCCTGCCCACAGCTCTGGCCAGGCCAGGAGAACACCTCCAGCTCAGTCCCTTGAGCAGTACTCAAGGGCACTCTGGGCCAGTAACAAAGCCAGGCACCTCTCCTCAGAGCAAAAAAGGTGATGTAGAGATGCAAAGAGATCCCAAAAACCCCATCTGTCCTGGCAAAACGTGGCTGCTGGAACATCTGCTGGGACTGAGCTCCTCCAAGGGGCCCTGGCCACATCCACGGCAGGTGGGTCCCTGCCAGGGGTGTGGGGCTCAGTCCTCAGCTAGTGTCACTGCTTTTGTTCCAGCAGCATGAGGAAGGCTCCTGGCCCAGCTCCCCTCTGTCCTGGTGACCCCTGAGCCATGGACTTCACCCCAAATCCCAGCCCCAGGAGGGTTTTTGCTCCCCACACAGAGCCAGCGAGGGCTGTGAGCTCCAGCCCACATCCACCCCTTCCCCGTGGCAGAGGGTGGGTGCCTGACACCCAGACACCAGCCCTGCCTATAAATCATATTTTGCCCAGATTTAGAGGAGAAAGGAGCTATTATGAGAAATAGATCAGAAGTGACACAGCTCATTATTGCGAGGTGAGTCCGAGCTGCAGACAAGGGCAAAGTTAATAGAAAACGTATCCAATCCACAATGGTAACTTTAATTGTTAGCACTAATGAAGCCTATTTAGGATGGATTATGTATCTGGCACTTCAGATGCAGCCCTCAATTCATCTTCCCTGGCACACGTCTCATCACATCAGATCCAGAGGCAGAAGGAGAGCTTTTCCCTTTCCACTGAACAACTGGGGTTGAAAAACAAATTCTGTGCCATCCATCAGCCCAGAGGCCCAGCTGGCCAGGCCAGGGACTTGTGGGGACACTCACAGGGGTGACTCCCCTCCCCACATGGCCAGGAGCTGCAGCATCCATGTCACAGGAGCTGCTCGAGGTCCCCAGCTGCCCCTTGTCACCCCAATTTCCAGCTGCAGCAGCCCCCGAGGTGGCAGCTGAGGGTCCTGGGGGTGACAGGAGGCTGTGACTGCCCTGGAGCAGCCCCCTCCTCCCCAGCCTCCTCCCAGCCAGTTTGCCAGGCACACTTCTGGAATTAAGGACAAATTGTAATTACTTTTCTCGGTAACCAAACCTTTGGAGGAAAGGGCTGGTGATAGATTTCAGCCTTTATGGGAGCTGACAAAGAGCATTACTCACACTGCACGAGAGCTGGCACCTCGTCAGACAGGGAGCTCTGTGGTGACCATCCCCGGGGCACCAACAGACACCACGAGGTTTTTTCCCCTTAATATGGGAATTAAGCACGTTGTCCTGTCGAGTTCTCTGGGCTGTGCTGAGTGCTGAGTGCTCCCCTCTTTGCCAAACTTGTTTGAAAGGTCACTGCAGCCCAAATATTGCAGGGAGGTGAACTGCAGAAAAGGAATTTGCTGTTGGGCACGGGGCTCTGCTGGGTCCTGCCAATCCCACCCAGCCCCAGGAGCTGCTCCTGGGTCAGGCATTCCCCAGGGAGCCCCAGGAATCAGCAGCAAGGTTCTACAGGGTGTGGGCAATGTAAAAATTGTTCCAAAGGGTGAGAGAACCTCTCCAGCTCCTGTTTCCTCCCTCCTGTGTCTGCAGCAGCCCGTGGAGCTCCTGGTTAGTCTGGATTTAGCTCGATGCAGTCCTGATCACGAGTGTGTCAGCAGTTAACGCCTGCTGCAGCCTCCCCCGAGCTCCCACCCCTCAAATGGGATCATTCTCCCTTTTGTCCCCATTTTGCCTCCTCAGCAGTGCTGCACAAATGGGCAGCAAGCACGGGGGATTTTCTGCAAGGCAGAGCAGAGGAATTAATCGTGGCAATGATGACTCCAGCACTCAGGTGGGCTCCACGTGGCAGCCCCCAGGGACCCCCACTCCAGTCTGAGCAAGGAGAAGGTGCACTGAACCTCCCATGTTGTGTCCTCCAGCTTTCCTCACCCTGAAAATTTAAATCAAGAGACTGATGGGAGCCACAGAAAGTGTGAGATGGATGGATCTATCTCATCTTCCACCCGTGGTATCCATCATACCACTGGATTTTGTGTCTGTGCCCCTTTAAATAAGGCTCCTTGCTTTGCACTGGGGAGGGAAAAGAAGGAAAAAAATCAATTAAAAAGGAGGTGAGGGGGAAAAAAGGATAATTATGTCCCACAAAAATTAAGGGAAAGAAAAATGATGTAAAAAAAAAAATCCCTTCTCGTATAAAAAGGGTATTTTATAATAGACCTTTAAAGCTTTCCATCAAGTGAAACCAACACATTTACTCCAAGTGTTAAAGAGGAACCTTCAATCAATCAGAGAACTTCATTTTTACCCTGTAATGAATTCAATTGACCTTGGTGTTGCAAAGATGCAGCGCTTGAGGCAGGGGGAGGCTCTGGGACACCCCCTTGTCCCAGCAGCTGTGTGGCTGCAGGGCCAGCCTGGTCCCCTCGGGGCTGCAGCCCTGCTCTGGGGCTCTGGGATTTCGGGATGCTGTGGATGTGGCACCTGGGGAAGGGGACATCACTTCTGTGTGAAGTCCTGAGCTGGAACCTCTGCTCTCAAAGCAATTATCAGCAGCTAATGGGAGCTGGGAAATCTCCTCTCCCTGCCCACGGATGGAAATCCCACCTTGTCCCCACAGGTTGCACGTGGAAGGGCAGTCACTTGCTAACCCTTGGAAATCAGAGTTTGTGGCTGCAGATTCCCCACCCACGAATGTTCTGGATGCACTGGAAGGTCACACGGGCGTGGAGACACAGGGATTTTGGGACGTGGCTTAGGGGGGAAGTACCCCAGGCCTGTGAGGTTTTTGGGGACACAAAAACCTCTGTCCTGCACCACCAGAGTGTGAGAACAGCCCCTGCCCCATTCCCAGGGCAGGGGAGGTGCCTTGTTTTCCACACCAGGTCCCTGAATCCCCCAGTGACACTGAACACCAACCCCACCACCAACCACTGGTCCCAGTCCCAGGGTGGCTCTGGGGGGTGCAGCAGCCCCAAGCACCCAAATTCTGCTGCTCCAGGGGTGAGCTGCAGCCCCAACCACCCAAATTCTGCTGCTCCAGCCCCAAACACCCAAATTCTGCTGCTCCAGGGGTGAGCTGCAGCCCCAACCACCCAAATTCTGCTGCTCCAGCCCCAAACACCCAAATTCTGCTGCTCCAGGGGTGAGCTGCAGCCCCAACCACCCAAATTCTGCTGCTCCAGCCCCAAGCACCCAAATTCTGCTGCCCCAGCCCCAACCACCCAAATTCTGCTGCCCCAGGGGTGAGCTGCAGCCCCAAACACCCAAATTCTGCTGCTCCAGCCCCAAACACCCAAATTCTGCTGCTCCAGGGGTGAGCTGCATCCCCAAGCACCCAAATTCTGCTGCTCCAGCCCCAAGCACCCAAAATCTGCTGCTCCAGGGGTGAGCTGCAGCCCCCAGCCCTCCCTCTCATCTCTTGGATAAGTACTGATAAAAGAGTGGCTAAAAATACAGAAAAAGCATTTATTTCTGAGGGAAGAATCCCTTGAATTGCACCCCAGCTAATTAACATTTATCCAAAGTGCACTCATCACAAACATACATTAACCTTTGAGGCATCTATAAGAGCAATTGGAAAATATATCATGAGAGTGGAGAGAACCCAGAGCACGAGAGCTCCCCTCTGAAAATGCCACCCTGGCCTCCTCCCGGATGCATTTTCAAGCAGTTTCCCCACAATTCCTTTTTTTTCAGTGCTCCCCAAGTAGGCCCTTGACCCCCCTGAGCTGCCCCCTCCCTGCTCAGGGCCAGGACAATCTCCCACCCCCTCTTCCCCCCTCTCCTGCTCCTCCACTGGGGACCAGGGATCAGTTCCTGTGGTAAGCCCAGAGAAAAATGAAGGATTTTGTCCAAGATTTAAATTAAACCAGCAATCAATATCGCTGCTGAAAGCGGAGAAGAGCAGCCATGGTGCTGAGATGTCCTTAATGATTCCAGTCAAAGTCATTAGCAAAGTTACTTCCCTGGCTTTTATTTTATTTTATTTTATTTTATTTTATTTTATTTTATTTTATTTTATTTTATTTTATTTTATTTTATTTTATTTTATTTTGTTTTTTATTTTTATTATTTTTATATTTTATTTTATTTTATTTTATTTTATTTTATTTTTTATTATTTTATTTTATTATTTTATTTTATTTTTATAATTGGGAAAGGTGAGAGAGCCCCTCATCCTCAAGGAAAGACAGAGAAACATTAAAGGCATCTGGGGAGCACTGGAGCTCGAGAGATAATTTGTGGAGTTGGTCTCCATGTGCCAGCTGGGCTGGGAGGGGGAAAGGAAGACTTGAGAAAAAAAATTCTGCATTTCTTGACCCCACTTTGTACCCCATGTGGGGAGGAAATGGGTGAGCGGCCACTGCCTTCCCTCATTGAACATGAAATTAATGAGGACCAACCCTCAGCGTCCTCTGAGATTAATTTTATATATTTTATAGATGTTTTTACATGTTTTTACATATAATATATATCTAATATCTATTTAAATATATATAAATAAAATATAATGTACCTATAGATTGTATATATTTATATGTAATATTTATATAATATATTTAATAATACAGTTATTTAATACCATTATTTACTATTTAATTTAAATACTTATTAATACCGTTATTTAGTAATATACTTATGCACAATATATTTACTTAATAATATATATTTATATAACACATTTTCTATTATCTATTTCATACCTATACATCTATACTACAGATATGTTGTAGATATTATTATATAGTATAGATATATTATGGATATTATTATATATTATAGATATTATAGAATTTAGATTTTTTTACCTCATATTATTTAGTCTTTATATATAGCAAATACATATATTTATATATGGCAAATACATATATTTATATATAGCAAATACATATATTTATATATGGCAAATACATATATTTATATATAGCAAATACATATATTTATACCCATACCCATTATGTGTCACCTTGGGGGTTCAGGGCTCTTTTGAGGGGTCACTGCTGGACCCCACAACAGGCCAGGGCTCTTCCCAGGGTACCCCAAACCCCTCATCCTTCCCAGGGGACCCCAAACCCCTCACCATACCCAGGGTACCCCAAACCCCTCATCCTTCCCAGGGTACCCCAAACACCCCATCCTTCCCAGGGGACCCCAAACCCCTCACTGCCCCAAGCCCAGGTGGGGCCAGGGAAGGAGAGGCAGGGAAGGATTCCCGGTGCACTCGGGTTCCAGTGGGATGCAAATCCCCAAAATCCTCGCTGAGCCAACAAAACCCACTGGACTGGGAGTGGGAAGGAGCTGGCGTGTGAAACTTCCCCCAGAAAAATCCAGGAGTGGCTGCACGTCCCGGGGGCTGGGCTGGGCTCTGCACGGCTGCAGCAGCCACCGACAATTGCAGCGGGCCTGGGTGGCACCGAGGCAAGATTGAGATGTTCTAATTACTCTGTGAATAGCAGGGGTGCTGCTGATGAGGGAGGCAGGCACATGCACATCCACACACACACCCGGAGCCAATTAGGGAGCAAAAACAGCAGCAAGGAGCCTGCAGCCTCACAGAGATTCACAATCGAGAGAAAAGAGGGCTGAGCTGTAGGTCTGGCTGTGAACAGTGACCATGGACAAGCTGGGAGGGTTCTGGTGGTCAGTGGCCAGAGTTCTGATGGTCAGTGGCCAGATTTCTGATGGTCAGTGCCCAAAGTTCTGATGGTCAGTGCCCAGAGTTCTGATGGTCAATGCCCAGAGTTCTGATGGTGAGTGCCCAAAGTTCTGGTGGTCAGTGCCCAGCAGCAAAGCCCAGCACAGGCCAGCAGAGGATTCAAGCCATCAGCTGAGGGATAAAGTTTAATTTTCAGCTGATAGCAACGAGGTACCCAACAGCACCATGCTCTGGGGACTACACCCAGCCAGGACCAGCAGCCACCAGCCTGTGCTGCTCCTGCCTCTCCAGTCCCTGCTGTCTCAGTGCCTGCTTTGCCCCTGAGACCAAAACCCCTCCAAAGACACCTCAGTTCATTGTCACCAGCCTGTACCCCCAGGGCCTGGCATTGGAACCGTTTCCAGAATGGGATTCTCATGGAAAATCCAGGGGTTCAGCCTCTCTCACCTGCTTGTTTGAGCCTGAAACTCATGGATGGGCTCCACAGGATACAGGTGCCTCTTTCTGAAGAAAGAATTCTGAATTCTGGGGATTTTGGAAGGAATTTTGAATGAGTTAACACACACTGGATCCTCTGGCTCTGGCAGCTTGGCTCCTCTGCACAGCCCCAAGAGCTCAGCAGGCAGAACTGGGAGGGGGCTGAACCACCCCAAAATGCACTTCCACACCAACCTGGGACCTTGACAGCTCCATTCCAAACCCTTTTGGTGGGATTTTGTGTGGTTCTCCATCCCTCTTTTCCCAAGAGCTTTCCCCACACCTTCCCTGGAAATTCCACAGCCAAGGCCCTCCTGCCCACAAAATCTGTGAGCACAGCAGGGAAAAATCTCCCTGCAGCAGCCTCATTTCATGCCCCTGGTTAGAGCTCTGAGCTGGAAATCAGCTGGAAGGGCTGATTCCATCACATCCTTCTGTCCTGACCAGTCTGAAATTCACAGGTGGGCTCGACAGGATACAGGGGCCTCTTTCTGTCCTCTCCTCCATCCTCTTTTGGCAGCCATCCCCTGCAGGGATATGGAATAAAGAATTTAAGGCTGCAAAACCAAAGAGGGCTTCAATCCTGGCTGGAAGTGGGGGAATTCCCCAGGAAATCCAGCAGCAGAGGTGCTGTGAGCAGGGAGGGGCTTCATGGACTGAGCTCTGCAAGGGGAGACCCAGCATTGATGGGAAGGGGGTTCTGGCTGGCCAAAAATTGCATGCAGAAGCATTTTAAATTTTTAATTTTTTTTTTTTTTTTTAGCCTGGAGATGCAGTGCTATTATCAATGTTATCACCAATGTTATTTATCACAGCAAGTGGCATTAATATTACCACACTTATTAATACATAAAGCTGTAGCATTTTTACTAAACCAGCTACAAAACTCTGAGTTGCTATTAATGCTGTCATGAATATATTAATAATACATTAGCACTGGTTTGTTTTGTGGCTTCCACTTCCCTGAAATAATTTTTTGCTTTAACTCTTGATCCTGCTTGTTCAATATTTTGGCCAGGAATGGGTCTAATCAGTAATCATAGAATCACAAAATCATTGAAGCTGGAAAAGACCTCCAAGAGCATCCAGTCCAAGCTGTGCCTGATCCCCACCTTGTCACTGAGTGGCACCTCCAGGGATGGGCATTCCAAACCTCCCAGGGCAGTTCCAATGTCTGACCACCCTTTCCATGGGGAAATTCCTGCTGGTGTCCACCCTGAGCCTGCCCTGGTGCAATTTGAAGCCATTCCCTCTCCTCCTGTCCCTGTTCCCTGGGAGCAGAGCCCGACCCCCCTGGCTGTCCCCTCCTGGCAGGGGACAGGACCCTTTTTTGTTGGATGCCAAACAAGGATGTGGAACAGCTTCAGTGCTGGGAGAAGAAGTGGCTTTTCAACAGAACCACCAAAAAAGGCACATTTCAGAGGGTTACCCCAAAACAGCGGCTGTGGGTGCTGCCTTGGGGGCTTCACCTCTGGGGTCTGGGTGTGCCCACACCAAAGCCACGTGGGCCACCCCACCAGAGCAGCCTGTGCTCTGTGAGCTGAGCCTCATCAATCCTGGCAGAGGGTGAGTGACGTTCTGCTGGGCTTTCTCCCAAATCACACTCATTCCTCACGCTGAAATCCTCCCCTGTCTTGGCGGCAGAGCTGCAGAACAAGCAGGCACAGCTCCGTGGGCTTGTGCAGGGGGAAGGCAGCGTGACAGGAGAAATGAGGCACTGCTGGGCTCCCAGGGAACCTCAGCGTCTCTGAGCAGGCAGAGTCAGGCATGATTGAGTTGGAAGTTACCTAAGGATGACCTCGACCCTTTGAAGAGCACAAGCCATTCATCCGGGACATCAAGAAGGATTTCTTCATGGAAAGGGCTGTCAGGAGCTGCCCAGGGAGGTTTGGAGTCTCCAGCCCTGGAGATGTATCCAAGAAAGGACTGGATGTGGCACTCGGTGCTCTGGGCTGAGTGAGGACAAGGTGACAATGCCAAGGTTGGACTCAATAATCTTGGAGGTCTTTTCCAACCCCAATGATTCTATGGCAGAGCAGGCAGGTGACATCACCTGTCCTCAGTCTGCTGCTCTGCTCCTCTGAGATGGTCACCAAAGCCTCCCTGCTTCAGCTGCAGTCTGCAAGGCCACCAAGAAGCTCCCTGTGCAGTTAAGTGTTCAGCCAAGGAGGCAGAAATCAGCTGAACTGGCTCAGTCCCACTGGATTTAACTCTGAAAAGCAGAATTGCCACAGTCCCACACGGAGAAAGAGTCTGTGAGGGCTGAGGTGATGGTGCAGAAATCTCAGCTTTGGTTTTGCAGCGATGTTTCCCCGTGTGGATGAATGCTGGGAAGTCTGGAAGATTTCACAAGCAGAAGACAAACACAAAGATCAGGATTTCCTTTGTCAGTGATATCCTCAGTTACTGATTTATTTGGCAGGGCATGCAATGGGTAAGGGCCGCTGGCCATGGAATTTACTGTGCAGGAAGGGAGAAGTGAGGGAAAAGGACTTTGTAGTGCAGGAAGTGGCCTGTTTGAAATGCTGATTTAGCTCGTGCCTCAGAGTAATGCAGGGAACCTCCTGCTCCCCTCTTCTATTGAGAAAACTGCTTCTTGAAACAGATAGATACATAATGGAGAAACATTTCATTTCCTCTGTGGTCAGGGCAAATATCTGCATTCACAGAGATAAGAATTTGATGTTGTGGAGAAATGCAGACTCCTGCTGTCCAGAAAGGAGATGTTAATGCAAATTCCTGTCAGCTTCCACGTTTAACAAGAGTATCACTGCTTTCATCTTGCCCCAGAGAGTTCTCCCAGCAAACCTCAATGCAGAGAGATTTGATGATCTTCTGCCTCGTGCCCTGGTGGGATGGATGGATGGATGGATGGATGGATGGATGGATGGATGGATGGATGGATGATGGATGGATGATGGATGGATGGATGGATGGATGGATGGATGGATGGATGGATGGATCTATGGATGGATGGATGGATGGATGGATGGATGGATGGATGGATGGATCTATGGATGGATGGATGGGACTGGGAGTGGCAGCACTACCCTGCCCACCCCAGCCCTCAGCCCTGCTGCTCGTGCTGCTAGGGTCCCAAATCCAGGCTGGGCTAATCCCAACCCCAATCCCAACATTGCTCTTGGTGCTTTACAAGGTGAAACTCACAATTTAACCACTGCAGAACTCAGGAGTCGGACTTTGATGATCCTTGTGGGTCCCACGTGCAGATGTTGCTCCTTGAAATATTGGGTGGGGCTGGAAAACCCAGGGTTGGATCAGCTGAGAGGGACAGACAGACTCCACTGCCCAGGGCAGGTCAGACACGGGACTGCCCCTCCACCTCCAGCATCAGCTCCAATGTGCTGCTCCCTTTTCCTCTGCCAAGAAAATAGCACCTGTTTAGGAAGGCCTTTAAAGTTACCTGGCAGCAAACTCGAACCAAGAAGAAAGCAAAATCCTCAGATCTTAAATATAAATGATCAAAAACCCTCCTAAAAGGCAAAAAGAAAAAAATCTGAAAAATTAAAGAAAAAAAATCGAAAAGTACACAGCTGACTTTTAACCTCGATGCTCTAAAGTGCATGAAGAAAACTCTGTTGCTATTGATTTCCATGGAAAACTCTCTGATATGCTCCGGATGGGTGGCAGGATGAAACGTGAGGATCCAGGCGGGGATCGCGACCCCGCGGCCTCCCACGTTCCACCCACGCCCCGCCAAGGCCAGCAGAGTGGGAGCTGCTTTGAAATTCATGTTGGCCTCAAACAAGGCCGGACACAGGGTGCTGCTTGCCGTGGTTTCTTTGAATCCAAGTTTTTTTTGCAGCTGGAGCTGGGAATGGGCAGAGGAGGAGCTGTGGCTGCTGCAGCCGGCGGAGCTCCCTGGGCTCCGGCTGCCGGAGCTGGCCGAGTGTAGATACTGCAAGTTCCCCAAAAAATTCTCATTTATCTGGCTGGGGAGGAAGTGCTGCCTTAAATTCTGTGTGTTCAAACAGCAAACAGTCTGAGTCTGAGTCTCTGAAGGGCTCTGCACACAACACAGCCTCGTTTTTAATTACGGGGGTTTTCCCTCCCCCCGCAATGTAAACATCCTCTATCATTATTCTTTTAGGATTTTTCTCCCTCAGTGTAGACACACATTTTCCTCTTTCTTTCTCTCCTCTGGCTGTGCCGTTGCCAAGGCTTGGAGCTTTAGGCTGTGTTTGCACAGAGAGTTTAGAGGAGGAAAAGAATTCCACTGCTATAAAACCACAAGGGTTAAAACCCCAATTTCCTTCCCAGCTCCACCACTGGGTAAGAGGAGAACCCAGTCATTAGTGACTTGCAAAAGTTTATGGTGAGAATGGCTAGAGCTGAGAGGGGATTGAAGCCTGGATATCTAGTGAAACCCACTTTCACTCCCTTCCTTTGGCTCCAGACACTGGGAATGACCTGTACTCCTGCACTGAGTGAGCTGGGAATAAGGACTGACCCTCCTTTACTTGACTAAATGAAAGATAATATCTGAAAATGTCAAAACTTGCATCAAAATGAATGAGACTTAGATGCCAAAATAGCTTTGTGTATGTGGCCCTTTAGGTCTTTATCTTGATTCAATATTCTTGGGAAGTCAGTGTGGAGTGAAGGATGGGTTTTCATCTTGGAATTTGCTGACTAAAAGTCATGGGCTGTAGGTAAATCTCACCTGGTAATATCTTACCTGTCAGAGCCCCTTCAAAACCCTGGGCAGCACAAGCATCCATCAGGGCTGACACATTAATTCAAACAGTCTTATTTTCACATCATTTAAGGCCTCTCTTCCCACTTTTGTTTTGCAATTGGAAATATTTTCGAGGCATAACACAACCACCATCCTCACGCTGCTGCCTGCAAGCAGAGGGCCCGCAGGGACTGTTTGCATTCCAGTCAGAATTCACCATTTGAAGGGAGTTAGATTTAATCCCATCCAAATACGCATTTTGCTCGGGAGAAAAGGAAAAATAACATTCTCTTGCTGAGACAAATCGAGCTCAGGTGATGCTGAGGGTTTTGGGGTTTCTCTGCACCTCATCCCATCTGCAGGAGGAGGTCACAGGAGCTGGGAACTCTGGGCACAACCTCAGCTGTCACAGTGGGGTTGATGCATCCATGGGGCAGAGATGTTCACACCCCAGATCATCCCAGTGCAGAGGGGAGAGGCAGGATCTGCTTGGCATCAGAAGGAGATTTGCTCATGAGACCTACAAGAAAATCAGCTGCCAACCAGACCAGCCCCAAAGGTCCTGGGGGGTCCTGCTGGGTCCCAGCAAGGTTGGTGGAGGTGACAGGGGATTTTTGTCCCTCCAGTGGGAGCAGAGAGGGACAAAAGAGATGCCAAGCTTGAGGATGGGGATGAGCAGAGAGGGAGAGACTGGTGCTGTCCATGAATCTGTTTCGTTTGGAAGAAATCTTAAAGTCATTCCAACCCCTTTCCATGGGCAAGGTCAGCTGTGCTTCCAGGTAGAGACAATTTCCTGGCTGTCACTGCAAGGCTGTGCCCATGGGGATGCCCCTTCCAGCAGCACTGCCTGGCAGGACTCAGCACTGCTCCCCCAAAATCACAGACCAGGGGCAACACAAAGCTCAGCACAGGGGCAAATGCTCCCTCAGGAATCACTCACCCTCTTCTCTGCCAAGTTTAGTTCAGTTTTTCTCATTTTCAGCCAGATTTGGAATACCTAAAAACCAAATTGCCTTTGAGGATCTCCCCAGCTTCAGGTAGAGAGACACAAAATAGGTCCCAGATGGAAAATCAGGAATTGGTCATGCAAAAAGCTGCTTTGCTCATGGGGAGAGGACCTGGGGCTCCAAAAATTCATGGGCTGAGTTTTTATCATTCTCTTCTTGCTGCAGCTTGGGGAAGTCCTGCTCTGGAGCTGCTACACTGCCCCTGAGCAAAGGGAGAGACTGACACCAGCCAGGGAGTCTGATCCAGCTGGTTTATGACAGGCAGAAAAGTCCAATTGGTGAAAATGAAATCTGGAAGTTAAAAAAATGGAGACATATACCCAATGAAAAATGAAGCATTTATTTTCCTAACATCGATTTTTTCATCAGCTTAAAAAATGTTCATTTTGAACACTTTCTTTCTCCCATCAGTAAAAAGAAATAAAATCACACTACATAATAAACATATCCCTGCTAAAAAAGTTGATTTTGATGCAGCTCCATAGTTCATTTGTTCAGCAGTAACTGCTCCGCTGGATATTTGGATGAACATTTAGGGATGAAATTTAAGGAAAAATAGTTTGCTGAGATTTTTCTTCTCCTGGGTCATATCCAGTCTGTATTTAGGGAAGGAGCAGCACCAGTTTGCCTTAATGGGAAGTCAGCATTCCCATTCCAAGCTGGGTGTGGGCACTGCTGCATCCCCTCATCCCCCGGGAGCTGCCCTGGTCACACAGCCCCAAACGACCTCCCGGCCAAAACGCTTCTGCTCTGCACTAATCATAAAATTAACTTAAACAAGCATAAAATGAAGTCTATGGAGCTGAACTGTTGGACAAACAGGAGATGGAATTAAGTCCCAGGCAATGCACTGAGGGGAAGATTGGAATTGTTCAGCCTGGAGAAGAGAAAGCTCAGGGGGATCTAATTGTGGCTCCTAAAGGAGCTACAAGAGAGATGGAGTGTGACTGTTTACAAGAGATGGAGTGACAGGACAAAGGGGAATGGCTTCAGACTGGAAAAGTGGAGATTTGAGTGGGATATTGGGAAGGAATTCCTCCGCTTCAGACTGGAAAGGTGGAGATTTGAGTGGGATATTGGGAAGGAATTCCTCCCTGGGAGGGTGGGCAGGCCCTGGCACAGGGTGCCCAGAGCAGCTGGGGCTGCCCCCGAATCCCTGGCATTGCCCAAAGCCAGGACAGACAGGGCTTGGAGTAACCTGGGACAGTGGAAGGTGTCCCAGCCCATGGCAGGGGTGGGACTGGAGGAGTTTTAAGGTCCCTTCCAGCCCAGACCAGTCTGGGATTCTCTGAAGATGAGTTACCTTGTGCCCACACGCATCCGGTGTGAGGAAATTCCCTGGGTGTGACTCAGTTTCTCCTTGGCCAGGAACCAACCCGAGCCACTTCCCAAGGGCTGAAGGCAGAGGAAAAGCCAGAGCAGAGAGGTCCCCACAGGCTGGGAAGTGGCTCCTGTCCTGCCCCACTCCCATTCCTGCTCCTGGAAGGGACAAACACAGCCCTGCAAACAGACACTTGATTAAGGGCTCTTAGCTGCTACATTGAAATTGAATACAAAGCTATTATTTTTTCGGTCCTAAGAAGCAGAAAGGAGCTCTTGGATCCACTCCCTCTCTCATCCCTTTGTGTGATCAATCATGGCAGCATTATTCTGCCCTCAAACGCTTCCAATGAGAGGGGATATCAAAGTGGGGTTTCCTGGGTGAGCTTTAAAATGTCTTGTGGTTTCTCAGCCCATTTTCTTCTCTTTGTGTGGTGCATCTCCCTCCCTCCTCTTCTTTTCTTCACTCCAGGCAAGCTGAGATTTCTTTTTGAGCACAGAAGTGTTGGTTTTTGGTTTTTGTTTTTCCTCTTCTTCATTCTGCTGCTGCTTCCTCAGTGATTCCTCCTTCCTCTCCCAGGCCCCTGAAGCAGCACAAAGGGTGAAATTCTGGAGAGTTTCAGGCATCATGGGGTCCTTCCCATGGGCTGTGGATGGCAGTGGGTTGAAGGAAGGGCTGGCACAGACCGAGGGGAGCAACTCCTTCCAGCACAGGGCATCCACGGGCAGGAACTGGGGAAATCAGCTGGGAGGCAATGGCAGGAGCTCCCTGGCTCTGCACTGGTGGCAGAAGGGCTGGAGCTGCCAGGTGAGCCCACACAAACACTGAATGTCTCCAGAGACTCCTCATCCTGCCTGGGCAGCTTTTCCAGTGCTCTGATACCCTCACGGGAAGAAGCTGTTCCTCAGTTCCTCCTGCTGCTCCACCAGCCCTGTCACACCCTGTCACCCAGCACAGCAGGGCTGTGACCTCCAGCAGCTCCTCCAGAGCAATTAACACCAATTTCTGAGCCCAGTGTCACAAGCATCTCACCCTCAGTAACCCCAGCAGCAAATCCAGGTTCAGGGCAGAGTCTCCAGTCAGGATGATTTATTCTGGCAGTGATTAAATGATCTCAACAATTTTCCAGCCAGCCATCATAGATTCAAGCGTGTTTATGATGAGGATCAGGAAGAAAAAGCAATTTGTTTAGTTTGTTTTTATCAGGATGGGCCCAGACACCCCAGAGCTGTTAAGAGAAGAAAAGTCAGCTCCAAAAAGCCAGAGCTGCTTGATTACAACAGGCACCATGAGTGGGCTTCCTCCAGCACAGCAAAATACTCTTAAAGGGCATAAATCAAAAACTGCAGCAGCATGAAATTCGACCAAAGCAAGTCAAATGAGGTGTCCAAAGCCCTGGGCAAGAGGGGCTTTCTTTAATAGCTTTGGTGACCTTTAGGGGTGGGCAACCTCTCATGAAATGAGAATTTCTCTGTTTGCATGGCTTCCCTGTAGGTAAGCTGTGTGTGTAAGCTGGGAGGAAGGGAATAAAGGAGTGCTAGGGATGGGAATCAAGCTTTGGATGAGAACAACCAGGAGAGCTGGAGTGCCATGAACACACATCAGCTCATAGCCTTAAACCACCCTGCAGGTCCTGCGTGACCTTGGGAAGTCAGAGTGAGGGCAGAGGTGGTGGTGAAGGAGGAAGAGGATGGCAGCAGAGTTGAAGACTTTGGAACGCCCCATTCCAAAGGCGCCAAGATCCAGCTCTGCTCCTGCTCACAGTGCCTTTGGAATTGATTCTACACCATCACCAAAGCCTCAGGGCTCTGCTTTTCCCAGCCTGGTGCTGTCACATGGACACATCAGACACCACAAACTCCGTGTGCAAAAGCAGCTTTGGTGTCCCATCCCCAGGAACAAAGCCCTGTTGAACAAACCCGCTCATCCCGCGGCAGCTCGGCTTTGCCGGAGCGCTCCCAGCCAGCTCCGGGAGTGCAAAAGCACTTTGCAAATCCACACCTCATCTTCTATTCCATTTAAATGATCTACCATCTTTAGCAGGGCTGAGCCTCTCCAGAGCCTGTATCCAAGGCAACGAGAGCTACCAGGGAAAAAAATGGATCCAAGAAGTTATTAAAATCACAATATCCTTTCTGAGCAAGGTAGAGATAATGAGCGTGTTCCACCATGGGCTGGCTCCCAGCTCCTGCTAGGTGCAGCTCCTGGCTACTGACCAAACTCCAGCTTGAGGGAGGCATTTAAGATCCTAAAGTCACTGAGCATGCTGTCCACACCTCCAAACCTGAGTCCAAACCCAGCCAGCCCCAGAATTTATTCACTGCCTGAGGAATCGGTCTCCAATGTGGGACAGCAGCGTTTCTAAGAGTTAGGAAGGGGCCTGAGTTTCAAATTTGGGAAATTTTAAGATGCTGGGGAATCAGTAGGTCGCAAAGAGGAAAATGAAATACTGCCCTTATGGCACCTCAGATCAGTGAGCCACAGATGAGGCTGGGACCCAGGATTGCTCCCAGCTCCATTCCTTGCCACGTGCTTCCCTTTTCCACCCTGCAAGAGCGAGCACGGACTGTGATGAGCCCAGATCCCAGATGGATGGTGCTGATGTTTTTGTTCCCAGAAACGCCCCAGACTGGGGAGCCTTTGCTGGGAGAGGCGAGGGGCCCTGGCTGGCAGCCTCTGTGTGCTGCATCCCGGCTCTGGGGCTGTGCTGCAGGAATGAATCACCTCGCTGGCTGCTCCAGATCCCGGGATTAGCGGAACGTGTTCGAACGCCGGCGCTCCGCGTGCGCCTGGCACAGGGCAGCACCTCCCACAGGCAGGCGTGGTGAAAATTTGTTTTGGAGTCTCAGGACCCTGCGGCCTCTGGTTCCATCCCAGAAACTCCCGTGGGAGTTGAAAACAAGCTCCCGCTGATTTTACAATGAAGGGCAGCTTTGCCTTGCAAGCTCAGAGTCAGAATCTGGGATTATCTTTCCTCCCCACCTCTCCAGAGTGACGCGCCACGTTAAAGATTTGATTTGCAAAGAGATTGTGCAAACATTTCCCTTTATCCATCCTCTGTTTGAGCTCAGAGATTTTACAGCAAAATGCTGATCTCTCCTGGGATTTATACTGAAACCAACAGACTTGGCTGAGCATCAGTTCCACAAACTGCATCCATATTTGCTAAAAAAATGCACTAGATTCTCCTCAAAATAAGCCCAGGAGCAGCCAGAGAGCGGAGGTGACCATTGGAAGGGCTGCCAGTGCTGAATTCCCAAGAATAAAGAGATCATTGTGGATGCTGAATTTTGCCACAAATATTTACCGAGTCGCAGTGAGCAGGTTCCAAACAGATCCAGGTAATTAATAGGCAATTAATGCCTGGTATTAACGTGCAGGCTGACACCTAAACCACCTCCCTGAGCAAAACTGTGGCAGCTCCACCTAAGCCACCTCCCACATCTGCATTTCCTGGCTCCACTGAGGGCACCAGAGCAATTTGTAGCAGCACCACTGCATCTGCACACAGTCTGTCTTGTATAATTACAGCAGCAAAACAACTGGAACACTTTATGATATTCCTCAGCTTGCAAAATTCTACCAGGATCACTTTTAAAATGATGATCAACCAGAATTCACAGCCTCAATCACTGAATCGTTAATTCAGTGGTTTTTCGTGTATTTTTCAAATGAAATGTTCAGCAAAGAGTATTTATTCATCCTTCATTGCTTTCTAGCTGTAAAAATAATCAAATTAAATTCCACTCTCAAATTCAAACAAGACTTTAGAGGCAGAGACAGTCAAAACAAGCGTACGAGAACAGCACAAATGTTCACGGCGTTTGCCCACCCATCTCGGATCAAAACTCCAGGCTTTGATCACTGGGTTAGTTTGGCAAATCCTGCTGGAATAATAGGAGCAAAACTGCCTCATTAGAAAAGTTTGGACCTTTTTCCTTGTTTTTCCCTCACTCCAAAATCAATATTTTGGTGGCAGTGCTCGTCAGACAATGTGTCAGCAGCTTTCCCGTCACGCCGCAGCACCGAGTACCAGCACCACCTCTGCTTCTCTGAAGAGATGATCACAGCAATGCCCCAAAGGCCCAAACCTATATTTGTTTGTCTTCCTTTCATCCTCCCCGAGCTAAAATATTTATGAAGTTTCTCTAAACTGCAGGCCTGGAGCATTTATATCTGCTGGGTTAAACACCCACACACCCGCTCGGAGCTGGGCTTTGGGCTCCGCTGCCCCTCCAGCCTCGCTGTGTGCTCTGGATTGTCCCTGTTCTTCCTCCCTCTGCTTCCTGTGGTCCTTCCTGGTGCCCAGCACCCAGGGACAGGCTCTGCACTGCTCTGGCACAGGGAGCATCTCCCCAGCACCACCCTGGGGTGCCCTGTGTCCTTGGCAAGGGGCAGAGCTGGCAAAGGCAAATGCAAAGCTGCTGCCATTGAGGGAATCCTCCAGGAAGCCTCTGGGCCTCAAGCCTGACTCGATGCTGAGTTTATTGGAAAGTGAAGAAAGAGGAGCTAAGTGAGGGGACACATCCCTCCACTGCTCCCAGTTTGTCTGGGGGAGCAACCCAAGTTTCGAGGAGGAGATGGGAAGTTTTGGGGTGCTCAGCCCTGTCGCAGTGATTGCAGCAATTTCCTCTGCCTTCAGACAGCGACAGGGCTTGCAAGGAACCAGGAGGGATCTCCTCTGCAAGGGGCAGGAGGGAGGGAGATTTTCCCGTTCTTTTGCCTTTTCTTAAAGGGATGCAAATAAGGGAAGCAGCAGCAATCAGGCTGCCGGCCCCAGAACAGCTTCTCTGGAGCTCATTCTCCTCACCGTGGGGGTTTGATGAAGGCAAACTTGCCCAACTCGCTGCAGCACATGCGGGAAGAGCCCGTTTCCAAGGAAACAGGGATCTTTTGCATGTCCAGCATGTGGTCAGAGGAGGAGAAAGGTTGTGAAGGCAGAGCCTGCCCTCCTCCATGGCTGCTGCAGCCTTCCTTCCCTCCCTCTTTCCCAGGCAGGCACGGAGCAGTCCCAGCTTTCCTGCAGTACTGGGGTGCTTGTTTTAATCTGGAGAAGTAGGAGATGGGCAAAGTTCATCTCTGCATCACCTGTAAATTTTAGGGACCACAGCATTCCCAAAAAAGCAACACCTGCAGCCATAAGGAGGCTGAAAGTCCAGGCAGGACCAGGTTGCTGGTTGGAGCAAACTGCTGCAAACCAGGAGTCAACTCCAAGGTTTTGCCACCTCTCCAGGCAGGAATAGCAGTAAAATCCTCCCTGAGACCTGTGCAGGGAGGTGTTTGCAGGGGCACAGGTAATTTTTGGTCACCTTTTGGGGCAGATATTGCCAGAAAGGAGGGGCTTTGCCCACGGAGGGGCTGCAGCAGATGTGATCCAAGCTCTCTCCTGCTGGGAAGCTCCTGGCTCGGAGCTGTGCGTGGCTCCAAACCCGGCTGCATCTGCAGCTCCACGTTTGCAGACACTCTCTGTGTCTATAATTAATTAATGTTTGCACAGTGCTTTTAAGATAAAGTGCCATCTAAGTACCAACTATCATTATTATTAGGCCCATCGTGATTCAAAGCCATCAAAAGGCAGGAAATTGGGGGTTTAAGAGCCTGGCAGCCTGGTCACACCAGAGCTGCTGCAACTCACAGCTTTGGGCTCGGGGTTTTACTCAGCAGAGTGAGTTAAGTCACAAACGTCAACTGGAGATTTGCAGACTGAGCCCAGAATTTACTGACTTTTGTGTCTTGAGGGGAGAAATCTCTGATGAAAGGGACCTTCGTCAGGGAGTCAGACAATAAAAATCTCCTTAATGCATTAATCCAAGGGACCTTCAAGGCCCTTTCCCAGGCAGGTGCACCGGGGCTGGGTGGCAGCAGTGCCTGCTCTGCTCGGTGGCAGCTGGGACCTGTCCCTGCCACTAAGGCAGGGGTTTGTCCCCTCCGTGTTCCCGTTATCAGCACTAAAATCGACTGCAAAAGCGCTAATTTCAGCTGAGTTCATTTTAAATGTCAGCCTCTAAGAGTTGGGGAGGACTAATTAGGAAGGGGGAATGGGAATGGAGATGTCGGGAACTTCAATTTCACTCAGTGCAGCCAAGCCTGAAGGGAATCCGGAGCTCGTAATTAGCGACACGCCTTTAATTTGACTCCAAATTTGAGTCGCTAACCCTGACAAAGGCTTGCTAATGCCAGGCCCAGGTGTCCTGGGGCAAGATACTAATTGGGGGCTTCAGTGGGAGAGGCTGGGGATGAACAAACCATCCCAACCACTGGTTTCACTGGGGTGCAAGAGGGGCTGGAGGCTGAGCCCCCCCTGCAGCAGGGAACAAAAAATGTGGTGGCAGAAATGTCACTTAACTGCCCTGGCACTCAATCTATCCAAGTTCTGTGCCAAGAAAGGAGAGAAAGAAAGGAGAGAGGGAGAGGAACACAGAGAAGGGAGGGCTGAGAGGGCAGAGGCTGCTGCATCCTTCCCCCAAGGCTGGCACACAGGTGCTGTGAGCTCTGGCAAGTCCCCACCTTGTGCCTCACCTGCTGCTCTCCACCTGGTCACCAGCAGAAAGAGAATAATTTATTCCTTTTTCTTCCAGGACTGCTTTTATCCTGTTTCAGACCTTTTTGTTTTGTGCTGGATGCTGGATCAGCACAGGCTTGGGAACACCTCCCCTCCCTGTCTACAAATCACAGACCTGGAGCTCAAGTGGACACAACCAAGTCCTACCAAGGACCCCTGCAGTCCCTTCCTCCATCTGTCCCACAGCTCAGAGTGTTTTCAGCCCCTGGGCCATAAACCCTGTGCTGCCTCTCCAGTACCAGCATCCACGTGGGATTGCAAACACCCCAAAGGTTTGGCAAGGTGAGGACCTTCCCGTGCCCCCTGGTCCTGTAGGATGCTGGAGAACCCAGCTGAGCAACTGGTGGTTCTCATGACCCAGCTGGTGTGACCCTCCTGATTCTGGGCATCTCAGTGGGACTGAGAGATGGCAAAGTCAAGTGCTGGTGGGTCCCTCCCTGTCTCAGCTTTTCTTTTCACCAAACACCTTTTAGAAGGTGATCCAAAAAGTTCTTGGACTCCTGGAGGTTGTGGGACTCTGACACTGAGCTCCTTAGGGATCCACAGCCCTTGTGGAGTCCTGTGATCTCAAAAGCAGCCAGAGCCTTCAGCCCAGCTGTGCATCCCAAGAGTTTTGCTGGATTATTCCCAAAGCCTGTGTTCCTTTTCAAAACATTCCCAGCAATGGAGGGATCAGTTTCTGAAGTGTCCACTGGTTAACTGCCTTCCCTGTTAAAAAAGTCCCCACTGTGACTGGCTTGGATCATTTGAATTTCCCTGTTCATCATTTAACACCTCTGTGACACATTTTAACCCCTCTGTGACTGGGTTCTCTCAGTGCAAGCACCTGCTGGGCACTGGAAATGCTCCACGGAGCCCACCCAGGGATGGGGGTCTGCAGTGGGGTCCCTCCTCACCCTCAGGGCGAGGCTGAAGGCTGGATCCTGCCTCCACACCCACCCTTCACGTGCCAGGGCCGGGATGTGGTTTCAGAAACTGCCTGTGAGAACTGCTCTGAAATATCAAAGCTATAATTTTATCTCCCCGCAGAACTGACAGGCATATTTCAACAGTGTGCTATATTATCAATTATAAGCCTAACAGAGCATGTTCTCCCATCTGATCGTTGCAAAAATCACTTGTCAAGGGCTGGTAAAGACCACAGCTGTCTGCTTGCTGCAGACGGCCCCGTGCGCAGCTCCTGCCGTACAATGCTTTCTCTTTTGCTCCCTTTCTTCCTTTTTTTCCTCTCTGCTCCAACAGGGGAGAAGTGAATTCGGTGATTTCTGTAGTGCCTTTATCCTGACAGTGTTTCTCCCAGCAAAGCCTTAGATCCTGGCAGCGCAGTGCCAACGTTAATCAAACACCGTTAATCAAACACCGTTAATCAAACACGGCCGTGGGCATGGGGACAGCTCTGAGGGGAAGAGCCAAGACAGCCCCATGGGCAGGACCCTCCCCTTCCTCCCAAAACAGGGGCTTTGCTGTTTTCACAGCAGGCTCCCACACAAGAGGCCAAAGCCAGGGCCTTCCAGTTCCTCCTGGGAGCGGCGCTGGAGCCCCATCCCTGTTTCCCACCTCACCTGGAGCCCCATCCCTGTTTCCCACCTCACCTGGAGCCCCATCCCTGTTTCCCACCTCACCTGGAGCCCCATCCCTGTTTCCCACCTCCAGCTGGAGCCCCATCCCCATTTCCCCACCTCAGCTGGAGCCCCATCCCTGTTTCCCACCTCACCTGGAGCCCCATCCCAATTTCCCCACCTCACCTGGAGCCCCATCCCTGTTTCCCCCCCTCAGCTGGAGCCCCATCCCTGTTTCCCCCCCTCAGCTGGAGCCCCATCCCTGTTTCCCCCCCTCAGCTGGAGCCCCATCCCTGTTTCCCCCCCTCAGCTGGAGCCCCATCCCTGTTTCCCCCCCTCAGCTGGAGCCCCATCCCTGTTTCCCCCCCTCAGCTGGAGCCCCATCCCTGTTTCCCCCCCTCAGCTGGAGCCCCATCCCTGTTTCCCCCCCTCAGCTGGAGCCCCATCCCTGTTTCCCCCCCTCAGCTGGAGCCCCATCCCTGTTTCCCCCCCTCAGCTGGAGCCCCATCCCTGTTTCCCCCCCTCAGCTGGAGCCCCATCCCTGTTTCCCCCCCTCAGCTGGAGCCCCATCCCTGTTTCCCACCTCACCTGGAGCCCCATCCCTGTTTCCCCACCTCAGCATTGCCCATGGTCTCATCCCTGGGACATCACCTCTCCCTCCCAACCCTGAGATGATCCTCTCCTAGCACAGGCGTGGGTCTCCCTCAGAGATAAGGAGTGACAACTCTTCCCACCTCGTTCTGTGCTCTGGTGTGTCACCATCCACGAGGACACGATGCCAATTAGAGCTACTTGCAGGCAGGGCTATGCCAATTATAACCACTTACAAACAGGACGGGGGGATTTCTAATTATTAAAAAGCTTTAGCGCCTTAAAAAGCTACAACAAGAGAGTGAGAAAGAAAAGACTTAATCAGTTTTGCTTTGGAGTTGCCTCAAATTTGTAATTCAATCAAAGCTCCCATAGCAGGAAGGATGTCTTTCTGATATTCACAGGAGCTTTCCAGGGGCTATAATCTCTGAGAGATTTATTCATACTTTCTGCATTAGCTTAAGACTGTTTTGGAAGAAACATCTCTCCCTCCCTCCCATCAGCAGAGCTCGAGAGAAGACATTAATATTAAAACAATTCAATTACTCTGACTTGGGGAGAACACGGGGCCTGGGGAAGGGCTGCTCGTGCCAGGCCAGCCCTCTCCTCTGTCCTGATTCCCCTGCTCCTTGTTCTCAAAGAGTTTCCTGAAAATGGAACAGAGCTCCTGAAGGAGGAGGAGAGAGCCCAGCTCCCGCTCCTCACTCACAGCTGGGGGGTGGCACTGCTGTTTGGGAGCCCTGAGGTCCTGGGGACACCCCAGGTGACACCCCAGGCTCCAGGGCATCCTCCCAGCCCTCGCTCCTCCTCCTGCTGCTTCAACCCCAAACGAAGTCAATAATCCCAAAATCCCAGACAGGTTTGGGTTGGAAGGGACCTTAAAGCTCATCCCATGGGCAGGGACACCTTCCACTGTCCCAGGTAACTCCAAGCCCTGGCCTGGGACAGGCAGCACCCCAGGATTCCAGAACAGGGCTTTGAGGTGCTTAAAAGAGCCAGTCCTGACTTTTTGGGGTTCCAAACCCCCTGGTGCAGCCCCCGGGGAGGATGGGCCCAGCCCCTTGGCCATCAGCAGCACCTGGCAGGAAGCAGCTGGACTGAGGAGGAGGAGGAGACTTCAGGGGGGAGAAGGATAGGGAGTACTTTACACTTCAAAAGACACATCATCTCCTTGCTTCACAAGATCACAAGGAAGAAGGAATAGCAAGGCTAGAGGATAGATTAACCTTCCTTCTCCCTGCTGCTTCCTTGTTCTATCCAATCCATCCTTCATGCACCAGCTAATTAAACATGAAACAAGGAGAGGGGGTGCTGAGCCTCATCAGCTCAGCTCTACGTGCAGCACTCCTGCTCCTTCAGCCTTGCAGCAGGGAATGCTCTGGTGCAGATGGAGCTGCAGGAGAGCCACAGCACTGGGGGGCCCAGAGGGGACATCCCTGCTGGGACATCCCTGCCTGGAACATCCCTGCTTGGGACACCCCTGCCAGGACACACCTGCAGGTGTACCCTCACAGGCAGCCCTGCCCATCCCTAACCACTCTGCTGTGCCTTCCTGTCCCAGAGTCCCAGAATGGTTTGGGTTGAGAAGACCCTCAAAGATTTTTCAGTGCCACCCCCTGCCATGGCAGGGACGCGTTGCACTGTCCCAGGTTGTTCCAAGCCCTGTTCAACCTGGCCTTGGGCACTTCCAGGGATGGGGCAGCCACAGCTTCTCTGGGAATTCTATGCCAGCCCCTCCCCATCCTCACAGCCAATATTTCTCCCCAAAATCCTGTCTAACCCTGCCCTCCTTCACTGAAGGCCATCCCCCCCTTGTCCTGTCACCCCAGGCCCTTTCACTGAGCTGAGCTGAGAATCCCTCCCGTTGTTGCTGTAATTTCTGATGTAAGAACACAGCCTCAGCAACCAAACTAAACCCCACAGCTCCTGCCTTACAGCAGTACAGCATCCAGAGCTGCCTCTGGAGAAGAGGATTCTCACGACCTGAGCTGGGTCCCAGCGGGGTCTCTCTGCTGCACGACACGGTTTGTTCTCAGCGAGATAAACCCCACACATGACCCTGCACGGCCAAGGGAAAAGCCTTTGCAGAGGGAGGGCAGCTCAGACACGACCCCTGCACACTCAGGGGATGTCCAGCAGTGCTGGATTTGTTCATGAGGTCGCTGCTGAGGGCTGAGACCCGACAAGCTCAGTGGAAATGGAGCCTGGAGTTCCACACAACTCCCAGCTCTGCCAGTGGAGTCAGGAGTGGCATGAAATCCACTGATGGCAGAGAAGAGGGATCAGATTTTGCAGTGGAAAGGAGTGAGACACCCAGCTGTCACACTCATCTGCACATCTCTATCCATAAATCCAGAGCAGTGACATCTACAGCCCTCGCTATCAACATCCATATGAAAATGCGAGAGGATTTGGAGAGGAAAATCACATCGCTGGGATGAGATTGTTTTATCTCCCTCCCCGGCTCTCAGGGGCAGCAGCCTGAGAGCTGGAGATGTGCAGAGCAACTGCCAGCAGAGGGGAGGAAGGTACCAACACGGGAGCCTCTCTTTTCCCTGAGGATGCTGTTATTTTTCCAGCTTGCCAGTTGCAGTGAGTGCCTGCTGCATGTGTGTGTGTATGCCAGCACTCTGCCCGGGAGAAAATGTGCTTTGGAACCATCCAGCAGAGGCACAAACACACACAGCCAGGCTGAGGCTGCCCCAAACACAGCTTGGCATGGGCACAGGTGTTGCTTTGGTTTTTTTAAAGTTTCTTTTAAGCTTTCTGATGTTTACATTTTTGTTTAAATAAAGTTTCTCGTGCACTTTTATGTAAATAATTATTGTTTTATCTTCTTCTCTGGAGGAGGAGAAATTTGATCAACTGTTGATTTGTCCAGTGTCATTGGAGAGGTGGCACTTTCATCCTCCAATCCATTGTCACTTTTGAAAGTCTATAAATACTGGAGTCAGGAAATAAACTTGCCTTCTTTTTCTTCTTCTTACCTTAGAATCCAGTGTCCACGCTGTTTTATTTCATGTCCTATTGCAGCACACAGGCAAGAAGAGGAGCTGGGATCTTGCTCCCTGCTGTGGGCATCGGTGCCTTCCTGGCATCAGGACACAGTTGTCACCCTCCCAGGTGAGAGCTGGCATTCTGCTGTGCCAGAGGGATGGGAAAAGGGGAGACTCCTCCATCCATGCAGGCAGCAGCAGCAGCTCCAGGCATGGGGAAGGGCCAGCACCCAATTTACTGCCCACACTCTTTGTGACTGTGAGTTTCTAGTGTCAACCTAATGATGGGCCTGGTTCTGTTCCCTTCTCTGGTGTCACCTCACCAGGGGAGTTATTAGAGCAAATCCCAACCCAACAACCACCACTGGGATGAGGTGGCCAAGGAGCCTCTTGGGATTCTCTGCAGCCCACCAGGCCTGACCTCCCCCCTCACTTTGTGACTCAGGAAAAGGGGAATAAAGAGATTTTTCAAAGTGAGGTGAGAGTGACAGATTTCTTTGGAACACGTGTGAAGCACAGTGTATTCTTACTTATCAGAGAGTCTGGAACACCACTTGCTGCTCCCCACATCGACACCTCGGCGTGTTTGTTGTCAGAGAGGCAGCTCTGCAGAAAGGAGCCGCCTCTGCCACTCCACATTTGGTTGCTTGGAAGAAAAGCAGGAAGTTTTTTTCCTATTACTGCCACCCAGCCCATTTTCTCCAGTTCTAAGCCTTGCTCTCCCTCCCTCAAACATCAATGCCTCACCTCAAAAATACCCCTGCTAAGAGTTTCCAGCTTTTGTCTGCTTCACCAGAACAATCAGATTTTCAGGTTTTTTGTGTGCTAAAAATGTGTTTACCTTGTTATAATCCTGAGTGGGGCATTCTGAGGACTATCTAGATCTGAGCATTACATAAATCAAGTCAGACCACACATCTGAGAATGAGCCTGGCTGTGCCCAGAGCAGCAGGGCTGGCAGCTGATCAAGGGATGGAAATGCCCTTTCAGGTCTGCTCTCACCTGGCTGTGGCAGCCTGGCTCAGCAGCTCCTCACAGAGGGCTCTTTATCCCCAAGCTTTGCCAACACAGAGCTTTGGGTTCTGCAAGGCAGCACAATGACCTCGGAAAAGACAACAGGAATGATTTGACTGGAATGGAATCAAGGGACTGAGCTGCATTAACAACAGGAAATTGCTCAGAGAAAGAGCTTGCAATAACAGGCAGTTCTCCTGTCCCATGGCAACTGGGGATTAAGTGTGCATGTAGATAGGGGATAAACATGCAGATCTGATCTGAAAAGCAGAAATTTACCTAAAAACAGTTCCACAGTCTTCAATCCTCCCTTATCTGCAGTGTTTTTCACAGCCACCTGCTGTTATCTCCAAGGGGCTCGCTGGTTCCACATGGGAAGGATTCGCTAAGGAGGAAGGGCAGCTCCAGCTTATCCAGCATTTTCTGTCTGTCCCAGAGGTGCAGCACATCTGGAAAGGAGTGCTGGCACCCCCTGGGAGCTGCTGAGGTTCCCAAAAGAGCTTCCTTAGGAGCAAAGCATTTTGTACCTTCACAGCAAGCCCCCTCCCTGACCTTGTCTCCCAAAGAATTGGGGTATTTCCAGAGAATATCCCAAACCACAGAAGACAAACTCCACAATTGCACCCAATGATCCCCTGAAGAAGAGAACCTGGATGAACCACAGGCCCAGCTGTGATTTCATAATTTTCAGTTTTACTCCTGAAAAATGGCACAAAATGGCTGCTGTCAGCTTTGAACATCTGCAAGGCCTCTGAGTTCACAAAGTCCTTTCCCTGTTCACATGAAAACTTTGTCTTGAAAAGCCTGGTATTGTTCTGAGGATGATCTTGACCTTCATGGGCCTTGAAGGTAAATTCCCCCTGCTTGGTTCTGGCTGTACAATGCAATTATCAGCCCATTCTAATGAAATTCACCCCAAGCAGAGAGGCAGCGTGAGGCTCCTCGTGCTCAGCCAGGTTCTGTGCAGGGGCTGGGAATGAAATTCAGCCTTTTCTTCACTTCACGGGTCAATTCCAGCTCTTTCAGGCCTGGATGTGAAATCCTTTTTTAAACAATTGCCTGCCTAATTAGACAACTCTGGGATCATCCCGTGCTCTCAGGGCAGCAAAGTTTCCTCAGCAGCTAACAAAGAGTTCACTTTGCTTTTTCCATGCCTCTGGTGGCTAAAGTGTCCCTGGACAAGGAACAACTCAAAATTATAGGCTCTTGTTGCTGAAATTCCTGGCTCCTGAGAGCTCTCCACTTCTTACTGTCATGTTGTTTCAGTCTCTGGTGAGGTTTCCTCTCCTTTTCCAAGTTACCAAGGCTGTGATCAGCTAATAGCTTGAAAAGGTATCCCCCAGATTTAAACTTCTCTTGAGATGAGGATTT
Source organism: Passer montanus (assembly GCF_014805655.1). NCBI lineage: Eukaryota > Metazoa > Chordata > Aves > Passeriformes > Passeridae > Passer > Passer montanus. Next base: position 1,976,868 of record NW_024374256.1, read on the forward strand.
TTCAAAAACCATCCCTGGTCTGCATTTAGAGATGTAACTTGTCCTGTGGTGCCCTGAAATGTCCAAGCATTGGTTCTGAGCTGGAAGGAAATAATTAATGAGATAATTGACATGTTTGGGGGTGCTCCCAGAAGCACATGAGGTGTGCCTGCAGTGACCACCTTTCCCTGCCCTTGCACCTGTGGCTGGTCACAGTGAGGGACCTCAGGAAAGCAGAGAGGTTGGAAGGGACCAGCAGTGAAAAAACTGTCTGGGTTGAGCAAGAGCCCCCAAATCCTGCAGCCCTGAGTGGAGGAACGATGTCGGAGTGAGTCCTGTGACAGCCATGGCTCCATTTCACTCCCTGCACCTCCATCCAGCCCAATTCTCTAGGACAGCGTGGGGAGATGAGCAATTAGAGCCCTAATCAATAGCAATCAGAGCCCTCCCTGCTTTGAGCTCCTTAATTGCCATCCTGGCATCAGGGGAAGGTCAGGCTGGGGCTGTGAAAGCAAACGGGGGAAGAGTTCCTGGTCCAAAGTGCAAACAAATCCCAGAGCAGGAGGTTCTGCTCAATATCAGCAGAGAGGGGACTGATGGTGATGCCTCAGGTTTGAGCTTTGGTATTTTTCAGGTTCTGTGCTGCTTTAGTGGGTGGGTCTGGGCTTCATATTAGGGGATGGTGAGCTCTCTGCACAGAGCAGGGAGACAAAACAATTCCTGCTCCAGCTGGGGACCAAGGACAAATGATCCAAATCTCAGGCTCAGGAGCAGAAACAAAATGGACTGAAGAGAGAAAAAGAAGCAGGATGGGACTTCATGGGCTAAAGCGAAATCCCAGAGCAGGAGGTTCTGCTTCAAACCAGGTTTTGCTCAATATCAGCAGAGAGGGGACTGATGGTGATGCCTCAGGTTTGAGCTTTGGTATTTTTCAGGTTCTGTGCTGCTTTAGTGGGTGGGTCTGGGCTTCATATTAGGGGATGGTGAGCTCTCTGCACAGAGCAGGCAGACAAAACAATTCCTGCTCCAGCTGGGGACCAAGGACAAATGATCCAAATCTCAGGCTCAGGAGCAGAAACAAAATGGACTGAAGAGAGAAAAAGAAGCAGGATGGGACTTCATGGGCTACAGCTGTAATTGGACAATTAACTCCAATATGCAAATGGACCAGAACTTATAAAAGTGGCAGACCCCGTGACCAGGTGTCCATTTTGTGTCCATTTTGGTTCTTCTTGGGTGCAGCCCTGGCTGGGCTCTTGTGCTGCCCAAGGTGCATCCATTGAGGAGATCCTTTTAATAAATCCCTGCTTTAGTTAACTCTGTCCAGCCTCTGTTCTAGACCAGCCTTCACAGGACATCTCTGGGAGGAGGAGATACAGGTTTGGTGCTTCTGGTGAGGATAAACCCAACCCACAGCTGGCCAGGTGTGCTCTGTGCCAATGCCATGGGTCCCACAAACCCCATTTTGTAGCATTCTCTGGGGATGTTTCCAGGCCCCACAGCCTAAACAGCACCGCCTGCCATGGGGCTGCAGCCTTGGCCCTGTGGAAGCCCAGGTGTGTGTCAGGAAGCAGCTGCAGCCACAGCTGGCCAGGGGTGGCCCCATCAGAGCCTCCCCCGGGGCTGGGCACCCCCGGCCACCTCCGGGCCATGACTGCAGCAGGATCACATCACATCCCCTCCAACATTCCAGCAGCATTCTCCTTTCCTCAGCTGCTGAAATTGGGAAAGGTTCCAGAGCTGCTTTTTCTCCCCAGTCACTGCCACCAGAAGGACAACTGGGCAATTCCCAGCCAGGCCACCTCTCCCACATCTAAATGCTCCTCAGATCCTCCCAGCCCCAGACAATCCTGAGGAATTTTCTGAAATAGTCCATATGAAACAGAAAACAAGTCTGGAAGGTTTTGTCTCTGAGGTAATTTACTAAATAGTCCATAAATGTCTAATTTAACAGGAGCCATCCTACCTTGAAATCACTGCCTGGAGAGTTCAGAAGCATATTTCCTTTTCGTGATGGAAGGGATAGAAAAAGAAATTCAGCAACCCCCTAAAACAGATGACTTTGTTTAAATTCCTTCCAGAATTGTGGTTTCATACCAAGAGACTGCTACCAGGATATCTTTTTTCCAGGAAGATGACAATTTAATTGAGCCAGCATTCTCCATGCAGAAAGAAGGGCACGGGGATATCTGAACTGACACAGGAGTATTTCTGTAAAACACTCACATGCTCAATCCTGAGTGTGTGCCCAGCCCTGCTCCTGCTCCACGTGGCAGGAATGCCATGCCAGCCTGCAAACTCAAGTGCAGCTCAACAGATGAGCTTGAAGCCCTCAAACGACCAGCAGGTCAGACCCCATCCCTCACAAGCTGCCTGCTTGCCACTGAAAGTGAGGCCAGCTCGTCCCACATGAGGATCCATCCTAAGATTTCCTACTGAAGCATTAAATTGGAGCTGTATCCTCAGCCACTGCTGCTCCCAGCAGCAGCAGCAGAGTGGAGGTGCCACATTCACCAGAGATCTCCTGCTTTGCCCTTTCCCTCCACTTCAAATGTCCCATCCCAAGTGCCAAAGGTGACATTAAGTAAAGCTCTGCTGTCCCTGCCCTTCTCCCTGGCTATGCTGGAATCTTGAGGCAGCGCTGAGTGCTGTCAGCGTTCACAGATGGGTCACTTTTGTCACTGCAGGCTCCACCTGGGACAGAAATAGGCAGAAATTAGTGGCAGATAGGAAAAAAAAATATTTTAATATATCTACTTGCAAGAGGGAGGCAGTTCCAGAGGGTCTGTGAGGCAGAGCAGCAGCAGCAACCCCTGGGTAAAATCAAGTTTTGCACAGCTGAGAGCCTCCATGGGCTGAGCACAGCTGGAAAAGGCACCTGAGGAACTGGGGCTGATGTGGCTGCACAAAATCCCTCAGGATGGGGGTGATGGGGTCATTCCCACTGGTGCTGACAGCAGCACGAGGAGTTGGTGTTGCTGGGCTGAACACAGGGGTGAGGAACCCTGGGGCACTGTGGTGCTGAGTGTGAGATGTGGTTCCTTCACCCAGGCTGCAAACAGGGCCTGAGGCAATCAGTGGGGTTTTTAACAGAATAGGGGAGCACCACGAGGTTAATCCAGGTCCTGTTGTGGTCACACAGTGAGGTGTTGGAAAACTGGGAAAAGAACAAATTCATAAAATCATCGTGGACTCATAAAACCCCAGAATGGTTTGGGTTGAAGGAACATCAAATCCCAGAATGGTTTGGGCTGAAGGGACATCAAACCCCAGAGTGGTTTGGGTTGAAGGAGTGTTAAAGCTCATCCCTTCCCACCCTTCTGCCATGGACAGGGACACCTTCCAGCCTGGGCTTGGTTTCTGGTTTTCCCAAACCCTTAAAGCACAATCCCAGCGAAACAGGCACCACAAGCCTGTCCCCACCTCCTCCCCTCCTGCAACACTTCCCATTTCAAGAGGAGAGATTATTGATTGTTCAGCTTGTTGTACAGGCTGGCATGATTTATTTAAGCATTTGCCAATAAACACCAGGATGGGAGGCTGTTTTTCCAGCATTCCCACAGTGGAGCACTAGAGGAAACAATAACCAGCCCCGTGATTGTTACTGTGGGACTTCTCCTGCCAATTACACTGAGTTACAAGTTTCAGTTATGGGATATAAAATAATTAACTTCATAAGGTCCAAGAAGAATTGCTTGCTCTCTAGGAAGGATCTTCTTCCTCTCCTTTTTTATGCCAACACAATGTATAATGACTGGAGGTTAAAAAAACACTCTGCAGACTCCACAGAACTCAGTATTTCATCACTTCTGCTGCTCACCACCATTTTAATAACAAAAACAGGTTGTCAGGGTCATAAACCCCAGGTGAACATTCCCTTCCTGCCCACGTTCCCGTGGCAGGAACAGGACTTTCAGCCTGAAAAGCACTGCATGAAAACAAAGTGCATTTAGCCACAGCTCTGGGAGATTTGTCATATAAGTTAGAGCTTAATGAAAATAAAAATCAAATTAAGGGTCTTGCAAAGTCTTCCTTGGGATTTTTCAAGTGATGAGATTTAATTAAAAGTAAGCAAGGAAAAAGGAAAGCGTTGCATGGACTGAGAGGAATAACCCAGAACTGCATTCAGGACAGTGTGGGCAGAGACTGGGAGGAGAAATGAAGAGCAGTGAGCCCTGGTGGGGAAGGGTTTTTCTCAGAGATGGCTTCGCCTGGTCAGAGCAGCCCGAGGGATCTCTGCAGACTGGAGCAGCCTCCTCCTGCCCCATTGGTTTAACTGGGATGGAAAGAGGGTGAGGGCTGGGGCACAACGAAAGGGTGCTGTGGATTACTGATTTATATATTGGAATCCCAGAGTGGTTTGGCTTGGAAAGGACCTTAAAACTCCTCTCAGTCCACCCCTGCCACACCTTCCACTACCCCAGGGTGCTCCAAGCCCTGTCCAGCCTTCCAGGGACACTTCAGGGGCAGCAACAGCTTTTCTGGGAATTCTATCCCAGCCCTCCCCACCCTCACAGGGAGGAATTTTTCCCTAATCTCTAACCTAAACTTCCCCTCTCTCAGTCTTACTCAGACTCACATCCATTTATTGACTACTTTCAACCCTAATAAATATCTGAGATATGTAGCTGAAGGTTCAGATTACATTTTGGATCCAAACTAGGTCACATTTGCTTCCAAAGCCAAAAATAAGCTCTTATTCCAAAACCACAGGATAAACAGAAGCCTTTCCATCATCATGGAGCATTCTTCAGCCTGATGTTCCTTTCAGAGCACAGACCCTCTCATGCATAAATGCCATGGTAGGACAAGGATTCAGGAGTGGCGGGTTAATGTAATAATGTTTTGGAAAATGAGAAAAATAATCAAATAAGCCCTCAAATGGAAATGTTGGCATTCACTCCCAACAGTGCAGTGTCAAAAAAGGAGATTATAATTACCTCTAAGGCTCACAACAGCAAATGCAGTTTCCCACTGGAGTTTTACCTGCATAAATGAAAAAATATCCTAATTTCCAGGTATTGGCTCCATTAAGCCCTATGGAAATGCTGCACACTGTAAAGCCCATAATCCTCCCCTCAGACCTCCCAGCACCTGGGGGGTGTCCCCAGCTGAGGAGCAGGAAAAGCTCTGTACCCAAGTGCAATTCCCTCCCTTTCAGCCCAGGATGAGCTGAGCAGGAATGGCAGATGCCTGTGGATCCTCTGGGAACCCTCAGCTGCAGGATCTCATTGCAGCTCTTACAGAGCACAGGGTGATAATCCCTCCTGCAACAGCCACAGTTCTGACTAAACATCCAAGTTCCAAATTTCCAGGTGAAGCCTCAGGTTTGAGCTTTGATATTTCTCAGGTTCTGTGCTGCTTTAGTGGGTGGGTCTGGGCTTCATATGAGGGGATGGTGAGCTCTCTGCACAGAGCAGGCAGACAAAACAATTCCTGCTCCAGCTGGGGACCAAGGACAAATGATCCAAATCTCAGGCCCAAGAGCACAAACAACGTGGGATGGAGAGAGAAAAACAAGAAGGATGGGACTGCATGGGCTAAAGCTGGAATTGGACAATTAACTCCAATATGCAAATGGAGCAGAACTTATAAAAACGACAGACCCCGTGACCAGGTGTGCATTTTGTGCCCATTTTGGTTCTTCTTGGGTGCAGCCCTGGCTGGGCTCTTGTGCTGCCCAAGGTGGATCCATTGAGGAGATCCTTTTAATAAATCCCTGCTTTATTCTTTAACTCTGTCCAGCCTCTGTTCTAGGACAACCTTCACCAGGCTTCACTGGGATGGGGTTTGGGCTCAGCTCAGGGGCTGGTTTTGCTCCTAAGTGAGACTCAAAGTAATTTTTTTGGTTACTTTATTCCTGTTGTGCAGCCCACGTGAAGGATCCCACCCTGTCCCTTCATCCCCAGGGTATTTTCTGGCAGCTGGACATAATCAGGGATGGAAATGGATTTAGGAATCTCCTGGGATTGCTGCTCCTCTGCTGTGGCTCTGAGAAAAAGCTGATGGGCTCAGAATCTTTCAGACAAGTCCCTCATACACCCAGATCCAGACACCAGTTTTGGTGTTGGGGCTTCCCAGTAACTCTTCACATTCTGCAGCTGCCCCCAGATTGGCAATTTCCTTCTAAAAACACCAGTTTTATAATGTGCCTTTAAGATCAGAAAATAAAATGTGGAATTAAATAAAACCCACAGCAAAACAGAAACATCTCCCTGTTCCTTCCTCTTTCCCTGCTGACCTATGGACCCCAGGACTTCAGGAGGAATTTGCAGGTAATTGTGCAGCTTCTCTCCTTTGCCTTCAGCTCCAACCACAGCCTCAGCACTAATAAATGTATTTACAAGTGGTTTTTGCTCACTCCATTGAATCACCGTGCCCAGGGTGAGTTTCCAGGTCCTGACTTCCCCTTGGGATTTTGGGAAGGGGCTGGCTGTTGGCTGAGGTCTCTTATTTAACCACCCAACCTTACCCTGCTGTTTCATTTGCAAACCCACAAAGGCGTGTGCAGCGTTTGAGTCATCTGTGAGTCAGCTCCTCTGAGCACAGGAACCCGAGGCCAGCAGCTGGAGAAAGGGAATTATTCTGGATGATGGAGAAGAAACCATCCTGGCACGAAGGTCTGAGGCTCCAGGCACGGTAAGTCCTTGCAGAGGTTACATCATTTAAAGGGAGAGTGAATCCTCCATCAGCACTGGGAAGATAAGGAGAGGGGAAATGATGGATTTTTCCTCACTACAGACCCCGAGGAGGAGCCAGCATTCCTCAGCCTCCCGCTCTGGGGGAGGTGATGGTGTCAAGCAGCTGATGGAGCAGCAGGATCTGATGGGATCCCTCCTGAGGCAGAAAACATCACAGATATCTTAGAAACAGAGAATGGTTTGGGCTTAGGGAACCCTTAAACCCAAAACAGAAACCAAAACCCTTGGGCTTTTGGAGGGACCTTAAGGATGGTCTGGTTCCAAACGCCCACCATGGGGTTGATTTCATCTCAATATGATTAGAAAGGTTGTGAGAGCAGGGTGCTCAGGGGAAGGGTGAAATGGTGGGCCAGGAATGATCCACAAGTTTTTGGGATAAAACCACTCGGGGGTGGCTACAGGAAGATCTGCAGGTGGAAGGAATGATGGAGCAGAAGGGTCTCTTGCAACTGGGAGTGAGTGGAAACCAGTGCTGGAGAGGCACTGGAGCCAAGAGCACAGCACAGGCCTCGTTCCTGGCACTGAATTCCCATGGAAAGCATCCAGCCCTGATTGCAGCAGGTGTCAGAACAAACCCCTTCAATTAGATCGAGAGAGAGAGGCTCAATGGGGAGGATGAGAAAATCAAGAGAAGCCATTTCATGCCAGACCCGCTTGGATCTGGCTCTGCTGGGCCTCAGGATCTGACAGACCCCAGCTCAGCCCACCTGGGTGCTTGATTCCAGGGCAATGTCCTTGCTCCTCCTGCTCTTCTCCTCTGCTGTGGATTTCTGACACTTAGGGAATAACCAAAGAATTCCCATTATTTAGGGAATAAATGGAGCAAAACTTCCATTTCCTCAGCTTTCCTCATTACTACTTCTTAGGATTTTAAGTCTTCAGGCATCTGAGAAATAAAAATCCTGCCTTTCCCACACAGCTCTGTGTCCTACACCCACCAACAAGTAAAAAATAATAATTTTCTTATATGAAAACAAAAGTACAATCAAATAGTGTTTTTCTAGATGCCTGCTCATACTCCACTGTAGGAAATTAATTCCAGAGAGAGTCTTGCTGAACTCCAAGGCCTGACAAACTTTTCATCCTGTAATCATTTTTCAGAGGAAGGGAAAACAAAATACATAAAACAGACAAATGGAAATATCACTAATCCCATCATGGCTGCAGAGGAAAGGGTAATAAGGAGGAAGATGACAGAGTGGAATTGTTCCACAGTGAATTTTCAGCTCAAGTTCTCTATCTCCTGAGCTTTCCTGACCACTGCCTCACCTGGGAGGCACCTGGAGCTGCCACCACCATTTGGAACAGAGGAAGATTTTGGGGTTCAGACTGAAAGAGGGAATTTTGGTTAGATGTATAGAAGGAATTGGTCCCTGTGGAGGTGGGGAAGTCCTGGCACAGAGCAGCTGTGGCTGCCCCTGGGTCCCTGGCAGTGTCCAAGGCCAGGTTGGATGGACCTGGGATAGTGGAAGGTGTCCCTGCCCATGGTGGAAGATTCAGTGGGGTGATCTTTAAGGTCCCTTCCTAACCCAAACCATTCCATGATTCTGTGATTTGTTGGTTTTTGTTGAATTGTAACAGGTTTTTGTTAATACAGAATCCCAGAACCATTAAGGTTGGAGAAGGCCTCCAGGATCAAATCCAACCCTTGACCTAATCCCACCATGCCCTCTAAACCACATTGTGACATGAGGAAGACAATTGCCAGCTTCAATAGAGGAAGAAAAACCCCAACTTTGGTGGGAGTGGAAAATTTTAGGAGCATTAAAAGCCACCACAATGAGCATTAGACACCCACACCCCATTTACACTGTGCACAGCAGAACTGGACGTAAACCCTGGCTTAACTGGGAGGAAAATGTGAAATGCTTTGATGAACTGAGGTTCTTCAGAAGGAACAGAAACTCTCCTTTCACACCACAGCCTCAAGAAAGCATCATTGACTCAGCTCCAACCATGAGCCAGCATTCGGGCAGCCCTGCCATTGAGCTGTGGCCATCTCTTCTTCCTCTCTGAAGTCTGTGGCTGGCAGAGGAGCTGAGCTGTAAAAAAAACGACCCCCTCCTCCAAAAAAAAAAAAAAAAAAACCAAAAAAAACCCCACCCCAAAACCCCCAAATCAACCCCCCAAAGCTAAATTCGTAAAAGTCAGCAACCAACCCTGTCAGCAAACTTTTCACATCCACCAATTACAGCTCAGCCCCCCCTCACATTGTCACTCAAGTATCACCTGCAAGATCAACCAGACCTTTATCCAAGTGTTTGGCATCTTTCTTGCAGAAAGATTCAAGGGATCTCACAGAGAAAAGCTGTTCTTCGTTTTATTTTTCTATTTTAAGTCTTGCTTTTTAAAGAATATTTGTCTCAGTGGTTAAACCCCCAATGTTTTACCTGTTGCAAAGGAGAAAAAAAGCAGCAACACTTGCTCAGGAAAGTAGCTAAAAAAACCTCCCAGGGGTCTAAATGATTTATTCTCTCTTTGGTCCTTCAGCCTCCTCTTCTATTAAAACATGGTTGAGGTTTAGCCCTCTGAAAATTAATTGCTGACAACTTCCTGCTATGATGTATCTCTCCAGAGGTTTTGTTGGCACCTGAGAGTTGCTGCTCTGCACATCTGTACTAAAAACTGTCTGCTGGCCATAAATCCTGCTCTCTGGTCCCCTATATATTCCAAACGGGAGTGAGGGCCAGCTGGAGAGGCAGGGGGAGAGGGGAATTAGCCAGGCAGGCACTTCCCAGGCAGCCACAGAGCTGGGCTCTGCCTCCAGCTAATGAGGAGGGCAAAGCAGAGACAGCCAGAGCTTTATTGATGATTTGGGACGACCATCAGAAAGCCCAAACAATAAAATCACTGGAATTGCTGCTTTGTGCATGCAGGTTAAACCTCCTCCAGCTTTCCCCATCATTTCATTTCCCCCCCTTCCCCTTCAGCTGAAAGGAAAAAGCTGTTTTTGAGCAGAACTAAAAAACCAGTAATGCCACCACCAAGGAAAACCTGTCAAATTCCAAGCTCAGAGAGCTCAGAACTCCTTTTGTTCTTTTGAATGGGGCAGGGAAAGAAGTAATGCATGAAAAATGGAACAAGGTGTCAGTATTTATATCCACAAAGCCAAGGCAAAGGAACAGCTCCTTGATAATGGCTTTCCTGCCACCAGCCTGGGAGCCCTCAAAGGGAGGGATAAAAGCAGGGCACGATCTGAGCAGCTCAGCTCATGCAGAGGAAGAAACTCATCTGAGACACATTATTTGCCAAGCATGACCTTTGTTGGCTTGATGGGGATCTCAGGAGCTGGAGGCCTAAAGGTCTTTGGCACCTGGAGGGGGAGCAGCATCCACCACACCAGTGGATTTTCAGCCACACCATAACTACTGCTTCAATTTTCCCTCTGCTTAAGAGCTGATCCTTTTGCAGGTGAGGAGAAATGAGCAGAAAATTGTGGATGTACCTGGGATTGACATTTTTGACTTGGCTACTGTGAGTTATTTCAATTTCCTTGTCCCACCTCTGACGGAGTTGGCACTGCAGTTCCAGGAGGGAATCACTGCTCCTGCTCAGCTGCCAAAAACTCAGAGCTCTCTTCCTCACCCACCACATTAAAATCCTTTCTCCACAGCTCAGGATCCACAGCTTGGTGCAGTTGGGAGTGGAGGCCCAGGGAAGCATCATCCACCCCCTGCAGAGGCAAAGGAAGGCTCCAAAGTCTCCATCCCTGAGTTTATTTTAGGGATAAGATCTTGCTTTCCCTTGCAGAAGGCAGATGCAATGAGGACATCAACCAGCAGGGAGGAAGGGTTGTTTAGTGTGCAAACAGGAATAATAATATTAAAATGAGTGATGGAGAATTCAAGAGGAATATCAGGGGAAATATCCACCGCAGAGAATCACTGAGCTCCGCCAGTCTCTGATGTGGAAAACACTCCTTGGCACGGCAAAAGCATCAGCCCTGCCCTGCTCCAAACATTGCCCCAAAACCAGAATTTTTTTGTCAAACCAAGAGCCACGAACCCTCCCAGCCTGTGCCATCCCTGTTCCCAGGGCTGAGGAGACCAGGGGAGTCTGGATCTCCTTCTCTTGCTCCCTCCCCATGGAGAATCACTGTTTTCATGAGGTGAACAGCTCCTGCCTTTCCTACCTGCAAACTCTGCAGTGTTTTCCAGCAAGAGCTGCCCCAGGAATATAAACCAGGCACATTTGTGCAGAAAGAATGACAGGATTAAGTTTTGTTTTATGTTTCCTTCCTCTCAGTGTACTCTTGATGCCAAGAAGAGATGCAGATGCAGAAGGAGAGGAATATGACTATACAATAAAACAACAATAGGCTGGATTGAACCACTTTAGGAGCAAGAACAAATTTACAAAGGAAAAGAACCCCAACTTAAAATATAAATAGTTACAGCAGGAGCACATCCCAAGGAAGCAGATGGTACAGTCTGTTTTACTAATTAGTTTTCAGACCCAGTTGTAGAAATTGGAAGTGATAAACAGCATTTTTCTGTCAGGATCCAAAAGTGTTGGAAACAGTCTAACAGAGTTGAGTGATTGCAGGGGAATGTTCACAGAGGGATCTGAAGTCACTATTTCAGTACAGTGTGGTTTTTATTTCTTTAAGTGAGTAGTGATAGGCAACGTTCTTTCATATGAGAAGGAAAATAGAATCAGGAAATCATGGAATGGTGTGGGTTGGAAGGGAATGGAAAGATCATCCACTTTCATTCCCCTACCATGAGCAGGGTTATCTTCCACCAGACCAGGGTGCTCCAAGTCCTGTCCAACCTTCCAGGGACACTTCCAGGGATGAGGCAGCCACAGCTTCTCTGGGAAATCCATCCCAGCCCCTCACCACCCTCACAGGGAAGAATTTCTTCCCAATATCGCATTTGACCCTCTGGTAGTGGGAACCCATTGTCCCTTGTCCTGTCACTCCACTTTGTGATGTGGAGTTGGTTAAAATGAATCTCATTCTGATTTTCAATTAGCTTTTTTTTTTTTTTTCTTCTCCTTATTTATTAAATTCCTCTGTCCCCACACACAGCCCAGGCCCTCTGACAGATGTGGTCACACTGGACAGGCCAAAGCTTGGGGGGTCCACAGACATCTCATCCCCCACAGACAGCCCCCCAGCTCCTGATCCCCTCTGTCTGGAACACCTTCCCCCAGCTCTCCGATCAGCTCACAAGAATTAATCAATCTCCAGCTCCTGTTCTGTAGAGCAGACAAAACAAAACGTTGCAATTCCCATTTCTCTCTGGGCTCACAGATGGGCTGTGACTTCACAGGAGCATTAACAGCCCCACCAGGCCCCCACAACCATCCATTATTCAGGGAGGGAAACAAGAGGCAGAGTTTAAGTTTTCCCCAAATTCATGGCTCTGCCTGCACTAATGACTTTGCAAAGGCAAAAGGAAGCAGAATTGTTCAGAACAATCCTTTCCCAGTCCAAATGCACAGAGATGGAATCAGAGAATCATTAAGGTTGGGAAAAAACCTCCAAGATCATCAAGTCCACCCTTTGAAAATCTTCAAAATCTGCATGGTTTTAGTGCCTATCAAGAGAACTTTCTGCAGCCTTTCAAAAATTATGAGAACAGCACTTTTGGGGCAAAAATCTGCAGTTTGGCATAGAAAGGATTTGTTTCCTTTTGTGTTGGAACAGGCAGTACAAAAAGAATGGTCTGACATTAACAAAGAAAGGCATTTAGGGTAAGTCAGAAACAAAGAATGGGTTTCCTTCCTGGTGGACTGTAAAGCACTGCAGGGAAAACAGCCCTGCCATGAGGAGAAATGCTAAATCCAAAGTTTTTTTTGGGGAAATGGCACCTCTAGCTCCAGCAATGAAGCATCTCCAGCCCCTCCTGGCTGCAAAGCTCCCAGCACAGCTCCACACATCACTGCAACCTCTGTGCTCAGGGCACAAGGGAGGAATGGCCTTGGATCCCTGGGAAACCAGGTGCTTCAGGCAATCTGTTCTGTTTCAAGGAGAAGAAATTCTATGAGGAAAAAGGAAAAAAAATTACAAAAATCAATGATTCTCACTTGAAAAATGGTCACAAGTCATAAATCCCATTTTGCACCAGCACAGCTGGGCTCGGTCTCTGCTCCCATTCTCCCTGCTTGCAGGGCTCTTGAGCTCCTTGATTTCAAACATATTTTCAGGAAGAGCAGAGCAGGCTGCTGCCAGCACACTGCACCCTGCTTTGGCTGGGCTGAAGGCTTGGAAAAGCAGAGAGCTCAGGACTGTCACCTCCAGAGCTTCGGGCAGGGGACCCTCAGCAGGGCCAGCAGCACAGCCCAGGGTGCTCTGGCTCAGGCTGGGACCACACCAGAGACAGAATCACCACGTTGTGAAGGCTGGAAATGCCCTCCAGGATCATCAAGTTCAGCTTTTGAGCAAACTGTGCCCTCTTAACCATGCTGTGAGGGCTTGTGACACAGGCTGTCCCCACAGCCACAGCTCTGCATCCCCCACAGCAGCATCCCCTGACCCAGGAGCAACATCTGCCAAAATATTTCCACAGCCCTTCCAGCAGGCATTCACGAGCCTCTCTGGCACAAACACACACCTGGAGCTCCCACTCTCCCTGCTTGCAGGGCTCTTGAGCTCCTTGATTTCAAACATATTTTCAGGAAGAGCAGAGCAGGCTGCTGCCAGCACACTGCACCCTGCTTTGGCTGGGCTGAAGGCTTGGAAAAGCAGAGAGCTCAGGACTGTCACCTCCAGAGCTTCGGGCAGGGGACCCTCAGCAGGGCCAGCAGCACAGCCCAGGGTGCTCTGGCTCAGGCTGGGACCACACCAGAGACAGAATCACCACGTTGTGAAGGCTGGAAATGCCCTCCAGGATCATCAAGTTCAGCTTTTGAGCAAACTGTGCCCTCTTAACCATGCTGTGAGGGCTTGTGACACAGGCTGTCCCCACAGCCACAGCTCTGCATCCCCCACAGCAGCATCCCCTGAACCAGGAGCAACATCTGCCAAAATATTTCCACAGCCCTTCCAGCAGGCATTCACGAGCCTCTCAGGCACAAACACACACCTGGAGCCATTTCTGTGGAACCATTTCTTTTTAAACCCAGCAGGAGAGAACAGCTGTATTTTATAGGGTTTAGGCTTTATGGGGAGCAGTGAATTTCTTTAATTGCAGTGTGGCAAAAGCACAGTTCTGCTTCTCAGCTCCAAGGAAAAGCTGGAAAAGTGTCCAGGGCAAATTCCCCAGAGCGTGGGAAGAGCTGGTGACGTTTCAGACGTCCCCTTTTTTATTAAAAGCCTACAGTAAATGGGGATTTAATTCCATCTGCTTCTCTCAGTGCCCTCCCTGGAGTGCTCCTGTGCAGGTTAAGGTGACAGGCACAGCTTGGTTGTGGCACCCAGCCAGGGTGCTGGGCTTGCTCCAACACTGAGAGACCCAAAAGGACCCAAAAGTCACCTCCTGAGTTAAAAACTTCAACACTGCAGCTCTGGAGCAATAAAAGAGCAGATGGAAGCAGGAGATCAAAGAGGTTGTGCTGCAGAGAGCTGCTTCCAGGAGAAGTTACTCAGCACCTTTTGACTTGCAAAGCATCTTATTGTGGCAGGAGGGTTGCAAGAGAAGCCTGGAATCTCAGAGTGGGGTTTACGGGGCCACAGAGGTCACCTGCTCCTGCAGGGCCACCCCAGGGCACAGCAGTGTGTGCAGAGGGCTCAGGAACAGCTTCACCCAGGGATCTGCCCCATAAACTCATTTTGTGGGGATGAATCCCACAGTCCAGAGCGGGGCAGGTTTATGGGACCACAGAGGCTCAGCTGGTGCCACCTCAGGGCCAGCCCAGGGCACAGGGCCCAGCAGTGTGTGCAGAGGGCTCTGGAACATCCCCAGGGAGGGACAATCCCCAGCCAATCCTCCCTGGGCTCTGTTCCAGTGCCCACAGGGCAGCTCTGCCTCCTGGGCAGGGAATTGCTGGGCACAGGCCCTGCCCGTGGCTCTGGGGCCATTGCTGGGCCTGGAGCAGAGCCTGGGCCTGCTCTGACCTCCCTGCAGACAGGGACAGACGTCCTCCCTGGGCTCTGTTCCAGTGCCCACAGGGCAGCTCTGCCTCCTGGGCAGGGAATTGCTGGGCACAGGCCCTGCCCGTGGCTCTGGGGCCATTGCTGGGCCTGGAGCAGAGCCTGGGCCTGCTCTGACCTCCCTGCAGACAGGGACAGACGGGGGACACAGGGACACAGGGACACACAGGGATGGACAGCGACAGACAGGGATGGACAGGGACACAACACGGACATCCAGGACAGACAGGGATACAACAGGGACAGCCAGAAACAGACAGGGATACCCAGGGACACCCAGGGACACCCAGGGATGCACATGGATGGACAGGGACCCAGCAGGGTCAGATGGGGACACACAGGGACACTCAGGGTCACAACAGGACACTCAGGGCTGAGGGACCCTCTCAGCATCTCCTCAGCCCCAGCTCCCTCAGCCTTTCCTGCTCCAGGCCCTTCCTCAGCCCCACAGCTCTCCAGGAGCTCCTGGCCCCATCCTGAGGAGCCCAGGGCTGGACACAACACCCTGAGGACATCACTGGCCAGCAGATGGGACAGTGCAGCTGGGATCTGAGGTGTGACCAGCAGGTGGGACAGTGCAGCTGGGATCTGAGGTGTTGGGGATCATCCCCATGGACCTCAGCCCCAGCACCTGCCCGTGTTCCTGCTTCCTCCAGTCTTGCAGAACCCTAAGGCAGCTCCTCCAGCCCCACTGACCCCTCCAAGCCCCAGCAGGAAAACACCCAAACCAACCCCCTGCCCCACCCCTGGGGAGGCCAGCAGGGCTATTTATAGAACACCTGATTGCATCTCTCTTTGAACCCTCCCCTTTCCCATTACCTCATGTCTAGGGCTTGATTTCAATCACAGCCCTATTTTCACATAAAACCCCAGCTATTTTTAGGGCTAAGTAAGTAAATGGCTCATAAATAGCTTCTTGATTCCTACCAGTTCATGTTGCTCTTACATGTCCTACTTCTCTGCTCTGAAACTTTTGTCCCTCCCTGGTGACAACGTGTCACAGGGAGCTGTACCTTAAGTGTTTTCTAATAAAGGAAGTCAGGGAGGGAGAGGAAGCAGGTTCCTGTAATTGCCTCAGCAAACAGCCCAACATGCACTTAGACAGGAGGATTAGGGGGTCTGGGTGACAACTTAATTTCACACCTCTCATGATTAGACCTGGTAGGAAAATTGATTTCTCTCCCTGTGCTGCCCACATTCCAGTTTGGAACAAGCCACCCAAACTTTTCACAAAGGATAAATGGATAGGGGGAAATTAATTTCAATTGACACAGCTTGGGTTTTCTTCAGCTAATCAAAGGCAGCCTCCTAATTAAAGCAGTGTGTAAACAGCAGAGGGAAACTACAACTGCTGTCCTGTCCTGGTGCTTCCCCCCGGATGGATTTACCACACTGCTCAGCCTGGAGGAGGAGGTTCTGCTCCAGGAAAGGGTGTGCAATGCTCTGCTGCAGGGCTCTGAATGGGGAGCAGGGCTGGGGCAAGGAAGGAGCTGGCTGGTTCCTGCTGGGCAGCCCCCAAAAATGTGGATTTAAGTCACAAACCCACCCTGGGTCTGAGAAGTTGGGGTGAGGAGTTGGAATATTTGACACTGCACAGGTTTCCAGCTGGGAAACATAGACAAGCCCCCTTCCCTGCCAGTGCTGCAGGGATCACTGCCCTGGAACATGTGGCACTTGGGGACAGTTGTGCCACTCCAGGCTGGACCATTTTTAACCCCTCAAAGCTGAGCATCTCCCACAGCACCCAGCTGCAGCAGCAAGTCCCTAACCCCATACCCAGAGTTCTGTGATCCCATTCCTTATTTTGGCACAACCTTCTTTAAAGAAGCCCAGCCTGACCCCCAAAACAGGGTGAGAGTGGCCTCCCCTAACCCTGAGACCTCGGGGAGGCTTAAAAAAAAATTTAAACACTGAAAAATACACCAAGTAAACTTTAAACACTGAAAGATACACCAAGCAGCAGCCAGGCCAGGAGAAGAAACTTGTTCATAATGGTGACAGCAATAAACCTGCAGCACATTTTGCTGCTCTGTGCCACACATTTGTTTGGAGTTAATCTTATTTGCTTTTGGAGGGTTTCTCAGGATTTCAATAAGCAGAACATGAAAGCAGTGACAGGTTCAGCAGGTGCCTCGTTCCAGCAGGGAAATCCTGCTCTGGCAGTGAAGTGCTCAAACCACAAAGAATATTCTGTGCAAATTCTCCAGCACAGGCTGTTCCCACATTTCCCTGTGCTTCCATCCCATTCCTTGGGAGGGTCCCTGGGGGTCACCCCAGCTCTGTTTTGAGCTGGGCTGAGCAATCCTCACTGCAAATCTCTGCTGGCCCAGGACCCCTGAGCTGCCCCAGGGCTCCACAGTGACACCGTTTCATAAGTTGTGTCACTGTGCACAATGGGGGAAAAAACCCACAATTCAGGGCCATGGAGTCTCCAGAGACATTTTTGGGACTGCAGGAAGCACAGGCAGCTGCTATTATGTCTCCCTGTCCCAGAAAAGGGTTATCAACAATTTTTCAGGTGACAACTTTATTTGTATATTTATTCTTAAGCATAGAGAGCTGTCCTAGAGAGGTGCCAAGTGACATTTGATGTGGCACCCTTAAGCTGAGAAGAATTGCTCTGTAGTTTGCAACTTACTGTACATGTTTGCTTGTCAGGGAAGGCTACAAACCTATTTTAATTAAAAGTGGAGCTGGGGACTGACAGCTGAACTGAGCTGCTTTGAAAAGAAGTGCTGAGAAGAGTCTGGAATGAGTTTTAAGTTTCTAAAATAGCCCCATGTTTTATATCAAAGGGAAAAAGGAACATCCCTCAATGGCATTTTACACAGTCAGCACAGGACAATGGACTGAAAGCTGAAGGTTCAGAATAATTCCACTTGGATTAACTCTCCTGTGGGATGTTTGTTTTATCAGCCAGATGCCCAAGGCTCCTTACACTTCTTACACAAGAAGCACAATCCCCTTCCTCCCCCCAGCCATCAGAACCACGGGGCAGGGAGAGGGAGAAGAAAATTGGTTTGATTTGATACACTTCAACTGGATTGAGCATTTTAAGGAATAGCTGCACTTTTCCATGGACAGCGAGTTGAAAGTGAAGCCCTGGGCTTCCCTGCACAGCACCCTGAGGGGAAAGGGAGGAATTTCACCTATTGCTGTCCTTTGCTGACCCCAAAACCAGGGCTGGGGACCACCAGTGGCTCTGTGCCCATCACAGTTTGGCCACAGCTGCTCCTACAAAAACATCTTGCAGCACCTAATTGAAACATAAAACCACACTCCAGCTTTTTTATAGCATATACAAATACTACTTCTCCTCCTGGAACATTTGAACGTTCAGAAGGAGAGCGTGGATCAATAATTCTTCTATTAGATAATTGAAACATGCCTCTTGATTTACACTAATGCACTTGTTAAGCAATAAGTGATGGGGCTGTGGGCAGGTCTGCAGTGCTGGAGCTGGGCTTTGATTCATGGGCTGGGAGCAAGTGAGGGGCTGGCCCAGCTCAGCTCAACCAAGCCCAGCTTTGCTTTTCAGAGGGCTTTACCCACCCAACATCTGCCTGGGCAGCTGGAGCCATCAGGGCTCCTCAGGGCAATAAACTCTGACTCTTGGATTTAAGGGGTCCTTTTCTCTACTTAAATAAAAAACATTTTTAAACGTCTACTAGTGACCAAAGAGCCCAAAGAAGGCTCCTTCAGGCAGCCCTGATGCTGATTCTCCTTTCAGAGCCTCTGCTGACCTTTCACAGCCCAGGACAGGGCAGGTCCCACATTCCGCAGTCCAGGGATGCCTTGTGAAGGCTGACTGAGAACAGAGGCTGGACAGAGTTAAAGAATAAAATAGGGATTTATTAAAAGGATCTCCTCAATGGATCCACCTTGGGCAGCACAAGAGCCCAGCCAGGGCTGAACCCAAGTTGAACCAAAATGGGCACAAAATGCACAACCGGTCACAGGGTCTCTCACTTTTATAAGTTCTGCTCCATTTGCATAATTGTCCAATTAACAATTAGCTTTAGCCCATGAAGTCCCATCCTTCTTGTTTTTCTCTCTCCATCTCACGTTGTTTGTGCTCTTGGGCCTGAGATTTGGATCATTTGTCCTTGGTCCCCAGCTAGAGCAGGAATTGTTTTGTCTCCCTGCTCTGTGCAGAGAGCTCACCTAATATGAAACTCAGAAGTACACACTAAAGCAGCACAGAATGTGAAAAATATAAAAGTTAAAACCTGAGGCATCACCAGGAAGCCCTTCCCGAGGTGCTCACCCCAAATCCAGAGCAGGACAGGCAGGAAGGACAGCCTTGGGAAGTCCTTCCCCTGCCACACACCGGGCCATGCCAAGGCCCAGCACTCAGCCAAGCAATTTGGTTCATCAAAGAGAAACATTTTGGCCCTGCCTGAGGGAGATGGGAACGGGATCACCACGGGACACTGCAGCAGCTCAGCCCTGGCTCGGGGCTGCCTCAGGGCACAGCTCTTGGTGCAGCTCTCATTGACTGCATCACTCCTGGCTCAAACTCCACGGAAAGTTCAGCTCAATTGTACTTTCTGGAAAGTGAAGCCATAATCAATGCATGAGCAGGCAGGCTGGTTCTGCTCCAGCACAGGCACGATGAATTCCCATCGGATGGGAAGCAGCAGGATCTGTCTTGCACTCATTAGCGCGTTACTCAGCTCCTCAAGGAGCAAACACTTCATGTGCCATTTTTGGTCAGAGCTGCCTGATCAGTCATCCCCAGCGCCTCAGGGGAAGTCATAAATGTAGGACTTTTGCTCACTAGAAGGGGTGGGGGGAAACCTGATGCTCCAAGTTCTGCCCAGAACAGGAAACAAAACCTGCCAGAAAGGTTCACCTCGAGCTGGCTCATGAATCACCTGCAGCAGGAAAGGACCTTCAAAGGCTGTGCCCAGAGGCGCTGGCAAGCACAGCTACACAAACAAGGTTGTGAAGATCAGCTCCAAAAAGCCACCTGAGCTTTCACCCCAGCCTTGCCTTTGCCTTGTTTACCCAGCAGCTCATCCAGAATCAGGTTGGATAATGGAATAAATCCCTTCCATTGCATTGGCTGGAGCAGAGGAATGGTGACCTGTGGAGCACAGCTCACCCCCTGCCTGCCAGCACAGCCTCCAGCTCCTACAGAGGATCCCACCACCCTGGATTCACTGGGTGACAACAGGAGGACAGTGCCATTATTTTCCTGACCCCTGATAACAACATGCAAATGCGCTCAAGCATTAACGTGAAGCTGCCAGGCAGCCATGGGAGGTGTAATTAATCCCTTGCTTATTAAAGCCTCTGGCATCTTAAAGAAATGCTGACAGCATTCCATGAGGGTGAGTCCTTCCCCATCCCCTCCTCACAGCTTACCTCGAGCAGGAGGGCCTGACTTGTGAGAGGTGGGCTTTTAATAAATGCAAGGTGGATTTGGGACATGTTGCAGAAATGCCACCAGGGTGACAGGGTGTCACTCAGGGTCCACCCATGCCACCTGAGGGAAAGGATTCAAATATGCAACCCTCAGATTATTTGGCTCAGGTTGGTTTAAAGGTTTTTCAGTACTTTGTATTTTCCTCCCTTCCTTTTCTTTCTGAAAGAGAAAAGGATGAGGAGTGACCTTTTTTCTTTTGGAGGACCCCAGTGCTCCCCTCCAGCTGGGAGATAACCCAGGGATTTGTTCAGATCTCCTCCCACTCCCCTGCTTGTCCAGCAGCAGCTGAAGAAGCAGCCACGTGCTCCCAGCTCAGGACAAGAAGGTGCAAGGAGATATCCCAAGGAAATTTGGATAAACAGAGCCAGTGGAGAGGCTGTTCTGGGCTCCCCCACAGCACCCCAGCCCTCCCAGCACAGCAGGCACCAGCGATTGCACCAGCCTGGAGAGTTTCCAGCTGATGTCAAAGCCCAGCTGGACACTTTTAGCTCAGGCTAAGCCTAATTGTGCACAAAAAAAATAAATCCAAAAAGCGAAAATCTGCATGTGCTTCAGTGACCAACTACTGTGAGCAGGCAGGGCCAGGGGATCTCTTCACGTACTTTGCTTCAGCAACTGCAAGTAAATGCATCAACATCTCCTCAAGAACAGAGCAGGAGTCAGGACAAGTCCCTGCAGCTGCAGGAATATGTGGGAAGGTCCCAGCAGACTGTGCAGGCTTTATGTCTCAGCAATGAGAGGGAGGTTATTGTGACAATTAAAAATGGAGAGAGCTGGCAGAGCTGCACTTCCCTTCAGCAGGGCCCAGATCCTGGAGTTAAACATGATATTTTCATGAAGAACGTGCATTAAGTGAAGTGTTAAACATGGTATTTTCATGAGAAACCTGCATTAAGTGAGGTCAGGGCAGCACACAAACAACTGCTGATAGGGACTGAGAACACTGAGAATGCCAGGATGGTTTGGGTTGGAAGGGACCTCAAAGATGATCATGTTCCAACCCCCCTGCTATGGGTAGGAACACCTTCCACTAAACCAGATTGCTCAGGGATGGTTTCTTCAAACTTTGAGGGAGATAAAGTTCAAACAGACTTCACCCATAAGCACAAACTCACAAAATCTCAAAGAATTAGAGGAGTCCCTTCAGAGTCTTAGATCCTGCCCTGTTTTCCCAGCATTGCTCTCCAAAAGTGAATCATGAAGAACGTGCATTAAGTGAAGTGTTAAACATGGTATTTTCATGAGAAACCTGCATTAAGTGAGGTGTTAAACATGGTATTTTCATGAGAAACCTGCATTAAGTGAGGTCAGGGCAGCACACAAACAACTGCTGATAGGGACTGAGAACACTGAGAATGCCAGGATGGTTTGGGTTGGAAGGGACCTCAAAGATGATCATGTTCCACCCCCTGCCATGGGCAGGGACACCTTCCACTGTCCCAGGGTGCTGCAAGCCCTGTCCAGCCTGGCCTTGGACACTTCCAGGGCTGGGGACTCAATCATGGTCAGCCCCAGCCTTCCTGGGAGCATCCTGAGCTCTGCAGGAGAGGAGAGACAAACCAGAGTCATCCTCCACCCCAGCCTTCCTGGGAGCATCCTGAGCCCCTGCCCTGCCAGCAGCTGCAGGAGAGGAGAGACAAACCAGAGTCATCCTCCTTAATGAGGATCCAGTGTTAATTGTTGATCTCAGTCAGGGCCAGCAGTGGACCAGCTGAGCTGGAAGGTGCTGAGATGTTGCTCAGAAATGATCCAGCACTGATGGCTCTGACAAGGTGACACCGTGGTGGCAAACACCCCCTGCACAGGTCACCTGGGGTGACAGCTCAGCTCTGGGCTTTAAAGGGGGACAGGGACAGCAGAGAAGCTGCAAGAGTGGCTTTGTGCCTGCAAGGGCCCCAGTGCCTGCTCTGCTCTCCCTCCCACATGAGGAGTTCACAAAAACACCCCCAGGCATCCGCCTTGCAGACACAATCTGGTCTCCCTTTTAAAATTTTTTTTTGGACATCCCAGGAGGATCCCTTCCCTGTCACTTTGCTGGATCAGCTTCTGAAGTGATACTTACAGGAGTTATTCATAAAGTGAACAAGGGGTTTCAGAGTGGAACATGAAATTGCTTTTATCCACTGCACAAAATGACAAATCAGGCAGCAGCACTGATGACTCCCTGGGAAAATCCACCTCCAAGAAGGCTCCATGAAGTTTCCTAATGCAGTCAGGGGAAGCTGCTGGGAAGGAGGGAGGAGAGACAGGGGCCAGGAAGAGCTGCCCGGTCTCAAACACGCTTCAGAGCAAGTGTTCTCAGCTTGTTTGCTAATCTCTTGTGACCGATTGCTGAACCAAAATCTTCCTTCCTGGACAGAGAAGGGAAGAAAAAACCCAAAAAGGCCAACACTTCAGCAATAAATAGGATGTCAATTAACCACAAGAGCATTCACCTGCACAACCAGCTTGAGGGAGAGCCAGGACTCGGCTCAGCCCTGGCTGCTGTGATCCCCAGGGAGATGAAATGTCTGAAACCCCCAACAAGCAAAGAACGGCTTCCACAGTGAGGTCACAGTGCATCTCCTCTTAGCTAATTGTTTCTTTTTATTTAGATAAATAAATAACAGCTGTCACTGTGGCTTGCAAATGGATTTGATGAGAGAAATCCGTGGGATGAGTTAATTCACAGAGCAGATCCCAAGGCTCTGGCCCTGCCCCACCTTGTCTGGCTGAGCAAAGGCAGCTCAGATCATCTGCACATTTTGCAGCTCTCCAGGTCCCCAGTACCTGGGGGAGGAGTAAAACTCCTCAGATTTTTGTTGAAAGCCGGAACTCCTTAAATCAGGTCCCTTGCACAAATGTGGGCTGTGTCTCCTCAGCCTCGGGCAGGGAGCACATCCAGCCTGGCCAGTTTGCAGTGCCCAGAGATGGGGCTGGGATTCCCTGCTCCAGGGCTCCTTCTCCCACCTCCAGCTGAAGAAAAATTCACCCATCTCAGAACGTGGGATTTCAGAGCTTCCCCAGGAGGGACTGACAGAGCTTCACTGGGAGGAAGAGCCTGGATGCAGCCAGAGCCTTGCTGGAGCCTTCTGTAGATTGATGCCAGGCTCTGGTGTGACCCATTGGGCACCTTCATTCTGGGCCATAAAGCACTTTGGGATGACCCTGTCCCTCTGTGTGTGCCTGCAGCAGCACCCCCAGGCTGTGCCAGCCCCCTGGGGATGGTGAGCTGGGCAGACAGATGCACACATGGACTGAAATTGCAGCTCCTGGGCGAGTTCCAAAACACAGGTGGTGATTTCTGGACACTGGATATGTTATCTGCTGAAAAGCAAAAATTACAGTGATCAACCAGAAAGGAGCATTATCTTCCTTCCATCATCCCCCCCTCTGGAAACCCTCAACAGGTCAGCTGCTTCCGAGCCTGCCCTGATCAATCACTGCAAACACTAAAAGCAGGGAGATATCCTCCTTCCAGCCATTTGTCAAGTGGAACCTGGCAGGTTTTAGTCCTTTTATTAGTTCTGCTTGTGAGAGAAATTCACTTGAAGCCAATGCTTAATGCAGTGAGGACACAGCACATATTTCTGTAGGAGAGAGAGCTCTTATCCAGCTGGGTGCAGGGGTGGGAAGGGGATTGACAAAGCCTTGGGCTGGAAGAGAGAGGAAGAGAGAAGAGAGGTGTCCCTTTCCTTGACCTGCTGTCCTGGACACACTTTCCTTTATGCTGCACTTCAGCCTGTCTCTGAAATGTATTACAAGTGGGGAAAAATAAAGCAAGTGTGTGGTGGTGGAAGGAAGCAGAGAGCCCAGCACCTGCTGGTTCATCCAGGAGAAATCCTGGGTGGAGAGGGAGGATCCAGAGGTGCAGCAGGGATGGTGCCATGGGCATCCCACTGGCTTTTCATCAGTCCAAGTGCACCCACACTGCCTGGCATGGATCATTAAGGCTGGAAAAGGCTCCCAGGACCACCCAGCCCAACCTCTGACCTAACATCCCCATGGCCACTAAACCACATCATGAAGTGCCACATCCCTGTGTCCCTCCAATGTGGCTTTTCCCAGTGTCACACACAGCCCCAGAGCAGGATCAGCTGTTCCTAAACCCCTCCACTATTCTTTAAGCCTGGAGAACTCAGGCACAAAGGGATTAAGAGAACTGCCCAGAGATCACACAGAGGAGTGCGTGTCAAATTTGGGAATGGAACTTTTATCTCCTAAAAACCTCTCTGGATCAGTGCTCAGTGGTTTATGTCAAACCTTTTTTTGGCTGCACAGCAGCTGCTGGAGGTGTTTGGGCTTTCCCCTCCCAGGCATTTACACTGTGCCTGGCACTGCTGCTGCAAACCCAGCACTTTAATAACCCCCAAAACCAGCAGTGCTGGAAGAGCAGCGAGAGAGGAGGATCACAAATGGGACACAACCAACCTGGGACTGCTCTCTGCTCCCTCCTTGCTCGCAGCTCTCATTATTTTCCAGCAAGGGCAGCCGTGTTTTCCTCTCTCTCGCTTGTCAGCACGAGCTGACATTTGAGCTGTGCTGATGAGACCTACCAGGGTGAGACACATGTTTGTGGTCGCTTTGGGCGACCAACTGCCAAGGCCTTTAGCTGCTCCTTTTTGATTTTCCTGCCCAGCCCAGCTCTCTGCTTCCCTGGCAGTTGGAGCCTCGGTGCCTCCCGGGGATCTGTGCAGGAGCAGGGGCTGCTCTCACCTCAGCCAGTCTCTGCTGTGCTCTGGGAAGGGGCTGATGCTTTGTCTGGGGGTGCAGAGATGCTGGCTCAGGGCTGGCTGTGTCCTGTTGCACGCTCAGTTTTTGGGGAGCACAGCCATGCTCAGCTGGCTTTGTCCCAGCTGCTCCATCTCCAGCAACACCAGGCAGGGATCTGGCCCCAAAAATCCCTTTCTAAGGCAAGTGAGAACATTGTCAGGATAAGCTCTGCCAGAAGCTGTGATTGTGATGCCACTCTTTGGCACAATGTCACTGTTCCACTTGTCCCAGTGTCACATTCCCAGTGGGGAATTGGCCAGGCCCATGGGACTAACTGGGCAGGGAGGGGACTCTGCACGGGGACAAGGCTGCAAACCCCATTCCCTAGCTGTGGTGGAGCACTTGGGCAGTGTTTAATATCAAACTCTGTCTGAGCTGCTGTCAGTCACCAAATTCACAGTGTCCGAGCCAGCCACGTGTCACATCCCAGGTCCTGTCACATCCCGGATCCTGTCACATCCCAGCTCCTGTCACATCCTGGACCCACATCCCAGGTCCTGTCACATCCCAGGTCCTGTCACATCGCAGATCCTGTCACAACCTGGATCCTGTCACATTCTGGATCATGTCACATCCTGGATCCACATCCCAGGTCCTGTCACATCCCAGGTCCTGTCACATCCTGGACCCACATCCCAGGTCCTGTCACATCCCAGGTCCTGTCACATCGCAGATCCTGTCACATTCTGGATCCTGTCACATTCTGGACCCACATCCCAGGTCCTGTCACATCTCAGGTACTGTCACATCGCAGATCCTGTCACATCCTGGATCCTGTCACATCCTGGATCCTGTCACATCCCAGGTCCTGTCACATCCCAGATCAGTGGATGGGGATGCTGTGGTAACAGGGATTTGCTGTAACAGAGATTTGCACCACAAACACTTCAGGCCCAGCTTGATTCTGCTTTGCACATTCCCTGACAATTTGCACCAGTGAATAAATCAGAAATTCTCATTTCACTTTCATGGACAGGTTTCATGTTCATTTTGCAGGAGTATAAATGACAACATGAGATGTGAGATGAAAGAAGCTTTAAGGGAGAGATCCCAGCTCATTTAATCCAGTGGAAGTGTGACCTGTGTTGAAGGAAGCCCCATACTTGTGACCCAAGAGAGAGAGGAATACCAAAATGACAAAGATAAACCCACAGCATGCCCAGATCTTCTTCCTTAGATCCATCCAGCTCTAATACTCCCAGAAAAGGCAAATAAATATAACAGTAAAATCCAATCTGCCCTGTGTGAACGCTGATGTGTGGCACAGATTGAGGACAGCTTGTTTTTCCCGGCATAAAGCTGTGAACGATTTCTGAACTGGAGCTGTTCTAATTAGTAAGGAACATTTAGGTCAATTACATCAGCGTGCTGGCCGCTACAATTACTATTATTAATTGTATTCGATTCCACATTTGCAGCTATTAAATAGAGTATCTCTCGAGTACCTGTGTGGAGTTTTAACCCAGCAAAAAATAGGGAAAAGTATTTAACACAGAGAAATGGCCAGGTAATGGCAGGCTAAATCCACCCCAGCCCCATGCATCATTTATCTCCTCTCTGCGTGTGCCTGGATGATCCAGCACATGAGAGACTCAAAGGATTTGTTTTCCTTCATCCTCTTTTCTCTCTGGACCAAAGTCGTGTCTCCTCAGCTGTCCTGCACATGCTGAGGCTGCTCGACTGCCCAGGCACGTGGGCAGCACCTCACAAGGGCAGGACAGGTGATTTATCTCTCTCACAGGTGCCCAGAGCAGGAAAATGCTGCTTTGTGGAGGTTCTAGCCCAGCTTTCACATGGTTACAAAGGCTTGTGCATTCCCTCCCCCACAGCCAGGACTTTACACTACTTAAAAAAGAAATTCACTTTGAAGAAGTGTTTCTGTGTCCTACCATGTTAAACTGCTAATGGGAAAGGAAATGTATTCATGATTCACTGTAGAAAAGCAGCCTTGGAGGAATGCAGATTGTATTTTCCCTCTGCAAACATTTGATCATCCCAATAAAAGAGCAGCCCCACCTTTCCCACCAGCTCCGTAAATCACAGGAATGGAAACAACAGGTTTATGGTTGTCACGACGGTCGTTACCACAGGGTTTTATGGGTTCTGGAGAGAGGGGGGAGTCTGTTTATGGGCACGAGGTGCCTCCTGAAGGACTGCGGGACTCTCTCAAACTCATCCTGCTGCTCGAGGCTCTGCTGAATATGGAAATGATGCTCCTAATTCAGCCTGCTCCTCCCCGGAGCTCCGGGCTTGCCTTCCCAGGCAGTCCT
This sequence comes from Passer montanus, assembly GCF_014805655.1. NCBI lineage: Eukaryota > Metazoa > Chordata > Aves > Passeriformes > Passeridae > Passer > Passer montanus. The sequence goes on from NW_024374256.1 coordinate 2,004,039, forward strand.
GCACAGGCAGGGAATGAGCAGAGCCCAGAGGGTCCCGGCTGTTCTCCAGCCCTCATGGGAATCCCTGCACTGGGATCTCATGGCCTGGGGCTGCTGAAGCACCCACACACCTGAGCCACTCCAGGTGACAGCTCTGAGCTGCTGCTGTTGCCATTAATTAATTCTGTTGATTGGGATTTGAGCTTACAGCAAGGATCAGGGCCACATTCCACAGCTGGAGTAGAAGGCAGCTTCAGTCCAGGAATGGTTTTTATCACTGTGTCCTGTTCCCTGGGGAGCTGGACACTCATCTGCCACATGCCCAGGAATGATAAAATACCCTGAACTGGAAGGGAGCCACCAGGATCCTCAAATTCCAACTCCTGGGACCAGCAGAACCTGGCACTTAATTCCTGGAGGAACCCACCTGAGACACCACCAGCCCTTTGGAAGGAAATCACCTCTGCCCAGGCCTCTCCAGAGGGAGCTGGCAGCGACCACCCCTGGCTTTCACATCACCTGAAATGTGGTGCAGCATTTTGTACCTGCAGTTTACTCTCAGCCTCCAAACCTCCGAGGAGACTCCGTCTGCTGCCTGGGCTATAAATAAGGCCAGCGAGTGCTGAGCCAGAACGTGTGGCAGTAATTTGGGTGATGATTTAAGGTCTGAGTGCTCCTCCCAAAGCCTGTTCACCCTCAGTGATGCTGACACAGCCAGGAGCTCGTGGGACAGCACAGCAGGATGGACCTGGCCCAGCTGCACCCCTGGGCTCACATTGTCCCCTCCATCCCTCTGCCCATAGGAGCTCTGTGTTCCTCTACCAGAACATCTTTTTCCCTTTTTCTCCACAGGGTTTCACCCTCTGGAATGAGTCTGGACAGTGAAATATCCGTATTGTAACCCTTGGAAATGGTTTTGTTTTACTGGAATCCCCTGCCTGTTTTATGGCCAGCTCTGCAGATGAGCTGACAATAAAGGAGGAGGAAGAGGAGTGTCTGAGAGGGGCTGAGCAGCTCCAGCTCCTGCCAACTCAGGGCTTCCCAAGGAAGCACTCAGCATCTGGCAGGATTCAGATTTTCCCTACTTTTTTTTTTTTTTTTTTAAACTCTCCACCTTCTTTTTTTCCAGTATAAATGAATTTTAGCAGCAGAGCGAGGGTGCAGTGGTGCTCAGGGCAGGATGTGCTAACGAGCTGAGCCTCGTGCTGCCTCCCTGTCCACCTCTCCTTCTGCCTTTTCTGCATTTTAATACTTAGCCTTTTCTAAAAATAGCCCCAGTTCTTAGTCCTTTTAATACAGCCTTCATAAAAAAGTAGTTCTTCAAGTTCTCTAAAAGCTTTGCTGTGGATTTAAGAAGCTGGGCAAAGTTGTCATCCCAGGAAATGGCAGCAGAAACACCGAGCTGCTGGTGCAGAGTTGATCTCAGAGGCTGAGTACAAACATTCCCCACAGGGTAATGCCAAGCACAGCCGCCTCAGTAAAATAATGAAGATAATAAATCAGGGAGCCATTTAGCACCTTTTTCCCAGTAGCTGTTCTCCATCTTCTACCAGGGAGGGAAGGAATGACAGATGGGAGTTGACCTGAGCCACGGGAGCAGTGAAGAAGTGTTCCAGACCAGGAATCTCTCTCTTCACATCTCTGCCTGCTTTCCCCAGGCTCAGACACCAGCTTTACATCAGAAAGGTGTTGCTGCACCTGAAATTTGGGTTCCAGTCCCACAGCTGCTTCTGACAGGTTTCCCCCCATAACCAGGTTGGGTTCTCTGACCAGTTCCTCACTGGTGTGATGTCCTGGGCTCATTTCTCACCTGAGCCAGGATGAAGAACCAGGACAGGACCTGACCCAACCCCCTGAGCTCAGTTTAACAGCACTGCCCCCATTTGCAGTGTCTGTGCATTCTGGCAAGTCACAGATCTGGAGAGGGGGTGCTGAGAAGGCCTGTGAGTGACTCAGGCTCGTGGAAATAAACTGCTTCAGAATGGAGACTGTGAAAAGATTAATCCCTTTAAAGTTATCAGGAGGAAATTCAAAAGGTAATTTGATTATAGTGTACAAACACTTTCACAGGAAGAAACTATCAGATACTGAGGACTCTTTAACCTGACAGGCAAATTTATTCAAAATAATGTGGGTTTGTTTGTTTTTTTTTTCAATGGAGTAGTGAGTCACTGAAAAACCCAGGAGTGTGGACTCGCTGTCAGCTGGGTTTGGGTCTCTTTGCAAGGCACTTCTTGGAGGGAGAAACTCAGAGAAATCAGAGCAGGGGTCTCCAGTCCACAGCCAGAGCAGTGGGGATGACTTCACCCTCCGTGTGAGGGGCTTTGGACCCACCTGGGTTCACATGGGCAGGTGAGGAGATGTTCATCCATGGACTTGTGTTCTCAGAGCTGAGGGAAACCCACAGCAGCTGGGGAGCAGAGCCAGGGGATCCACACAGGCTGGGATGATGCTTGTTCCAGAAAAGGAAAACAAATGGGAAGAGGGACCCCAACACAAATCCCAGAATCACTGGGATGCACCACCCCAGGTGTCCTGCCAATGGTGCTCCTGTTTGGCAGGATCTCACTCAGGAATGGAGGCACTTTGGAACCGATTATTTCCCTCCACAGCAAATTAGCAACAGAGATTGGATGTTCATTGACAGGAAAATCTTCACATCCTTTATAGACTCCTGGGTGGCTTCCCCCTGAATCCAAATATCACATCATTTATTTAACTTTGAGAATAAAGTAATTAATACCAGGGAGTTCTGACTGCTTGGCAGGATGTGCTGTTACAGCTAACAAATTTTATGTCTTTAGGCTTCACAGCAGAACTTGATTTAATTTGTCCCAAGGTTAAGAAAGACGGCGAGGAAATTTGATGGCTCCAGATCACAAATTCACTACAATTTATCACCTTCACCATGTGGTGTGGACAGACACCACTTCCAGGTGGAGATGGCAGAAGTTTACTCAATCATCTTTGCTTTAATCCTGCATTCATCCATTATCTGCCACCATATGTCCCAAATATTTCCTGGGAGCTGCCTCCAGCCGTCCCCAGCACCAGCCTGCCACATCCTTGGGATGAGGATCCCCCAGATTTTGGAATTATGCAATTAAGACATAACACAATCCCAAGGAAAGGTAGGGAAGCATCTTAACTAGATTTTCCCCCTAAAAGTTCTGTTTCAATCGCATTTTAAAGAGGCAGGAAATTCAACAAAATGTTTTGAATTGTGGAGCTTCTTTAAATTTTGGTGAGAGAAGAGAAAGGGAGAAGTTACACAGGGCTGTTTCTTAAGTCACATCTAGGTTGCTGAATTAATTCCTGTGGCTGGATTTCTTTCCTTAAATAGCAGAAAAATGGAATAATTTCTTCATTTCCTTGTAAGCTGATGTTTTCTACAGAGAAAATCCAGGCATAGAAAGGAATTTCCCCAATACCCAATGTCAGCTTTGCAGAGCAGCAAGAATTCACCACGGAATTCTCTTTAGGACCCACCCAGTGCAGGGAATTTGGGATCAATGAGGCTTTTGGAGCCTCCAAACCCAGTGGCCTGGCCAGAATCTCACAGAGCAAAGGGAAGGAAGGCAGAGTTTCCCTCTCAGAGCTGAACACCTGGCCAGGAGGTCATGCTCAATTTGCAGAGCAGGGGCCACGACATCCCAGCAGCTTCCCAGGGGCCGTGCACGGGGCTGCAGCTCGTGAGCAGCACTAGCCAGCAATTATGTACCAAAAGAGCTCCCAGATGTGCAGAGAATGTGATAACAAAATGTCCCAGTTTGTGGCATTTTCTCCCTCCCTCTCGCTCTCCCTCTCTCTTCTGTCATTGTCCTTTAGAAAGTGAATGTGAGGAATAAAGCTCTAGTTTTAGAAATTAGTCCAGGTCCTTAAAAACTGGAAAATTAAGCACAGAGATTTCCATGGTATAAGAAAATCACACGGCCATGTCAAGGCTCGCTGTTGAGGGCTCTCACCGGAACAGCACCGAGGTGAAATCCAGGGAAGTCAGCAAGGTGGGAAGGCAGATCTTCCACAGGTGCTTCCATGGGGACAGCTTCCTCTCCCTGCACCCCAAGAACTGAGTTTGGCTCTTCCTTGTCCATGTGACAAATGCTTCAACAGCCAAGTCACTTTGTCAGGGCTTCAGAGTGCCTCAAAGGGGACAAAGCACTTCCTTAGGAGCTCTTCCTAAAGGTTAATATGATTTTGAGGGCTGGGATCTGCGCTGGGTTTTCACTGTAGTTTCCCCAAACAGCTCCATACAAGAATCTCTGGGTCAGATGAGACATTTATCAGTGTTCCAGCAAAGAGCTGGGCAAGGAAACAAGAGGAAAGAAATGGTCCATTTATGGCTAAGTTGTTTTGCATTAGAACGATTAGAAATTCTGATGGAAAATCCAGACTCATGTCTTTCAAACCACGTCTTCTCAGACACAGGGCTTCACCCCTGACACTCTGCTGTCTCCTGGAAAATTGTCTGGGGCCCACTTGGACCTGGATGACCCTAAAGAGGTACCAAACCACCACAGTTAAATGACCATCAGTCTTCTCCCAGGCAGACTACTCCAGATTTTCCAACAGAAGAAGGAACGCCCCACCAGCAAGAGCTGCCCTGGATCTCCCAGGCCCTCCTGGAGGCAGCCAGGGCAGGGGTCTGGGGGCAGGCTCCAATCCGTGCTGCCCTGCTCAGCAGCATGATTTATCTTACACATTATCACCAAATGATAATTTTGTGTCACTTCAAATCACTTGTGAGCACCTGGTGGATGAAATCTGAGGGCACACCAGGGACAGTGCAGAACACCAGCCCTTGGGTGAGCTGGCTCTTTTGGGACACAGTAGGACCATTTTCTGTGTCTCACTCTAATGAATTCTCATTAATCTGTGAGTTAATTAGCTCAGGATCCTCTGTGCCTCCTCCTCCATGTTCAGGAACCTGCCACAAACCCTTTCTCCATCCCCAAGGCCGGTGCTTGCCGTGGCTGCCTGTGCTGTTCCCCAGCACCTCCTACACAACCACCCCGCTGCTTCTTGCACTTTTTATCTCACTTAGTTCTTGTCTCTCATAATATTTAGAGGCTCTTTGGGATACAAATAGTATTGATTTGTATGTACAACCACCTAGAACGAGGAGGGTTCGGGTCCTCAGCCCAAATAATAAATAATAGTTAATATAGTTCAGACATGACCAGCCAGTTTCTACCTAAAAATGTCAATAAAGCAGGGCCATATTGATGCAAAGAGACATAAAATGTGAACTCCTTCAATACAGGCACTTATTTGTCTCTGTTTCCGAGGCCAGGAAGGAAAGAGCTGTTAGCAGTGAATAGTATTTTATTAGCATCATAAACCCCAAGAGCAAAGTTTGTGTCACAGAGAACTGCACATGCATTTGAAGGCTTAATCTATGTTCCTGACTCCTCTTTTTTTTTTTTTCCCTCTTTTTTTTTTTTTTTCCCCCAAAGAGGGGCATAATTTAAAATAAAGCCCGCTAATGTCTGAAGGCACCTTTGGGTGAAGGAGATGTTCATGCAAATCCAAACCCACACCCTACAGAAATCCTGTCTGAGAGAGCTCAGTGGAATTAGCACGTAAATCCATTCTGCAGAGCTCCATGGAAGCTTCAGGAAAACCACATTTTATGTGCACCAGGTCCTGAGCATCAGCACTGGGGAATGCCAACAGCCCCATGGAAGAGCCAGGAGGGGAAGAAGTGACTTCCTGAGGAACTCCAACAAATTAGCAGTGGAAAACCAGTGGGGACAGAAAAGCCAGCATGGCTTTGGTGCCTTTCCATGAATTGGAACTCAGCAGATCTTGATGGGAGACACAGCAACCACACCAGCACAGCCCCATCTCCACCCAAACCAATCCAACACGAGGGGTCAAAACTCCTGCAGCCCCTGATCATTCTGCATTCCCAGCATTTTCCTCTGATCTGGCTCCTTTGGAGAGGGGTTGGGTTTCTGGGGATGCTTGGGAACAGATATTGCAATACAACCACAATCAAGCCCTGGTAATCAGCAAATTACAGCTTTCCATACATCCCGAAGCTTTTAACTCCCAGCTGCTTATCGTGGTGTGTTCACACAGTGACAATTCTGCAGAGCAGGTTCTGTGCCTGTTCCAGAGCTGTAAACACGGCTTTAACGACCAACAGGCATTTATTTAACATTCTGCCTGTTTCAGAGAGAGAAAACAGACAAGGTGAGTGCTGGAAGCACAGAATTAAGGGTTTATGGCACAGAAAAGGCTGCACAAGGAGCTGTGGAAAAGCTGAGCAGCATGGGGCAGGATCTTCAGGAGCCTGGGACACGCTGCCCTACAGAGCAGGGAAGGTATTTGTGGCTCTGAGCAGCGAGGGGAGGCAAATCTCCTCTGTCACTGCACAAACACAAAGGTTTGGGAGTTCAGGAAGGAGCAGCCTTTGTTGGTAAAAATACTCCCATGCTCTCTGCTCAGGCAAGGTCTGTGAACTCGCACACCAGCTCTGCAGAATCTGTGAGGGGAGGGAATTGTGGAATGAGAGCTGAGTCCAGCTCTGGCCCCTCATGGCAGGAGAGACCCTGAGGGGCTGGAGCGTGTCCAGGGCAGGGAACAGAGCTGGAAAGGGGCTCAGCCTGGAGAAAATGAGGCTCAGGGGGGACCTTGTGGCTCTGCACAGCTCCTGACAGGAGGGGGCAGCCAGGGGGTCGGGCTGTGCTCCAGGGAACAGGGACAGGAGCAGAGGGAACGGCCTCAGGCTGGGCCAGGGGAGTTTGGGGTTGGATTTTAGGGATAATTTCCCCATAGAAAGGGTGCTCAGGCTTTGGAAGTGCCCTGGGAGGTTTGGAGTGCCCATCCCTGGAGGTGTCCAAGGAAGGGCTGGATGTGGCACTCAGTGCCCTGGGCTGGGGACAAGGAGGGGATGGCTCAGCACACCCAACACAGCTTTGTCACTGCCTTTGGAGTTCTCTCAGCACAGCCAAATGATTGCTGTTTACAGGGGCAAAACCACCCTGCAGAAAAGGCTGAAGCCCCCATTAAGACTTTATGATATTCTTAATTACCTGCTGTGTGATGGTGCCTGGGGAGTTGCCTGCCCTTTCCAGCAGGCTCTGGAGTCCCACGTGCTGGGCCCTTTGCTGTTCAGCCACAAGACAAATGGGGTTTGCTGCCACAGGGATTTGACTTTCAGGGCAGCAAAGCACAGAAGAGCTTTAGGATGTGATTTGCAGAACACCACAAAGGTTGGTGGTGTATTTTTTCAAATACAAACTATTTGCATGGCCACCAAATTGGGCTGAAACAAACTGCAGGGTCACCATCTGTCCTTCTGAAGGAGAAAAGAGAAATTTCCTTGTCCTGGAATGGTTGCAGGAAAAGGAAATGAGAAAGGATAATTCTATTTGTCTTCCACCTTGAAACTGCAGATATTGCTCCATATAAAATCACACTATAGAAGAGCATCTTTCTCCTTCCCCCTCTTTTTGCAATTTCAACTTTTTATTTTTCCCCCTCTTTTCTTTCACAGCTTTTAACCTCACCCAATTGCCTCTCTTAAATAATAATTAACTCTCTGCTTCAGCTGGGGAAGTGCTTTAAGGCTCCAGCAGTTTTATTTTCTGTTTGACGCTGCGAGAGAGAACGGGAGAGAAAAGTTAAATCAGGAGGTTCCTTAAGAGTTGCCCCTCTAGAAAAAACATTCCATGCCTGTCCCTGGTGAAAGGATCCTACCAGATCCCAGAGGAACCAGCAGAGTTTGCTCAGTAATTAATGGGGAGAGAGGAAAAATAAAGGAAATACAGGAGCAGGCAATGCTGCTGACTGCACTCTCCAAAATGTTCCCTCCCAACAGAGCCATGTCTTGAGTCGTGATTCCACACAACAAAACGATGCCTGGCATGGGGTGACCCAGAAAAAAGAGGAGTAATGGGTTGTGTCTTGTGCTTTGGGGCTGAACACAGCACTGAACAATTTGGGGCTGCTCTGCAGCACGACATGGATGGAAAAACCCAACCACCAAGAGTGGGAGAGCACTTCCTTTAATTACAAACTGGACCAAATAAATTACAAATTCAATCACAGCACTGCTCACAAGGAATTCGAAACACTCAGGCTCAGAGTTCCATGAATTAACTGCAGGAGAGAGCAGGATTTGTGGGGAGCCATCCTGTGCCCTCCTTGTGATGCCTGGTGAGGCTGACCTGGAACAGAGGCTGGACAGAGCTAAAGAATAAAGTAGGAATTTATTAAAAGGCCTCAATGGCACTTTGGGCAGCACAAGAGCCCAGGCAGGGCTACACCCAAGATGAACCAAAATGGACAAAAAATGAACACCTGGTCACAGGGTCTCTCACTTTTATAAGTTCTGCTCCATTTGCATAATTGTCCAATTAACAATTAGCTTTAGCCCATGAAGTCCCATCCTTCTTGTTTTTCTCTCTCCAGCCCACGTTGTTTGTGCTCTTGGGCCTGAGATTTGGATCATTTGTCCTTAGTCCCCAGCTAGAGAAGGAATTGTTTTGTCTTCCTACTCCGTGAAGAGAGCTCACCATCCCCTCATATGAAGCTCAGAAGTACACACTAAAGCAGCACAGAATCTGAAAAATATAAAAGCTAAAACCTGAGGTCTGAAAATAATGAAAATAATTGAAAATAATGAGGTCTAAAGTGGAGCAGAGTGTGCTGGGTACAATCTGAGACACTTACTGAGAACCAGAGAAGTAGCAGAGTGTTCACTCAGAGCATTTTTCTCCTGCAAAATTGCTCATTCAGATACCTGTGTGTTGGAGAAGGGAGACCTGCTCTGCTGTAGAAGCATCTCTGTGGTTACACAAGTGTTGACAGCAAACAAAGCAGCCTCACCTCCAACAGCCCAGGGGCTACAGCGTGTTCCAGGCCCTGTGCCCCCAGGGGAGCTGGGCTCTGCACAAAGCATGTCTCAGGTTTGCCACGGCTGAAACCGAGAGCAAAGTATGAGCCCCTGAGCTTCCCCTGGTTCCCTGCCTCGAGCAGATAACCCAGGAGCCAGGGATTATTAAATCACATCCCTCTGGCAGGTCGATATCCCGAGCTCTCTCCTCTTCCTGACCTATCCCACCATGAATAATGCACGAGCTGCCGGTGGGGCAGTGCTGGCTGGAGCGTGGCCAGCCAAAGGGCTCTCTCAGCAGATCAAAAGCCAATCAAGTTCATTTCAATATTTATGTTTAATCCTTCATTCTGAAATGATAAATATTTCATGCTACTCCCTTACAGGAAAGCAAAGCCAAGCAAAAGCAGAGGAGACACCGGCCCAGACAGAGCGGCTCTTTCATGCTAATTCCTGTCCAGGCAGACACAGCTCCTGATGCCATTAATATTCCTCAATCAACATAGATTATTTATTTGAGTCTTGACAGAGCCTGCAAGGACAGAGGTCAGAGCTGAGGAGCACAGCAGGCATGAAGTCAGGTTGATTCCTGGAGCCAGGTTTGATTCCTGGAGCCACGATTCATTCTTGAAGCCAGGTTTGATTACTGGAGCCAGGTTTAGGATTCATTCCTGAAGCCAGGTTTGATTACTGGAGCCAGGTTTAGGATTAATTCCTGAAGCCAGGTTTAGGATTCATTCCTGGAGCCAGGTTTAGGATTCATTCCTGAAGCCAGGTTTGATTACTGGAGCCAGGTTTAGGATTAATTCCTGAAGCCAGGTTTAGGATTCATTCCTGGAGCCAGGTTTCATTCCTGAAGCCAGGTTTGATTACTGGAGCCAGGCTTCATTCTGGGTGCTTCCACCCAGGTTTCCTTTTCTGGCCTGGTGTGAATATTCCATGGCAGCATCATGGTGCTGGCAGTGCCCAAATAGCCTCCCCACCCCACCCTGGCCTTCCCCAGGGTTATCCCAGCCCACAGATCCCCTCAATAAACCCCTCAAGCAGGGTGTTCCCAGCAGCTCCCTTCTGTCAGAGCCCTACCAAAGGTTTGGATATTTTGATATTTGATATTTTTAGATCTATTTATCGCAGCAGACAAACCCCTCGGGTTTTTTTGCTGATAATCTCCATCAGCTGTCCATTCTCCACACACTTTGACCTGGGAACAAAGCCAAGTGTGGGTGCACGAGGAGGCAGCACCGTGGGGCTGCACAGCCCCGTGGGTTTTGTTGGCAATCAAACCCTGCCCATCTGGGAAACAGCGAGGAGGAGAACCCCGGATTAAAGAGATGTAAATGAACTGAGGATGGAGGAGAAGCTGCTGAAAGGTAACTCAGAGTTTTCTCAGAACCCACCTGCTGGCTTCCCTAATCATGATTTAGAGACAGCACCCAGTTCCTAACCACCAGTGTGAGGAACAAAGCCTTTTTGATGGGGATTCTGTTTTCCAGGGAGAACCATTTAATAAGTTTCACTCAGGAAGTCTCTGTTCCCAATAAAGACTTAACAAAGTTAATTAGACTAAACAGTAATTATCATGTCTCTTCATTGTTCAATTATCTTGCTGAACTGGTGTTTCCTGATTAATTTTCTGATTAAAATGTATTAAATTGAAAAGCACTTGCAAACATGAGATGACAGGCTGTCTCCCAGGCAGCAGGATTTCCGGAGGTCAGGGAGGCAGGGGTGCTTGGCACCCACCCCCCAAACAGGCCAGCTCCACACCCCACACAGCCAGGAACCCAAATCAGAGCCTTCACTGATGTGCTCTCCAGTTTGAGGTCCACCAAGTCCCTGCTGTGTTCCTGCTTGCCTCTTCCAGGCCCTCCTTGCCCTGCACTGGCACAGAGCAGCTGTGGCTGCCCCTGGATCCCTGGCAGTGCCCAAGGCCAGGCTGGACAGGGCTTGGAGCATTCTGGGACAGTGGAAGGTGTCCCTGCCATGGCAGGAGGTGGAACAGGATGGGCTTTAAGGTCCCTTCCAACCCAAACCAGTCTGGGAGTCTGTGATTCACTACTCTGCGATTCCTACATCCACAATTTTACCTTTCTCTGAGGTTTTTCCGTGCACAAACACACTGCAGTACAAGTCCCTGTGCTTGGAGCAGCCCTGCAGCACAGGAGGGAGGTCCTGGAGCCCTGTAAAGCTGTTTCCAAGGTTTCTTCCTCCCACTGGATCCCACAGTCTGGGCTGCTTGAGCTCCCACCCAGCTCAGGCTGTGCCTCCCATCTGTGAAACCCCCCAGAGGCACTTTGTGCTCTCCCACCTCCCACCCTGACAGCAGCCAGCACAGAGGAGGAATTCCCACAGCTCAGCTCACCCACGGAATCTCTCCAGCCCAGTGAACATCTTTAGGTCTGGCACTGCATCTCCTGCAGCTTCCAGCATCGTTCTGCACTTCTCCCAGGAGCTCAGCTCCCCTCTGATTGTGTTTAACATCTCAGCCTGCCTAAGCTGGCATGGCCAACGCCACCCCCTGCATCCCTCAGCCAGATTCTTCTGCTGGGATCAATAGATTTCCATGGATCATTCCAACCTTCAGCACTTTGGTATCCAGCAGCAGAAACAGCCCTGGTGCTCCTGAGCCACCACAGCCTCGCTTTCCAAGGCCCTGCTTTAGTATTCACCCGTGACAATCCAGAAATCACTGGCACTTTTGAGCATCTCCTCACACCATTTGCATATCTTTTATAAGACAAATCAGAAAAGGGGATTAATTTTCCTTTCTTCACTTTAATATCACCTGTGGCTGGCAGGAAACAAACAAACTCATCGCCTCCTTCCCCAAATCCTTGCGATTAGGTTATTACAGCCCCAGACTTATTATAAATTATTGAAAGGACACAGCTGAGCCCAAATCCCACAGCGGGCTCTCTTTGTCTTCCACAAGGCTGGCAATTCTTGATTAACTCCCATGCAGCACGAGGCAGGAGGGATGAGCAGCACCGCAGACGCTCCGTGAGCTGTGCAGGGGATCTGGGCTCCCAGCACACAGCCCAGGAGCTACAAAGGAATTTTCTTCCCTTTCTGCTCGCCCTCTTGGAAATTCAACACCAGCCTCGCTGCTGCTGCTGGGACCAAGGCAGGCTGGGGGGTTTGGAAAGGCAGAGAATTGTCTGTCCCTTTTGGATATCCATCCTCAGTCCTAAAAGGGCTGGTCCACAGGTTCAGCTCCAAGGGAGTTAACTCCATAATTTCAGCTCCAAAGGAGCTAACTCCACAGTTTCAGCTCCAAGGGAGTTATTCCATGTTCTCACACACTCCAGGTAAGTGAATCTGGAGGGGCAGCAGCAGCGTTTCAGGTTTCTCCTGCTCACTGCCTTGTTTTGCCCTGTTTTAAGTCACGTTGATAAAAGCAGGGGAGGTTCTGATAAGGAGTTAACTTTGTTTGTGATGTATGAAGCCTCCAAAGGGAGCTGCAGCTCAGCTAAGAATAAGTCTCTGTCTATGAGCTAAGAGCTCACACCTCCAGATAAGATAGAGACAGTACCAGCATTTACAGCAGCTCCATCAAACACACTTAGGCTGAAGTGTTGTTACAGACATTTACCACTGGTTTAGACTCATTCCAGAAGCCAAGCCAAAAAAAAAAAAATGAAGCCTAATAACCCAAGTAGTTTTGCTTTTCTTCCTTTTATTTTTTAAATTTTTATTTTTTTAATAATCATATAATCATAAGTAGTGAATCCAAGGGCTTTCTGGCTCCTGGGCTATCATTTGGCAAACAGCTCCAATTATAAACCCCAAACCTAATGACTGTGCTTTGCCCGTGTCTCTCTGTGCTCACAGGAACATTTCTCCTGCACCAGGCTGAAAGGAGATGTCCACAGGGAGTTCGCTGTGAAATGCTGGATTTCAAAAGCCTGCAGCAAGTTGATTCATGTCTATTTAATTTCTCCAGGCAGTTTCACTGGAATGCTGTATATAAATCAAATACAAGGCTAGCAGCAGAGATGGACCAAGCTGTGGAAGGACTGTATGATTTTAATTAAACTACACACACAAATCAGGCAGGAGTGAAGGTGGAAGAGGAGAGAGAGAGAATTCTATCACTGGGGATAAGCCAATATTTTTGAGCAGGGAAACAAATAACCATTTACTGTGAAAAGTCTGATTTCAAAAGCAGCGTTTTGTCATTGTGCTGATTTTCATAATCAATTTAAATCTGGAAGAAACCAGGCTTGAGCACAGCAAACAAAGAGCCTGAACGGAAGTTAATTAGACTGTATCAGCTCAGCCTTCTCATCCTTTACTTACTGTCGAGCTTTATGGGCTCCAGCAGGCTCTTCACTGCCAATCCTGCTTTGGAAACAGCAGGGCCAGCTCTGCTGGGGCCACAAGGCCACCTCCTGCAGTGTCCTGGGCAAAATCTCAGAATCCCCGACTGAGCAGGCTGGGAGGGACCACAGAGACTGTGGTGCCACATCCCAGAGCACAGGGACACAGAACATTTCCACGGAAGGATCGCAGCAAGTGCTGCTGGCAGGGGCAAAACCTGTGCCACACTCTGTGTCCTCACCAGACAAGACACAAGGGGGAAGGGACAGCAAGGCCACGAGTGCTGTGTCACACCTCATGGTTTGGTTTGTCAGACCATGAAAATTTTTGCATCCGTGGCTTCCTATTGTAGGAAATTCAAGATTCCTGGCCAAGTAATTAATATGATTAAGCAGAAGCTGTTTATTGTTTACATTATGCACTTATTTATGGATTCTAAAACTGTTGCACATGTTAGTGATGCAGTTTTTAGTGGTGCCTTTGCTTGTCCATGCATTCTGCATGCACTTCCCAGAATGTGGGATTGCCCACAGTCCAGGTGGCTCATAACTCTCTTATCTCCTTCTTGTGGTCTTGGAATTCAGTTTCTTAGCTTCTTTTTTCTTATTTTAGCATGGTTTATGTCTTAGCAACCTTGATGAATTCCTGAGAAAATTCTGATAAGAACAATTACAGTGAAATGGCTGGCGCAGCCTGCAGTCTGAGTTGTTCAGACACATTGCTACATCCTATAGCTTGGAGAACTTTGTTTCTACTTCTTTTTCCAGGGCTCCTCCCATGACTCACCTGTGCCAGGGACATTGAATCCTGACCTGCCCAGCAGGAATTGCAGCCTTTCCATCCACTCTGAGCCCTCCCTGAAACAGCAGAGCCCCATTAGCTCCAATTAAAGCCACAATATCCCAAATCCCCGTGAGGCTGTTGAAGCCTTAATGAATTTTGCAGGGTTTTTCTCCTCCCTTTCCCCACCTCAATCACTCTCAACTACAGGCCATGAATAATACAACAACTTGTTGCCTGGTGATGGCTGTTGTGTTTTGCTGTACAAACTCATCCAGGGAAGGGAGCAGACCTTGGAATTGAGTGTTTCAAGTTGAAGATGCTACCAAGGGGCTGAGGTGCTGCAGACACTGAGTTTTTGGGAGCCCAGCAGCTCTATCCCATGGCAGAAGTCTGTTCACAGCTCCCAAAGCACTGCAGCACTGGAAGGGAGCAGAGGGCTTGGCTGAACCATGTGTGGAGCTAACACTGCTGTGCCAGGTGCTGCACCAGCTTTTACAGCAAAAACAAACAGGGCTGTAAAAAAGGAAGAGGCTCTCAATAAAAAACAGGATATTTGGAGCTGAAGGGTTGTTTTCCTGCTCGAAGTGAAGCTCCCAGAAGGCTTGGGGTTGGTGATATGGGCTGAAATTGTGAGGTTGTGTCAGGGGAGGGTTTAGGTTGGATTTAGGGGAAGGTTCTTCCCCCAGAGGGTGCTGGGACACTGAAATGTCACATTGCCAAGGCTGCCAGAGCTCCAGGAGAGCTTGGACAACACTCCCAGGGATGCACAGGGTGGGATTTTGGGATGTCTGTGCACGGCCAAGGGTTGGACTCAATGAGCCTCAGGGGTCCCTTCCATGATTCTGTGATTTTCTTCCAGTATGGGATTGCTCCCATAAGAAAGAAAAGCTCTTCCAGCTTTTTCTTTCCTGCAGCACTGCAGATGCAGGTTGGCATTTTTAAAAGAACACTGGAAAATTTCCCACTCGTCTCTGAAAGCCCCTTTGAGTCCTGTCCTGTAGATGCATGGAGGCCCAGAAAATGAAAGTTCAACAGCCCTGCTCCATTCAGAACCCAAGACAGGTAAGGTTTCTGGAGTAAATTCTCTCTTTGGGTGAGTGCTGTGCTGCCTGAAAGCAGCAGCAGCTCCAGCCCAGCTGCTCCAGCCTTGCAGCTGAGGTGATCAGCAGGAAAATGGGCCTGGGCTCCATCCCTGGTGCTTCCTGAAGCGAGTCCAGCTGTGACCTGGAGATGGTCTCGGTTTGTGCCCTGCCTTGGAGCTGTGCCCTACCACCCAACTGCCTGCTCAGGCTGCAAACTGCACTTTGGGGGCTGCTGCTGCCCCTGCACAGAGCAACCCCAGCTGCAGCCTTCAGATGATGCAGCACTACAGAGAAATATCAGCACTAAATGCTCCCAGAAGGGGTTTACCCCTCCAGGTCACTGATGCTGCTCTGTACGAGCACGTTGGGCTTAAATTGAGATACTGGGGAGGGAAAACCATGGATTGCAGTCAGGTCCAGCCTGATCCCAAGCAGAGGAGTCATTAAGAGCTGGAATATTTCAATAAACCCCAAAACCTCAAGGAATAAATGTTCCTGGTGTGTTTAACGGCGCACCAGCCTCCGGTGTGTGGAAAGAGCAAGGCAATTAATAAGGTATATTTAGCACACCAGGCTGAGGTGTAGCTCCCACAGCAGCTGAAACACAGCAATTGAAATAACATTTATCATAAAGATCAGCCTGCCTGAGCTGGGGCTGCTGCTCCTCTCACCTGGAAGCATCTTCTCACTGCCTCACCTGTCCCTACAGGAAACCCAGGGCAGGGTTCTGCTGGTGGGTACAGCCCAGACAGGAGGGTTTGGGTGCTCTTGGGCACCCCAGGTGCCCTGGGAGACCTCATGGGCTGTTCCCTGGCTTGTGGAGAAAATATGGAATGAGCAGATGGTGCTTTTCCCCCACTGCTCAGTCCCCACCCAGGTTCAAAACCAAGGGAAGGAGAGGTCTTTTCCAAAATAAAAAGGAAAAATGAAGTAAAAACTATGAGGCTTTTTCCAAAATAAAGAAGTAAAAACTAAGTTCTCCAAGCTGTAGGATGCTATGGATGCAGAAGTTTTCATGGTCTCATAAATGAACTTATTAAATTTGTGGAACAAAAGTCCTGCCAAAGAAACAGACTCACAAAGCTGATCCTAATCTCAAAATTCAAGGCCAGACGCCTGAATAGACAATAAAAACCACAACACCTTTAAACAGCTGTGAAACCTGACTAAATCCTTGTGTTCCACACTAGCTGTGCCATGAAAACATCAACCACCCTGTCCAGCAGAATGCAGAGCCCTTCCTTCCAGTAAAATGTGACTTTTCCGAGCACTTCAAAGATTTTAAAGGTGTTGAATATTTGTGCAGAGAACAAGGACAGGCAGAGGTACTGATTGTAACAATAAATGTTTGGGATGAGATGGAAAACTTCACATTTCAATGCTGAAAAGGTGTTCTGATTCCAAAGGGACAAAGCAAGGCCTCCTTGAGTGAGTTACCCCTGCTTGGGTTGGGATCAGCATCAGGAAGGACAGAAAATTTGGATCAGGAGGAACACTTAGATGAGCATCTTTTTTCTGGGAAAATCCCACTTTTCCCCTCAGAACTAATGACGCCAATTGTCCCACAAAGACAGAAATCCCCTGAAACACCAGAAACACACTCATGGCAGGGAGGGGACACAGCAACACCCACCCCAGCAACCTGAGCCCAAACCCTTCCAGTGCTGTTTATACCATTATTATTTTAACTTTTGGTAATTAAACATCCTCAGTTTTTATGAGAGCCACTCAAAAGCCCAGCAGTGGGGACTGCAGCTGCCTTTGAACAGATGAAATGTTTTCCCTGCCTTTGAACACGCTCGCTGCCTGTTCCCAGCCTGTGGCCACCCAGTTTGCCCCGAGGTGCCTGGCACTGGAGTCTCCAGGATAAAAGGAGCTGCTTGGAAGTGGAATTAGTGTCCTGCATGGAAGGCTGTACTGCAGATAGAATCAAAGGAGGAAATAAAGACCTGAGCTAAGCAAAATCTGCACGCAGGTAATTAGTTAAACTTCCGAGTCTTGACATGGAGCTTGTGGAAACAGAACGTTTGGGAATCATGTGGAGAGCCTGACTCTCCTGCCAAGCAAAGGTTTGGGGGACAGGTCTTGTGTGGAGTTGTTTTATTGTGATTTTAAAAGTGTCTGCAGGACCGTGGGTGTAACTGAGGGGTGACTTGTCCTTGAGGCAGCCCCAAAAGCAAAGGAGGGGGACCTGCTTTTGGTGGAGAAGGTGGAAACCCCCCAGTTCTGTTTTTCCTGCTGGCACTTGCACACCCAGCTCCTGCAGCAGGGTTTGGTGAGCCTGGCACCCCCTGGCATGCTCCAAAACACCATCCCCAGGCACCCAAAGGGAGCTGTGGTCCCACCAGGGAGCCTCTTTCCAAGAAACTTCTGGAAACAAACATTTATGGCTCTCAGGCTTTAGGAGAAGCTGACAACAGGGAGCTGCAGACCCAGCCAAGTCCATGCAGGGCTTTCACAATCAGCCAACACTCACAAAACGCTTCCCTTCCTCCTGGAAATATTTTCCCAGCTCTCCCCTGCACTGACAAACACTCGTTTTCCTCCCGGTAAAATCAGCCCCGCAGCCCAGGCTGTGGCAGCTCGGCGCTGACCTCAGCTCTCTGCTCCCCAGGATCTGACAAAGCTCTGAGAGCTCCTCAGATTCTGGAACAGAACATCTGTTTCCTCTGGAGCAGCTGCCACCTGGCCAGCACAGAGCTCTCCTGAGCAGAACGTTACCTGCCTGTGGAGAACACAGCCCCTCCTCAAGGACACCTGGCACCTGCACAGCCCCTGAGGGGCTTGGCAAGAACCACAGCAGCCCCAGAGGGGGAGAAGGGGCTTTTTGGAGCGAGGCAGGCTGCCCTCCTCATCTTTTACATGTACAATATTTGGTGGGTTATTTACTTGTTGCATGTTCCTTTTACTGGTGGACGTTCTCTAGGAGAAATATTAAACCACAGGTTTTACAATGCAGCTTGTGTGGCTGCAACAGAATAATCTTAACTTGGAGTTAGTGCAGGTAATTTCTTTTTTAAAAATTTATTTATTTCCCCCTTTCTGATTTTGGGTGTGGGGATGGTTTCCCCTGGCAAGGGCCTGAGAACATTCCAGCCTCCCTTTGGGCAGATGAGCTGCTGGGACACCTCGGTGCCACCTCTGGGGTGGGTGATGGTGGTGGGCTGTGGGAATTTATAAAATTAGAGGGTTTTGGGAAAGCTGCAAAAGGAAAAAAAACTTATAAAGTAAGTTGTAACATTAAGTTCTTGGTCTGCTGCCTGGGATGTGAGCTGATGGCATCTTCCCATTGTCATAACCACGTAACGAGGCTGATGCTGGAAAATAAACCAGCTTGAGATGTGTTCCTAGCAATCCTGTCCTATTTGTGATTTGTACATAGCCCCCAGCCAGCGATAGTGGGCAGCTCTCCTGAGCCCTGATACCTCAGCAGAGGGATTCCTGCTGCTGCACCCCTTCATTCTGCAGCTCCTCGTGTCCCTGGAGGCAGGATTCATCTCTCGCCACGTTCCTGCCCACGGGCATCTCGCTGAGGAGTTTAGTCAGGAGGTGTCCCCGGGAGCCAGCCAGACACTGACTCAGGGCTGAGTCACTCCAGGGAGGGTTTATTCCCTGCCTTTCACTCCCCTCTGATCCTGCTGCTGCTCAGGAGATGGGATGAGCCCTCGTGAACATTGCCAGCCCAGCTGAGTGTCACATCTTCCACCTGGGAAAAGTGACTCCTCCGTGGGTAATATTTACAAGGGCATGTGGTGACAGGACAAAGGGGAATGGCTTCACACTGAGAGGAGGCTGAGATGAGACATTAGGAAAAAATTGTTCCCTGTGAGGCTGTGGCTGCCCCATCCCTGGGGCTTGGAGCAGCCTGGGACAGTGAAAGGTGTCCCTGCCCATGGCAGGGGGTGGGATCATCTTTAAGGTCCCTCCCAACCCAATTCCATGATTTTCTGGCTCTGTGATAACTGATCAGCAGCAATGAAAGGAAAGAGACCATTTGGATTATAGGAATTAAAGCTTTAGAAAGGGGTAAGATAAAAAAAGGAAAAAATTGAAAAGATATCGGCTATTCTGAAGCAAACAAAAGCCACCATAGATTAAACAAACAATGCAGCCCAAACTTCTCCTTACAGTGGTCTGACAGATAAACAGCAGCCTCCAATAATTAATTGTGTCCTGGCACAGCTGAATGAGCCACCATATGGGAGTGGTGACAAAACAACCTCTGTTTTTTGGTGGCAAATTGTGCAAATCGTCGAGTGTGTCTAGAGTTGAGAACTGACACACCTCACTCTTCCTGCTCTCAGAGCAGAGCAGACAAACCTGTGAGGGACAGGGTTCCTTGAGGGCACTGGAAGTCACTCCAGGAGGGTTTGATGCAGGTGAGAATTCACACACTGAGAGGACACTGCTGGGGAAGCCCGTGAGCTGTGGTCACCTCCTTTGTGCTCACTGAGGCTGCAGAGGTGGCTTTGTCACCCTCAGAGCCAAGGAGGAGGTGGCAGCATGGCCACAGGGGAAGAGACTTGAAGGAGCACTGCAAAGGAGCCTTGGGAATGGATTTTGTGGGGCTGGTGGCAGAGCAGGAGCTGTGGGAAGGAGAGGGAATGTCAGCCCAGCTCAATCCTTGTGCTGACTTTCTGATTCTCCACGAGCACTGAATTTACTAATTTTATTTTCTCTAGAGGTATCCATTAAAAATTGCACATGAAATGGCTGAAGAAAAATGATACAGCAAAGCCAAGGAAACATCTTGGAGATGGTCCAGCCTGGCAGAGCTGAGATGCAAATGTGGAGTGACTCTTGTGGGGTTGGGTCGGACATAAATCCACAATTGCTCAATTAAATCTGCTCCCAGTTCACACCACAGACAGGGAACTGTGCTCCAGTCCTGGGGCTGATCCTGAATTTCACCCCGAATAAAAACAGCCCCTTGGAGAACAAAGTCCTCTGAAATGCTGGCACTCTGTCCCTCCACGTCACGCTCACAGCTCTCCCCTCCTCTGCATTTTCATTTCAAATGAGACAAAGCACCACTGTCAATTTGGCAGCCAACGATGCCCTTAAAGCCACCTGCCCCTGGCTCCATCCCTCAGCCTGAGCAGCAGGCAGGGCCACACACACCTGGAGCTGCAATTAGGGGAAAAGGCAGAACCTCCTTGGCTAAAGGTCATTGGGAGCACACAGAGAGGCTCTCCCTGACCCCAGGGATGCCATCCCCACTCTGAGGGCAGTGTAGGACAGGTTTAATGGGCAGGTGATTCACCAGTGCAGTGTCTCCATAATGAATTCCTCCTAACTCGCAGCCTCTTCACTCCAGGAATCCCCTGAACACCTTTAATTTAGAAGTGCCAAAATCTACTCCCCTTCTGCTGCCTCTTAAAGTTGATTTCCTCCTCGGTGCTTTGCAGCTGTAACATTTCCATGGCACTACCCGCTCCTTTTGCTTGGATCACTTTGGGATGAGGAGCCACGGGCCCCTGACTCTGCTCTGGTCCTCCCTCCTCTCAAGGTTCTGACATGGATTACTTTTGAATTTCCTGCCTTTTTTCCATAGCTCAAAGACACAGAAACTGCAGTCAGGGACTGGCACATTCCCATCTATCCCAAGCATCGTTGGAGTTTATGGGCTCACTGTACAGGAAGAAATTAGGTAATAATAAAAAATACACACCAAAAATACTCGGCCATAACAAAAATTGATCCTGCCCTATGGGATATTTTAGTGCCTCATTATGGCACCCAGAGCTCACAGAATGGCTTCAGTGGCAGCAGAGGGTTTTTAAATAAACCAGTGGGAACTTGCTGGCTCCAGCTCCATGAATCCTGGCTCCCCCCTGACTCCCAGCCCAGCTCAGCAGCCCTTCCTTCTGCAAAGGTGTTTCCCATCCCACAGGAACTTCCAAGATCGGGGAAACAAAATGTTTTCTTTGGTCCTTCTTTTGAAGGGGTCAGGGAGAGGATGACAGAAGACAGAGCTGTGCATCCAGTGCCACTGGGAATGTTTAAACATGATTTAGGAAGAGAAGTGGAGGGTTCAGGTCACGGAGGAGGGACTGTGCTGGATTTGTGTTTGTTAGTCTTTCCACCCAGCTCAGGCACTGCCCTGAAATCACAGCTCTTTTGGCACAGTCTCCTTGTCCTTCCTCACATCTTTAACGACAATGGCAGCACAGGACTCCTGGAAAACACAAACTCTGGTCTCCAGAGCACTCCAAACCTCCAGCTCTCCATCCCAGCCCAGCAGGGACCCAGGCCTCTTGTTTTGCTCAGATAATCCAAGGTGCCTACTCCAGCTCTACACCTAATGTGGCATGTGTCTCCAGGAGATTATTTGAAGTGGTTATTTTTATTCCTGAAACCTTCAAAGGCAGAGTTATTAAGTGTATTTAAAAGGAAGAACGGGTCCAGATAAAGCGGGGATGTAATTAGTTACAAGCTACTGTACTTTGATGACAAAGCAGCATTTCTGTGGAGCAGCAGCTCGGTGGGGTGTGCTAATTACTGATAGCAGTCCCAGCCAGGGGAAGCCTGACACTCCTCTGATAAAGCAGAGCTGTCCACAACACCACAGGCTGGGCTTAACTCGTGGCGTTTGAGCCAAAGCCTGGATTCTGTAAAACTCAGTCTACATTGGAAAGGGCAGAGGGGAATAAACCCCGAATTTTCAGTGCAGTGAGAGGCCAGGTTACAGCCCAGGGTCCTTGAGGGACACCAAGGTGATCAGAGGGATGGTGCAGCTCTCCCATGAGGAAAGCCAAAGCAGCTGTGAGCTCACCTGGAGAGGGGAGAGAAGAGCAGAACCTCCCCAAAGCCTTTCCCTTGCACAGACACCAAACATCACACACAAGGAGCAGCCACTGCTCACCTCACAGCCAGGTGTGTGTTAAGGGGGAGGACAGCTGTGCCAGGGGTTTTGATGAACCAAGAGATAAAAATCCCCCAAACTCCACTAAACCAAAATATCAGAGCAGCCCTGTCAGGATTGATGGGATCACAGTTGCCAGCAGAGTGTCTCTGCTCCCAAGGCTAACAACCCTGGAGTGATAAAATGAAATTATCTCTCTCTTCTGATGCTGGGGTGACTTTTTCCACTTATCAAAGTGATGGGCTTTCATTGCATTTTTGATAGGTTGGAGTTGTTCGGCCTCTCTGGGAGGACCTGAGGGTCTAAGGGCTGCCTTATAACTCAGTTTTGTGTCTTCAGAGTTCACCTTCTTCCTTCGAGGAGCTGCCTTCTCTTAAATCCAACTCCCAACACCAGCAGGTGATGGCTGAGCAACCATTCTGCAAACACTGAGGTGCAAATCCTTTCATCCAAGAGACAGTTAAAACCAAAACCATGAGCTGAATGCACACAGGACAGATCCATGGCTCATTGCACTGCTTCCTAACCAAGGAACTGTTTCTCCAAGGGGCAGATGAGCCATGGGAGTGCAGTGTCCACAGGCAGGGAGGAAAATCCAAACCCAGGCCAACACCTCCCCATCACAGCCCACCTCAAAGTGCAGCTTTGCCACCCAAAAATCAGGTGGCACAATTTACACACAGTGCACCTGAGGAGCAGAGCATGGAGTGGAGCTCCAGGACCATCAGAACTGAGCTGGGAACTTTCTGAGGCACCAGAACATGGAATTTCACCTGAGGATCACCAAGTGCTTCCATGGAATTTCACCTGAGGATCACTGAGTGCTTCCATGGGCACCAGAACAAGGAATTTCACCTGAGGATCACCGAGTGCTTGCTTGGACCAAAGTCTAATGGTTATATTGCTTCCTTCACCATTCACAGGTTTCCAGGAAGGTAAATTATCCAGAATGTCTTTCTGAGTTCTTTAAATGCAATTATCTCCTTCCAGACTCTGTTCCTAAGGGATTTGTATTATTTCTACCCTGGACCTGAAGAGGTGATAACAAATCTCCTGACACACAGCAGGGCAGGACCTGGAAATTTCTCTTGCCACATCAGTGATGGTACCAGATTTCCCAGTGCAGTGAAGACAAGGAAAACAGGAACCATTTCCATATTTATTGACAAATTCAATTTACAGTCTGGTTCCCACTTTGGAGAGAATATAAATTTCCTCTCTGTGTATCAGTCTTTAGCAGTCGCTGGTGATGATTTCTGTGCCTGCAGACACTTTTACACTGCTACAGCACATTTATAAGTAACACTTTTGAAAGAAAACCCCATTAAATTCCCCTCTTTAGGAGGGAGCTATAAATTAGCTGTTAGTGAGCAGACACGGGGTAGAAGCAAACCCTGTTTGTGTTTGTGGCTCTGGGTCAGCCTTGCTGGGCCAACTGAGCCCCCTGGTCTCACCCAGAGCCTGGCAAAAGTTTGACTCATTTGCCCTCCTCGCATTGAAGTGGGTGAGGAAAAGAAAAAAAGCAGAGAAGGTTCTGGCAGGTTTTATCTGGCTGTTTTAGAGCACTTGACAAAGAACAATTAATTCCAGTGTGAGCACAGCCCTGCCTGGTGTGGGTTACAGCAGCACAGCTGCAGGGAGCAGGTTTGGGGTCAGGGGACAGGGATAAGGCTGCCAGAGAAATTCTGTTTATGTCTGGTTTCTTCTGGGAAATTCTTCCCTGTGAGGGTGGAGAGGGGCTGGGATGGATTTCCCAGAGAAGCTGTGGCTGCTCCATCCCTGGGAGTGTCCAAGGCCAGCTTGGGCAGGGTTTGGAGCAGCCTGGGACAGTGGAAGTGTCCCTGCCCATGGATAATCTGGATAATCTTTAAGGTCCTTTCAACCCAAGCTGTTCCATGATGCTACGAAAATTCAGGATTCTCAGCCTCACAATGTGATGCTTTTTTTGGAAAGCATTTCTTCCCCACCTACTTCTGCACTCCAGCAGTGGAAAGGTTCCTTCACCTTTGTGTTGACAAAGTGAATGTGGGAACAGAGGCCCTCAAGGCCAAAAAAAACCCAACAAAACAACCTAAAAACCCGCCTAAAAAAATTAAAACAAACAATCCCTTCAGTTCATTTTAACTGCCCTGGTGTGTACTCACTTCATAATGGCAGGACTGCTCTGCAATGTGTTCATTTTTTTTAATAGCTGGATTGTGATGCCAACAAGGACACAGAATAAATGAGATTTGTTTTTTCTTAATATCATAGATGGGACTTCAGCTGTAGAAACTGGCACTGCTCCTCCAGAGTTGTCAGAGCCAAATTACGCTTACTCAGGGGCTGGCCTTGGGACAAAAATATCTTTTTAATTTCCATCTTACTTCAGGAAGAGCCTTAAAAATGCCCCTTTCTGTTGCAGTCCCAGCAGAGCATTTACAGCTTTGCCAGTGGCCATCACACACTGCTAACAAATGAGGGCAGTTCTTTGGGTTGGAACAAGATCTGGAGAATTTGGGGGTATCCAGGGCAAAGCCAGGCCAGGCTGCTCTCCCAAAGCACCGTAATGTGTGACCAGAATTGTGCTCATTTCCACTCTGACGGGGCTGGAGGGACCTCCCCGCTTCTCAAACTGTTATTTCCTTTAGCTGAAAGATTCATCCTATGTTTTTTAGCCAGAAAACAATTACCAGGTAGCCCTGGAAGCTGCATTTGCTTTGTCTCTTTCCTTACTTCAGCAGGGCCATGGCATTTCCTTGACACGCTGGTTGAGTTCTGCTCTTGAAGAAGTCATGAACACTTTAGGCCTCAAGCACGTGATATAGGAGAGACAGAGATGATTCTGCCAGAGAAAGACAGTGAGAGAAGATTTAAAACATCGTCTGAGCTCTTTATTTGATAACAGGTATCTTTATTTTCATTAGTTACAAAAATACCTTTAACAAAAATACCTTAAAATACCAATAAAAATGGTCTTGCACCCTTCAACCCTCAATAAGTCACATTAGGTCACAGAAGGCTCTGACCTTCTGGGTAAATTCTTTCAATATCTCCTCTGAATTTCTGAACAGTTCATACCCCTTTACGCATAAAGAATTTAAGTTTTACCTCCAACAAGTCATTGGGTGGTCATGCAGCAAGTGGGAGAGGGGGAAAGCTGAAGCTACCAGGAGATGAATGACAGGTGCAGCAGAGCAGATGTGTGGGAATAGCAAATGAGGCCACTCCAGGCCCCTAGAAAAGCAAAAACAAGAGACTTTGCTGCAGCAGAGACACAGAGCTGAGGGCTACAGGTGGGACACCCCACTCTGTGCTCTGAGACAGCAAAACTCAACACGAGACAGCTCCAGACTCTGGGGAAATCACAGGATGGTGGAATGGTTTGGGTTGGAAGGGACCTTAAACCCCTCTTGGGGACACCCTTCACTGGGCTCCAAGCCCTCTCCAGGATTCTGTGGAGCTTCCTGGGCTCAGGCCCTGCCCGTGGCCATTGCTGGGCCTGGAGCAGAGCCCGGGCCTGCTCTGACCTCTGCACACAGGGACAGACAGGGACGGACAGGGATGGACAGGGGGACACAGGGATGGACAGAGATGGACAGGGACGGACAGAGACAGACAGAGACAGACAGGGATGGACAGGGGGACACAGGGACAGACAGGGATGGACAGGGATGGACAGGGATGGACAGGGGGACACAGGGACAGACAGGGGGACACAGGGACACAGGGATGGACAGGGATGGAGAGGGATGGACAGAGACAGACAAAGACAGAGACAGACAGGGATGGACAGGGACACCCAGGGACAGACTGGGGGACACAGGGATGGACAGGGGCACACAGGGGACAGGGACACACAGGGACAGAAAGGGACACACAGGGACAGACACTGGCCTGTGCTCAACAGGCAGGAACAGGCCTGGAGATGCCCAATTTTCCTCCTTTCCACCCTCCTCGCCACCAGCCCTGCTCCCAATGGATATTCCTGGCTCCTGATGGATATTCCAGCCCTGCTCCCGATGGATATTCCTGGCTCCCGATGGATATTCCAGCCCTGCTCCCGATGGATATTCCAGCCCAGGCCATCCTCCAGGGGAAGCTCAGGCTGTCCCTGCAGGACCCAGGGTGGACATTCTCCAGCACCATCTGCTGGTTTTATTTCTATTCACAGGCCACTATTCACAGGTTTTATTTCTATTCGCAGCCACTCCGAGAGGGAGGAACTCGTGTGCCACCTGCACCAGAACCACGCAGGTGTTTTCCTGTGAAAAACAACAGGTTTTGTTAAATGAGATGTTTTACCTGGGCAAATGTCACTGCCTGGCTGTATTTTTCAGTGTGGGATATTCCCATGGGAGAAGAAAATGTTAATTCTCATTGTATTTTTATTTGCTGATTCTTGGGAATTATAAAATGAATTATTTTGATTATCTGGAAAAGCAATAAAGAGAGAATTTTGTGGTTTCCTTTTTTCTTTTTTTTTTGGCAGAAATCGTGTGCTGAATCTGACCCAAATTCACAGACAGCTTTTCCTCCTCCACTCCAAACTGCATTTCTGGTGAGTAAAACTCTTTGTCACCCAAATTACCCAGGTCTGCTGCTGCCACTGAGCCACCTCTCTGAGCAGAGAGCCTGCCTGCTCCTACTGGGCAAAACAAAGGCTTTAATTTCAGATTAATTCTCTTGGAGCTGAAGAGGGGAGGGAGGGAGGGAACATTTCCAGGCAGTGCTGGTATCAGGAGGGCTGTCTGCACTTCTCCCCTTCCCCGAGGGTTTCAGCTCTGCCTCAGCCAAGGCACCACACAAATCCAGCTTCTCTTCCCTCACTCCTTCTCAGTGGCTGAAGCAGAACAAAAATGCAGAATGCAGGTGTGGGATTGGAAGAGGAAGTTCAGTTTGCACTTCAGTGCCTCTCCAGGTGAACCTGTGCCCAACATCCCCATCCACACAGGAGATTTATGGTTAGATTGGAGGTAAAACATTGCAACTCTCAGGATAGTCAAGCACAGAAATAAATCAGCAAGGGACAGCCCAAGGGTTGAGGAGGTAACAAACTCTGCCCACCCCTCTCTTGGGCAATGCAGCTGAGCCCTTCTCATATTTTATTCACCATTTCACTTTTACCTGGATGAAACGGTGAATAACAACTTTACCATATTTTCCAGACAGGAGAACTTTAAGTACAGCTTAGACAAGACCCAAAATGACTTCACCGGGTTGTATGAACCAAAATTCCAGTGCTGAACCTCCAACTGCACCACCCTGCCCTGAACCCAGGCCGAGGAACTGGAACAGCAATGCTTCACACGCTGCGGTGGCAGCGAGCGCGGGAGGCACTGAGGAGTAGGAAACCAGGTCAGGAGGCAGAACTCTGGATAAATAAAGTCACTCCATAGAAGGACTCTTCAAGAGGGGCCCCAGAGTGCTGTCACTGCAGGGACCAAGCCCTCCACACATGGTCTCCATCCCTCCTCCCCTTTGTGCCTGAGCAGGGAATGCTGCCCAAAGAGAAGCCTTGCCTTTAATCTGAGGCAAAACTGAGATTTTCACATATCACAGGAGACTTCACACACAATAGGGATGAATAGAGGATAAGAAAAAAGTAGATGGACCTAAACAGATGGATTCTATATTGGCATTAAAAGTCAAACCTCATTTTTCATCCAGTCCTGCCTGTAAAGCACTTCCGATGGAATCCGCTCAACGCAGTCATTCCTATTTTACCCTGTGTTAGTAAATCTTCCTTTGTGACAAGGCTGGAGATAGCAATCAGTAACCTCTCCGCTCCATTCTTCCTTCACAGGCCTCCTTTTGAGGGGAATAAAGAAGAGCTCGCAGGAACAGGAGAAAAATGGGCTGATCTATTTTGCCATTAAAGCCGAGCTTGGCTTGGGGTTATCGCCAAAGCAGTTCCCCAGAGAAAAGCACATCTCACTTCTGCCCATCCCCAGCCCTGCTGCTGGCATACATCAAACCCACCAAGCTGAGAAGTCAAAACAAGATTACCCCGTCCTAATAAATATTGATCACCTTACAAGTCCTTCTTTTAAAGCCCTTAATTAAACACAACACCCAACTTTGCCTGTTTCCCCGTAGAAAGGGATCAATATTTTATCATGAATGCAGCCAGAAGGAAAGAGCCTGCTGTGAATTGTCCACCCTGTGTGTTCCAGGGGGCTGAGGAGCCCTGGTGAGACCCAGCCCTGCCTTGGAGTGGTGTGTGCTCCAACTCATCACCAAGCCAGACCTTTGAGCACCTCTCTCCCCATTTCAGATCAATTAATCCCCGACAGGAGGCTTGATCAGCTCCCAGGGGCTTGGGCAGGAAGGCAGGCACGCAGGGAGAGGTTCCCAAAGCTCATCCCAGTGCTCAGCACTCCTCCACTCCCAGAACAGCTCTGTGCACTCTCCTCACCCCCATTTGCACCTTTTTAACCCGAGAAGGAGCCACAGCAGCTCGCACTGTTTGACAGGAGATATTACAGGTGTTGTCATGGCAATGATTTATGCAGGAATTAGTCACTGCAGCACTTCTACAATAGACTGAAGAACAATAGGAAAAACCACACATTTCCAAGTTCCTGTGATACAGAGGCTGAGGGTTGGGGAAAAGAGATTAAATTCCTTTCACCCCTCTGATTCCAGCGGTGACATTTAAACAGCTCAGGGACAAGTCAGTGCCTAATCATGAGTGTTATTAATAGCAATGTGACAATAACCCAAACTTCATATTAAACTCTGCTGGCAGTTGCAATTGTATATTCACTACTGGCCCATTTCTGAATTAATCGGGGATTGAGTAACAACTGGAGCAGGGAAGAAATTATTACATTTGCATTGTTATATAATGAGGAAAGAATCAGAGTTTACTGGCACTGGAGTGGTTTATCCCATGGGTCCCACTGCTGTCAAAAGTTCTGCTGACTGTTTTAAGCCATGGATCTGTTCTAGGTTATATTAAGCTTCAGCAAAAGACAAAAAAAAAAAAAAATCACTTAAAACTGCAAGAAAGAGAAAGGTTCAAAGCATGAGCACTCAGAAGCTGGGAAACTCCAGTGCTGAAAGTGAACCACCTGAATTCCCACTTTGTTATTACTCACTGGAATTTGGTTTTCCATTGAAGGATGTATTGGTTCACATGTATTTTGGCAAAGGCATGAGCCAGGTCAAGCAGGGCTGGCACTCAGATTTCAAAGCAGGTAGAGCTTTTCTCTGTAATGCAGGGAATCATTTCTGACTGCCCCGTGCTGATATCCCCAATCCCCTCATTGCTCCCATCTCCTGGGAATCAGCTCTGAGGCTCACAACAGGCAGGGTCAGAGCAGAACAAAACCCAGCCAAAGAGATGGAAAGGTTCTCTAGAGCTGAGCCTGGAAATCTGCACCTCCCAGTCCTCCCATTCTCAGAGATTCAGGGTTCTCTTCTCCTCTTGATACCTGGAGCCTCAGGTGGAATCTTCTCATTTTCATGGAATCACAGGATGGTTTAGGTTGGAAGGGAGCTCAAAGTTGGCCCAGCCTCCTGGGCAGGGTCACCTTGCAGTGGCCCAGGCTGCTCCCAGGGTTTGGGCTCTGACAACAGGGTCACACTTTCAAGCTCACTTCACATTTAACAACTTTGGGCAAATCAGAGAATGAGCCCAAGAGCTGCCAGTGCATTTCCAGCCCACGGAATCAACAACCCCTACATTTCACCATCATTCTTGAGTCAGGGGAGTCACTGACACACTCTTCCTTCTTCGTTTTGGGAATCTTTCCCAACTTTTTTGTGGTTTCGCCATCAAACTCAGCAGTTCTGCCCAGTGAAAGTAGCTGAGCACAGAAAGCACTTGCCCAAAGACACCAGGTTGGGTGGATGTCTCTTCAGGAAAATGAGTTTTTCTCTGGTTGCTTTTCATTTGTTTCCCTTGGAATGTCTCTGAATTGAGGGAACACCTGTCAGGATGAGGAACTGGGCAAGGAGTGGTCAGGCTTTACCAATTTAAAGCTCTGAGCAGGGAAAATAAACATAATTTTGTCCTTATTCTGCTTTATTCTTCCAGCCTTCTGCACCATTTCCATTCACAGGAGTGCTTTGTGCCCTCCAAATTTAACTCCTGACAGGAGAGAAAAAATAAACACAGAGACAGCAGAGCAGCTGCTGAGAATTTAGGGATCTCAATGTTCCACAGTAAACATGACAAGCTTTGATGATGGGTGGGAATGCCCTTTCCCTGGAAAATCCCCAGCTTCAGGCACTTCACACTTGAAAAAAACAAACAAACAAACCCAACACAACCAAAAAACCAAAAGGATTTTGGGGGAAATATTTTGATAGGTGGCACATGGAGATGTAAATCTGGAAGAATCCAAACCAGCACTGGGCATCCCTGTGTCCTCATGGGCTCCTTGCATCTGGCACTGAGCTGGAATTTCCTCTCTAGCACATGGAAATTCTCCAGCTGCACTGAGCTGTACAAAACCTGTACAAAACCCAGCAGCTGGAACCCCGTGCAGCACTCAGGAATCCAGGCTCGAGCTGGATGGGGAAGGACTCCTCTGTTTAGCAGAGGAAATGTTTTCCCTTCAGTGGGAAATGGAGCGGGCACTGCCATCCTGGGGAGCAGCAGATGGGACAGCAGAGCTGCAGCCAGGCACTTCCAGGCTTTCAGCAGGAGGAGCTGCTGGCCAGGTGCTCCAAAGCAGAGGCAGGCAGGGTAAAACTGCCAAGCAACCTGCCTGCCATCCCTGCAGGTCTGCAGCCACCCTGGCTCTGCAAACAAATTTGGCAAATTGGCAAATTCTGAGGGGAGCAGAGCAGCATGGCTTTGCAGCAAAGCTCTGTTTCCAGCCCAGCCTCAGCTGCTGTGATGAACCCAATGCACCAGCAGCACTCAGACCCCAAAGTCAAATCAGCAATCAGAGCCCCTGCAGGAAGAGCAGGCCAGGCTTTATCCAGTGCAAGCTGTAATTCCACTGATGTCAAAAAAAAACTGGGCTGATTTGTGCCAGCTGAGAGCCAGCTCCTCATATTTTGCATTTTTCAGGCACTTTCTCTCTCTTCCAGCTCTCCTGCCAGCACCTGGCTGCAGCAGTGAGGACTGGGGGGCAGAACTGCCAGCCTGCCCTGGGGCAGAGCTGTTGGGGTGGTCCTGGCACAGATTTGCTGGGTCACAGTAACTGCAGTTAATTGTCATGCTGGATGTTCCCACGTTTCCCCCTGGAGCTGGACACCTTGCATTTGCTCTGGGTGGATTTTAGAATCACAGAATTCCCTTTTAAGTTCCCTTTTTTAGAAGGGAATTTAAAGGTCCTCCAGTTCCAGCCCTTTCCAAGGGCAGGGACACCGAAGTCCTTATGGTTATGTTCAGTTAATGGCTTTGCTGTCCCCCCTTTCTGCTTTTTCACCACTCATCCAAACCCATCCAACGTGTGATTCATTGGAGTGGAGGCTTCCAGACCTTCAGGTCAAGGACTCATGTCAGGTACTCCACTTTCACTGATCTGCCACTTTCTCACACAAATATCTTGCCTGGGTGAATGAAGGATGAACATCCAAGAAGAGCATCCCAAATATTTGCCCAGCTCTGAGGAACGTAAATACTCCACTGTTAAAATCTTGTGACTGGGCTATGGATATATGGGGGCTTTAAAAATAATCCTGCTCTGAATTACCTCAGCACTCCTCATTTCCCTTCTCCATGAAAAAGTCTCCTTTTGCTTTTATTCCCCCAAAACCACTCCCTTCCCACACGCTGACTGACACAACAATCAGATGAGAGCTCCAAGCACAGCCCTTGGTGCTTTCCAGGAGGGAACAAGGGGAGGATTTGGTCTCACAGCCCAGCCCTGCCCTTCCCAAAGCTGGCTGAGGTGGCACAGCTGCCTCTGTCACGGCACAGGGGCACCATCTGACACTGCCAGCTGTGCCCAGCTGCAGAGGGAAGGAGTTCAGGAGTTCTCCTCCAGTGGCCACTGCAGCCCAGCTGTGCTGACATTTGCTCATCCATGCACACAGCACTGAGCTGCAGGAAAAAACAGGAGGAAAACTTGGCTGGGAAGCTTGCTGGCTGGCAGGGTTTTATCCTGAGCCTGGAAATCTGCAGCCCTGGACATGCCTGAGCACACAAATGCAGCGTGGCTGGCTGGGGAGACCTCAGCAGGCACAGAGCAGGAGCTGGGTGTTTGTTTTTCCTGGGGGTTTTGAGGGAAGGCTTGAGGCAACATCAGAATGTGATAATTGGGATGGAAGAGGCAAACTTGGCACAGAAACAGGACAAGCTTGAATCCCTTAAAACAGGGAGCAGGGAGCTGCTGTCCCCTCCATTCTCTCCGTTTGACATTGTGGTGTGACGTGGATGTGACAAAGTGACAGCTGCAAAGAGCAGGCAGCAGGAGAGCCCTCACTGCACAGCTCCCTGATGGAAACAGAGCCTGAGCCACCCATGGGGCAGGCAAGGCTCAGGAGCACAACGGCCAGGAGTGACCAAAGGTTGTCCCAGAGCTCAGGGGGGCTGTGGGCCTGGGCACCTGAGTGACCCACCCAGGGACCCCCAGCACTGGGGAGATCTCACAGTGACAGTGACCCCATCAGTGCTGGGAGATCCCACAGTGACCCCCAGCACTGGGGAGATCCCACAGTGACCCCATTAGCACTGGGGAGATCCCACAGCACTGAGGAGATCCCAAATGACCCCAGCACTGGTGAGATCCCACAGTGACCCCATCAGTGCTGGGAGATCCCACAGCACTGGGGAGATCCCATAGTGACCCCCAGCAGTTCTGGGAGATCCCACAGCACTGGGGAGATCCCACAGTGACCCCCATCAGTTCTGGGAGATCCCATAGTGACCTCATCAGCACTGGGGAGATCCCATAGTGACCCCCATCAGTTCTGGGAGATCCCATAGTGACCTCATCAGCACTGGGGAGATCCCACAGCCACCCCACTAGCACTGGGAGATCCCACAAGCCCCCCAGCCCTGGGGAGATCAAACAGTGACCCCATTAGCACTGAGAGATTCCACAATGCCCCCCAGCCCTGGGGAGATCCCACAGTGTCCCCCAGCACTGGGGAGACCCCAGAGTGTCCCCCAGCCCTGGACACTCCCCAGTGCCCCCCAGCACTGAGGTGCTGCCTGCAGGGAGCTGACTGAGCCCAGCCTCAGCTGCAGTGCCACAGCTCAGAGCTGGGTCACAGAGTCCTGCTCACGGTGCCAGGGGATCTGTGGCACTGTGGCAGCAGGGGCACTGTGACAGCAGGGGCACTGTCCATCCTCAGGGTGAGGGAACGAGCAGAAACACTTCCAGGGAGAAATGCCTTTCCCTCTGCATCCCTAATGTTATCGAGGTGGGGTATGCAAAACCCCACGAGCACTAACGAGGTAATTACATTCCTACTAATGTCTTCAACTGGTCTGGCAACACACGTTGGCATGAGCCCAGAAAGTTATAGCAGCAAGGTGATTAGGGACAGGTAACAGCTAAAAATACAGAGGGAGATTAATTAATAATTGATGGTGTAGGTAGAACACTGCAGAAAGTATAATTAATGCTGAACAAACTTGATATAACTCTGTCTTGTTAAAGGCTAATAAAATGTTTCAGTGCTCTTTTGGATCTGGGCTTTAAAAGCTCCTGGGATCAGCCCATCCACTCAAGGGGGTCTGCAGAGCTGTCCTGAGCAGGGCAGACCCTGCTCTGTCACCTGGGGGGTCACACAGGGACATTTCCTGGGCACGTTTCCCAAGAGTCACACACACACTCCTGCTGGACAGAGCTGGCCTGCTGGAGGGAGTCCAGGGAGGCTCCAGGAGGAGCAGCTCTGCTGGGAGGAAAGGCTGGCATTGTTCTCTGGAGTAGAGACCAGAGGTGACCTCATTGTGGATGACCCTTGGGGGTCCCTTCTGGACACCCCATGACCCCGTGACTCGTGGCTCAGCTGCCAGCACCCCGTTATTCAGTGTGGGGACCCCAAACAGTGGCACTCAGGACATCCCCACTGTGACTTTGCTCTGCCCCTGAAGAAACCCAACGCTCCCCACCCAAATGTGAGGATTAATCAGGTTAATATTGACAAAGTGCTCTGAACATGGAAAACTTGAGCTGCTGGGCCTTTGTTTACTCATCTGCTAAGTCAGGAGTGCAATACCAGCCCAGGGGGCTCAGGGGAGGCTTTTGGAGGTTTTGTTTGCAGAGCACTCAGAGATCCTCAATGAGAAACGTTGCAGGAACATCAAGGGTTGTTGTGCTCAGCCAAGCAGGCACTGGAGACTTCTTGGCCAGCTCTGGATTTCAGGAATAAAGTGGGAACAAATCAAGGCTGGCTCTCAACCCAAGGCTGGCTTTGTTTTGTCAGAGGATAAAGAGCAAAGGATGGACCAGCTTTGTTCTGCCCAGGGTGGCAGGGAAGGATTCCAGCCAAGGACAGCTGGGAATGTGATGGGCTCCCAGTCACCTCCACCACCAGGCCTGGCTAAAGCTGCACCCACTCGCCTGTTTTGCAGCAGAATAGCAAATAAAGCATTTTTAAACAACATTGGTGGTTATTTCCTGGCTTATTTCCTGCAGCACACGAACCACGAGGCTTTGCTTTAATCACCACGAGCTCCTAACGGATGCTCCAAGGTGTTTGCTTCCATCATGGGGCTCTGCCAAGTGCCTTCAGGCTCCTGAGGAACCCAGTGATGAAGGGAACGGCAGGAGGGCCAGGGCTGCCTCTTCTTCTTGCTCTGAAGAGAAATGCATCTCCTTCCTGGAGACATCTCACCCCACCAAAGCCTCCTCTGCTCGGCAT
The DNA here is from genome assembly GCF_014805655.1 of Passer montanus. Lineage (NCBI taxonomy): Eukaryota > Metazoa > Chordata > Aves > Passeriformes > Passeridae > Passer > Passer montanus. The sequence goes on from NW_024374256.1 coordinate 2,038,669, forward strand.
AATGAGGGCATCACTCTTTGCAGGTAGCTTTTGAAGCAGCTAATTATGCTGTGCTGTGGGAAGCTGCTGCACATTCCTCATGTTCTGGGTGATCCAGGAGAGTTTAACTAGGAATAATGGCACAAAACTGTGCAGGGAATATATTAAGCTGTGCATCAGGCAGAACCTCCTAGCAGAGATGCACATCCTGAGGAGAGACAGGAGAGGGATCATTTTATACTGGGCAGGAGCAGCAGGAAGGGAACATCTCCCAGGGGTGCAGGAGCTGCTATTTCATCTCTTTGGGCACCTAATATTGGGACAACTTTCACTGAAGAAAGGGAAAACTGAGGGAATTAAGGTGACCAACTTCACACAATAAAAAATGTGCACTCACTTGGAAGGAGCAAAAGGTAAATTAATCATGAAAGAAAAGCCTGGAATGGGAGAGTCTGGAAAGGGAAAACAATAAACAGATCATGAATTCACTGAGCAAGGGCAGGGGATCACAAAATAATCCTTGTCTCATCACATTTTGAAATCCCTGGGGGCAGAGAAGGAGCAGGAAGGACTCTGGATCTCCAGCTCCTGCTCCAGAGGGAGGAACCTCACTGTGAGGTCACAGGGCTCCTTTCCCCAATGTGGGAAGGTCTTGCAACACAGAGCTTGGAAAAGGCACTGAGAGCTCTTGAACTAAATCAGGAGAAAGAGAAACACACTTTCTGGCAAGCTCTAAGAGAAGCAGACAGCAAAGTGTGCAGAGGAATTCAGGAGTTTGTGTCCAAGTTTTCTGCTGTCCCCCACAAAGCCAGGGAGAAAGGAACATTTACCTGCCTGCTGACACCTCTCTCAAATTCTCCAGATTATGTGTGGAAGGAAGAAATCCTTTTTTATCCTGAACTTTTTTTTTTTTTCTTTACCCTGCAAGTCACATCACTTCTTTTCATTCCTGGCTAAACACTACGAAGTGTCAGCAGCGCAGCAGTATTCTAACTGCTAATAACAGACAGCAGCAAACACACCCCAGCAGAGCTGCTCTTTTCCCTCCCTGCACTAATGCTCCTGACATCCTCTTTTCCAACCTCTTCACACCTCCCCGAGCGGAGCTGGCCTCTCACAGCTGACCTGGGCTTGTTGGCTCCTTGTGATCTGCACTCAATGCAAATGTACTTCAAGTCAGCCCTTCAAGGCTGGAAATGCTGCAGTTCTCCAGGGGAGCCCAGCAGATGCACACTGATGGATTTTAGGATGAGATTCCAGCAGGGCTGGGTCTAATCAGCAAATCAGGACTTTGCTTCCTAAGGAGTTTTGTTTGTCTGTTTGTTTAACATGAAAGACAGAGCAGAACATTTGAATAAAGCAGGATTAAGGAAGGATAAACCTGACCAGCACGATTTAACAATCTCAGAGCCAGAGACCAGTATCAAGTATCTCAAGGAGCTCCAAGCAAAGCCTGCACCAGCAGAGCCTGGGGGTGCTGCTCACAGGCTGAGGATGCTCTGCCCTCCTGCATCCGGGGAAACCCAGCAAAAAATGGGGAATCTCAGAAAAAAAAATGGGGAATCCCAGCAAAAAATGGGGAATCCCAGAAATGGTTTGGGCTCAAAGGGACCTTAAAGATCATCTTGTTGGGATGGGCAGGGCCACCTCCCACCAGACCAGGTTGCTCAGCCCATCCCTATTGAATTCACTGGGAATGTCCCCATGAAGGCAGGAATGATGAATCTGACTCCACGTTCTCAGAAGGCTAATTTATTAATTTATGATACTATATTATATTAAAGAATACTATACTAACTGTACTAAAGGATACAGGCAGAAGGCTGAAAAGATCATAATGAAAACTTGTGACTCTTTCCAGAGTCCTGACACAGCTTGGCACTGATTGGCCAAAAAGTCAAAACAACTCACAGCAAACCCAATGAAACAATCACCTGTGGGTAAACAATCTCCAAACACATTCCACATGAGCACAACACAGGAGAAGCAAATGAGATAAGAATTGTTTTCATTTTCTCTGAGGCTTCTCAGCTTCTCACGAGAAAAATCCTGCGCGAAGGGATTTTTCCAGAGAATGTGAATGCTACATATCCCAACCTGGGGTCAGTGCTTGCACAAAGCTGTGCCACAAAAATGTCACAACTCAGGGCCTTCCTCCCCTGAGCTGCTGGACAGAGTGAGGGTCTTGCAGTGCCTGATTTCTTTATCACACACGATGGTTCAGGGCAGCTTTGCTTCCCTTACAGCCAAGCTAAAACCATGGCAGCACAGACTGAATGTGCTCCTGGTGCTTAAATTTTAGCTTTGTATTTTTCAGATTCTGTGCTGCTTTAGTGTGTAACTCTGAGCCTCTCATTCAGTGTTAGCAAGTTCTCTTCACAGGGTAGGTAGACAAAATAATCCTTTTCCAGTGTGACCAAGGGCAACCATTGCAAGCACCAGGCCCAAAAATTACAAACATATAATAAATAACATTATAAATACATGGGGAAATGAAGAGAGAAAAGCAAGAAGGATGGGATTTAATGGGCTGAGGCTGTAATTGGACAATGAACTCCAATATGCAAATGGAGCAGAACTTACAAAAAGTGAGAGACCCTGTGACCAGGTATGTATTTTGTGATCATTTTGGTTCATCTTGGGTGCAGCCCTGGCTGGGCTCTTGTGCTGCCCAAGGTGCATCCATTGAGGAGATCCTTTTAATAAATCCCTATTTTATTCTTTAACTCTGCCCAGCCTCTGTTCTAGCTCAGCCTTCACCAGGCATCACTCCATGCAGGAAATCACTAACCCAAATCACAGCCTGCAACATTCCCTAAAAATAATAAAATAATAAAAATAGAGCCCCAGCCTGAATCCCAGCACCTTGCAGCACACAGCCACCTCCACCTGCTGGATGTGAGCCTCACCAATCACTCCCCACCCCAGGGAGGATGAAGGGTGTGAGGCTGCAAGCGAACACAAAAGGTTATTTTCATGTTTTATGCGTTTCAGGCTTTGCCTGAGGCACTCCGAGGCAGCCTGCAAAGCTGCCTGGAGTCCCTTGGTGGTTGTTAGCAGCTGGCAGGCCCAGCAAGTGGCAGCAAAATGAAGAGTTTAACTGGAAGAGGGAATTAAAAAAAAACACAACAAACCAGAACACCAAAACCAAGTGGCAGCAAAAGTTCTCAGCACAGAAATGGCTCCACACAACTGCAGGCTTTAAATCATCATCATCATCATCAATCATCATCATCATTCATCCTCATCCTCATCCTTGTCCTAGTCCTCCTCCTTAATTCATCCTCCTCATCCTCATCCTTGTCCTAGTCCTCCTCCTTGTCCTCTGAAGTGATCACCCAAAAGACGTGTCCAGCAGAGAGTCCAGCTGTGACATTAACTTCTCCTCGTCCTCTTCCTCCTCCTCCAGGGCTGTCCCAGCAAGGACAGGAGCCACAGCCACGTCCTCACCTCCAGGAGCTCTCAGATTTACAAGGAGGTTGTGATGCCTTGAGAGGAACCTGGAACAGAGGCTGGTCAGAGTTAAAGAATAAAGCAGGGATTTACTGAAAGGTCTTTACAGGATCCACCTTGGGCAGCACAAGAGCCCAGCCAGGGCTACACCCAAGATGGACCCAAGTCAAGAGTTTTCACACTTTTATAAGATTTGGTCCATTTCCATGTTGGGGTTAACTGTCCAATTCCAGCTCCAGGTGATGCAGTCCCATCTTCCCAGTTTGCTCTTCTCCATTCCCTGTTTGCACTTTTTGGGCTGAAGCTGCAGCGGTGTCCTTGGTTCTGGGGCTGGAAAAGGATTGTTCTGTGGGGCTGAGCTGTGAGGAGAACTGCTGACACTCTGTATAAAGTTCAGGGTCACTCTGAGGCAGCGCAGAATCTGGAAAATCTGGAAGCTAAAACTTAAGGCATCAGTAGAAATGTTGATTTTTGGCAAGGGAAGGATGCAGATGAGCACATGCAGGTGCCTGCCCTCAGCTCTGCTGCCCACGGCCTCTGCCCCAGCTGGGCTCAGCAGGGAGAGGTCCCCTCTTGGACCAGCAACACCTGCAACAGCAACGTGACTTCCCTCCAGGGAAAACAGGACAAAAATCATCCAAGACATTTGGGTTTTGTTCTTTTTCTGTGAAATCTGACTGCTCCACACTGTCTGGGTGGTGATTCTCCTCACAAGACCCTCAGAAAAAGGATAGGACAACAGTAAACTGCTAGTCAGGAAATCTTGTATCTCTTGGAGCAATATTTAGGTGGCCTAAATCCCACCCAGAAACTCTTCTGTAGCCTCCAGGTTGCACAAGAACCTTTCTCAGAGAAATGTGACCCAGGTCACCCCCAGGGCCCCAAACCCTGAGCTCTCCACCCCCACCAGCCCCTCAGAGCATTTTCCAGACACAACATCAGATCAACTTCCATGGACAAGGCCATCAATTCTATCTAAATAAAAATTAATGATACTAATAACGAAGAGAACCCACAAATCTTCAGTGAAGCTGGTGGGTATTTGGAGAGACAAATGACTCAATTAGGGAGGCTGTAGAGGAGCCCTGAACCATGGCCATGGTGAGCACGAGGCCCTGCTCCTCCCTGCAGCCAAGGGAACGGGGCCACTTTGCTTCCTTAGAGGGCCTGGCCCCTCCTGGGTTTTCCAAAAAAGCCTTTAATGGCTGTACATGGCCTGTGCTTGTCCCCGAGTCATTGCAAATGACAATAAATAATCACCAGCCTGTCACAGCCGAGGTTACGCATTGTGCAGTCAACAGGAGGAGGGAAGAAAAGATTAAAAAAAATCCAACAAAAGCCAAAATGAGAATACAAATCTATCCTGCACGGCAGGTCCAGCAGAGATGACCCCACAGCCTCTCCAGCCTCCACCATGCAGAGAGCAACATCTCCCACCCCAGCATCTGCCTGCAGCTGCAGCCCTGCCATGGCAGAGATGCCTTTTGGGGCTACCTAAAAACAGAAACCAGACAAAAATGAGGGAATAAAAAGCAGTTATATTTATTAAAGGGCCTTCAGGGGCATTTTGGACAGACAAAACCCTCAGGGGCTGCACCCAAAATGGACAATGGGTCACAGGTTTTCACACTTTTATAATTTTGGTCCATTTGCATTTTGGGCATGAATTAATTCCAATTACAGCTTCAGGTAATGAAGTAATTTACCCCAAGTTTGCTGCCCTCAACTCACTTTTGTTTCCATCTCTCAGGCCTGAGGCAGTGAGGTGTCCTTGATTGCCAGGCCTGGACAGGAATTTTTGTGTCTGCCCAAAATGAGAAAGCAGCAGCTCCCACTGTGTGTGGAGTTTGGAGTTACACACTAAAGCACTGCAGGGTTACAAATAGATGGAAAATACAAAAGCTAAAATCTTATGGCATTAGTAGAGGGTAGAACTGGACGAGCTTTAAGGTCCCTTCCAACCCAAACCACCCCAAAATTCTGTGATCTCCGTCACAATCTGCAGCTCCAAAAGCTTCCCCTGAAGGGGGGAGAGGAGAGGAGAGGAGAGGAGAGGAGAGGAGAGGAGAGGAGAGGGAGACATCCCCATCCCTTTCTCCTCAATGCCCTTCCTCTGAGCAGGCTCAGCACGCTGATGTGTGAGACACAAAAGCAATTTCCAGCTCTACAAGGCAAATCTGCCCATCTGCAATGCCCTGGGAAGTGAATACATCCATGTCCCCTGCCTGCTGGGAAATTTCCATGGAAATGGGGCTGTGGCTGCCTCCTCACAGGCTCTGTTCCCTGGTGCCCAGAATTATGCAAAATGGCCCCTTCCAGACATAAAAATCCGCCACTTTTGGCCACTGTGTGAAGTGAATTCCCTGGCTGCACAACAAGTGACAGACAGGTGAGGGACAGTGATTGGCAGAGTCATTGAAGCAATGTCCCCTCAGTGAGAAAGGGATCGTGGAGCACCTGTATCCTCCCCAAGGACCCTGCATCCAATCTTCCCTCTCCTGCTGCCTGCCTACAGCTCCTCAGTGCCCAAAGGAGTCAGACATGAAGGAAAAAAAACCCTAAAGCCTAAAAAAACTCCCTAAAAAACACAGCAGGAGGGCAATGGCAGTGGAAATAGATCACAAAATCATCATGGAATGGTTTGGGGGGAAAGAGACCTTAAATTTTAAAATCATTCCAGCCCTGCCATGGGCAAGGACACCTTCCACTATTCCAGGCTGCTCCAAGCCCTGTCCAAGCTGGCCTTGGACACCTCCAGGGATGGGGCAGCCACAGCTTCTCTGGGCATATGAGAGTTCATAGATGTCTCTCAAAATGATTTATGGAATATACATTTATATATATTATATATAAATATATCAATAGATACAATATATATGATATATATACAAATAAAAATGTAAATATACAATGTGTGTGTGTGTATGTATATATATATATATGTGTGTGTGTGTGTGTGTGTCTGTGTTTTGGGGTAATTTTAATGTACATTTATCTGTCCCAGGAAAGCAGCAGGGATAAAACCTGCACCTGTTTGTGGCTGGATGTAGAGCCCCGTGCTCGTGCAGAGCTCAGCATCCCGAGGAAACAGAGCTGAGTGTTCCTACGGCCCCAGAATGGCTGAGGCTGGCACAGCATCAGACAGCAGAGATCAGGAGGCTTCAGGAGCAGAGACAGCTCGTGTTTCTAGCAGTGAGATCTCCAGAGAACCCCCAAATCCTGCCCACCCCACATCACAATCCTTGGCAGGCTCTGTGGACGCTGAGCTGGATTCAGAGCCACCACGAGGCCTTGGGATGTCACCACCTGCCACCTCAGCAGCAGGACCCAAAGGCCACGTCCTCCTGGTGGCAGAGCTCCAGAGCCTTGCTCCATCTGCCCCTGCAGGTCCCAGGGCTTTGGCTGCACGATTAAAACCAGAAATAAAACAGCCCCTGAGCTCATCCATTTCCAGAGCTGCTAATTTGTCCCCAGGGAGGTGATGGGGGGAGGGGACCAGCGCTCTCCCTTCTGTTATAAAAATAACAAAAAGTGATGAATGACCCTCAGAGCCCAGGATGGGAAGCAGCAGCTTTTTCCAGGCTGAGATAAATCACTGCTGTCAGTGCAGGTAGAGCTGTGATTTACCCACCACGTACCCGGGCCAGCTCCTCGGCGACCCGGCTCTGCCAGCCCCGCTGATCTCATCTCCAAAGGTTTTGTCTGCCTGAAAATCCAAACCAGAACAAAAAGAGAGGAGAGGATGGCCAGGGATGGCAGGAGGAGCATCCACATCTCCCTGGGCTTCCCGGGAAGAGCAAATCCAGAAGCTCATCACGAGAGTTCACAGCACACAAGGACGAGTGTCCATCGCTCCCACCCAACCTCTTCCCTCCTCCAAGAATTCCCAAGCGCCATCTATTGGCATTTCTTCCCATTAACTTTCCCTAACCCGAAGCCAGCCAAGGAACATTCTCCTGACAGGCAGCAGCTGGAGAATTGTGGCTCAGGTGGAAAAGCTCACAGCACACAGGAGACAATCCCAGCGCTCAGCGCCGGGTTTGCACAGGGCTGCCTGGCTTTTCCTGCCTGGTTTTATGTGGAACACCCCTTATCTGCCAGGCATCTCACCCCACCTTAATAGATTCATTTATTCAGGATGGGGAATTGATAGATTTAGTTTGATTTTCGTTTCATAAGCCTTCCTCCCCGAGCTACATTTCTCTTTTCATTAATGTGCTGATGGAGGAATAAAGTTTTAACTCCGAGGATCAGCCCTGTCAAACAGAATCTCCTCTGCTGCCCAGGAAAGGGAGGGAGCTGGGCTGGAAAAGGGCTCCCAGCCAAGGGAGAAGCCTGGCAGGTGATTTTAGGAGAGCTGCTGAATCCCATTTCCTTACTTCTCCATCCTCTTCTTCCGTGGAAATTTTAGTCGTGGTTTCAACTGCTGCAAAACCCCTCCTGGGAACTGGAGTCCTTGGGGAGGGAGGGGAGGGACACAGAGTGGGGAGAAAGGCATGGAAAAACAGAGATTTGGGCAAATATAAACGGGAGAAAGAAAGCCTGGGCTTATGGCAAGGGAAATCACAAGAAAATCCAGCTGAAGAACTGAAAGTGTCTCTTGTGAGGCAGCAATGATGCCCCAAAAGAAATTCCTCCTGACCCTGCCCTTCAGAAAGTGGGTTTGCTCTCCAAACCTTTGGGATTGAGTTTTCTCCACAACCTTTGGGATTGGGTTTTCTCCCAAACCTTTGGGACTGGGTTTGGGCGAGTTTCCTTAGTTCTCCTCCACGTGAGCCACAAAAAGCACATTTTATCTTCTCCCACTTTGCATAAAAGATGGAGCTTTCCCATTTTCATGCAGGCACGCAGCCTCTGCTCATGCATGCATTCATCCAGCTCCTCTTCCAGAGTGGATTCCTTCGGAGAGCAGATCTGTTATGGCAACACAAGCACCAAACACACAAAGAGGTTTCCAGATTTTTCCCACCCCAAATACTCTTTAGAGATAAGACATAAATCTGTGGGTGATCTATTCACGTCCCTGGCTCACCGTGGAAATGAAAGATCCCCAGCACAAACCCCACTGGGCTCAGCCTCGTGGAACCAGCTGTTATTCCTCATTCCACGTTTTTGTTCCACTTTAGCAGCTTTAAGGCCAAGCAGAGCAGAGCAGAGCCAAGCTCTGATCAATAGGATCTGACAATAAAGCAAGCAGCTCTTTTTCACTCCTCTGCTCAACTTTGGGCCTTCCCATTGCTGTGCTGCACAGGGAAAGGATCCAAACCTCTCTCCTGAAGGATCTCCAGGCTGGAGATGGAGCCTTGCTAATGAGAGCTGGACCAGCTTTATCCACACAAATAAAAATCCCTGGAGAGTTGGGAGTTCAGTTCTGAGTCACAGCCAGGAATTTGGGCAACGAATACAAAGGCTGAGCCAAATTAGTAAGAAAATAATGAAATTTTTCGAGCTGGGGACTATTTCTGTGCAGGAGCTGTGAGACCCAAGGGGAAAGACCAACAGAGCCCCACAGACCCCTCATGGAGACAGATTGGCAAGTGATTAAGTCAATTTTCTCCTCAAGGCAAATCCTCCTGAGCAGATCGAAAGGCGATGTCCCCAGCGTGACAGTGAAGGTGTTAATTCCTCTGTAAATAGGGTGTGAAATGCCACAACATCAGATGGGGTTTCTACTCGCTTTGCTAATTATGTTCGTCTGTCATCGTTCTGTGGTGTAGCAGGAGAAGGGCTCGGCTCCGGAAAGCAACACACAATTTTTAGATTGGAGTGGAAAATTTGCCAGAGGCTGTTTTGTCAGAAGGGGGAAAAAAAAAATCTAACATATGATCTACCAGCATTACTGTAAGGAGTTCTTTTTCAGAGTCCAAAGTCAGAAATCCTGCTTGGGCTTACAGAGATGGACAAACAGGGGAAGCAAAGAACGAGCTCATGGCGAGTTAAGTACCCTGACATTTTCCTGACAGAACCTTGCTCTATTCCTATGAAATATTTTTGTGCAAATTTGGCTTTTTAGGTGTCACCGCTGCAGCTTCACCTTGGAGCTGGCTCAGGTGGAAGGGTGGGACAAAACCCTGTCACTGCACAGTGCAGGGTCTGTCAGGTTGGTCTCCAAGCACTGGTGGCCCCAACAGCTCCAGCTCATCTAAATTCCCATTTATTTTCCCTGGGCGAACATTGGAAACCTCACTGAGCTGTGTTGGCTTGATGCATGACCTGGAAATTTGGAAAGTTTTGCCCTTTTACAAGGGCCTGGAGCGACAGGACAAGGGGGAATGGCCTTAAGCTGAAGGAAGGCAGGGATAGATGGGATTTTGGGATGAAATTCCTCCCTGTGAGGGTGAGGAGGGGCTGGAATGGATTTCTCCAAGCACTGGTGGCCCCAACAGTCTCATCCAAATTCCCATTTATTTTCCCTGGGCGAACATTGGAAACCTCACTGAGCTGTGTTGGCTTGATGCAGGACCTGGAAATTTGGAAAGTTTTGCCCTTTTACAAGGGCCTGGAGAGACAGGACAAGGGGGAATGGCCTTAAGCTGAAGGAAGGCAGGGATAGATGGGATTTTGGGATGAAATTCCTCCCTGTGAGGGTGAGGAGGGGCTGGAATGGATTTCCCAGAGAAGCTGTGGCTGCCCCTGGATCCCTGGAAGTGTCCAAGGCCAGGTTGGATGGGGCTTGGAGCCACCTGGGACAGTGGAAGGTGTCCCTGCCCATGGCAGGGGTGGGACAAGTCTTTAATGTCCCTTCCCACCCAAACCATTCCATGATCCCAAACCATTCATTGATCCCAAACCATTCCATGATTCCAATGATCAATTACATTCATTGATCCAAAACCATACCATGATGATCCCAAACCATTCCATGATTCCAAACCATTCATTGACCTCAAACCATTCATTGATCCCAAACCATTCATTGATCCCAAAGCATTCCACCATGATCCCAAACCATTCCATGATTCCAATGATCAATTACATTCATTGATCCAAAACCATTCTATGATTCCAAACCATTCATTGACTTCAAACCATTCATTGATCCCAAAGCATTCCATGATGATCCCAAACCATTCCATGACTCCATGGCTGCTGACTTTACCTCCATGCAGGGGTGGGGGCAGGAATGAATTCCTTCATTTGCCACCCTCAGTTCTCCCTCTGCAGCAATGCCAGGACCCAGGAGAGGTGGGATAGCCCTGCCTCAGCCTTTCCTGGCCCATTCAGTGCCACCTCCTCACCACCTGGAACTTTCCAGAGTGCTCCTGGCCTTCCCAGGCTCTACCAGGGTTAACAGGGTGGGAGGTTTGTGTGCAAGGAGTAAATAGTGAGTAAATAATGCTCATTTAGGATGATGGTCTGCCTGCCACAGGCCAGGGACCTTCCTCCTCCTGCTTGAGCAAGGGCAGGCTCAGGGAGTGAGCTGAGCTTGAGAAAAGAAGTTTGCAGTCCCACAGAGTCCATTGCAGTCCCTGGTCAGTTGTTCTGTCATTAATTATCCTCAGAAGTAAAAATATTCACCTTGCTTTGAATTTCTCTTAGCCGAGCTCCTTCTTCTTCTTTTATCCCAGGAAAGTAGGAAGAAAATTACCTTTATTGACTTGGAACAGGTTACTCCTTGTTTATTGCAGGTACACACAGGGAGAATCAGCCCCTCTGGAGTTATTGCTGATTTACAACAGGGAAGTAGGTACACAATTACTTGTGGTGATTTACAACCCAGTTACCTGTTATTTATTCTAGGTATTTAAGGGTATATCCACATGGGGGCCCTAAGGAAAATTAAACCAAATTAATTTTAAAGTAGATTAGTTAAACTGTGTGACACCATGACACAAACCCTCCTCTTCTGAATTAAAGAGGCCTTAATGCTTTTGAGTTCATCTTAACTCCTTCCCCAGCGAGAAGCAGCTCAGCCCAGGCAGTGCTACCAAGGAGTTGCCATGGCCAAGGAGGAGGAAAACCAGCCCTGCTCATTGGAAAAGGGATCACTGCTGCTTTCCTGCAGGAAAAAGAGAGTGAATCCCACAAAATTCAGTGGTGCAACACCTCTGGCTCGCACTGGAGAGCCTGGGCAGGTTGCTGGAGCTCAGAACTGAACACAATCTTTATTAAATTCGCATCAGCTCCTTTCCTCAGCCCTTCCCAGCCTGCCATTCCAGAGGAGGAGTTATTTCATGTTCCTGTTTAACACTTTATTTCATGTTCCTGTTTAACATTCCCTGGTTTGGCTGCTTCATTTCTCCTCCTCAGTTTTTCTCAGAGGCTGAGAATTACAGAATTCTCCAATCTTTAAGGCTGGAAAACAGCTCCAAGATCAAATCCAACCTCAGCTGGGCTTGCTGAGGCCAAGGCCCCACCAGAACCACTTTGGGGATGATGGGGACTGTGGAGGCTCTGGAAAAGGAGGCCAAAAATCTGCTGCACCCACAGGGGCCTCCAGGCACACAGCAGTGATGATCTGTGGCCCTGGGAAGGGATGGGATGTCCAGGGAGGTTCCTGGCAGAAGGAATGAGGGGAATTCCAAGCCAACCCCACTGGAGCACGAGCCTGGCTGTGCACCCAGATCCCCCCGACCCCCAGAGCCAAGGGCAGAGCCCATTCCCTGGCAGGAGGGCAGTGCCAGCCTGGGGTGGGCTGAAGTGGGGGATGAGAGCCCCAGGAAGGAGATCCTTCATTCTGCTGAGGGATGAGATCCCCAGGAGGGGATCCTTCACTCCCAACTGTGGGATGAGAGCACCAGAAGGAGATACCTCAATCCCAACTGAGGGATGAGATCCCCAGGAAGGGATCCTTCACTCCCAACTGTGGGATGAGAGCACCAGAAGGAGATACCTCAATCCCAACTGAGGGATGAGAGCCCCAGGACAGGGATCCCTCATTCTGCTGAGGGATGAGAGCTCCAGAAGGGGATCCTTCACTCCCAACTGAGGGATGAGAGCCCCAGGACAGGGATCCCTCATTCTGCTGAAGGATGAGAGCTCCAGGAAGGAGATCCCTCATTCTGCTGAGGGATGAGAGCTCCAGAAGGGGATCCTTCACTCCCAGCTGTGGGATGAGATCCCCAGGAGGGGGAATCCCTTATTCTACTGAGGGATGAGAGCACAAGAAGGGGATCCCTCAATTCCACCTGAGAGAGTAGAACCCCAGGAAGGGGATCCCTCATTCCCAGCTGTGGGATGAGAGCCCCAGAAGGGGATCCCTCACTCCCAGCTGAGAGAACATCACAGAGCTGACCATGGAAAACTTCCATTTTCCTCCATCTTTATTCCAAACTCCCTTTTACCTCCTTACTCTTTTCCTTGCTCCACATCTCCCTCTCCCTTTTCTTTCCACTCTCCCAGCACGTTTCCCGTGTTTCAGGCTCCCTGCTCTGCCTCAGCTGGCTCACGTTATTCCTTGTGCAAGACAGCAAAACCTCCTCCTGTCTCCTCCACTCATTCCTCTTTTCTCTCACATCTTTCCTGTCTTTCCTGTGACCTTTTCCTCCTCCTGCTGCTCTCCCAGGCGTGCCCAGAGAATCAGCCAGAGCTGGGAGAAGCTCTCAGGCAAAAAAACTTCCCAGCCTGCCCAGGTGAGGGATGGAGGGAGACAGAGAAACACCAACAAACACTTCCCAACAAAACCAGCTGCTGCCAAACTGGGAAGGAACTTTTTCCAGGAGAAAGAGCAAAATGTTTCTATTCTCTGTAAGCATTTAAGATTTATGAAGTTCCCTACCCATCAGCAGGCTGCAGCCTGAACTGGAGGTGGAACTGGCTCTTGCCACGTGACGAAAGCTTCCTCAGGGCCTTTTCTTCCCCTCATTTAATGAAAAGTCACCTATTGGACAGAGAGAAAAGGCTTCCTGCACTAATTATGTTTATAAGCACTGTGCCAAACTGGGCTGCACTGGGACCACTGGTGAATGATGCCCTGGGAGCTGCTCAGGCCTGGCTCTGTGGCAGCCTCAGGAGGGCTCAAGGGTCCCACAGAACCCCTGTAATCATCTCAGAGTCATGAATTCCAAATGGTCGGGTATTAATTAACATTTTCCTTTAGATTCCAGGGCAGGAGTCTGCCTGGGAGCCTGGAGGATGGATGAGGGCACTGATGTGCCAAGGCAAGGACAGCACTGGTGGCCATGGGAAGGGGCAGCACCAGGGAGGCTTCACCTGAGTCAGACTTCAGTGTGGATCATCCTCATTCTTCCTACCTGGGACAGTACTCATTTATTAAAAAAAAAAAAAAAAGGTTTAAAGAGGATTTGGTTGGGTTTTTTTTTTTTTTTTGGCTTTTCACAATAACCTGTGAGTGTACATTACTCACAAAGTCAGGGGAAGCAGAGCTCTCAGATGTGAGAGGCTCTGAGGACACAGCAGTGTGACCACTGCTGCAGATACAAATCAAATAAGGCATTTGCCAAATCTAACAGACTCTGCCACCTTTGATCATGTTAATTTTTCTGCTCCCAGTTCCTGCTGTAATGTTATTTCATGAGACACTCAGCCTTCAAAAGAGCAGAACAAAAATTCAGCTTCCCATCCTCGGGCCTTTGAAGAAAGTCTTGGAAATGTAACTCCAGTGTCAGTGTTCAAACTCCAGGAGTTCAGAGGAGAGGTCACACTTGGAGGAAGGCTGACCTGCATTTTAAAGGGTGCTGCTGCCTGGGACAAACTTTAAATGGAGGGACTGCTCCAGCTGTGCTGTCTAAGAGCTGAATTTAAATTCAGCTCAAGCACCTGGGGTTCAAGGAACTCTTCATCTTCCTCTGGAGTGCAGTTTGGGGTGTTTGGCTATTGAGGGAACTGCACAGTGGCTGCACAAGGCCTCCACCTCTTCCAGGGGTGGGATTAACATCCCAAACCCCCACAGCCTTCCAACAGCAGAGGTCTGCCTGGAATGCAGCCTCTGAAGTCCAAACCTGGTGCTCGTGGAGGTCAGGTTCTCCCCAGGGTGCAGATGCCTCATCCCTGGAAGTGTCCAAGGCAGCCTGGGACAGTGGAGGGTGTCCCTGCCCATTGGTAGGGGGAAATGAGGGGATTTTTAAGGTCCCTGCCAACCCAAGCCATGCTGTGACTCTCCATGGACAAAAGGAATGAAAACAAACAGGGGGAAGTTTTATAGAACCCAGCACTGCAGAACAGGGGTGAACTTCACCTTCAGTGAGTTACAGCACAGCCCAGCTCTGCTGCTTTGGTTTTATTTTTAATTTAATACACAACCTAATTGCAATCTGAGTGCAGAGCAGCCCAGCAGCAGCAGCAGAGCAGCCCGGCAGTAGCTCTTCAGAGCTGCTGCCTTACGAGCAGGGAGATGTTTATTGCCCCATCCATTGCTGGGAAAATCACTTCACTGACTCATCCCCTGCTCCATACTTCCTAAATAATGGGCTGGAGCATCCCTGAGCAGCCCAGATGCACCTTGTGAGCAGCTTTGAAATGCAGAGGTGAGGAGCACACGGAGCCCAACCCGCTGTACCTGCTCCATCCAAGGAAAAACCCCTTAAAGGATTCCCACTTGTCCCAAGGAAAGTCACACAATCCCCAAATTTAGGTTGGAAAAGCCCTCCAAGAGCATTGAGTCCAAGGTGTGACCCATCCCCACGTTGTCACCAGCCACATCCAGCCCTTCCTTGGACGCCTCCAGGGATGGGATCTCCACACACGGCGCAGACCCCATGGGAGGTCTGTCCAAGCAGAGAGCTGTCCCCTGAGGGGTCACTCCCAAGGCTTGGACAACCCCAGCTGCCCTGCGAGCCCTGCAAATGAGGCTTCTGCTCAGAGCAGCTGCTCTTTGCTCCATCTCCACCTCATTTTCCTGTCATTCCCAGCAGAGGGAAGGCAGCCAGAGCTGTTTGCCCCAAGTCTGCTGCAGGAACGAGCTCTCAGTGCAGCTCTGATCTGGCTCCCCTGCCCCCCCAGGGCCAGCTCCTTGGAAAATCTGCTGGCTCTTCAATGGAGAAGGCTCTGTTCTGTTTCTTTTCTGCAGGAGCTGAGTGATCAATCAAGCTGACACCTCCCAGGCCCCGCGGAGCCTCCTCAGCCACGGCTGGAGCTCTGGGAGATTTCATTCCCAACATTTCACTGGGAACGTTCCCAACGCTTCCTTCCCTTTGAGAAGTGACTCAGGAACTGTTCCCAGTGTTTCCTTTCCCTTTGAGAAATGTCTCAGGAACATTCCCAGCATATCCTTTCCCTTTGAGAAGTGACTCAGGAACATTCCCAACGCTTCCTTCCCTTTGGGAAGTGACTCAGGAACATTCCCAGTGTTTCCTTTCCTTTTGAGAAGTGTCTCAGGAACTGTTCCCAGTGATTCTTTCCCTTTGAGAAATGTCTCAGGAACATTCCCAGTGTCTCCTTTCCCTTTGAGAAGCGACTCAGGAACATTCCCAATGCTTCCTTTCCTTTGAGAAGCAACTCAGGAACATTCCCAACACTCCCTTTCCTTTGGGAAGTGACTCAGGAACGTTCCCAATGTTTCCTTTCCCTTTGGGAAGTGCCTCAGGCACGGGGAGATGGATGAGGGTGGCAATGCCAACACCTCCCTCCCTGTCCCCAGGCACACCCAGCCTCTGTGCTGGCTGTGCTGTCACAGCCTCTGGATCACTCCAGCACCACAAAATGTGGATTTTAAATCTTTAAATCCCAATGAAAATCCTCAGGGCACAAAAATCCCAGGGAATCTGGGTGATATTCCCAGCAGGAAAACAGCTCTGGCTGGCACCAGGGAGAATTCCAAACCAGCTCCTTGTTCCTACTTTGGGCAAGAGCTACAAGGAGCTCACTTCTGTCCTCTGTGAATTTAACAGCTGATATTTTTCAGAGAGGATCCCACCAGACACAAGGACTGTCCAACCCTTGCATGCTGATTTGCAGCTAAAAATATTAAATATTTTTATATTCAACATAAATTGAATATATCTGGTATATTCAACATAAATTGAATTAAAATGTGGTATTATATACCGCATTTCTTCTTGAATTTTCTTCCTTTGAAACAGAGGTAAGTTCAACCAGCAACCTGAATTTAGGCCACCCTAAATCTGTCCCAGGAACACACAGAGCCTAATCCCTGTTGCAGAGCTCCAGAGAATATTCTGAGGCAAACACACCCAAAAAGCTGCTGTGGCATCACACTTTTCTCAAAGATCCCAAGTTTTCAGAGTTATTCAAACAGAAATTTGTGGATATTTTGAAATCTGGGAGAGGCACAAGGTGGAAGCCCTGATCCAGGTGGCAGCAGCCCTGGGATCTCCCCGTGATTCCCAAAAGAACACATTTCCTCAGGAAATCAGCAGCTGAGTCTGCACAATCCTTTAATCCCCGGGTGGAAGATCCCCATTATCTGTCCAGTACAAGACACATTATTAATGGATTATGTTTGCAGCAGGTAAAGGTCACTTTTAATGCTTTTAATGATTAAAAAAATGGATTTTTCTTTTCAGATTTACTATTTTCAAGCAGCTTGGCTGTGAAAACCCTGCCTGGTAAGTGATATGAATTAAAAGGGAGAACTTCAGTTGCTCAGTTCTCCAAAAGAGAGCCCAAAAGGGATCAATTGTGATACATAGTGACCCAGTGCAGACATGGGAGCCAGAAAATAAAGGCCAGGATTTAAAAAAACCCTCCAAAATTAAAAACTTCCCTTAAAGAGCAAGTTCAGACACGCTTGCTGTCCTCCTAGTCAATAACAAGTGGCCAAAATCCCATTTTTGGCTGCACAAATATCACAAGGCCTCGTTTATTTGCATAAATGGGGCAGTGAAGCACAGAACCTGCCAGGGAACAATTCCTTCCCAGTATCCCAGCCAGCCCTGCCCTCGGGCAGTGGTGCCATTCCCTGTGTGCTGGCACTCCATCCCTTGTCCAAAGCCTCTCTCCATGGCTCCTCTTGGCTCCTTCAGCACTGGAAGTCACAATTAGGTCACCCCAAAGTTGTGGGATCAGCCCAGGACAGGGGTTTAGGGCATAGCCAGCCCCATATCCCCAAAACCTCCTCCCCAGGGACTCTTCACCCAAACTCCTCTCCCCAGGGTCCCTTTATCCCAAACCCTCCTCCCCTGGGTCCCTTTATCCCAAACCATCCTCCCAAGGGTCCTTTATCCCAAATTCCTCTCCCCAGGTTCCTTTATCCCAAATTCCTCTCCCCAGGGTCCTTTATCCTAAACCCCTCTCCCCAGAATCCCTTTATCCCAAACTCTCCTCTCCAGAATCCTTTATCCCAAACCCCTCCTCCCCAGGTTCCTTTATCCCAAATTCCTCTCCCCAGGGTCCTTTATCTTAAACCCCTCTCCCCAGAATCCCTTTATCCCAAACCTCTCTCTCCAGAATCCTTTATTCCAAACCTCTCTCTCCAGGATCCTTTGTTCCAAACTCTCCTCCCCAGAATCCTTTATCCCAAACTCTCCTCTCCAGGATCCTTTATCCCAAACCCCTCATCCCAGGATCCTTTATCCCAAACTCTCCTCTCCAGAATCCTTTATCCCAAACCCCTCCTCCCCAGGTTCCTTTATCCCAAACTCTCCTCCCCAGGGCTCCTCCCACCCTGCCACACAATCACTGCATTCCCAATAATGTCAATAATTAATTCCAAACCCTCCCTAACAGCTTTGATAAGTGCTTTGGGATAAGGGAACCTCAAAACATCACAACTCACCTCACTCTGCTCACTCCCAATTTTCTATCACTCACAACAATCTCTGGTGCTGGACGGAGCTCTGTGGCTTTTTAGTGGGAAGTGTTTAAAGCAAGTAAACCTTTTCCTTTGTAATTTTTTTTTTTTCAAACACCACATAAAAATATCATAATGCATCAAGTCTGCACAACTGTTCCATGGGCTATTATGCACTTTAAACTCCCCCCGAGATGAGGCATATTTAAACAAAAAAAGAGCTTTTAAAAATAAAATAATTTTGCATGGAGATAGCGTCTCCTTGCTCTCCTGGTGCTTCACAAACTCAAATGTCTCCCCATAATTGTCCTTTTGATTGCCAAGTAAATGAAGAACGGTGGTTAATGAGCACCAGGCTGGAGCACTGGGACTGGATGGGAAGTGCAGCTCAGTCAGGCAGGGAAAAAAAGCTTTGAAATTCTTCTTTCCCAGGCAGTGCCACTTTCCTGTCCCAGGCAAGGCTCTCAAACAGAGCAGCTCCAACACGGACAGAATTCCACATCCACACTGGAGGAACTGGAAATTCAGGCACAGGATGCTGCAGAGAAAGGAATGAGGGATTTGTCTTTCCCAACAAACTGGTGGATAAAACCAGCACTGAGAGAGAAAAGAAACAATGGGAAGGATTTCACTGGTGGGTGAATGGGAAAAGATATTTGCTTTTACAAATAAACTGTAGGTTTGCTGATAAATGGAATTGGATATTGAAAGATGAAAGAAACAATGGGGGAAACTCCTAAACTAAAGAATTTACCTAAAAAACCCTAAATAAACCCTAAGCTAAAAGAATTCAAAATTAAAAAGGAAGGTTGTACATTTGAGGGGAATCTTGGGGATCAGGTGTTTTGGGAAGTCTGAACCTCTCAAGTACCTCAGAAATGGGGAAAGAGAGAAGGGAAATGCAGCAGGAAATTGGGATAAAAAGGAGGCTGAGTCCTCCAAAAATTGGAGACAATCCCAGGGGAATGCCCCGTGGCCTCTCCCTTTATTGGAGTAAAGTCAAAGGACTCCTCTGTCTCCTAAACCTCAGGTGTTTGTGGACGAATTTTCCTGACAGCAGGAAGAAGGAGCAGCAGAAATGCTGCTCAGCACCATTCTCTGTCACTAATGAACCTGCCAGGTTCCTCAGACAGGTCCTAAAGGACATTTGGGACTGCTGCTGGTGGCTCCTGCGTGTCCTGGCCCCAGAGTTCAGGGCAGTGCACAGAGCAATCATTAAGCAGTTTGCTGTTACAATTCAGCCTGTAACGGTAAATGAACATTACAGTGTTCCAGCCCAGCTCAGAGAGTCACAGTTATTTACCCAAGGCACAGATCTCAGCCCTGTGAGTTTATTTGCCATGTCAAGCGTGTCCTGGAATGAAGGAAAGCCACTCATTTCTGTAGGCACCTTCCCTGCCCTGAATCCATTACTCCTGTCAGGCAGCAGGAGTCAAAAATCATCTCATTTCCTGAAAAGTTACATAAGGAATTCATGTAAAATAAAATACCCTGACTCCTGCTTTTGGCAAACAAGCCTGGCTGTGCAGAGGCCAGGCAGGGAGGAGGCAGCAGAGGTGGCAGGCAGGGCCAGCACAGCCCCAAGAGAGAGGAAACGTCCCTGAACTGGGATGTGACACTGCACACACTGGGCTCTGCACCTCTGGAATTGTTCAGACTGGCAGGATTGGGATTGTCCAGCCTGGAGAAGGGAAAGTTCTTAGGGGAACCTCACTGCCCCTTCCTGTGCACCAAAAAAAACCCCCCAAACAAACAAAAACCCAAAAAAACAACAAAACAAACCAACCAGCCAACCAACCAAACAAACAAAAAAAAACCACCCCCAAACAAACAAACAAACAAACAAACAAAAAACCCAAACAAACAAACAAAAAAACAACACAAAAAAACATGGAGAGAGACTTTGGACAGGGATGGAGGGACAGGACACAGGGAATGGCTTCAAACGGGAAAAGAGGAGATTTGGGTGGGATATTGTGAAGGAATTATTCCCTGGGAGGGGCTGGGAATTCCCAGAGCAGCTGTGGCTGCTCCTGGATCCCTGGCAGTGTCCCAGGCCAGGCTGGACAGGGCTTGGAGCACCCTGGGACAGTGGGAGGTGTCCCTGGAGGTGGCACTGGATGGGCTTTGGGTCCCTTCCAGCCCTTTCTGGGATTCCCTTGGGGAGGAGCTGAGAAGGACACACTGAACACCACAAACCTCAGACCCACAAATCAGCTTTTTATGGCTCGTTTCAGGACTGGAGGGTTTCCAGCTGGCTGGGCACAGCTTCCTGGTCTCCCTTCACCTCATTACTCTTTTCTCCAGTTTGTTGGTGGTGGGGAAATCAATCCACGGTGTTCTGGTTTTTCAGCTGCCTCCCCCCAGCTGTGACATCAGAACTGGCACCTCCAGTTGGGTTTATAAAACAGAAGAGTTTTCCCCTTTCCTGCAGAGATCTCCATTGCAATTGTGACTCCCTGAAACATTTTAAGAGCCCTTTTCAGCACAAGTGAGAGCAGCAAGAAGCTCAGATGTGGCAGGGATCCTACCCCACAGCTTTGGTCAGTCTGTGATTACACAACTTAATTCCCCAAAAATGGTGGTTGGAACATAAAAAAAAAGGGGACACTGGAATGAAATGTTTGCCTAAAAATGGCTGTAGGTCAAAGCACAAGGGAAAGGGAACACGGGGATAAAATGTAGGGAAAGAGAAACACATGGAAAAAGAGAGTTGGGGTAAAATAAAATCAAACCAACAACTGCCATGTTGGTGTGTCCTGTGCTCTGAGGATGCTCAGTATGAGAGCAGCAAGAATCTCAGATGTGGCAGGGATGCATCCAAAACCTACCCCACAGCTTTGGTCAGTCTGTGATTACACAACTTAGTTCCCCAAAAATGGTGGTTGGAACATAAAAAAAAAGGGGACACTGGAATGAAATGTTTGCCTAAAAATGGCTGTAGGTCAAAGCACAAGGGAAAGGGAACACGGGGATAAAATGTAGGGAAAGAGAAACACATGGAAAAAGAGAGTTGGGGTAAAATAAAATCAAACCAACAACTGCCATGTTGGTGTGTCCTGTGCTCTGAGGATGCTCAGTGACCTTAATGTCACTAAAAGGCACTTCTGTACTGTCTCTGGCACTGACTGAACATTCAAAAGCTTCAAACCTTGTTTTCTTTTTGTGTTCAAGTCCTAAGAGAGGAAGGACAGATTGAGCTACTCCTTACCCTTCCCTTCGTACATAATTTATCAAAAATAACAACTCCCTTTTCCCTCCAACTGCTTTGAAGGTTCTCTGTGTTGTGTCACAATGAACACAGAAAAACCCCATTTTTACAAACATTGACGACGTTCACACCAAGATGCAAAAATCAAAGCCTAAATCCAACTGAAATTACCTCCTTATGTAAGTTTTTGTTGATATCAGTGGTGTGGATTAAGTTTGGTTGGTTTTATTTGGTTTTTTTGTGGGGGGAGTGAGGTCCTGAGGTTATTTTTCATGTGATTTGCATGAATGGCATGGTCAGGTTCATTTATTTTCTTGGGTTTTGTTGTATGTCAGCCTCTAAGAGCCACTGGGATTATTTTTTTGGGGTGGGGGGAAGGTGCATTTGCATTTTTTGCCCAAGGAAACTCTGACTGCACAGACACAAACCTCACTCTCCACCTCCTGGGCTCTCCAGCACAACAAACACCCCGTTCCACATGGATTTTTCAAAGGTAAAACACCTGCCAAACACCCTGAGATCAGCTCCTGCTCCTCCCTGCAACACCCACAGCTAAAAATACTCCAGCAGCAAAATTCTGGAGTTAAAATCTGTTAGATTTTAATCTAACACTGGCCCTCAAGTGTCTCAAAATATCCTTCCCAAACTGAGGGGCCAGAACTGGACACAGCACTCAGGGTGTGCCCTCACCAGTGCTGAGGACAGGGGCAGAGTGACCTCCCCGCTCCTCCTTTTGGAGATGGAAAATGGGATAACTACAAAGGGATGATTGCCAGATCTTCATAACGACATTAGAATTGAATTTGCTGCTGAGAGACACCTCAGCAAGGTCCATTTAATGCTGGGTGTGAGGAGGAAGATGAGGGTGGGCATTCCTGAAGGATTCAGCTCGAGGCTTTGAGTCCACCTCCACATGAAAGATTCCCTATGGACCTCAAGTTTGGAAAGAATGAGAAATAAAGAAATAAAGAAATGAGAATAAAGAAATGAGAATTTCAAGGTCTGAGCCACCCTTGTGACACTCAGGTTGTGCAGGGCAGAGTCCCCCAGGATGTGACAGTGACAACAGGACATGGGGCCAGCTGAGGGAGATTTCCCCTGCCCTAAACTGCATCATCTCTGGAAAAAGGAAAGGTAAAAACCTGGCTCCAGATGCAACATCTTAAAGAGGAAAACGCTGGGGCTGTGCAGAACAGGATGGCAGTTCTGAAGACATCTGCTTTTGGAATATAAAAATATCTTTATTTCTGCTCTAAAGTGCCCATAAAACTATAAGGATCCATGAGAGGCTCCAATAAATGCACCAGACCTTTCCTACAGAGTGTGCAGAAGGATTTTTTTAAAGTGCATTTTTAATTATTAAAGTCATGAAAGCAGCATATTTCTCTGTGCAGCAGCAGCCTCTCACCACAAGGCTGTTTTGGGGAGGGAAAAGGCCTTTTTAGGCACAAGCCAATTTGATGAAGGTGAATTCTTTCAGGGAAAGGAGAGAAATTGCACTAGTGAATCAGCTCCCTGTGCTGTTCCATTTGAAAAGGGTTCCTCAGTCACTCAGAAAAGAATAACTCAGGGCAGGTGATGCCCCATCCTTGGTCCTAAAATTAAGGGCCAGATCCTGTTAAGGGATATATAAAAAAAGGCAAAAATATCATAATGGCATCACAGAAATTGATCCACCTGGGCAAGAACAGCAAAAAACCCCACAAGACTTTTCCTGGAAGCAGGAGCAGCCTTAAAGAACAAGTTGGGGATTGCTGTCCCCACTGTGTCCTGAAAATGGCCTGTGCAGGGACAAGGGTGGGAATTTCTGTCCCTTTTGTCCCTGAAAATGGCCTGTGCAGGGACAGACACCACAGAGGACAGGGGTGGGAATCACTGTCCCCACTGTGTCCCTGAAAATGGTCTGTGC
This sequence comes from Passer montanus, assembly GCF_014805655.1. Classification (NCBI taxonomy): domain Eukaryota; kingdom Metazoa; phylum Chordata; class Aves; order Passeriformes; family Passeridae; genus Passer; species Passer montanus. The sequence continues at coordinate 2,061,871 of NW_024374256.1, forward strand.
AGGGACAGGAGTGGGAACTTCTGTCCCTTTTGTCTCTAAAAACAGCCTGGTCAGGGCCAAACACCTCAGGGGACAGGCAGTGCTGGTGGAATTATCCAGGGGTGCTGGCAGGAGAAACCCTCAAAGCAAAGCTGTTCCCACGAATTCTTGGAAAGCCACAAGCTGTTTTTTTGTCTCATTTCCCTGAATTTTCCCAATAATCACAGTTTTGTCCCAAAGGCTCCTGACCAAGGCCCTGGTGGGGCTGGACATGAATGTTGGGCACTCCACAGCTCCTCTGGCTCACACAGAACTGAAAAACTCAACTTAGAGTAACTCAAGGATCAGTCAAAGTGTCCAAAGGAGCTGCAGAGATGGGGAGGGGTCTGGGGGGGCCACAGGAGGGGTGGGTGAGGGCACTTGGGGCGTTCAGCTGGAGAGGAGGAAGCTGAGGGCAGAGCTCAGAGGAGCTGCAGCTCCCTGGGACAGGGACAGGAGCCAGGGAAGGGCTGGAGCTGGGCCAGCAGAGGGTTTAGGTTGGATTTAGGGAAAGGTTCTTCCTCCTGAGGGTGTTGGGGCACTCTGGGAAATGCTGTCAGAGCAGAGGGAACCGCTCCCTCCAGGCAGGGAATTCCCTTTTCTCCTGCCAAGGTGTTGCTTTGGCCGTTCTCAAGGTGGAATTTCAGGGAATTTCAGTGGAATTTCAGGGAATTTCACCTTTTAGAGGGTCCAGAGGAGGACCAGGGATGGTGAAGGGACAGGAGGGGCAGCTGAGGGCACTTGGGGTGTTCATCTGGAGAGGAGGAGGCTGAGGGCAGAGCTCAGAGGGGCTGCAGCTCCTCCTGATGGAATACTAGGATGGATTTAGGGTGGGGTTCTTCCCCCAGAGGGTGCTGGGCACTGCCCAGGCTCCTCAGGGAATGGGAACATTCCCAAGGCTGCCAGAGCTCCAGGAATGTTTGGACAGGGGGGGATTTGGGGTGTCTGTGCAGGGTCAGGGTTGGAATCAATGATCCTTGATTCCTTCTAGCTCAGGACTGGATCATTCCATGAATTCACTCTGTGATTCAAGAAATTGAATCCCGAATTCAATAAATTCAATCCTGAATGGAATAAATGGAATCATTCCATGACGGAATCAATCCACCTCAAACAGCCCAGCACAAGGCCGAGGGAATCCCTCAGGAGGATCCTTCCACATCCTCACTCAGGTGTCCCCTCAGCCTCGTGGTTCCTCCACCAAGAAAACCAAGTTAACAACAGTTTCCATCTGCTGGAGGCACGGCGAGTGTAATTTAACTGAACTCTAAAAGGTGTTCACATCTGCTGATAATTAAGTTCAGCTGAGTTTCAATAAGCTGCTAAATCTGCCCAAGGAAACCCAGGAGTCCAGGGCAGAGGAGCTGGAAATTCAAAGCTGATTCCTCAGTTCAAGAGCTCAAATGGAATATTAGCTTTCCTCTTTTTTTAAAAGACAGAAAAAGATACATTTACCAGACTGAAGAAACATATAGAAAACAACAACAAAAAAACCGCTGACAAAATGACACAGCTTCCCAAACAGACAAGAAATAAAAAATTTAAACACTATTCCCTGAAATGCAAGTTGTTCCTGAACAGATGAAATAAGGGAGGGGGTGTAGAATCAAAGCCCAGAACTCTGGAGAGCGCCAAGCACTTTCCTGCTGAAGAATAAAATGCTTTCTGAAAAGGTTTTGTTGAACTCATTTATGGGTAATGTAAGTTACAGCTTAGTAGTGAGGTATAAATATTTTACATGCCACTACAAGGAGCTTTGTGCTAGAGCCCAGGAAATGGGGAGGGGGGTTTATTTGCCACTCTTCTGCAGGAATCAATTCCAATTGATCCGTTTGGAAGTGCCTGTGCTGCTCCCCAGGCTCCCACAGTCCCTGCTGTTGGTTTAGTTGGGTAAACTGTGGGATTGGAAATGGCTTTTTTGTGGTTGCACAAGCAGCAAAGAGGAGCCACTTCCTTCACCTCCTCCAAGGGAAGGTGTAGGATTTGTAGGAAGCAGCACTTGGGTGTTTTGGAGCACAGAGGTGCTTTGGAAGAGACTGAGGAAGGATCTGGAGTTGCTGGAGAGAGTCCAGAGGAGGCTCCAGGATGAGCAGAGGGATGGAGCAGCTCTGCTGGGAGAGATGGGGTGGTTCAGCCTGGACAAGACCACAGTGACCTGACTGTGGCCTTCCAGGACCCAAAGGGAGCCTACAGGAGAGATGGAGAGAGACTTTGGACAAGGGATGGAGGGACAGGACACAGGGAATGGCTTCAAATGGGAAAAGGGGAGACGTGCCACCAAGCACAGCTGTGTCCTGCCACTGCCACCTGTGCCACCAAGGCCCTGGCCAGCCTGGCTCTGGTTGTTTGAACTTCAGCTGAGGGGCAGGAATTGGCACAGAATGACCAAAAAACCCTAAAACCCCAGAAGGGAGAGCTGCTGCCTCTGCCCCTCAGTAACTGAGCAGCTCCAGCCCAGCTGGCTCTGGGCTGTGCCCACACAGGCTCTGAGGTGGCACCAGTGACCTTCAAGGTCTGTGTCACATTCACATTTTCTGGAAAAATCCCTCCCCCCAGGATTTCTCTCCTGGGAAGCTGAGAAGCCTCAGAGAAAAATGAAAACAATTCTTATCTCATTTGCTTCTCCTGTGTTTTGCTCATGTGGAATGTGTTTGGAGATTGTTTACCCACAGGTGATTGTTTCATTGGGTTCTGGTGTGAGTTGTTTTCACTCTTTGGCCAATCAGTGCCAAGCTGTGTCGGGACTCTGGAAAGAGTCAGGAGTTTTCATTATTATCTTTTTAGCATTCAGTAAGTATCCTTTCTGCATTCTTTAGTATAGTTAGTATTCTTTAATATAATATAGTATCATAAAATAATAAATTAGCCTTCTGAGAACATGGAGTCAGATTAATCATTCCTGCCTTCCTTCATCTGGGGGGAACACAAATACAACAGGTCTGCACTGGGCTGGGAAGGCACAGCCACAGAGTGTGAACACCAACACCCATGGAGCAGTGACAAATTCCTCCTGCTGCTGTTGAGTCAGAGCCAAATGACAAATCAGTCCCAAAGCCAGGCCAGAAGTCACTTCAGAGTCCTTCAGATTACTTCCTCAGACAAACTCCCATCCCTCCCAGCCTTATGAAATAGAACTGTTTAAAGAAGGACAGCTATTTTTACATTTCAATTTCTCTTGGCACGTGTCTAAGCAAAGCAACATGAACAAAAGGGACCTGTCTTCAGCTGATCATAATGCCATCAAATTAAAAGTTTATGTTCTTTAAACACAGCAATGCCTGTCTTTGATGCCTCCAAAAAAACCAAAAAGTGGCTCACGGAGGAAATCAGAGCGTGAGCAGGAGTGGAGGTGGGAACCAGGTGCATCAAAAGGAGGGAAACAAGCACTGAGCTAATGAATGTAAAGGCTCTGACTTGGCTGAGTGGGATGGGATTTGTCATCCTCCAAAGCATTGTCTTTGTACTGGAAACCAGAATATTTCGAGGTGTTTTGGGGTGTTTTTTTTTATTTCTATCAGGACAAAAGATGAGATGCACCACTGGCTGTCACTGTGAGGCTGGAGTCACCACTGAATTTATCAGCTCGATGTAAGAATTTCCCCTGGACTTCTTGTCACTTGGATGCCTGTCCATTACACAGCAGGAAGCACCACACTCATTCCCAAGAGAAAACTGCATCCTAAAGGCCTGGAAAACTACATCCTAAAGGTTCCTCACTCCCCACTCCATTCCCCAGAGGATGGGATGGAGTGAGGAACAACTGGAAACAGCTCAGCAGGGGATGAAGCTGCCTCATCCTTACCTGGAGGCTCTGAATCCCACCTGGATGGGGCTCCAAGCAGTCCCTGATGCTCCCTGGCAGGTGAGGTGATCCTGTAGCTCATCCTGCTCCTAAAAACCTCAGGCTCCTACAGATTCCCATCATTTCCCAGGATGTGCTAAAATTAGTGGGGGGAAAAAGGTGCTCTGATTGAAATTCACCCTCCAGGCAGGCTCATTTCAGAAACTGCAGCTACACGCTCTGAAAACATTTTGGTCTGGAAAATCTTATGAGATTCCAAATGTTTTATACATTTTACTGCTGAGTGGGCAAGAAATACAGACTTGTCCTTTCAATTTTATCAGCTCGTGTTCAAAATGATGGAGAACAGGGAGCGCTGTGACAGGGAGGCTGCTGGAGCTCTGCTGCAATTTGGGAAGTGTTGGGGTTCTCATCAGGCCCCTGCTGAAGATTTAGGGCTGCTCCTATTTCAGCTGAACCATCTTTACCAAGCCTCACTCCTGCACCCCACAGTTCACTGGAATTGTGTCCTGTGCTGGCAACAAGAGAAATAAATAAACCCAAACCAGACACAAAATAAAAGTCACCTCCATGACAAGCACCCTTCCCTGGCAACAGCCTCATTGCCTTCTTCTCTCAGCTAGAAAAAATAAAAAATCTAATTGCAGCAGCACATTTAGAAAGGAAAATAAAAGGCTTTTTATGCTGCTGCTGCTGCCCACAGGGTTAACATTTGCAAAGGACTGAGAAAGAGCCTGCGGACATTGTAATTAACGGCTCTGAGGGCTCCTCCCAGCACTCTCGGGGTCACCGCGGTTCCTGCAGCTCTCTGGGCTCCACAGAGCTCCAGCACATCCCAAACGTTCCAAAAAACCACGAGCCTGGCTGGGGCTCTGAGCTGAGGGGATGCAAAGCTGCATCACCCAGCAGCAGCAGCCTTGCTCCAAGACCTGCCTCAGCTTGTGCCACTGGAGGTTTAGATCACATTTTAGGGACAGAATTTGTCACAAAAAGGGTTGTACAGCATTGGAATGGGCTGCCCAGGGCAGTGCTGGAGTCACCATCCCTCGAGAGGTTCTGAAATGTGTGGATGTGGCACTGGAGACACTTTCGTGGTGAACAGGGTGGTGGTGCTGGGCTGAGGGTCAGACTTGGAGATCTTAAAGGTCCTTTCCAGCTTTAGGGATTTATGAACCCTCTCCCAGAGATGGGATCTGCCAGGGATCTCCCTTGAGTTCTTCTCAGGGACAGCAGCACCTCCCTGCATCCCAGGAGTGAGACCCACCCTGTCCTTCTCCAGGATCCAGGGGGATCACAGCTCCTTCCCTGCATGCCAGGAGTGACAGCCACCCTGTCCCTGCCCTTTTCCAGACACTCAGGAGGATCACAGCTCCTTCCCTGCATGCCAGGAGTGACAGCCACGCTGTCCCTGCCCTTCTCCAGGATCCAGGGGGATCACAGCTCCTTCCCTGCATGCCAGGAGTGACAGCCACCCAGTGTGTGCCCTCCTCCAGGTACCCAGGTGACAGCCACCCTGTCCCTGCCCTTCCCCAGGTACCCAGGAGGATCACAGCTCCTTCCCTGCATGCCAGGAGTGACAGCCACCCTGTCCCTGCCCTTTTCCAGACACTCAGGAGGAACACAGCTCCTTCCCTGCATGCCAGGAGTGACAGCCACCCTGTCCCTGCCCTTTTCCAGACACCCAGGGGGATCACAGCTCCCTCCCTGCATGCCAGAGCTGGCCTGGCTCTCAAATTCTGCTTTCTGCCTCTAAAGCGAACAAGTTTGCTAAGATGAAATCAAGGAAGAATGAACGTGGAGCATTCAGGAGAAATTTCCATCCCTACCACACCTCCTTCACTCCGTGCCTGCCTCATTAAGGGGGTTTCAATGAAATCCTTTCAAAAATACATGGCACAAAAACAATGGAGTGATTGCAGTTTGTGAGGCACTGGGATGCAATTAGCATATGAACATCAAAATGATTCTGCAACCTTCAGCAGCTCCCTGCTATCTATATCTTTTTACATTCCCAGGTTTGGGGTTTTGGGGTGTATTTTTTTTGCAGTTCTATGCCAATTTCTACCCCTGAAGTGAAGTTCAAATAAGCAGGCCCAGTTAGGACAGGGCTTGGAACTGGTCTAGTGGAAATGTCCCTGCCTTGGAATGAGATGGGTTTGGAGGTCCCTTCCAACCCAAACTGTTCCAGGATTTTGTGAACAGCAGGAAAACTGTCCTGGGAGTGGTGCCAAGCAGCACAAACTCCCAGTGGCTTATCCAGGAGTTCCTGTCACCACTCAGGAGCCCCGGGGCACAGGGAATGGTTCAGGTAACAACGGGAACAGTGAATAAAGTGTCACCAGAGAGCCTTGGAACATCACCCCAGGTCTGGAAACAGCTGCCCTTCCTGGGATCTGTCAGAGACAACAGCTCAGGGGGGTTTGTATCTTCACTGCCTGTGACCCACTCAGGCGTTCCCTGGGGAACAACTAAGTCTTTTGCAAATGTCACCAAGTGTGATTTGCAGTGTGCAGATCCCTGGTGTGACACAGAGTGTGGAGTGTGCAGATCCCTGGTGGGATTTAGGGTGTGCAGATCCCTGGTGTGATTTAGGGTGTGCAGATCCCTGGGTGTGATTTGGAGTGTGCAGATGCTGCGTGTGACAGAATGTGCAGATCTCTGGGTGTGATTTGGAGTGTGCAGATCCTGGGTGTGACAGAATGTGCAGATTCCCGGGTGTGACACAGAGTGTGCAGATCCCTGGTGTGATTTAGGGTGTGCAGATCCCTGGGTGTGATTTGGAGTGTGCAGATGCTGCGTGTGACAGAATGTGCAGATTCCCAGGTGTGACACAGAGTGTGCAGATCCCTGGTGGGATTTAAGGGGTGCAGCTCCTGCTTTTGCTCACACACACAAACACAAACTGCTCTGCCCCACCCAGGCACACTCAGAGCAGCCCTGCCCAGAAGGGCTGGGGGAATGATGGGCTGGAAGAGCCCAAGGCCAGGCTGGACAGGGCTTGGAGCACCTTGGGATAGGGAAAAGTGTCCTTGCCCATCACTGGATGGGCTTTAATGCCCCTTCCAGCCCAGGCTGTTCTATGAAAATTATTCTGTGAAGATGACTTCCATCAGCTCAACTCCCACTCTGAACATTAAAGCAAAACTCTCTCTGTCTCTCTTTTGGCCAGTTCAGGAACCACTGGTGATATCCATGACAGAGCAATCCCAAAATAACAATTCCAGCACCTCACTGTGTCCTGTACACACACACCAGGCTCTGTCCAAGCAGTTTTCAAACTAAAGAGACAAAAAGGGTTGCATTGCTCCAGTTTGCCAACAAGGCAAGTGCCCAAAATTCCACAGAGCCTTGTTCCCTGCCTCAATAAAACTGCCTCAGCCCCAGCATTTCACAAAAAACCTCACATTTAAAGTATTTGGTAACTCCCCAAACACTGCACCCATTGCTGAATTTTGGCTGCTGGGATATTGTCCTGTGTCTGCTGCTCTGCATCTCATTGTGCAACCCCTGCATGTCCAAAAGCATTTTCTGCCTCTGCAGAAGGAGTCAGAGGTGCTGTTCCATCCAGCACAGCATTGAAACAGCACCTCCCCCAAATTGCCCCAAAATGCAGGGTGTGGCTTTTACTGGAGTGGAACTTGTCATTTGGACAACAGAGGGCTTGATGCTAATGTGGAAAATCACACACACCACAAAGGGCACGGGGAATGTACAAACATCAGGGGAAAAAGGCAGAAATTGCAGTTATTGAGTGAACAAGGTAAAAGGAAAAATCTGTGACCTGGCAGGTGACCTTCTCCAGGCTGTTGTGTTCTCTGAGAGCTGCAAGTGTTTGTGCTACAGCTTCAACAGCGCTGGATTCCAGGGCCACTTTGCACTGAGAAATGACAATAATTTCTTTGTTTGCGCATTAATGCAGAGGGGAGGAATCAATCTGACCAGCTTGGGGATGAATCTTTCATGCAAGGTACAATAATGTGCTGGATGAGCCATAAATAAAAATCCTTTACCTGCTTGTTTGCATCTCAGGCCATGTGCAGCACCCTTGGTGACACCCAGAGAGTTGCAGTTCCCAATCTGTTTGTCCTGGGGCTTCCAAAATGAAAGGATTTCTAAATTCCTGCCAATTAACTGCATTATTTCTACTCCTGGTAGATTTAAAGTGAGTTTTTAAATGAACACAACGGCCTCTTTTTGTTTCCCCCACCCTGTCCAGCGTGTGCAGGGTGTTTATTTGAATTATTTAAGGCCATTTGAAGTCACCTGAACACCAGACTTTTCCAGAAATGTCATCAGTGCCCAGGAAGTGCTGCCAGTGTTGGCCTTCCTGCCTCAGCCATGGAGCCACTCTGGGGAAATGGGATTGGAAGAGGGAATATTGAGTTTCCCTCACAGTTTTCAAATGGATATGATTGTAGAGGCAAAGGGGAGGGAGATTTCCATTGGTTCAGGTGACTCCACACAGGTGCTGAGGGACATCAGTGACTGAGGTGGGACCCAGGGAAGATTTGCCATCCTGAGATGTCATTATCAGTTATCTGCTGTCCTGGAATTTCATTATCAGCTGGATTTGCCATCCTGGAATGTGGTATCAGATGGATTTGCCATCCTAGGATGTAATATCAGCCAGATTTGATATCCTGGGATGTGATATCAGCCATCCTGGGATGTGGTAGCCAGATTTGATATCCTGGGATGTTATTATCAGTTATTTGTCATCCTAGGATGTGATGTCAGCCAGATTTGATATCCTGGAATTTGATTATCAGCCAGGTTTGCCATCCTGGGATGTCATTATCAGCCAGGTTTGCCATCCTGCCTCCTGACCACTGCTAACACCTGGAGGCTGATTCCTCATGTAATTCCCACATTCCAGAGGGTCAGTCCTCTGCTAAATCCCTGAGCCCATCTGACCCAGACAAGTGCTCCCAGCATCCTCCTTATTTTGAACACTGAAAAGAGCCACAGGGATGAATCCCACATGTGGATTATGATCCAGAGCTCAGCCGAGCCCAACAGAGAGTCCTCACACCCCAAAAACCAGAATACTCCACAAACCCAGGACAAATATTCAGAATTCCATAGTGGTTCTCTCCCCAGAACCAATTCCAGAATTTTCCAGGGGAATTTCCTTGGAGCAGACAAATCCAGCCCTCCCCACCTCTGGCACCACAAGGAGGTCCTGGCTGCTGGAGCTCAGGGGTGCTGCTGGTTCTGTGAGGATTCTTCTGAAGTTCTTTCCAAGCCCTGTTTTGGAAACCAGCCAGCACTATTTGCTTCTCAGGCAGAGGATATGGAATTACCGTAAATTATATTGAAAAATTAGATTTATTCACCGCTGTGATAATTGATCTCCCAATCGGTCTCGGAGAGTTAGCAGCTGGTAAGAAAATAAAATGCAATTTAAATTTTTATTTATTTTTAAAACCCCCCACTTTAATTCAAGTGTGACAACAAATAAGGGGGAGAGGAGAGGGTGAGTTTCTCACTTGCCAGACCTCATATTAAATCCTGATGATAAGAAGACAAAGCAAGAGGTGATTGCTGAGGTGTTTGAGAAATTCACAGTTTGCTGGCATTAAGCAGCACAGGCTCTGCAGGGGGGTTTGATACCCTTGCACATAATTATGTGTAATTGTAGCTCAGCCCTGAGCAAAGGGATTATGGCCAAGGACGTGCCTGGAGTAGAATCCCCGGGCTGGGCTGTCACTCTGCTGGAGCTGCTGCTATTGATGCTGACAAACCAACATTCCACAAGTGACTCCAGGAATTCAGCTCCTCTGTCAAAGCCTCTGTAACTGGGCCCATCAAATCTCTGACTGTTTTCTCTCAGGCCCTCAGAGGGAAAAGAACCAGCCCCAAAATCTGGCGTTGGTGATGGCTCCTCTCATTAAGGCTCTTCTCTGTCAGCCCCTGCTCAAATCACATCACACATTACAGATGGAGACAGGATTTGGGTTTTACACCAAGATTAGCTCTGAGGAAATGTATTTTTATCTGCTGGGAGCAGAAAGAAAGAACTCCATAATTTACCATAACCCAATCACTTACAAAGTGATTGGCCAAACAGTGTTTGCAGGGGCTTGAAAAATCTCATGCTGTCATCGGTAATAAAATAAGAATGATAATCCTGCTCCCTGGCTGAAGGGAGCACAGCAATGGACACGTCATTAAAAGGCACGAGAATGGTGTGAGGGAGAGGGGGAGATCCTGGCTGGAGCCAGGGCAGTCTGGCAGCTCCATTTACAGCAGCAAATAAACACCATGAGTTCCTAAAATTGCCAACCCTGGAATTTCCAGCATGGAGCAGCTCTGACTTCATTTCACAGAATCTCTGAGGCTGGATGTTCTGGTTTGAAAGCAGTGAGAGACTCCAAGTCAGAAATACAATTTATTAGAAAAAGGAAAAAAAAAAAAACAAAATACATGCAATAATACAAAAGAAAAAACACTGACAGAGTCGGAACACAACCTGACACCCTGTTGGTCAGGTTTTTGGTACAGTTCAGTAGGAATTGTGGCTGCAGTCCTCCTGGAGTGCCAGGTATGGTTCTGTTGGAGCAGGAATCCCGTGGAAGGGTGTAATCTTCCTCTGAAGATCCAGTGGAAAAGGCAGCTGCTCCTCTGGAATCCAGTGGAAAGGCTGTTCTGTTGTCCCAAATCCTCAGATTATATCCAGGTAGGAATGCTTGGCTCCTCCAAAAGGCTGTTCTGGTGTCCCAAACCTCAGATTATATCCAGGTAGGAATGCTTGGCTCCTCCAAAAGGCTGTTCTGTTGTCCCAAATCCTCAGATTATATCCAGGTAGGAATGCTTGGCTCCTCCAAAAGGCTGTTCTGTTGTCTCGAAAACTCAGATTCTATCCAGGTAGGAATGCTTGGCTCCTCCCTCTGGGCACAGCATCTCCCAATGGGATGATGGAATTTTTATCAGCCATGCAGTGACGCTCAATAACCCATTAACAGCAGATGTCTCCCTGAGGGAAGATTGGTTTGTGGAAGAGATAAAGAAAACTGCCCAATTTCCAGGAGATAACTGCCACACCTCTAACAGATGGCAATAGAATACACATTTCCTTGCAATCTGGGACACTGGAAAAGCCCTGCAAGGCCATCAAATCCAACCTGTGATCAATCCCCACCTTGTCACTGAGTGCCACCTCCACCCTTCCCGACACCTCCAGGGGTGGGGAATCCAAACCTCCCTGGGCAGCCCCTGCCCACTTCCCTCTGTCCTTCCTGAGCATGAGGAGCAGAGAGGTTTGGGGGAATTGGGCACTGAAAGGGAGATTTGGAAAGACCCAGTTCCCCCCCCCAGTCAGTGTGGGAAATAGAGGGGGAAACAGAAGGAAATAGAAGAAATTAGAAGGATACAGAAGGAAACAGAAGGAAATAGAAGCAAACAGAAAGAAACAGAAGGAAATAAAAGGAAACAGAAGGAAATAAAAGGAACAGAAGAAAATAAAAGGAAAAAAAGGAAATAAAAGGAAACAGAAGGTCTGACCCTGACACTTAGGCCAGCAAGTCAGACTGAAATGTTTCACCAATAATTCACAACTATTGGACAAATATAATTAATCCTGGCTGTGTTAGAAGCTTTGATTCATCAGGAAACAAATTATTAGCTGGAGTGACCTTTTATTTTTTAAATAATACCACAGAAATAAAAAACGGGGCAGAGAATCCCAACGTAGCAGCAGCGCCACTAAAATCCAACATTTCTGCTGGCACACAGGGGGTTAATCAGTCTGGGAATTCAAAATAATTTTCTTCCACACTTGTGCTGTGGCATTTACACAGATTATCAGTGGGGTACAGCAACAAGAGCAGCTCATGTAGCTTAAAAAATACATTATTTATATATAAAATATATATAATAACATAGAATAAAATAACGAGCACCCAGGCAGGCCAAGTGTATTTTTGTTCTCTAATCTTCACATCCAGAAACCACCTTACTTGCAGGATCATCCTTCTCTGTCTGCAGTATTGTTCCAGCAGTTGAGTAGGTTAAGAACATTTGTATTATTATTATTATTATTCCCACTATTTCTGATTTGCATGCTAATAGTTATCTAGCAGTTCAAATCTCAATTAGGAGCCCACACAGGCAAGAGCAGCACAATTCACGGCGAGGTTGTAAATGTGGAAATGTACTCAGGCTCACAATGAAGGCAGCTCATCACCCAGCACTGGGGTTTAGTATTATTAATTTGGTGTCATTGAAAGGCTTCAGAGTGCTTGCTTCAGTTAATGCACGTTCCTGGATACATTGGCTGCTTTTTATTGTGATGGATTTTATGTTTCAATCACACAAAATTGCCCAGGGCCTTTCAGCAGGGCTTTTTTTTTTTTTTTTTTTTCATAGAATCAAGGAGAATGAAATGTGTTGGTCTGTCAGCACCTCTCCATCAGGATTTGCTTCCCCAGCACTTGGGATGGAGCAAACCCTGCAAAACTGCTACAAAAAATGGAATTCCCCAAGGCAGTCCTGAGCAAGAGGTGAGGGGGCTAAATGGGGATTAATTACTGCCTGAATTAACTCCCATCCCTTAAAATCACATCATCATCATCACCTCACACCCCAAGTCCTCATCCTGAACTTCCCAGTTCTGCCCTACGCCTTTGGAAAAATCCTGTTGTGCCTCCAGCACTCGGTTTTCCCTGTTTTTTCCCTTTTTTTTTGCCTTCTCAGCATGGACAACATGATTGGCAGTGCACTGAGGGCTGTGAGGACAGGACACAGAGCCAAGGGCAGCACCAACCTCTGCAGAGAAAGCACAAACACTGAAACAAAACAAAAAAAAAGGAGTTTAGCCTGGCTGAGAACAGAGCCGACTCCTTCTGCTTATTTAGGATGTTTTAGCCATGGTGTCAACAGGTTACAGGGACATGATTTCAGTGCTGTGTCCCCCAGCACGGTGACAACGGCCACCTCAGCAGCTTCTGACATGCAGGAGCTTCTCCTTCCTCCCTTCCTGCACTTCCAGCAACCTCCAGGTAATTATCCACAAGGGCAGAGCCCCAGGGAAAGCCATTTCTCACTCCACTGCTGCTCAAGGGCCACCAGGTTAAACAAGTGATGGAAAACCTCGGGGAGCTGCTCTCCTGCTCCCCCCTGCACGTGGGGTTTGGAGGGCGTTGATTATCAGCTAGATTTGCCATCCTGGGATGTGATATCAGTCAGATTTGTCATCCTGGGATGTCATTATCAGCCATTTTCCATCCTGGGTTGTGATATCAGCCAAATTTGCCATATTGGAAGGTAATTATCAATCATTTGCCATCCTGGGATGTGGTATCAGCCAAATTTGCCATCTTGGGATGTAATTATCAATCATTTGCCATCCTGGAATTTGATTATCAGCCAGATTTGCCATCTTGGGATGTAATTATCAATCATTTACCATCCTGGGATTTGATTATCAGCCAGATTTGCCATCTTGAGATGTAATTGGGGGAGGCAATAAGTTGGCAGCAGCACAGGAGACATCCAGCTTGTGGTCAAATGACAGCTGCAAAGAGGGAGGAATAGGGTAAAAAACCTGCTGAAAATGTTTTTGTAATAGCCACTAAGCAAAAAAAAAAAACCAGGTTTGGGGGGAAATCTCATTCCAATTTAACCAACTCCAGTACTGGAAGTGTTTAAGGACCAGTGGAACCACACAGAGCTTCTGCTTCCCCAGGCACTGGGGTGAGCCCCATCCCTGGGACAAGGGGCATTTGCAGATGGAAAACCCATGCTCTCTCCAACCAACCACCTCAGAAGGACTCCAAAAATGCTGAAAACAGCCCCAAAAGGCAGCAGAGCAAACAGTGGGAACGGCAGGGCTGGAGCAGCACAGGCTCCTCCGGGGTTCCTGCCTGGATTTTGAGCAAAGCAAAGGATCCGAGCAAGCACTGGTGTGCTCGCAGAGCCCTGTGATCATCAGCCCTGCCAGGACTCCACAGGATTAAACACGACTCAAAGAAGGTTTCTTAATCGTGACTTATTACTATGGTAACAGCAGGCAGGCAAAGGGAATTATGCAAGGTCCGCCCCAGGGGTGGGAGAGGGAGAGGCAGCTCTGCTCACCGAGCACCTGGAGCTCAACAGGTGAGGCAGGGAGGGAAAACAGAGAGAAAAACCTGGTTGTTTTCCCAGTAATTAGCAACTCAACAATTAATCTTGCAGAGGCACCTGGAAACCCAAGCTTTCCCTGGGCCACTGGGCTCGGTGATGTACGAAGCACAGGCAGCTCAGAGACAATATTTTGGTTGCAAATCAAAAGGCTGAATTGGGATTGTTCAGAGTGGGAAACTGAAGTTTTGGGGTGTCCTAATTTTGGTCTTCCAGTGCTTGAAGGGAGCCCACAAGAGGATGGCAGGGGGTAGAAGGAGATCTTTAGGGTCCCTTGGAACCCAACCCATCCTGTGATCACATCTTGCAATACACAACAAGTTTCTCCCTCCTGAAGTGAAAGAGAAGGAATTTACTCCAAACCACACCATGGATTTCCCCACTTGGGCATTTCCTCAAAGTCTGGCTTGGGTAGGGCACTCTCCCTGGGCTCTCAGCACAGAAATGGACCTGTTATTGTTATTTCTGGGCTTTGTTTCACACCACAGCCTCCAAAAAGCACTTGTTGCTTTAGAAGGGGGGAATAAAACCCCTTTTATATCCCTACAAGGAAATGATTAGATAATTACTCAGCACTAAAGCAGAACATATAAGAAAGTGCTGTTCTCATCATCATTCCTTGAAGCATCTTGTCATTATTATTAGGAAATGATCTATTTGTGCCAGGCTAATTCATATGGATTGTAATTCCAGGACATAAATTACCCTGCCATGTGTACTCAGAGCAGAGAAACAGCAGCAGAGGTGCTGAACGTTCAAACCAATTTGCTAACAGGCTTTTCCTCCCCAACCTACTGCCCTCCTTTCTAATCCGCTGCATCCCAAAGAGTTTCCAAGGGCAGATATCCATATATATTTATTAGAAAGCCATGCCCTAAAACATTTGAGGTTACCTCTTGGAACTTATTCACAGGCTCTGTCACAGGGAGAGTGGTTTAATGGTGCAGGAAATACATCTCTATAAAGCTGTGTACATCCTGCTTTAGTGGTGACACACACATTATGGTCCATCAAATAAGTAAATTAATTTAGTGAATGTGAAGGAGGATGGGAGCAAACGGAGAATTCCTCTTGTGAAACTCATTCCAAGCACCAAGCTCCTCTTTCCTTGTCTACAACCATTGGACAGCTCCTAGGAGTTTTCCAGAGGGTCCAAAATTCCACACAAAGTGTCTGGAAGGTTCTGAGAAGGCTGGGACTGAACCTCTCATCCCTCAAGTCTCAATGGTCACAGTTTTTCTTCCTTGCCCATCTGGTACTCACTCCAAGGTGAAGAACACAGGGACTTCTCCCCACAAAAGGATGAGAAATTCCTCATCCCTCCCCATCAGAACCTTTGTTGTCATGCTCTGAACACAGATGGATCAGCTCTAACTGCCTTGGGTACTTTATTTTTTTAGCCATGTTTCACTTTCTTCAACCATTTCTCACCGACAGGGCGAACAGAGGCGAATTTCAAACAACCCCGAGCTGTGACTTCTCTGCCTTTGGCATTTCCCAGCCCTGTTCTCACTCTGTTCAACACCAGCTCTTTGCAGGGGGGGAACGGGGGCTGACAATCCGTGGCTTTGCATAACAAAAACCCCGTTTAGCCGAGCAGTGGGGGACGGAGACACTTCAGGAAACCAGATAATCCAGAAACTGGTGCTAATAAGTTATTGACTTTCTCACTGCTCTTCCAGGAGCAGCTCATGGCTTCCTGTAATCGCTTTGCTTCCACCCTCAGAGTCCAGCTGTGGCTCTTGGAAGAGCTCATTTATGGCAGCTTGTGATAATGGGATATTTTAGCAATGTCAGCTTTTGCACAAGATATAAAAATCCACCGATTTACTGCCCCCTGCTCCCAGAGCAATCAGAAAAGGCAAAGAAACCCATAAAGTGTGTTTCAGTCACGTTGAGGTGAACACATTCCCCTTTCCTGTCCTGCCCAGGTTTGGATCCAGTTCCCTGTGACAGGAACAGTGGATTTGACTTTCCAAACAAGCTGTGGGTCTGCTGGTGGATAAAACCAGCACTGGGAGAGAAAAGAAGCAATGGGAAGGATTTCACTGATTGGTGAATGGAAAAAGATATTTGCTTTTACAAATAAACTTTAGGTTTGCTGAGAAATGAAATTAGACATTGAAAGATGAAAGAAACAATGGGGAAGGAAAACCCCTAAATTCTGTAAGAATGAAAAATTAAAAGGGAGGGTTATACATTAGAGGGAAATCTTGGAGATCAGGTGTATCAGCAAGTCTGAACCTCTCAAGCACCTCAGAAATGGGGAAAGAGAGAAGGGAATTGAGGCTGGGAAATTGGGATAAAAAGGAGGCTGAGTCCTCCAAAAATTGGAGAGATCCCAGGGGAATGCCCCATGGCCTCTGCCTTTATTGGAATAAAGTCAAAGGACTCCTCTGTTTCCTTTTTGGACATAAACCTCAGGTGTTTGTGGATGAATTTTCCTGACACCTGCCAGGCACAGGGACAGCTGGGAGGTTATTTCTGCTCCAGTCTCTGACCCCTCTTTGTCCTGCCCCAAAACCAAATTGTTACCAAATCACACCAGGACCACGCAGGTCCTGTTCTCCCCCCAGCCTGTTTGTGTTCCTGGGTTTTTTCCTCCCCTCTTGCAGGATCTGTTTTTCCACTTGCTGAATTCCAGACAGTTCTCTGTGTCTACCTCTCCAGTACCCTGGGGTTCTCCTCCCAGTTTTGTGTCTCACTGAGGAGGCTCCTGCCCCTTCACCAACTTGGAATTCACATTTATTTATTGATAAATAAATTAAACCTGGATTTTATTGATAAATAAATTAAAGTTGATAAATAAATTAAACCTGAACCTTGAATAGCCACAGAACTACTTCTGCTTCTGGTCCTGACCTGGCTCTCCAGGACACCCCCACAGCTGGAGCTAAATTTTAAATTTGAGGCTTTCAATCAGGCAGCTTGAGCACAGCCAGATCAGGCTTTGGAAGTGCTGGTTCCAGGATTTATCTGGGTGAAATTCAGGGCAGTTCTCAGGGCTGCAGCTGCGAGCAGATGTGACACAGGCAGCTCTCCCCTCTAATTGCACCAGACTGCATCTTCTTGGGGACCTGGAGTCTCTTATGCTGCCTTTCCTGAGCACCTGGCACAGCAACATGTTGATGCAAGGAGGCTCCCAGGCAAGGATCTGATGCTAATTAAAAAGATGAGCACGCCAGACCTTCAGTCTATAAATCAACAACATCCCCTGCCACAAGCACACAGTCAATTTACAGCAGCTGAGCTCTTACTGGGGGGAGTGACACTCCAGCAGCAGCCAGAGCTGCCCACAGGTAACCCCAAAAAAAGCTTCACATGGACCAGAGGAAAAACGCTTTGATAGCAGGGCAGGAGAAGAACAGAGGGAGCACGTTGTGGGCTGGTGGCACTTGGAAAGCACTCCTGGAACGTGGGAAGGTCAGGAAAGGCTGCGGAAGAAGCAGGGTTGCTCCAACAGCTGCCCTGCTAATGAGGCACATCCATCTCCACCCAGCACACCCAGTGTCTTTCTGCCTTTGGTGCAGCTGATTTAGGAAAACCAAGACTTGCACATCGGTGTTTTCAATAAATCCTGACTAAATAATCACAGCTGGGCCCTTCTGCCCTTAAAAGCTGAACATTTTCTACGGTAGCGAGGAAAGTTTCTTGGTATGATGGCAGGAGGGAAAAGGGGGCAGGGAAGACTTTCTGGATTTGGAAGGAGAAAATAATAAATATATTTTTCCCCTTTAACTGAGGCAGCTTTTACAGCCAAGCTAAAACACTGCAGGGACTCCTGGGGATCAGATCCTGTCAAAGGTTTGCATTTCATGGCTGAGCTTTGAAAGGTGAGGGCAGTGCATTTGCTGGGAGACAGAATGATAACTTCGTCCTTCAGGCTGAAATAACAGAGCTGAACAGATTTCCACTCACACAGGAGCTGAATCTCCAGGATGAAGGAGAAGAGGGTGTGGGTGTGTGCACTGGAGGAGAAGCAGAACACAGAACATCACTGTGAGGGTCACAGGGGACATTCTGTGCCTCTGGCAGGAGGCACTTGGGGGCTGGGCAGTGCTTGACCTCCTGGGCTCTGGAAATCACAAATTGTTTAACACTGAATCAGTTTGGGTCGGGAGGGGACTTAAATCCCTTCCTGTTCCACCAGGGACACCTGCCACTATCCCAGGAGCAGGAGCAGCAGGGAAGATTGGAATCCCAGAAGAGTTTGGGCTGGAAAAGACATTAAAGCTCATGCAATCCCATCCCCTGCCATGGGCAGGGACACCTTCCACTGTCCCAAGCCCCTGTGTCCAGCTGGCCTTGGACACTTGCAGGGGTGGGAATTATGAGACCTGATACCAACCCTGCCCTTCAGGGTTCAGAGTTTATGAGATGAGCTGAAGGAGGAAGAGCTGATCCACCAGAAAACCTCCAATGGCTCCATCCCAGGGAGAGCAGCAGGGGAGAAATCAATAACCCGAGCAAGAAACTGTAATAACAGCTGACATTTATCCAGCATGGATAGCCAGGTGTCCCCAAACACTTGACAGATATTACAGGCTGAGCTGATTTACAAGCAGGGATCTGGCTCCTTGCACAACATCGATTGCCACACTGAGGCGAAGGAGCTCTGGGGGATTTTGTGGTAACCTTCAGGCACTGTCCACTCCAGGGGATTTTGTGGTAACCTTCAGGCACTGTCCACTCCAGGGGATTTTGTAGTAACCTTCAGGCACTGTCCACTCCAGGGGATTTTGTGGTAACCTTCAGGCACTGTCCACTCCAGGGGTGAGTGTTGGGATGCTCTGACCTTCCACAGTTCAGCGTGGACATTCTCTCCACCAGGAACAGGGCAGCTCCCATTTGGGGGAGGCAAACATTTGTTTTGGGCAGCTGCACAGAAAACATCCAAATATTGTGATGTGCTCAGAAGCACCTTCACGGTGCTCTGCTCACCTTGCAATCTCCTCCTTCCCATCAGGAGCCCAGGCTCCACATCCCTCTGCTTTCCACTGCACAGGGAACTGTTGCAGGCAGCTCCTCACCCTGGATTTGCCTTTGGCACAGCAGCTCAGCACAAGCAGCAGTGACACTTTGAACAAGGTGTTTCCTTGTCTCTGCCTCAGCCTTACATCCCTGCTACAAAGGGAAAAAAAGAAAATGGGAGGGGATAAGAACAGGATTCAAAGGCTCAGAAAAAAAAACCAAACCAAACAAACAACACCACTGCCTTGGAGCTGGCAGGGCAGGCACCGGTCTGGTGGCACTGAGGGCTCCAGGACCCCAAATTCTTGTTAGGCTTGAAGTGCCACCACTCCATGTGACACTGCCCACCTGCAGCAGGTCCAGAAACCCCGAGGGAAACCTGAAACCCGTGCTGAAACCTCTGTCATTTAATGAGATCTGAAGGGCAAATGTATTGGGGTTGCATGTCCTATAAATCTAGATATAAATCTATATAAAGAGAATCTAGAAAAAAGTGTGTAATGTAAACAATAAACAACTTCTGCTAAATCCCATTGATGAGTTGTCCAGGAGTCCTGATCTGCCTCACTGGGAGCAGAGTGGAGGATGGATTTGCATGGAAATGCTGCAAAGTTTCCCAGCTTGCTGCAGCTTGAAATCACAAAAGAGGAGCTCGATTGGAGGTGGTTGAGACAGATAAGACACAAAACACTCCTCCTTTCAGGCAACAGATTCTCTTCCAGGCCTTGGGGAGCTGAGAGAAAGAGAAAAACTGCTCGAAACTCTCCAGTGATTGTTCCATCAACATCAGCTTCAATCCATCAATCAGTCTGAGCTCCCAGCTTGGAATTCACAGTAAACCAAGACACTGGGAAAAACCCTGAAGAAACAGGAATAAAACCAATCCTGTTGCCAAGAAATCAGCTCCCAAAGCATTTGCATTTCACCCCTCCAAACCCTGAGGGGCAGAGTGAAGCTTTCCCAGCTGAACCTGCTGCTGGTGCTCTGATTGCTGCTCCTGTCCTCACCATACTTGAGCTCCTTCTGGATAAACAAACCTGCATTCAGTTTTCCAGTATCCTGATCATAATTGGGGAAGAAATTAAAATCTCACTGCTATTTGTTCAGCATTGTAAAAGTGACTGTGTCAGGCCTAACAAGCATCATTAGTTCCACTGATAAGCCTTTCAGCTCCACGCAGGAACCAGAGCTTGGTTAAACACCCATTGAGATGTCGTTGCCCAACTCAGATTTTGCAGCTGGGTGACTCAAAAGGCTTTCCCTAATTTGCCAGTCACCAAGAGCAACCCCCAAACCCCCAAAAAAGAGCACGCAGAAGGATTTTTGGCAGCTCTCAGTGCCTAAAACAGGGTTGGGGTGAGCTCATGCGCTCTCCTTCTATGAAAAGCTCTGCACACAAGGGATATTATGAAGGAAAAACAATGAGAAGCCAGGTAAAGGAGCTTGGATGACAGAAATGATGCTGAATTTTCTCCCAAATGTTAACTTTGTCCAGTGTTCTCCGGGAGGCAGGGCTGGGGTGATGGCAGTGTCTGCACCCACCCTCCAGCTGCTCTGATTTAGGGATTTTGAGTTCCCTCCTCAGCAATGGGGTCTCTCCAGCTGCTCCCTGAGACCAAGGGAGATCTGTTATCCCTCACCCTCCCCAAAGCCTCGGCAGCAAACAGCCAGCCTGAGAGGATTTGCGAGGAACACACCGATCCCAAATCCCTCTTGTTAAAGTTTATTGCTATGGCAAATCTCTGCTGCAGAGGGAGGTTGTTGTAGCAACGCTCTGCCACGGTTTTAACTTCACCTCTTCTCTTCTCCTGCCCTCAGAGGTCTCATCTCCACCACGGAGATGCTCAGGGAGGCGGCAGAGGCAGGGGATGCCCTGCACAGGTCCCTGGACCCTCTCCCTCTCCTGCTTCCCCAGCATTTTACAGCCATCACAGGCAGTTCTGCCTCTTTTTTGGAGAAAAGCGCTGAAAACATGTTACAAACACACCCACTGCCAAAGCAGCTCCCCAGAAAGTTAAGGATGCAGCCTCCAACAGTTTGGATTAAGCTTTTTTTTTTCCTCCCTTATCCATTATGAATTTAGGTGAAGAAGAAAACTCTTCATGGACACCTACCTAAACCCAGGTGTGTTTTGATGGCACCACATTTATTCAGTTTGTGGCACCCAGAGCAGAGGGTGCAGACACTTCTACCACTCCTGTTAGCAAGAATATTCCCTGTGGTCCTTCCAATCCTCAGAGGAATTGCACCAGAAGGAGCCAGACAAACCCACAGACCCTTTTGATTCACCTCTACACCTCATTCAGCTGTAGCCTCGTGTTCCCTGCATGAAAACCCAGCACTCCCATCTTAACACAAGCTCTAAATAACATCTCCCTTTCCTTCCTCTGCTTTTTCATCTTCCTTAACTGCACGCTACATTTCTTCCTGCAAACACCCAATTTAGATGGCATCAGGAGGTGCTAACAAAAAATGCTTCACTGTCTTGTCAGCAGATTACAGAAAGGCGTCTCATTCAAATTTATCCAGTTGGAAACAGAAGTAATTGATGTGAACTTGAAAAATAGATGATTTGGAAGAAGTGGGTGGGGGAAGCAGTCTCACCAGCATCGCTGTTCCACCCAGCTCGTCCCTCAGTCCTCACCCGGGGCTGGGTAATCAGGAGCTCCATTATCACCTTCCTTCCCCACGTTTAGATGGGGTACAGGGAGCTGGGAGGAGGACAGGGTGGAAATGTGCACCTGCTGCAGGTGCGGGGCTGGCTTTGTGAGCTGAAATCCAAGCTGCAGCGAAGGGAAAAGCAAATATTCAATTAGGACAGGGGCTGTGTTTGCCCAAGCAGGGATGTTGTCTGAGGGGGAACTGCAGTGAGGTTCCTGCTCCTCCTCCTCTGGTCACAGCTGCCCCTTCTGAGAGTGACAGCTTCATTTCCAAAGGCAGGAGCAGCAGGGAGGATTGGAATCCCAGAAGAGTTTGGGATGGAAAAGACATTAAAGCTCATCCAATCCCACTCTCTGTCATGGCAGGGGCAACTTCCACCGTCCCCGGGTGCTCCAAGCCCTGTCCAACCTGGCCTTGGGCACTGCCAGGGATCCAGGGACAGCCACAGCTGCTCTGGGAAATCCATTCCAGCCCCTCCCCGCCCTCCCGGGGAACAATTCCTTCCCAATATCCCATCTAACCCTGCCCTCTCTCAGTTTAAAGCCATTTTCCCCCATCCTGGCATGCCCTTGTAAAAAGTCCAGGGAGTGGTGACTCCTGAGGGACACAGGCCTGGCATTAGACAGAGACCTTGAAAATGGGGACACGAGGTGCAAGGTAGGAGAGAAGAGACATGAAATGAGAAGACAAAGGACAGGAGATTACAGTGAAGGCCCAGGGCTGTAAACAACTCATCTCTAGAACAGAAATGCAAATCCTGAGCAGAAAAGGGGCAGGAAACCAGAGGCACATGTTTAAACTGCATTGGCATTCCAACAGTTTCCTCTCCGGAGACACAGCAGCACTCCCTGATCCCCAGAGCTCCAGGAATGTCTCAGAATTTCCCAAACACCTCCCAAAGCAGCACTCCCTGGCACCAGGAATGTCCCAGCATTTCCCAAACATCTGCCACCACACTGAGGAGATGGCAACACCAAGTTCCAGCAGAGCACAAGGGCCTGACACTCCCTTCACACCTCCCAGTTCAGAACCTGATTCTGAGCCATGACAGCAAATTAAAGACCCAGAAGGAGCTGATGAACACTGACATTTCCCTCATGCAGCTCCATCATTGTATTAAAATCAGAATTAATCTGTGTGGTCAGCTCTCCTCATCCCAGCTCAACAACCCAACCCCTCTAGGCACCAGGAATATCCCAGAATTTCCTGCCAAAGCAGCACTCCCTGATCCCCAGAGCTCCAGGAATGTCCCAGCATTTCCCAAACATCTGCCACCACACTGAGGAGATGGCAACACCAAGTTCCAGCAGAGCACAAGGGCCTGACACTCCCTTCACACCTCCCAGTTCAGAACCTGATTCTGAGCCATGACAGCAAATTAAAGACCCAGAAGGAGCTGATGAACACTGACATTTCCCTCATGCAGCTCCATCATTGTATTAAAATCAGAATTAATCTGTGTGGTCAGCTCTCCTCATCCCAGCTCAACAACCCAACCCCTCCCAGCCCTGCAGAATGCAAAGCAACTCACTCCAAACCACAATTTCAAGTTATTGTTATTATTTCTATTGCACAGAGACCACCAGCTGAGAGCCCAACCAGAACAGGTGCTGCACATCCTTTATTTCAATTAAATATTGGAATAGGGAGAGCAGCCCAAGGCTGCAGGGAGCCAAATTAGAAAATTGCATGGAAAACACAAATAAAAAGTATCAGATTCACTCAGGTGAGGTTCACAGGAACATGGCTGGCTGTTCCTCAGGGCAGCTCTGCTCTGAAGGAATGAGGCAGTTGGTTCTCAGGGAAAAGCCCTCTCACAGTGACAATTTCTGCTGGCCAGCCACAGCTTTTGCTGAAGGGGAGGAACAAATCCTGCCCCAGATGGACCCTCTCAGGTTTGTCTGAGACTGTCACAGAGCTGAGAACTGAACACAGGCAACTGCTGTTGAACATCCACACAGGAGCCCAGCAGCTGAAAGGCTTTGGAAGGATATTTTCCCAGCAGATTTTAATTTTGGAAAGGAAAAATGGACTAGAAAGGAAAAACAGACCAGAAGCTTTCTGCTACCTGCCCAATACAAGCACAGGACATCACTTTCCAGAGGCAGCTCACCTGGAAATGAGGCTTTTAAAACTCAGCCCTAACAGTTTGTCCTCCTCTGCTCCAAGTTCTGGGGTCCTGCATCAAAGCAGATAAATAAAGCACCCAATTCCACACCCACACTGCCAATAAACTGGGATTCTTTGCCTTGGGATGGAGCCATTCCAGAAGGGAAGCAGCATTTACAAAAGCTGACACTGAGTTTGGGAGAAATATATTTGGAACAGTTGAAACACTAAAATCTGCCTCTCCTTTTCTTTGAAATTCAAAACCCCAACACAGCCCTTTCCTCAGATTCCTCCCCAGGAAGATGAAGCCAATTTTCCAGCATCCCAATGAATATTTCAAAGCTGAGTGTTTCCTTAAGCTAATTGGTGCCCATTATCATGGAATTAAAAGCCAAATGGATTGAAGGCAATTGAGCCTCATCACTTTCATTATTCTCTTTTCCCCAAAGACATTGCTGATTTTTAACTCCTCTGACCCCTGGGCTTTCAGACAGGTTTTCTGACAGGTTGTCTCACAGCAGGAGAGCTCAAGGAAAGGTCCATAAACTGCAGAGGGCAGAAGGGACAGGTGGGGAGGCAGGATCCGTGAGAAACAGCTCCAGAGGGAATTCCAGCACACTGGGAACGTGCTCCCACCAGTTTGCATCTGAGAGGAACAGTGGATTTGTCTTTCCAAACAAGCTGTGGGTCTGCTGGTGGATAAAACCAGCACTGGGAGAGAAAAGAAACAATGGGAAGGATTTCACTGATTGGTGAATGGAAAAATATATTGCTTTTACAAATAAACTTTAGGTTTGCTGAGAAATGAAATTAGACATTGAAAGGTGAAAGAAACAATGGGGAAGAAAATCCCCTAAATTGCGTAAGAATGAAAAATTAAAAGGGAGGGTTGTACATTAGAGGGAAATCTTTGGGAGCAGGCGTTCTGGGAAGTCTGAACCTCTCAAATACCTCAGAAATGGGGAAAGAGAGAAGGGAAATGTGGTTGGGAAATTGGGATAAAAAGAAGGCTGCATCCTCCAAAAATCTGAGAGACCCCAGGGGAATGCCCCATGGCCTCTGCCTTTATTGGAATAAAGTCAAAGGACTCCTCTGTTTCCTTTTTGGACATAAACCTCAGGTGTTTGTGGATGAATTTTCCTAACACATCCATCCCCTGCCTTCTCCTGTTTGTAACCCACACACTGACCCAGAGCCTTGCTCCTGCTGTCCTTGCTGCTCACCACATGGGCTTTTTCCCTGTTAAATCCCACAACTGATCTTCCACTCCAATCCCTGGATGCATCCCTGCTCCCCAGAGCCCTGCCTGGCTGGACAAAGTGCTGGAGCAGGGCAGGTACAACCTTCAACAGCAGCACTTCACCTGCACTCATCTCCACAATACAACTGAAGGACTTGAGCTTTTTAGATGGAAATACTGACACAAGCAACAGGTGACAAATAAATTCTGCCTTTTCCTGCTGCCACAGCTATTCCACCTATCCAGAATCACCAGGATTTTTTCTTCAAGTCCCACCCCACTTTGATTTTTGCCTTTTCTCCTTGTTCCAGGCAGACCAAAGCCTCCAGGACAGCAGCACTCACCAAAGAGCCCAAGTGGGCACTGGCACCTCAAACCCTGGCACACAGAACTATTTATTACTCCTCTGAAAGGCTCCCAGGGAAGCTTTTGTGGCTGAAATGTGACTTTTCCCCCTTTTCCATAAAGAAAGAAAAGAAACCCAACCAACGATTACAGGCAGCTTCCCATTTAGTGCCACCTCCTCCAGCAGTGTGCATGGGGGAGTTTGGTGAGGAACTCCAGGAACTGGGAATATTTCCTGCTTTTGCCACTGTCCTGGGTTGCAAGATGTGGGTGGAGTTGTGTATTCTGTGATGTTAGAGGTGGGGCAGTTATCTTCTGTTAATTGTTTGTACTATTGCATTTGTATTTTTAGTTTTTTTAATAAAGAACTGTTATTCCTATTCCCGTATCTTTGCCTGAGAGCCTTTTAATTTCAAAATTGTAATAATTTGGAGGGAGGGGGTTTATATTTTCCATTTCAGGGGAGGCTCCTGCTTTCCTTAAGCAGACACCTGGGTTTTCAAACCAAGACAGCCACCCACACTCAGGCACTGGCCACTGCACTAAACGGGACTGCTGCTCTGTTCTGGAGCTGGAATTTCTTTTGGGAAAAGAAAATTTCTTTTAGGAAAAGAAAATTTCTTTTGATGAACAGGCAGGGCTTTGAAGGAGACCTGAAGAGTGATCTCAAGGCATGCCAGTCATGCTGAGCTCAGCCTTCCCCCCTCCCACACGGGGTTTTTGTTCACTGCCTGTTTACAGCTCTGAATTATTGTCACCGTAAATGTTGGATCACGAGGCTGGAATTGAGGGAAGGATTCCTGCTTTGTTTGTGGCTCCCTCCTCTGTTGCCCACCTTTCCCCCCCCTCCTGCTTTGCTTGTGTTCCTCATTCAGTTTATGTGACACACTCAAGTCTCAGAGGGAGCAGAGCTATGGCAACAGGAGTTGTGCAGCTAATCCCTGATGCAGAGTGCTAAAATCACACCAGGCAGCAGCACAGCAATTCACCAGAGCAGCCCAGCTTTCATTCATGCTCAACTCCTGGGAAGAAGCCCCAGAAATTCTGGTTGAGGGGGGAAAAGACTCAGGTGCCACGTGGGTCAGGGTAGAGGGTTTGTGGAGCTGGAGCCTGGCCAAGGGAGGAGGTGGGAATGGGGCCTGGAAGGGTCAGACCAGCCTGGAAACCCAACAAGAAATGGCAGAGGCTGTAAAAGTGGCTGGAAATTGGTAAAGACTCCCTTCTGCTGCATTTCTGCTCCAGGTCACTACTTCTGCTCATGTACGGGAGGTGATAATTCAATATTACACCCCTCACAACTCTCCCTAAACTTTATAATTCAGCATAGACCCCTCACAACCCTCCCTAAACTTAAATTCCCTCCAGCTGGTCCCAGTCTAAACCAGAGCTGCAGGGACAAGCTGCTCCAGCTGGGGCTGAGCTGGTGCCCAGCAAGCCCTGGGGGTCTCTGAGCTGGGCAGGGGGCTCAGCCCCTCAGCACCACCAGGAAGGGGCCACAAACTCCACAAATATTTTTATTTTTCAGAAAAACCCTCTACTCTATTTCTAGTTGGTGAGATATCAGCGGTGTGAAGCTGTCTCTGCTCCCCAGGATGTTCCTGGCTCCATCAACACCAAGGAAAACCTTCCCAGGTGATGTGGGACACCAGGAAACTGCTCCTACCTGGGGGAAAAAAAAGGAATTAAATAACAGCAAAAAATAAACAAACAAACAAAAAAAGAAGAAAAAAGAAAAAAGAAAAAAGAAAAAAAGAAAAAAAAAAGGAATTAAACACTGCACACAGAGGGGGAAAAAAAACCCGAAAAAACAAACCCCCCCAAAACCAACAACAACAACAACAACAAAAGCCAAAAAACCAAAAAATCCAAAAAAACTCCCCCCAAAATAAAACCCAAGTGAAAAGCAAGGAAGCAAATCTCACTTGTGCTCTCCATTCAGCTCTGCACTGGGAATTAATCCATGATTCACAACTTCCCATCCGTGGGCTGAGAACCAACTGGTTATGAATGAATATTTTTGCAAACTAAAGAATGTGCAAGGTCTACTCTAGGACAGCTTTTACACCAAAAGCACGACTTTACAACCAACAGCTGAACCCCAAAAAGAGCTGCACAGACCCCCCCACAACCTTCACATCCTTTCGGGGGAGAGCTGAGACTCCTGAGCCCACAAATTATGGGATTATGGAGCAATCCCTGCCCTCCCCAGCCTTTATTTATAAATAAATAAATAAAGGATGATGCCACACAGGGATGGGCTGGTCTGGAATTTGGGTGGGATTCAAGCACCACCTTTTTTTGTAATTAGTGAGAGGTATGAATGGAGGGCTGCTACAGAGGAAGTCATAGTTTATGGTAATTGATAGTCTCATGTAGATGGCAGAATTTGTTGTAAATAAATAAATAAGTAAACAGAATATTTTATTTTTAAGGAAAAAAAAAAGGTATTTGAAATTGGGCAATAGAACCAACAAAAAACCGGAGGAGCCCCCTCAGGATCCCTGCCCTCAAGTGCCTCTCCTGCCAGAGACCACCTGAGCTGTGTTACTGCTCCCAAAATCCTGCAAAATCCTCGGGATAAATCAGATTTCCTTTGTGGTGTCAGTGATCCAGGCATTATTTCATTCTTGGGTGGCTGACAAAGCTCTGGCCTCCACACAGACCCTGATCCAAAACTTCTCCACTTATTTATACATTTTTTTAGCAAACAAAGAAATTAACAATCACTGTCTCTAAGCCATGCAATTCTCTTCATCAATCAGGATTTTATTGGTTATTGATTTCTTGCTCTTCCGACTCATCCTTTCGTCCTTTTATCAGCAGGGACTTTGCAGCTTTCCAGGCCTTGATCCCCTCGGTATCTCCTGGTTACTCCAACATCCTCCAAGTGCCATAAATTGAAGTTCCCAGATCTCCAAATCCCTTTGGTTCAGTTTGTTGGAGCTGGTCAATGTTGGTTTCAGCAAACTTCAGATTTAGAGATCAAAGATCTCAACGAGTGCCTGTGAGGAAACTCAACTGGTGCCGGCTGCAAGTGGGCACTGCTCACCAGTAATTAAAAAACTCATTAAAAGTTATTAAAGGAAGTTATTTCTAATATTTTAACCTTATTGAACTTCAGGGAGATGGGTGTGGGACAGAAAGGGGGAGGGAAAAGGAAGGGGAGGGACTTCCATGCCTTGGCTGGCAGGTGATTCCAGAATGTTCTACACACTCCTGGAAGCTCAGCAGCTTTGGGATTTGCCTCTCCCAACTCTTAAGGGTAAGTTTTATTCTGTTTTCACTTTGGGGAAAGTTTATTTTTTCCCTTTGGTTCCATGTTAGGGGATGTTTTGGGAGTAGTGGATGTGTGTGGTGAGTTCACCATGGAAATTGTCCATGTCACAGATCCATGTCAGGATTTGCAGTCAGATCTTCAAACTTCAGGTGTGCAGGAGTGAATGTGGAGCAGAATCAGGAGCTGGGTGTGCTGAGCAGGTGCCTGTTTGTCAGTGCACATTCCTGGAATGGGACCTGTTCTCCAGGTCCCTCTTCTGTAGAGTTGGTGTTTTCTTCTTCTGAATTCTCCTGATTCATTTAATGCTATCTTTACCAATTTTCTTATTAATCTAATTTAATTCTTTTATTTTATGAGTCAACTTCAACTGGGGATTGGCTTTGCAACACCTGCCTTGTGCTGAGTGTGTATAATTCTGTGTTGCTCATCTGAGCTCTGGTTTAGGCTGGAGAGAACAGAACAGAAGCAAAGTTTTCCCCACTTTTATTAGGAAATAAAGCAGTGCAGTTTGGCTGATTCTGCTGCTGGAGACTTGAGGAAAGGAGAGGTGTGAGCACCTGGAAAAATCCCTGACGAGCCTTTCAGCTTGCATAGAAACATGCAAATAAAGTGGTTTTAGGAGCTGTGTGGAGAATTTGCCTTTGTTTAAGCTGCACCTCAACATCTGCTGGGTACCTGGGCTGTCTCAAACCACAGGGACCAGCTCTGTGTTTCCAGTGCTTTTGGAAATCCTGCTGCTCTGGCTTGTGCTGCTGTTTTTATTCCAGCAGTGCCTGTGATGTGCTGGGTACAGGTTTAGGAATGTGTGTTAAAATTTGGAAACAGGAGGTGTAAGAAACACATTCCCATTAAATCCTCCTGGCTTCTCCATGGGAAGCTGCAATGTTTAATTCATTTGTGAACAAAAAAATGGATGTGGGAAAAGCCCAGGGATTCCTGAGGAAAAATCAGTAGGGTTTGAGGAGGGGGATGAGGGACAAGGCTCATCCTGGAGGGTCCTGACTGAACTCTGGTGGCTGTAAGGAGTTGTGGAGTTGTTCTGGCAGGAGCAGCTTGTCCTTGCCTGTTTTCAGGACAGGAAAAGGCAATTTTACATGTGCTGCTGATAAACTTTGAGCCTCTCTGCTATCACTTTATGCATGTCAGGATTTGTCAGGGGAGGAAAGCAGATTATTGCAGATATTGCAGAGCAAGGGGCTCCCCACTGCGGCTTTGGGATCAGCCCTGGGTGGGCACAGAGCAGCTGGGAAAAGGTTTTTTTGGCTGCCCTGTGCAGGTGGGGCTGAAAATGCTCCCAGTGCAGACAGAAATTGGCTGTTTGTGCTGTGTGACACAAATTGGGAAGTGCTTCTCCTGAATTTCCAGGTGCTGAGCAAAATCTGCTTCCTTTACCTGTGGAACCCTTTGGTAGATAGAGCCTGTCCTTGGGACTGAGATGTTGGTGGCTCCACAGATCTGGCAGAGCATCTGGAGCCAACAAAAGTGCTAAATAAACAGAAACCTCCTTTCTTCCTGGGAGAATCCATGGCAGGAAGCTTCACTAATCCACAGAACCCCCAAACAGTCTGAAGATTCCTTTAATGGAATAGTTCCAGCTAATGCAACAATACATTCCACCCAGAAAATAGGAACTAAATCCATCCATGGGAATTAACTGAGAGTATCTGAGGTAACTTAATTATTTACCTAATTCTGAGCTTTGGCTGTACCTGGGGGCTCTCATTGTTTCCCCATAAGCAAAGAGCAGCTTGGAGCCTACGTAGAATTTACTTTAGGTGGATTGAAACAAGAATAAATAGAGCAACAGAAGTGAAATCTTTATTTAGAGCAGGTGTGCTGGGCTCCTCTCTGCCACGCCACATTAATCCAGCCTGCAGCAACCACAGCTGCCCTGGCAGAGCTGCAAACCTGGGAACACACAGGGGCAGCAGCAAGAAGGGCTTGGAAATTCTCAATTCCGGCGAGCCCATTGGAAATTCTCCGTGGCTTTGGTGCCTTAGATGCAGTTTCCATTTTAAAAAGGATTGGGAAGCAGTTTCAGGCTACTTCAAAGCAGTGCTCAGGGTGGAAATGTGCTTTTCTGTGTCCTGGAGAGGGTGGGGAGAGGATGCTCAGGTCCTGTGTGGTACAGCAGGGTTTTTAGTCTCTTGGAGGGTCTGAGCAAACCAACTTAGGAAAGCTCAGCCTTGCCATCTCCTCTGTTTTGGGGCATTTATTGCCTCTCCTGAGGATGTTTCCAAATCAGCAGAGCCTGCTCTGGGGTTAAATGTGGAGTAGAAATGCTGAAATCCTCAAGGGGAGGAAAAAGCAGGTGAGGGAGTGGGGGTGATCTCTTCTCCTGGTGGTAGCCAAAACTCCTGGCCAAATCCCTGCTGAAACCTGATTAACACAGATCACTTATTTAAGATTCTCTGTTAAGGTATTTTAAAGAACTTTTTCTTGTTCCAAGCTCCATTCAAGCTAAAATTTTGCCCTGGGAAGAGGAGGGGGTATTTTTAGCTTTGTTTTTTCTGTCAATGTCTAAGCTGGTCAGTAAAAAAATTCCCTTTATTTCTCTGTTGCATGTCATTCCTCACATTCCAGCTCATGGGATGGGGTTTGTTTCCTAAAAAGCAAAGATGCAGAAGGGCTTTTGGCTCCTGTTTTGGGATGAGTAATTAGAGTAGTGACTGACAGTGAAAAGCAGGAGGTTTTTTGGGAAGCACAAAGGGTTGGAAAATCATTCCTGCTTGAGCAGGGAAGAGGAGGGGCTTTGGAGAAGGGGTGAGCTTTGTTTACAGTCTCCTGAGCAAAGGTGAGAGATCTGAGCAGTGAGAAGTTCAGCACTGATAGACTTGTTAAAAGTTGCCCTTGACTGCTTACAGACATCAGTTTAATTTAAATGTAATAAAAACCTAAAAGGGAAAATTAAGATGCGGAAAGCAGTTGAAAAGCCTGTCTGAAGACATCTGCAAAATGGTTTTATTCCCAGCAAATATAAGAAAACTGTTTGGGTTTTTTATTGTCAAACAATAATTGTGCCTCCATTTATAAAACAGCTTTTACAACCAAATCTCTTTTCATAGATTGCTTCCAAAACAACACAGAAGTTGATTTATTTTTAAACCCTGTGCCCATAACCCTCTTGTGTGTGCTGAGGGAGCATCTCTGTGGTGGCGGGAGCTGGGCTGGGCAGGAAGGGGGGTTTGGCTGGGGCAGGGCAGGGACCCCTCAGCCCCTTTCCCTGCTGCTGCCCTGAGCTGGAGCCATGAAATAGTTCTGTTCAGGGCACTTCATCTCCAGCTGCACCAAGGGAAAATACAGGTTGGATATCAGGAGAAAGTTTTTTATGGAAAAAGTGATAAAGATCTGGAATGTTCTGCCCAGGGAGGTGGTGCAGTCCCCATCCCTGGGTGTGTTTAACAAAGCCTGGATGTGGCACTGGGGGCCAGGGCTGAGTTGAGGTGTTGGGGCATGGATTTGATGATCTTGAAGGTCTCTTCCAGCCTGGTGATTCTGGGAATTCTGGGAATTCTGGGAATTTGTGTTCCCTGGGCATTCCTGAGGTGTTTGTTCTGCCCAGGGAGGTGCTGCAGTCACCATCCCTGGTGAGAACAAAGCCTGGATGTGGCACTGGGTGCCAGGGTTTGGTTGAGGTGTTGGGGCATGGATTTGATGATCCTGAAGGTCTCTTCCAACCTGGTGATTCTGTGAATTCTGTGATCTCACCTGGGTGTTTTTCTTTCCCTCCACCCAGCCCCTTCCCAGCTTTTTCCCAGTCCAGCTTTGCCCAGCTCCCTGTGGTCCCAGCTCTCTCCTGTAATCATTTCAGGAGAGACAGAGCTGTGCATTCCACTTCAGTTCCCAGCCACTGAAAATGCAGTGATCTGCTTGCAATAAATCCAAAACAGAGGTGCCTGGTTTCTATAGCCTCTAAAATCCCACTGCTGTGTCCAGAGAAGGAGGAATGCTGCTGTCACACAGACCCACAGACACAGCCCTGTCACACCTCTGGATCTGGGAATATTTTGAAAGGTTGTTCAAAAGAATTTATATAATTTCATATTTATATTTTTGCATTTTTATATTTTATAGAATGAATATTTCTATTTTAAGCAATAGATGGTTGGTATTGAGGTGTAGGAGCTCTCTCAGCTGTGCAAACCCCTCTGGATTCGGCTGGAGATGCAAGGCCACAGGCACAGCTGTGCACAATACATGGGATTTTCTGTGAGGGGTGAAATGGCCACTGCTCTAATGATCTGCGTTCCTCTGTCCACTGCTGATGGCAGCTGTGAAATGAGGAGGTTCTGACCTGTTTACTTGGCTGTGTCTGATGTCAGGAAAGCAAAACAAAGCCAGAAGCCCCAAGAATCCTGACTTGGGCTTTGTGCTTAGAAGGCAGGAACTGAATCTTTCCCTGGGTGAGGAACTTGAAACCTACAGCCAATTAATAGCTGCTGTAAAATAGTGCTTTAGTCTGGAAATGCTGACAGAGAATTTAGTGCACCTTATGGAGGGCAGGGGGGTTACAGATTAATTAATTAAGTTTTGGAAAGTCTGTAATCCTTGGACAAAGGGCTCTGTAAATGTAATATGCAACAGCTATTACTGCAAGCTCCTGTGGTTTCACATGGGCTGGGGACAGAGGTGCCTTCAAAAGAGAATCCCTGAGGTGACCAGGCCAGCTTGGGAATGGTGGGAGGTGTCCCTGCTGTGGCAGGGGTGACACTGGATGAGTTTTGAGCTCCCTTCCAACCCAAATCACTCCATGGTCCTTCAGCAGGGAGAGCCTGGCTCGTGCTGTGGTCAGAGAGGAGGCTCCAAGCTCTCTGTCCTGGGTTGAGTTTGGGATTTGGGCTTCTGGGGCTCCTGTGGATCCTGGAGTGGTCAGGCTCCTGTGGATCCTGGGGTGATCAGGCTCCTGTGGATCCTGGAGTGGTCAGGCTCCTATGGATCCTGGAGTGGTCAGGCTCCTGTGGATCCTGGAGTGGTCAGGCTCCTGTGGATCCTGGGGTGGTCAGGCTCCTGTGGATCCAGGGGTGGTCAGGCTCCTGTGGATCCAGGGGTGGTCAGGCTCCTGTGGATCCTGGGGTGGTCAGGCTCCTGTGGATCCTGGGGTGATCAGGCTCCTCCAGCTGTTGGCCTGTGTCTGTATCCACATGGGTTTTGGTGGCTGCAGGGACCCCAGCCCCGTGTCCCCTGTCCCCCTGTTCTTTTGAGTTCTTCTAAGCCTTCTGATGTTTACCGGAGGAGGAAGAATTTGATGGGCTGTTGGTTTGTCCAGTGTTATTGGAGAGGTGGCACTGTCACCCTCCAATCCACTGTCACTTTTGGAAATCTATAAATGCTGGAGTCAGAATTAAACGTGCCCTCTTTTTACCTTGGAGATTCCAGTGTCCACGTCATTTTATTTCATGTCCTAGAGCGACAGTCCCCAGCTTAATGCCCCAGGGCAGCACCTGCTCAGCTCAGCTCATCAGGGAGTGCCTCTACACCACTGTCACTTGCAGCCCTTG
Organism: Passer montanus; assembly: GCF_014805655.1. NCBI lineage: Eukaryota > Metazoa > Chordata > Aves > Passeriformes > Passeridae > Passer > Passer montanus. Next base: position 2,095,911 of record NW_024374256.1, read on the forward strand.
GTGACAGTGCCTAAGGAGCCCTTGTGTGGCTGAAGTGCCCCAGGACAGCGGGGATGTCACTGGCACTCAGAGCTCTGTAACCTCATGTTGAGTCCAGTGAAGGATGTGGCTGCTGTGACTGGCCTGAGGAGCTGCCTTTGTCCCCATGTTGGTGACTTGGGTCACCAGGACATGTCTGGCAGTGCTGGTGGAACCATCACAGGGGTTGGCACCCCTCTAGAGAGGAGCTGTTGTGTCACACCCACAGGACCATCTGTGCTGCTGCCAGGAGCCAGCGCTGCTGTCACAGGGGCTCGTCCCTGTCCCCTGGGGGTGATTAAGCCATGTCCCTGCACCCCAGCGTGGTGGCCTGGCTGTCCTGCCTGCCTCTGAGGGCTCTGAGCATCACCTGCTTCCCTCTGATCCTCCCCCAGAGCACGAGGGACCACAGGGACCTGGAGCATCCTGTGGCACTTGGCAGCTGTGGGGACATTGAGAGCCCCAGGGACAGGAGCACTCCAAGGTGGCCTTTTTTCCCTGAGATCCCAGAGCTCTGAGGTGCCTCTGGAGTGGCTTGGAGAGCACTGGGAAGAGCAGAGCTCCTCAGGGACCCCTCTGGGGCCAGGCAGCAGCATATGGGCCTCGCATGCTTGGCTTGGCCCTGTGTGATCCTGGAGGAATTGCTCGTCTGGCTGGGAGCCATTCCAGCTCAGATGTGGCTGGTGACACTTCCCAGGTTTCAGTCCTTCCCCCCTCCCCCACCTCCTCACTGTCCTAATTAAATTTAGTATTAAAGTAAAACATTAAAGACATTATCACAGAGCTTTCATCTGACACACATAAGGTTCTTCCTCATTTGTTAGGTTATTAGCAAGGCAGAATTAATGGAAGGGAGTGTGGGGAGGCTCCAGGGGTGGTGAGTTCAGCGTTCTGAGAATGGGGAGGTGGGACTTTGGGTGAGCATGGGCTGGGCTGGTCTTGGCAGCCCTGGCTGGTCCAAACCTGGCACTGAACATTGCCCAGAGTGGTGCCAGGCAGGGCTCTTGGACCTGGGTGTGCTCCAGGGGGCTGTGGTGCCAATCCAAGGGTGGGATCTCTCCCTCTCCCTCTCCCTCTCCCAAATGTTTATTTTTTCTTATTTATGTTACAGTCTCACAGCAGTGAGTTCTGCAGTATTCTACTAAAAAGGTACAAAATGTCTAACTGTCCTTTGTCACAAGGTCTTAACTATCCAATTAAGAAATAACACCTAAATTATTTTCGTTTTAGAATCTAGAAATAAATATGAAGCAAGATGGAGGTTTTAGGGTGGAGGCTGGTCCTTCTTCTCCTTCTTTTCCATGGCGGTGGTATTTTGGAATTGGACAGAAAAGTCCACATTGTGGGACACAGGTGATTAGTTATTGAGTTAAAAGTGAAAATAATTTAGGTATAATTTCTTAATTGGATAGTTCAGCCTTAAAATTCCTTGGGATTTTCTGCCCTGTAAGTCATGCAGGGAGGAGTTTCTGTGGCTCTTCCCAGAGGAGCTGTGGCTGCCCCATCCCTGGAAGTGTCCAAAGGCAGGCTGGAACAAACTGGGCTAGTGGGAGGTGGGTGGAATGGGATGAGCTGTAACTTCCAACCCAACCCACTGCAGGATTTTGTGACTCATGGCAAGAACAGTGAGACTGTGGCTTCATCCAGGTGCTCCTTCCTTGGTGAGCACAAACCCAGCCAGGTGTGGTCATTAAAAATGGGTTCCTTTTGCCTGCCAGCTCTCCAGCAGCTCCTCAGTGCTTGTACGTGGGGATGTTTTCAGCTGGAAGTGAATTGTTCCTGCTGGCTCAGGTGTGGGGCACACAGGGAGCACCGACACAGCTTTTAATGGGAAACAGGCACTGCAGTGTGGCAGTCACATTTTCTGGAAAAATCCCTTCACCCAGGATTTCTCTCCTGGGAAGCTGAGAAGCCTCAGAGAAAAAGGAAAACAATTCTTATCTCATTTGCTTCTCCTGTGTTCTGCTGCTTTGGAATGTGGTTGGAGATTGTTTACCCACAGGTGATTGTTTCATTGGTTTCATGTGAATTGTTTTCACTCTTTGGCCAATCAGGGCCAAGCTGTGTCGAGGCTCTGGAAAGAGTCATGAGTTTTTATTATTATCTTTTAACAGTAAGTATTCTTTCTGTATTCTTTAGAATGGTTTAGTATAGTATTCTTTAATACAATACAGTATCATAAATAATAAATTAGCCTTCTGAGAACATGGAGTCAAATTCATAATTCCTTCCTTCATCTGAAAACCCCACAAATACAACACTGCAGGTCCATCCAGCACTGATGTTCTCGACTTCTTGGTGTCCTGAGAGGAACTTCTCCCTCTTGTTATCTTCCTCCAAGCTGGAGAGTGAAGAGTGAGGATGGAGGTGGCTGTGCTGTGCAGTTCTCTGGCAGGGCTGGAGTCCAGAGCTGCCTGCAATGCAATGATTGTTTGGTGGCACTGTGAGCATTCAGAGAAGTGAAAACAAAAAGCCAAGGTTAATGGAAGTTGCATTTCATCTGGATTGCTCTTATTTCCTGTTTTATAAGCTCGTGCTGCATGCAGGTGCTTGGCTTATATCTTCATGCTGTCAATAAAGCCAACGTGTTTGAGCAGACAGGATTAATGCAGATTTTAAGGGCTATATTTAGAAGTAATTTAGCTATCATCAGTCAGAAGGGTGGGGAGAGATCTGATGGTTATTCATACTGATTGAATATTCTATTGATAGAGATACTTATTAACCCTAACCATGTCTTTCCAGCGTGTTTTCAGGTCTTGGACAATGAAAAAAAATGAATTTTTTTTCCATTTGAGAGAGAGGCAGAATTCAAGTGTTGGAGAGGGCTTGGAGGGAGGCAGAGGCTGCTTAGTGGGACCCTGAATGGGACCCCTGGTGCTGGGTGGTGGCAGTGGGACAGGTGCTGTGTGAGGTGACAGCAGCAGGGAGGGGCTGCCTGATGGGTTTGGTGGCACAGGTGCTCAGGGTGTTCAGAATTTGGGGAGGTTTGAACTTTTGTTCCTGACTGAGCAGTGAATGGACAAGCTCAGAGTAAACCTTGTCCTTCTTTTTCCCTTTTCCCTTTTCCCTTTTACCCCTCTCCCTTTTTTCTTTTCCTTTTATTTATTTTCCTTTTATTTATTTTCCTTTTTTATTTTCCTTTTTTCTTTCCCTTTTATTTATTTTCCTTTTTTTCTTTTCCTTTTATTTAATTTCCTTTTTTCCCCCTTTTTGTTTCTTTTCCTCCTTTTTTTTCTTGTCCTTTTTCTTTTCCCCCAGGGGTATTGAGGGGGAGGGAAAGAGTCTCCTAGGGAGAGATTCCTGCTCAAAATGCTGCTGCTCTGAGGGAAGGGAGTGAGGCAGGAAGAGCATCAGCACTGCTGTGGCAGCAGGACAGGGCAGGGACTGTCCCCTGTGCTGGCACAGCTGGAGCACCTCCAGGGCTGGGGACAGCTCTGGTCACTCGTGCCAGGAGAGCCCTGGAGGGGCTGCAGAGTGTCCAGGGAAGGGGAAGGAGCTGGAAAACTCCTGCTGGAGCTGAGGGGGCTCAGCCTGCCTGGGTGTTGGGGTTTGGGGGGAACAGAAATGTTCAGGTGTGGCTTGAAGCTGCTGAGCAGAGCAGCCAGGGGGGCTCTGGCTGGGCTCAGCTCCTTTTGGGGGGCACGGGGCAGTTTGCCATCAGTGCTGGCACACTGGAGGGGTCCAGAGGGGCTGGAGAGTGTCCAGGGAAGGCTGGAAAACTCCTGAAGGAGCTCCTGAAGGGGCTCAGGCTGGAGCAAAGGAGGCTCAGGGGGGACCTTGTGGCTCTGCACAACTCCTGACAGGAGGGGACAGCCAGGGGGTCGGGCTGTGCTCCAGGGAACAGGGACAGGAGCAGAGGGAATGGTGTCCAGTTGAACCAGGAGATGTTTAAATTGGATTTTAGGGAAATTTTCTCCATGGAAAGGGTGGTGAGGCATTGCCCTGGGAGGTTTGGAGTGCCCATCCCTGGAGGTGTCCAGGGAAGGGCTGGAGGTGGCACTCAGGGCCCTGGGCTGGGGACAAGGTGGGGGTGGGTGACTGGTTGGATTTGGTGACCTTGGAGGCCTTTTCCAGCCTCAGTGATCCTGTGACTCTTGAGTCCAGTGAAGAAACAAGTGCTGGGCACTCCCTGCAATTCCATCTCTGTTCCCAAAGCCTCTGCCCTCGCCGAGTTCCCTGAGCAGAGATTTCATTTCAGATAGTGCAGCCACTGCTCTGCGCTTCCAGGAGCATTTGTAAAATGGAATTACCAGAAATAATCACGGTGATTAACATACAGAGGTAGGAAAAAAAGGGAAGATTAATTACAAAGCTGTAATTCATCTGCAAATACGAGCAGTGAGGGAAGTTGGAGGAGTTCAGCAGCGGTGAGGTGCCCTCAGCGTGGGCATCTGTGGAATTTGGGCTCTGCTGAGATTCCCAGGAAGAAGGAAGGAAACTGAGGCACTGGAAAATCACTGGTGTTTGTTATCCAGAAAATCATATGAGAATGGGATCTGAAAGCCCTGACTGTGCTCCTCGCTGTGAGCAGGGGACAGAAATCCGTTTTCATTACGCTGAGTGTTTCCTGCATCAGAATTTGTAAAAGTTGCCCAGGAGTGGTGGCACTGCTGAGAAATGACTCTGCCTCCAGGCTCCTGAGCACCTCCGGGTGGGTTTATGAAGGGAGGAGGGTCTGGAGGTGATGGGAGGCTGCACAGAGCTGCTCCTCCCAGGGCAGGGGTTTCAGGTTTATTACCTCCAGTGTAGGGGAGGGCTGATTCCTACAACTAATTGCCTTTTTTTTTCCTGAAGATGCAAGCAGTTGATAATGGCAGTAATTAACACCGTAGAAACAAGGTCAAACCCAAGAACATTACCCACTAAAAGTCACTTTCCCGAAAGTCATGGCAAATTCATTGCCTTGGAGTAGCTTTAAAAAAAGAAGAAAAAAAAAAAAAAGGAGGCAACTGATGATGAGCTGTTTGAATTATGTAAATGCTCAGGTATCCATGGGGTTTGACCTTTTTGCAGATGTAATTTAGCATTCAAGACACTGTCATCTTGCTGCCAAAGTCAAATTAGATGCTTGCTACTGCAATTGATAGCTGATAGCAGATCTCCTTCCAGAACAGGCAGTCCAGAGAGGCAGGGATGTGTTTGCTGCAGGGCTGGGGAGCTGCATCCTGAAATACAAACTGCTGGAAGGGTTCTGGATGCAGTTCAGGTGAGCAGTGTGCTCTCAGGAGAACATGCACCTCGTTGCTGAGGTGTCACACCCCACTGGCAGCGTCCACAGGCCTGGAGGTGGCTCAGGAGCTCTCCAGGATTGTTTTGGGGCTGCTTTTCCCAGTGGGATGGCTCATGGCCAGATGTGCTCCTGGACGCAGGAATGGGATTCCTGTGGCATTCTGTGGTGCCATTCTGCAAGATTTGATTTCTACAAGATTCTGCACCATTTCCTGTGGCAAATCCTACAAGATTTTAGTGCCCTGGACTGCTGCGCTTCCACACAAGGGTGAGAGGACTCCTAATCCAAGTGAGGGCTTTTTGGGAATGATTGCTCCTGTGAAGTGCAACCCCAAAGATTGATGCCCATGAAGTGCAACCTCAAGGATTGCTGCCCATGAAGTGCAGCCCCAAAGACTGATATCCATGAGGTGCAGCCCCAAAGATTGATGCCCGTGAATGCAACCCTAAAGATTGCTGCCCATGAAGTTCAACCCCAGGGATTGATGCCCATGAAGTGCAACCCCAAGGATTGATGCCTGTGAAGTTCAACCCCAAAGACTGAAGCCCATCAAGTGCATCCCCAAATCTGTGCAGGCTGCTGCTGTCCCCAGCCTCTGGGTTGTATTTGTGATTTCACTTTTGGCCAATACAGCAGAGCCTCCCTGAAGCTGTGGTTGCACAGGTAGCACTCCCTGGCCAGAACAGAATTATCCCAGGACTTCTGATCCTTTTCTGGTCTGTGCAGCACCTGGGAGTGTTCTGGGTTCAGCTGTCCCACAGCAAATGCAGGCAGGAGAAGGTGTTTGTGTGCCTGGCTGGAATGAGGGCATGGAGTGACAGGAGAGGGGAATGGCCTTTAGCTGAAGGGTGCCAGGGTTAGATGGGATTTTGGGAAGAAAATCTTCCCTGTGAGGGCAGGGAGGGGCTGAAATGGATTTCCTAGAGAAGCTGTGGCTGCCCCTGGATCCCTGGGAGTGTCCCAGACCAGGCTGGAGCAGTGGGAGATGTCCCTGCCCATGGCAGGGGTGGAATCATCCCCAAATTCCCTCCCACCCCAGCCCAGCGTGTGACTGGGAGTGCACTCACTGCTGCTTGTCTCAGGGACACGAGGGACAGCCAGGGTGCAGCTTTGGGGTTCCTGGAGCCTGTGCCAGGCAGCAAATCCCTGGGAAGGAGCAGGAATGGAAGCTGAGGCTCTGTGTGTCTCTGGGCAGGGCCCTGGCTGTGTTTTTCCCCAGCATTGCCCCAGTAATTGCCCTGCAGTTGCTCTGGGTTTGCACAGGGGCACAGAGAGCTGCTCTGGCTCCACACCCCTGGAATTGCTCCTCATCTGCTTCCAGGGGTAACTTAGGACCTGCTGCAGCCTGTAACTGTTCAAGTGCTCCCCACCCTTGTGCCTTCAGCTTCTGCTGCTCAAAACAGAGATTTGGAGGGTGGTATTTATCCCACCAGCTCCTTTACCCTTTCTGAAGGGCTCTTTGGGGTGGGGGCTGCCCTGGCCCCAGTTTCCCCCAGTTGTGTTGCTGGGCTGTGACTGGGTGGGAGCTCTTCCCTGGCTGCAGCTGTGCTGCTCTTGCTGTTTCATGGTTCACCTCCAACGCAGGGTTTGCATTTCATGCTTCATTATTTTTCCCTCCCCGTTGTGTGGCCATTTGTAAACTGAAGGTGAATTGCACGATGTGTTCCTGCCAGGCATGCAGAGAGCACGGATCCTGAGGAAAATCTGGAAATGTTTCCCCTCTTGGATGTTGGGGGGGATGTTTTTGTGGGTGGTTTTTACCACTGGCACTTCCCTGCTGTCCCTGTGTCCCTGTCTCCTGCTCCAGGATCTCTGGGTGGGTGTTTTAGCAGAGGGATTTTCCCCCAGGGAGGGGATTCTGCCCAGCCCTGCTGCTGGCATCAGGGAGGGAAAGGAACATCCTGCCTGTCCTGGAGTTGGAGGTACCCATCCCTGCTGTGGCTCTGCAAGTGTTTGATGGGAATATATGGAATTCTGGAATGGTTTGGGTGGGAAAGACCTTAAAACTCATCCATTTCCTGGAGCAGAGACAATTCCCACTGTCCCCGGGTGCTCCAAGCCCTGTCCAACCCGGCCTTGGGCACTTCCAGGGATCCAGGGGCAGCCACAGCTTCTCCGGGAAATCCATTCCAGCCCCTCCCCACCTTCACAGGGAAGAATTCCTTCCCAATAGCCAATCTAAACCCACTCGGAGTTGGAAGATCTGCCTGGTTTTCGGAGTAAATGTTTGCATTTTTCTCTCAGCAGCAGCTGCTGAGGCCCCATGCACCTTTCCAGCTGACTCTAAGTAGGATCCTACAATAATCATCAATATTTAACTAATAAAAAAGGGACTTTCATGTTAGGGGAGTGTTTTAAACCAGTCAGGTTTTACTGTGTAAACTGTTTCCACTTTTCACACGTTCTGATGAGTGTTTCCCATCCATTATGGATTTAAAGACTCATGTTCCAGCCTTTTTTCCACCCCCCTCCCTCAGAGATTTACTACAAAGTGAGCTGGATCTCAAACACTCCCTCAAGTTAAACTGAAGTGGTGCCTCCACTTTTAAAAGGAAAATGTAAAGGGAGGGGATTCAGTTGTGTGCAGATGAGGAGTTTATTAATTCAGTATTTTCCCCTCCATATTTTGGAAGCTGTAGTCAAAACCATTCACTGAGATAGAATAAAAATGGGGGAGGGAAAGAAATAAATAAATTCCAAAAGCTATTTTATCCAAAATACAGCTCGTGGAGCCTGGTGCTGCTGGACCAAGCCAGGAGGGTAAGGGAGGAAAAAAAAGGATTCTTGGGAGTTCTTTCTGCGTGGATTCCTTGTTCATATCAATGATGTTCTCTGGGAAATAAATTGTCCTTGTGAGCACACACTTAGGGGTGGAAAAGGGCTCCAAAAGGGGGATGACTGCATCCATAACTCCATGTGGGAATGGGATTGGATTGGGTTGGATTGGATTGGATTGGATTGGATTGGATTGGATTGGATTGGATTGTCCCTTGGCAAGGAAAAGTGCAGTGCCCAGAGTGGGGCAGTGGGAGCTGGGACAGTGCTGTCCCACAGATCCCAGTTCCCAGGGGGTTTTCCAGTAAAACCATTCCAGTTTCCAGTCTGGAAATGCTGCAGGAGGGGCTGATGGAGCTGGGCTGGGTCTGGTTAACTCGGTTTTGCCCCCACCTCTCTGCTCCAGAGTCTGAGTTCCCTTTTTGAGCATCCCGGGGATGAGCTCCCCGGAGGAGCCGAGATAACGCGGATTCCTTGGCCAGGATTAACTTGTCCTGACAAAAAACCATTTCCCAGCCAGGCAGGGCTGGCTTTTACCCTGGAGCTGTGCCTGCAGAGCAGAGACAGAATAATTTTTGCTCATTAAAACCAAGATTTGATAGCAAAGCTGCCTTCCCCCCCCTCAGCTGGGCTGCCCAGCACAGACACAAAGCATTAACTGGAGGAAAACCCAACTGCACAGGAGTTTGTTCTCCCTGCCAGATCCAGACAATTAAAGATGCTCCTATCTTGGCATCTGCACTATTATCTCCTCGTGTTTCTGTGTTTGGTGTTATCTACTCGTGTTCCTGGTGGTTGGAGCTTTATTTATGGATAAAATAATTCTGGTTATATTGAATTTTGCTGCTGTTTTCTGGCCCTGCCAGTGGGATCTGTGAGAAGGAGAATCCTCTGAAAGGGACAAAAAGGGTTTCATGAATATATAGGGAGGTGCAGAGTCCAAAATTGCCACCACATGAGTTGATTTACATTATAACACCCCATTTTTTTCCTGCGTCCCTCCTGGCTTTGTCCAGGACTATCAGCCTCCACAAGCTGTCGTTTGGATAAAAGATCTCTTGCAATTGAGATCTTTCCTCCTCCCTTTTTACAAGATGTTTCTTTCTGGGTGAATGGCTGCGTTTCAGCTTACAAAATATGGAGGGGAAAATACTAAAGTCAATAAACTCTTCATTTGCACACAATTGAATCCCCAGTTGATAAGTGGCATCTTCAGAGAGCAAGACAAGGAATGGCAGCAGCAGCAAGGAGTCATTTTTTTAAAAAAAAACCTCTCAGAAATGAGCTGCTATTTACAGGGCTCAGTGCAGTGGTTAATAGTCATTCATGAAATCACACAATAAAATCCAAGTGCACTGTCAGCTCTGTCACAGTGACATTGAGCTGTACAGGTAAAGTACAGCAGCTTCACGTTACACCCTGTGACTTCATATTTTAGCTAAAATTAGCTTTGTTTTCTCCTTTTAAACAGGAGATAAAATTCAGGCTGGAGCAGAGGAGACAGAGGAGCAGGATTTCTTGAGCTGGAGAAATGAAATTAAGACTCTCTAACTATTCTGTTGCTCCAGCAAAAGCTTCTAGCCCAGTTTTATGGTGTTTTTTTACTGGTCTAAACCATGTCTCTGTCAGTTTTTTCAGTAAACTCCACCAAACCTACCTCAGACCTTGGGTTCAAATGTGTCCTCCTACTGCAGGGAAAGCTCAGGGCTTTGCAGCTCCTGTTTGCCCCCAGTTTTTGTGGGGTTATTTAAATGCCAGCCGTGAGCTGAAGGGGCTCCGGTGGCTCCCCATGAATCCATTGTCATCCCTTGGCCCCTGAAATGTTCATTTAATAAATGGGTGCTGGCACAGGCAGCTGAGGAGCTGCTGGGGAAAGAGCTGAGTAAGTGCTGAGGATGCTGAGAGCATCCTGAGAGGGGAAAATGGCTCTGTCAGACTTTGCTGGGCTCACTTGTCCCAGGTTTTGAGCAAAAACGCTGTCAGGAAGTTGGGATCATGGAAAATCTTGGCTTGGATGGGATCCACAGAGATCATCAAAGTCACAGATCATCAAAGTCCAGCTCCACAAATGGAACCAAAAATGAACTGCTTGCTTCCAGTGCAGGAATCTTGGTGCCAAACCCTCCTCACTTCATGGCTGGATGACATACTGTGTGGTGTTCCTGGAATTCTCAGTCCACTCTGATTTGTAAAGGGTATCACAGCTTGTTCTTGCCATAATGTGTTTATTTTCTCTTCCTTCCAGCAGATGTTAAGCAATTAGAGAACATGGCAGAGCAACATATTTATACAAATGAAAGGAAGTGAGGAATAAATGCTTGGAATATTGTGCTTCCTAATCAGATTAATTCAGGAGTGCACAAATGGGGAAGGAGAGCCCCAGCAGCATTGGTAATGTGCTAAAAATCTCATTAACAGGGGGGAATAATTACAGCCACACCCCATGGCTCCAGTTTTGAATCCATTGGAGAAGAATGAATGGATGCTAAATTGTGCAGGATGTTTAGGATCAGGTGGTAAGAGGGGTGGAGCTGTTTCCAGGCGTTTTTAGGGAATTCTTAGGTGTGGATCCTGTAGTGAGCAGGATGGTGGGCTGAGCCCTTCAGCCTCCTGCTCAGGGTGAAAAAATTTTCCTCCTCTGCCAGGGAAAAAATTGGGAAAATGGCAGGAGATCTCCCTATCCCTGAGCTGTGCCAGTGTCTGAAGATGTGCAGAGAACTGCAATAGCCAGGATTAAAAGCACTCCTTCCCCTCTTTTTTGGATTCCCTGTCAAATCCCTCAGAACCACTGGCAGCCAGCTTGGAGCAGTTTCTTGTGGATGCAAGAAGCTGCTCTCAGAATCTTGTGTTGTGAGCCAGGAGGTTGGAATTGGAGCTGGGAGTGAGCTTTTAACTAATGTTCGTCTGCCTCAACGTGAACAAATGAACTGGAGAAAATAAGAATTTGCTCTGATAGCACCAAATTCTGTGTGAAAATGGGGTTTGAATTAGAACTCCAGGAGCAGTGGTAGGTGGGCAAACCACTGGACTCTTAATCCCCGGCTGATTTGTCTGTAAGAAAGCATAATCTTGTTTAAATTAAAAAAAAAAAACAACCAAACAACAAAAAAAAAAACAACAAAACAACCAAACCAACAAACAAAACAGCCATGACACCCAAAGCAACCATACCAAGGCAGTGTTGGCCAATTAATTGGAATTTTTGTGGAAGAATCTCTGGTTTAGGGACTGTTCCATGAATAGGAACTGTGGGGGAAATGCACAAATAAGGCAGGGGTTGGGTTTAGGTTGGGTTTAAGGATCCCTGTGCAGGGACAGGATGTGCTGGCAGTGAACATTTGGAAGGGGATGCCTGGGTCTCCTTTTTGCTCAGAAAATCACTGAATGTTCACTAAAGCATCCAGGGAGTCTTTGCCCAGGGCAGGCTCAGCTCCACCTGTGCCAGCTGGGCAGATGTTCTGGGTCTGCCTCGGGGTGGGGAATGCTCTGGGTGACCTTTGGAGCTTCCTTCCCTCCCTCCCTGCACTCAGAGTGCTGCACACACCCTGCCAGGAGCACCAGGAGAGCACAGTGCTGTGGCATTCACATTTTCTGGAAAAATCCCTTTGCCCAGGATTTTTCTCCTGGGAAGCTGAGAAGCCTCAGAGAAAAGGAAAACAATTCTTATCTCATTTGCTTCTCCTGTGTTGTGCTCATGTGGAATGTGTTTGGAGATTTTTTTACCCACAGGTGATTGTTTCATTGGGCTCTGGTGTGAGTTGTTTTCACTCTTTGGCCAATCAGGGCCAAGCCGTGTCAGGACTCTGGAAAGAGCCATGAGTTTTTATTATTATCTTTTTAGCATTTAGTAAATATCTTTTCTGTATTCTTTAGTATAACGCAGTATAATAAAATAATAAATTGGCCTGCTGAGAACATGGAGTCAGATGCATCATTCCTGCCTTTGTCGGGGCATCCCTGCAAATCCAATTCAGTGGGAAGGGCTGCGATGGATTTGGATGCTTCCTGCTCTTCATCCCTCAGCTGGATGCTTCCCTCACCCCAGGAGATGCTGCCTGCCCTGGGGGAGATGTTCAATAAGACATCTCTGCCCAGCTCTGCTTTTGCAGCAACATCTCTGAAAGATGAGCAGGGGCGAGTTTCACAAGAGGAGATAAAATTCCCAAACCTTGGATGTGTTCTGAGTGTGCTGCTCCTGTCAGATGGATTTCCCTCTTCAGCAGCCCTGACACCCTCCTGCACCTGCAGCTGGATTGATAAATCCAGCCTGGAATCTGCTCCCTGCACGAGATCATGGTACTACAAGGTTCTTCCCCATGTCTGACTCTGCGCGCTGCTGTTGGGAGGGCAGTGTTTAAAGCACAGCTGAGAGGCTGCAGTGGTGCCTCAGCTTTCAGCTGTTCTATTTTTCACATTCTGTGCTGCTTTAGTGTGTACTTCTGAGCTTCATATGAGGGGATGGTGAGCTGTCTGCACAGAGCAGGGAGACAAAAGAATTCCTTCTCTAGCTGGGGACCAAGGACAAGTGATCCAAATCTCAGGCCCAAGAGCATAAACAATGTGGGCTGAAGAGAGAAAAACAAGAAGGATGGGACTGCATGGGCTAAAGCTGGAATTGGACAATTAACTCCAGTATTCAAATGGAGCAGAATTTGTAAAAGTGAGAGACCCCATGACCAGCTGTCCATTTTGTGGTCATTTTGGTTCATCTTGGGTGCAGCCCTGGCTGGGCTCTTGTGCTGCCCAAGGTGGATCCATTGGGGCCTTTTAATAAATCCCTGCTTTATTCTTTAACTCTGTCTAGTCTCAGTTCTAAGCCAGCCCCCACCAGGCATCAGCAGGAGTTTAAGATGCAGGAACTGGCTCCTGGCTCATCAACATCAATGAGCCATCTCCAACATGTGAGCCTGGCAGCTCGGAGCAGCTGGAAGTGTCAATCCTGAAGGGTCTGGGTTCACAATTTCATGTTTGCTCGCTGTGCCAGCCACAGCACATCCTGAATCACAGCACATCAGCCCCTGGGAGTCTGGTTCCCAGAGGAAAGGAGTCCAGCTCAGCAGCACTGTTTGGGTGGCTTCTCTGAAAGCTTCCATGCAGATGATGTGACTCAAACGCAGGCAGCAGGAGCTGGGATGGCTGTGCTTCTGAATCACAGAGACTCACAGAATCACAAGGCTGGGAGAGACCTTCAGTATCATCGAATCCAACCTGTTCCCTGACACCTCAACTCAACCCTGGCACCCAGTGCCACATGCAGGCTTTGTTAAACACACCCAGGGATGGTGACTGCACCACCTCCCTGGGCAGAACATTCCAGTGCTTTATCACTTCTTTCCATGAAAAATGTTTTCCTAATATCCAACCTAAATTTCCTTTGGTGCAGGGAGAAGGCTTGGAGATGGAGAGGGTAGCAGAGTTTGTGGGGATTGGGATTGGGATTAGGATTGGGCTGTGGCAGAGCCTCATGCCCAGTGGGTCCAGCTGTGAAAAGCAGGTTTCTTGGTTTGAACAGACAGGTGTCTGCTAAGGAAGACAGGAGCCTCCCCTGAAGTGGAAAATGCAAAAACCTCCCTCTGAATTGTTGTAATTTTGGAATTATGGGGGCTCTCAGGCAAAGATACGGGAGCAGGAATAACAGTTCTTTATTAGGGAAGAAAATTTAAAAAATAATAAAATAAACAATGCAGTAATACAAACCCACACTGCCAGAGTCAGAGCAGGCGCTGAGCCCCTGTGGGTCAGGGTGGTGGCACAGTCCCATCCCACGGTGGCTCAGCCCTCCTGCAGTGCCAGCTGTGCTTCTGCTGGAGCAGGGATCCTGCACAAGGCTGGAGTTTTCCTCTGAAGCTCCATGGGTGCTGTAGATGGGCCTGAGCATTCCCTCCCCAGGTTTGCTGCACGTGCTTTGCTGTCAGAAGCACTTTTCCATTTGGGATTCCTGGCTGAGAAGGCTGGGACAGTGATGGTTCTGTTGGGATGTGCTGATGCAGCTTTAGGGACACAGATATTGGGGACAAGAAATGGGACCCTGCTGCCATGGTTGTCATGGAACCCTCAGTATGTTGGAGTGAAAGAGAAGTTCATGGGTGCGGGTTGGACTTGATCATCTTGAAGGTGTCTTCCAATCTTGTGATTCTGTGATTCATCTGCTCTGGAGTTGACAAGGAGGTGGCCCCAAGGTGTCCCAGGAGAGGTTTTTAGCTGGATTTTGGGGGAAATTCCTTCATGGAAAGGGTGGTCAGGTATTGGAAGGGCTGCCCAGGGAGGTTTGGAGTCCCCATCCCTGGAAGTGTCCAAGGAGCACCTGGAGGTGGCACTCAGTGCTCTGGGCTGGGTGACAAGGTGGGGATTGGACACTCTGTGGTCAATCTGTGGAGCTCTTTTCCAACCTCAGTGATCCTGGGATTCTATTCCATGATCTGACGATGCTCCATGATTTGATGATGACGACGAAATTCCATGATTTGTTGAAGCATCTCCAGGTCTATCACACTCTGAGCCCTGTGATCCTTTTCCTGGTGAAACGAGCTGCTGCCAACACAAAAATCAGGGAGAAACTGGGCTGCCATGGGCAAAGTCTCACCTCCAGTCCTCACCAACTGTGCAGGAAATCCCAGAAACTTTCCTGGCATTGCAATACCTGACCTGTTCCTTGTTTCCTTGTGTCCCACTCTTTCTCCTTGCACATATTGACCGTTGGCTCTGGAGTGCTCCAGAAAATAACCAGCTGTTCCCTTAAGTGGATTTGGTCAATCCCTCAAGCTGACAGATGATTTTTATTATGTACTATTACTTAATGAACTCTTTTGTGGCAAATGTAATTCAATACAGATCCTGATTCCCAGTTTGTCATCAGTCCTTTTACAAAGGAAGAAAAATGGGAAAGGACTTGATGATTCCTTTATCTTGTTATGCTAATTGTGTTAGGAATATTGGAGGAAAACAGGCAGTGCACTGAACAGGAGAAAAGTCCAAGCATCTACTCCACTTAAAGAAAATGGGAATTTACTGGGGCAGAACGGACCTAGCTTGAGACAGAGGAAATTGTGATCCAAGTTTTGGGTTGGAAAACCATAAGTAAATAATTATTTTGATCTGTAAAATTATTTTTCAAAGGAACCCTGTAGCAGCCACAATGGAAGGAGTGGATCCTGCAAGAGAATCTTGGGGAAAATTGAGCAGTGAGTTAGGAAATAAATCAGGATTTGCCCAGGGAGTTTCATGTGACATCCAGCAGTGATGGAATGCACTGGAAGGGAGTTTGGGATTGGTCACGGCAGAGGAAAAGTTCTATGACTTTTGTGCCCTCCAGATCCGGGTTTGTTTCCCTGAGAATTTATTTTCTGTGGTTTGTGCCCTTAGACTGGATGGATAAAGCCTTTGAGTTCTGATTTCCCAGAATTCAGCTTTATATTTGTAAAAGGGGGGTGATTCCTCTTTCCTGTCCCTTACAGAGGTTTGGGAGAAATGTGTTGGGAAAAGCTGGAAGTATGGATTTCCAGGTATGAGTAAAAAGCTCCTGAGAACTGGAATATTCTTGTAGGTCCATGTGGGAGCACAGCCATGAGGTGAATAATGGGAAAAAAGGAAAAAATTGTTAACAATCTTCATTTGGTGTCTTTAATTCCATGCTGGAAACAGGGCAGAAATAGTGGGAGGAGAGCCTGGGTAATCCTGCAAAACAAAGCAGGAATTCTGAGTGGAGAAACCATGTAATCCTGTGCTGGAAATGAGGAATTGTGGGTGGAGAATGCATGTAATCCTGAAACAGGGCAGGAATTCTGCGTGGAGAACCCATGTAATCCTGGTGAAATAAGGCAGGAATTCTGCGTGGAGAACCCATGTAATCCTGGTGAAATAAAGCAGGAATTCTGGGGAGAGAACCCGTGTAATCCTGGTAAAATAAAGTAGGAATTCTGGTTATTAAATCCATATAACCCTGCCTTGGTGTGCTGGTGTTCCCGACTGAGCAGAGCTGTGGTTTCCATTCCTTCTTGATGCTCCAGCCTCATTGAAATAAAGCAGGAGTTCTGGGGAGAGAATCCATGTTACCCTGCTGAAATAAGGCAGGGATTCTGGTTATTAAATCCACATAACCCTGCCTTGGTGTGCTGGTGTTCCCGACTGAGCAGAGCTGTGGTTTCCATTCCTTCTTGATGCTCCAGCCTCATTCTTTGGGGCCTGGAGGGAGCTTGGCTGATCCTCAGCTCCCTGATTTCCAGCTGAACATACCCCAGGGATGAATCCAGTGCAGGCTGCTTGTCCCTAAGAAATTAAATACTGATGAAATCCTGGAATGGTTTGGGTTGGAAAGGACCTTAAAGCCCATCCAGTGCCACCTCTGCCATGGGCAGGGACACCTTCCACCATCCCAGGTTGCTCCAAGCCCTGTCCAGCCTGGCCTGGGACACTTCCAGGGATGGGATGTGACATGTGGACTCTTTACTGCTGTCCCCCCTCTCATCTTCCCACATTTGAGGTGCCCTGGGGCTCTGAGTTTGTTGTTTCTGCTGCTGGGGGGAGTTTGGCAGCGATGGATGGGCTTTGGGGTTTCTCCCAGCTGCCTGCCTTGGTGTTCCTTCCACAGCCTCTCAGTTTGGTTGATGTCCCCCCCTGTCCCCTTCCCCGCAAGGTGAGGAGAGTGAGGAATGTTGTGGAAACACTGGAGGTTCCTAATTGCTTGTCTCATTTAGCTGAGTTGAAATTCTGGCTCGCAGCCGCGTGCGGAAGAAAAAAAAAAGGGCCCAGTGGGCACATCTTGCCAAGGCATGAATTCCTCCTTATAAATTGTCCTAGAGCACCTCAGCCATCTGGGTAACCCAAAATAGATGTTGATGCAGAGGAACAGGGAGGACTGAAGCAGTTCTGATGTGCAGAATGTCACCTGGAGGATCGCTCTAAGATTGTTTATCAAGCCCACGAGAGTAAACAGATTCTGGATTTTATACTGGCTACACCACGACGTGGTTCTGTTTACATAAAAGGGATTAAAAGGGAAGGAAGAGCTGAATTTTTTAAACACAGGAGGAGAGAACAAACCTGGTGTTGGTGTATCAGGGGCTAAATCTAAAGCTCAGTGAATCAGAGTGGTTTGGGTTGGGAGGGACCTTAAAGCTCATCCCATTTCAGCAGGGACAGCTCCCCCTGCCCCAGGCTGCTCCAAGCCCCGTCCCACCAGGAGGATCCTCCAGTTTTTAATTGAATTATGACCCCCATTGAAGCCTGTCCCCTTAGGAAGAGCTTTGCCTGAAGAGGTGAAGCACATTTGGTCCTGCAGCTCCTCCAGGAGTGAAGGTTCTCCACCTTTTGTAGGACCTGTGACTACCTACAAAACACCCAGGCTTTTCCAGCTCTGCAGAGGTAATTCCCATTTTGACCTCTACAGGTGCAATATCCTCTTAAGCCAAGCCTAAATGTGAATTTGGGAGCTGACTCAGAGGTGCTGGGTGAAACACTCAGATCTTTGTAGAATTAATTCCTATTTTGTGCAATATCCTGTTAAGCCAGGACTAAATGTGCATGTGGGAGCTGACTCAGTGGTGCTGGGTGAAGCACACACTCAGATCTTTGTAGAGTTGATTCCCATTTTGACCTGTCCTCTTAAGCCAGGACTAAATGCGAATGTGGCAGCTGACTCAGTGGTGCTGGGTCAAACACTCAGATCTTTGTAGAATTAATTCCTATTTTGACCTCTATGGGTGCAATATCCTCTTAAGCCAAGCCTAAATGTGAATTTGGGAGCTGACTCAGTGGTGCTGGGTGAAGCACACACTCAGATCTTTGTAGAATTAATTCCTATTTTGACCTCTATGGGTGCAATATCCTCTTAAGCCAAGCCTAAATGTGAATTTGGGAGCTGACTCAGAGGTGCTGGGTGAAACACTCAGATCTTTGTAGAGTTGGTTCCCATTTTGACCTCTCCTCTTAAGCCAGGACTAAACATGCATGTGGGAGCTGACTCAGGGGTGCTGGGTGAAACAAACACTCAGATCTTTGTAGAGTTAATTTCCATTTTGACCTCTCCTCTTAAGCCAGGACTAAATGTGCATGTGGGAGCTGACTCAGTGGTGCTGGGTGAAGCACACACTCAGATCTTTGTCACTGCCCTGACTCACTGGTGCTGAGGCTGGCTGAGGCTTTGCTGGTGATTTGTTGTGACGGGCTCCCAGAGGCTGTAAAATCTCATCGGATCAGTCTGGTACCTCTGACCCAGCTGAAAGTGAGCAGCCCCAGCCTGCACGGGAGGAAGCAAAGCTGCTCAGAGCCTTCAAATTCCCAAGTGAAACACCCCAAGGGGATAGAATTAAGCAGGGTTCCACATCCAAGCTTTTTGGCTTGGTGTTTACTATTAAAACTCTGATTTTAAACTCTGGATTAACAGGAGTTTGAGGGAATAAAGCAGGAGCGAGTTGTTCACCACCCAGGCATTGAGTGTTTTGTGTTAATCTCCCTCTGAACACACAAATAAAGTCCCTATCTCTGAAATTTCACAGCCAAGTCTCTCTTCTATCAACCATCTTTATTGCACCAGCACTCAATTCTGAGCAGCTCAGGCATTTTTCATAAATAAAACATTTTTATTATTTGTCTCCATCTTCCCATACAAAAAAAAAAAAAAGAAAGAAAAGAAAAAAGCCCCCTTCTTATTCTGTCATCCTTAAAAAATTTACTTCAGATGAATTGTCATCCAGCTGTTTCTCCCCCTATAAATCATAGGGGATTATTCGAGATGGAAATGTTCACTTTGGGGAAAACATGAACTCCTTATAGGACTCTGGGACTTTGATAAATGGCAGCTTTTCCTCACAATACCAGGACAGGAACTCTGAATTCCCTTAAAATTTTGCATGGCTCTCACTGGCAGACTTGAGGTTTGTCCCTGCAGCTTCTCCAGGAATTTAACCCAGAAATTCAGTCAAGCTTCAGGGGATTACCTCAAATTTCCAAATAATTTCTTTCTCTTCCTCATAATGGAGCTCCTAGGAGCCTTTATCCATTTCTGGCTGGGTTTTTTGTACATTTTATTTTCTGGGAAGGGGGTTCAGAGGGAAGGATGAGCTTTTCCTCTCTGTCCCATAAGCCACTTCTCCATATTTTGTAGGACAAGGATCCTCTATTTTTTTTTTTTTTTTTTTTTTTTTAAAAAAAAAAAAAACCCCCAGTAATCCTCAATTTTTTTTTATTTTTTTTATTTTTTGCAAATCAGAAAACAGCTCTCAGTATTGTGCCTCAAGTCTGTGAGTTGTTCTGCTCTCTCCTCACCAAATTTGTGTCTGTTTTGTTCCTTAGAAGAGTGGGAAATTGGAATATTTGGGTCTGTTTTGTTCCTTAAAAGAGTAGAAAATTGGAATATTTGGGTCTGTTTTGTTCCTTAAAAGAGTAGAAAATTGGAATATTTGGGTCTGTTTTGTTCCTTATAAGAGTGGGAAATTTGAATATTTGGGTCTGTTTTGTTCCTTAAAAGAGTGGGAAATTGGAATATTTGGGAAAACTGGAAGAGGGAGGAAGGGAAGCTCAGCCTTGGCCACTGCTGTGAATAAATGTAGTAGAAAATCTGAAGTGCTTGAATTAATTTTTTTTTTTGCAGTGTTGTAGGAGCTCCTGTAAAACAACACAAGGTTAAAGGTGTTAATAAACATGCAATTTGTTCATTATCTCTGGGATATTTGCAGTTAGGAGGACAAGCTTTGCCTGTGAGCAAAGTCTCTTTCAGGTCAGTTACTTTGCCAGGCTGAAGTTGTGCAACACAGCCCCCAAAAGTTGGGAATTAGCAGAGAAATCCCCTTGGAGGGCCATGAAACTCTCACCTGGAATTTCCTGCGTTTTTGAGAAATTTCCTGAGGAATTTCCTGAGAATTTGAGACCCAAATGAGATTGTAGGAATAGAACCAAATTTGAGGGATTTCCTGAGAATTTGAGACCAAATGAAGTTGTAGGAATAGAAGAATTTGAGGAATTTTCTGAGAATTTGAGACCAAAGGAGGTTGTAGGAACATAACCAAATTTGAGGGATTTCCTGAGAATTTGAGACCAAATGAGGTTTTATGAACATAACCAAATTTGAGGAATTTCCTGAGAATTTGAGACCAAATGAAGTTGTAGGAATAGAAGAATTTGAGGAATTTTCTGAGAATTTGAGACCAAAGGAGGTTGTAGGAACATAACCAAATTTGAGGGATTTCCTGAGAATTTGAGACCAAATGAGGTTTTATGAACATAACCAAATTTGAGGAATTTCCTGAGAATTTGAGACCAAATGAAGTTGTAGGAATAGAAGAATTTGAGGAATTTTCTGAGAATTTGAGACCAAAGGAGGTCATGGGAATAGAATCCAACGCTCTGCCCAAATCTCAGAACTCTCTGGGATGAGGAAACTGCAAAGGAGAATTGCTTGGTTGTGTCTTGCACCTCCAGAGTGATGAATTCAGTCCAGAATCCTGCACAGGAGGTCTGGACGTGCTCCAGAGGTTTTCTCCATCCTGCAATGCTTCAAGGAATGTGTCAGCCACAGGATCCAGGAATGGTTTGGGTTGGGAGGGCCCTTAAATCCCATCCAGTGCCACCCTCAGGGACACTTTTGACTGTCCCAGGCTGCTCCAAACCCTGTCCAGCCTGGCCTTGGGCACTGCCAGGGATCCAGGGACAGCCACAGCTGCTCTGGGAATTCCATCCCAGGGAGGAATTCCTCCCAAATATCCCACCCAAATCTCCTCTTTTCCAGTTTGGGGCCATTCCCCGTGTCCTGTCACTCCATCCCTTGTAAGTGGTCCCTCTCCACCATCCTTGCTGTCCCCTCAGGTCCTGGAAGGCCACAATTAGATCCCCCCAGAGCTTCTCCCCTCCAGGCTGGACAATCCCAGTTCTCCATGGCCATCAGCTCCCTGTGTCTGCTCCACTTCAGCAGGAGGCAGATCCTGGACTGGGAGAAAAGTGGGATTGCAGCCCCTGGCAGTGAACACAACAATTCCTGAGTGGAAAAAGCCATTCCAGCACTTTCCAGACCTGGGCTGGGCATCACCAGAGAGCAAACACTGCAGTGCTGCCCCTCCAAACCCCCCAGATTCCTCTGGGACTTGCAGAGGGATTGAAGAGTTTTGTGTTTCACCTGCCTGTAATGGTCACCTGCTCCACATCCCAATTCCTGGCCTTCCTTCCTCCAAACACCCATTTAAATTCCAGTTTGCTGCTGCCATGTTCAATAATTTAATGTGTTATCAATTTACTCCTCATAGCTGCAGGGAATGACTGATGCTCTGTGCACACACTATGGGCACATCTATGGTTCATAAACAGCCAAAGTTAGGAAATTCTAAATTGTAAATGTATCTAATTATCTCTAATCATAGGCTCACTGTAATTAGTGGGATGCTGGTTCCCCTCTATTTTTAAAGAACAGAGATATTCTCTGTAATAAAAACCTCAACAGATTTGTGCTGTGGGTATGAAAATAGAACATTGTTAGGCTATTTTTGAGTACAGAAACAACTTTCTGCCCCATTTTCTCAAAGGGATTCCTGTCTGGTGGTTTCACAGGCTGCAGCTTTCCCCTTCTGTTCCTCCACGGCTTCATCTGGAAAATTCTCTATTTCCTCATCTGTGAAGTTCTTTTTTGGAAGGTAAAATATCATTTAACACTTCCACGTCCCAAGCAGGACAGGTCAGGTTTGCAGGATGTTTTGTTGGGGTGTTCAGAACTGGCCACGTGTTAATTCTTGCTGATTGTGAGCTGGATTTGTCAATTTTACTTTTTCTATTTTGGGAGCACACAGTAAATATTATCCAATTAATGTGAAGAGCATCCTTCCCTCTTTCCTCGTTATTTGTCCTGTGAAACATGATTTGGCATAAATTTTTCTGTGCTAAATTCAGCTTTTCTTTGTGAAGATCAGCTGTTTACAGTAGCTTCCTTATAACACTTTAATTTTCCATTTTGCTCCTTTGAATGCTGCTTTTGCTTCTTCCTGTAAATATTTTGATGTGTCTCTGGTTGTTTTCCTTTAAATGTTGTGGGGAATCGAATGCAGCAGCTGCTTAGGGTTCTTCAGAATTTGAAGTAGTCGGGTTTCATGGGACACACTTTTCCCAAAGAAAACTGGTTGTGGTGGAAAAAAGTGGGAATTGTTTGCTTGATAGGGGGAGGATGTGCCCCGTGCCTCAGGCTTTGTTTCAACAGGTGACTCCTTGGGAAAGTGTAGGATCTGGATGGGAAAGGATCTTAAATCGGCTCATCTCATCCCACCCTTCCCTGTCCCAGGGTCACCTTTTTATCCCAGGGACACCTTTTTATTCCAGGGACACTTTCCCCTATCCCAGGGACACCTTTCCCTGTCCCAGGACACCTTTCCCTTATCCCAGGGACACCTTTTCCTGTCCCAGGGACAACATTCCCTGTCCCAGGGACACTTTCCCTTATCCCAAGACACCTTTCCCTATTCCAGGGACACCTTTCCCTACAGGGACACTTTTTTATCCCAGGATCACCTTTCCCTATCCCAGGGTCATTTTTCCCTATCCTAGGGAAAAATAGGGAAATATTCCTTAAAATAGGGAAAAATTCCTTCTAGAGACACTTTTTTATCCCAGGGTCACCTTTCCCTATCCCAGCACACCTTTCCCTATCCCAGGACACCTTTCCCTGTCCCAGGACACCTTTCCCTATCCCAGGACACCTTTCCCTGTCCCAGGACACCTTCCCCTATCCCAGGTTGCTCCAAGCCCTGTCCAGCCTGGCTTTGGACACTTCCAGGCATGGGACAACCACATCTTCCCAGTGCCAGCCCCTCCTCACCCTCGCAGGGAAGGATTTCCTCCCCAAACCCAGGGCACAAAGCTGTGCAGCACCTTGGGGACCACCTGGCATTCCTTGGGAGGAATCAGAGCAGAGTTTCGGCGAGGGGGACATGAAAAAGTGGGATGATATCAGCGGGAATGTGTCCCTGCAGCCCGGCTGGGCTGCGGGTGGCAGTGCAGAGCAGCGTTTGTGTCCCTCGCAGGAATTGTGTGTGTAGGGAGAGGTGATCTGGCAAGGTGAGACTCGGGGTGAGAGACGGGCTGGGAACCCCAGCATCCCTCCCTGCGGGATGAGAAATTGGGGATGCCAGGGATGGTCTGTGCCGTGCTCATGGCAATTGGCCGTTCCGTGGATAAACGCAGTATTTTTTTCTTAATTATTATTTTCTTAATTATTTTGGAGACAGCTCAACCCTAAACCTCCGGGTTTTTTGGCGGTGCAAGCCTACTCGGGAGGAACCCCTGGATTTGCAATAGCTGCGATAAAATGGGATGGCTGGGAATAAAGTGGGAATAAAGGCTCCTCAGTGCCTTTTTTATGCCTGTGGATCATTCCTGGTGCATGCAGGGCTCTTGGCTCAGCCCCTGCCCTGCAGCATCCCCAGCACAGGATGCGATTTTGGGCTGGGGGACATCTCTGCGTGGCGAGGGGACAGCGGCTGGCGGAGCTGCGGCCCCCTGTCCCCGGGGGAGCTGTGCCTGTGCACAATCGGGGCTGTTTGAATTGATGCTGCAGCTTAAACAGACATAAAGCAACTCTTTCATGTGCCAGCCGCGGTTGCCTTGGCTCTTGGCAGCGGCTCCCGGTGTGGGCAGTGCGAGGATTGAAATGCAGAGGGGACGGAGGGAGACAAGGAGGATTGAGCCCAGATCTGCGAGCCCTCGATATATAATTTGGGGTGGTTTTTTTTGCTGTCAAATAAGCTCATTCAAGGCAGCCGGAACACGGCCGAAGAAGGGGGTTTTGCAGCAAGAAACCGCAGCAAATGCAAAGCCGGGGGAGCAGGGGGGTGGTGGCCACAGGAGCCCCTGAGGTGGCCCCGGCCAGGCCGGGGGGAGCGGCCCGGGCCCGCTCTGGGAACCGGGGGCGCCGGCCCGGCCTCGATCCCGGGGGGAGAAATTGGGATGGAATGGAGGAAAAAAGGGGATAACAGGGCTGGAGAGGGGATGTGGGGCTGGCAGACACCCCCTGTTCCCCAGGGGTTTGGGGGAGAGCGGCGGCTCCGAGCCCGTCACGAACGTAAAGTCGGTGCTCGGCGAGGAGGGAGGAGGGGGAGGATGCTCGAGCGTTCCAGAGTGCCTTTTTCTTCGTTATTTATTTATTTCCTTAAGCTCTGGTGTCATGTTCGAGTTGTTTTCCTTGTCCCTGGATCTGAGCATCATTAGCAAGATAATGAAGTTCCCGAATGTGGCGTTAAGTGGCTGCATTCCCATTCCTCCCTCCCTCCCTTTTCCCCATCTTGCCTGCAGCTCCAGGGACCGGCGTACCGGGAGATGTTAAAACAAAAACAAGGGGAGGTGCTGCTGGTGATGGGGGAGAAACGGGGCTCTGGCAGACCTGCCAAGCCCCCCTGTTGGCTCGGGGGAGGGGGCACAGCCTTTCCCACCTCCAGGATGCCCCTGGACCAGTCCCACCAGTATCAGGGAGGACAAGGCACAGACAGGGAGAAGGGAGGGGAGGGGGGGTCTGCCGTGAACTGTGTTTGCCACAAAATTTGCCTCATCACAGAAATTGTGTCAATAGCATCAGGTTGTTTATGGGGAAAGGCGGGGGGGTGAATAACAGAGAAATGGGGGTGGGGGGCTCGTTCCTTATCAAGAAACCTGGAGTATCAAAAATAAACACGCTGCTGGAGCCCAGGCTGTGGGGCTGAGTGCTGGGTTTGGGGTGGGTAACACAGCATCCCCCCCCCTCCACAACACCCCCGTGGCCCGGCATCCAGAGAGGGAACAAAGCTCCGGGAACGATTAATCAAGTGGCTTAATAAAAAAAAAAAAAAAATAAAAAAAAAAAAAAGGAAGTATAAATCCCTGAGGGCTGCGTGGTGCTGGTGGTGGTGCTGCTGCCGAGGAGCTGGCTCTGAGACAGCCACCGGGAGGGACGCGCCAGCCCTCCCCTGCTCTCCTCTCCTCTCTTCTCCTCTCCTCGCCTTCCCTCTCCTCTCCTCTCCCCGAGCTGCTGCCACACTTGGTTCATTCCAGCTGCAGAAGCTCAGAGCCTTCCATGCGGTGGGATTTTTTTTTCTTTCCTCCTCCCGGGCTGAAAAAAAAATTAAGGGGGAAAAAAAAAATAAATAAAAATCACCAGCCTGACCCGCTTCCCCCTCACCTCCCCCCTCCTCCTTCCTTTCTCCTCTTCATCCAGCCGAGCCGAGGACTATCCCAATCGCCGAGGGGAAGGAAAAAAGGGGGAAAAACCCAACAGCGGCAACCAGCAGACCCCCAGCACGCCCCATTCCTGCCGCTGCCCTTTGACATGCAACCTTCCTTGGGATGGGACCAGCCGGGATGCAGCTGCAGCTTCGGGAGGCACTGGTGGAAACTGGGCATGGTGGCTCTGCTGACGGCGGAGGGCAGCGCCTGGAGCCGGGCACTGCTGCTCTCGCTGGGGCTGCTGGCAGGATCGGCCATGGGTGAGTGCCGCGGGCAACTTCTGCGGGAGAGGTTCCGATCCAGAGCGGCTGCGGGGGCAGGGAGCGCCGCTGGAGCCCGTGCGGGAGCGGGGGCGGCTGGGGGGCACTGGGGTGCTGGCACTGGGGTGCTGGCACTGGGGTGGTGGCACTGGGATGGTGGCAATAGGCTGTGTGGCACTGGGGTGGTGGCACTGAGCTGTGTGGCACTGGGGTGCTGGCAATGGGGTGGTGGCACTGGGGTGTGTGGCACTGGGATGGTGGCAATAGGCTGTGTGGCATTGGGGTGATGGCACTGGGGTGATGGCACTGTGCTGTGTGGCACTGGGCTGTGTGGCAGTGGGATGATGGTAACAGGCTGTGTGGCACTGTAGTGGTGGCACTGGGGTGGTGGCAATAGGCTGTGTGGCACTGGGCTATGTGGCACTGAGGTGGTGGCAGTAGGCTGTGTGGCACTGGGGTGATGGTAATAGGCTGTATGCCACTGGGGTGGTGGCTGGGATGGTGGCAATAGGCTGTGTGCCACTGGGGTGGTGCCACTGTGGTGATGGCACTGCCATGGTGGCAATAGGCTATGTGGCACTGGGGTGCTGGCAGTAGGCTGTGTGGTATTGGGGTGTGTGCCACTGGGGTGAAGGCACTGTGGTGGTGGCATTGGGGTGTTGGCAATAAGCTGTGTGGCACTGGGCTGTGTGCCACTGAGGTGATGGTAATAGGCTGTGTGCCACTGGGATGGTGGCACTGGGGTGGTGGCACTGGGCTGTGTGGCACTGGGCTGTCGGCACACTGTGCCCTGGCACCTTGGGCACGGCACCGCGGGTGTTGGATTGAGACCCCTGGAGCTGCATCCTCCGGGAGCAGCAGTCTCCCAGCGCTGCCGTGTGATAGAGGGTGGCTCTCCATGATCTCATTCCCCTGCTCCGCTGGGTCAGGTTTGGGCTGAGCTGCTTCAGGAGCTGCTGATGTGCAGGATGACTGTGAAAAATGCCAGCACTGCTTTCCCCTCTGTCTTTCCCTGGCATCTTAATTCGGGATTGCACTACCCTGCTGCTTGCCCACAGCTGATAGAACAGATTTCTGGATGCCTCGCATGAACATGGAAGCACTTTCCTCCTTTTCCTCCTGCCTTCCCAGTTGAATATCTCTTATATATGAGCTCGCTGGCCTCAGCATCCTGGTTTTTATGAAATATGCATGTTTGGGCTTGAAAGCAGAAGAAGACTTGAATTTGGGGGCAGTTTGCTTGTGTCTCCTACCTCATTTCCGCAGCTGCCCTTGCAGCCAAAGCAGATCCAGGGAGTGAAGTTTATTTCTGGTGTAAACAGCAAATATTTAGGGACTGTCCTTCTGTGTGTGTGGGAGGGGGAAGAGTGGGAGAGCCGAGTGCCTGGCAGTGGCTGCTCTCCACACTGTGCAGTGCCCCGATTTCCAAGTTTCCAAGTCCTGTTGTCTTGTCTGCTGTATCCTAGGCTGGAGGAATGTGTGTTTGGGTGTTGATGTGTATGAAAGCTCCTTGGCTTTGGGGTTTTTGTTCTTTTGGGGTTGGGTTTTTTTGGGTTTTTTTTTTTTTGGAAGAAAAACTTTATTTGGAATGCAAGATTGATTTTATTATGTAAGGCAGGTTTCCTTTCAGGGGCTGGGGGATGAGGATTAACTGCTGCTCCTGAGCACTCTTGCAGTGGAGCTGAACAGTTCTGACTGGGAGCATCTGTTAGGAAAGGCTGTAAACCCACCCAAACAACCTACAGGTCCTTAATAAAGGCAGAATGTTTATTTTGGTGGCTATTTTTCATCTCTTCAGCATGAACATTCAGCCTGTGCACAGAGGAAAACCATTCCAGCAGCTTCTGTTGAGCTTTCCTCATGTGAGCAGACTGATGGAGAGATACCTAAATCCCAGCTTTACTCTACCACAGGCTTACAGCTTTTTCTCTTCTTCTGAGCTGTCTGTGCCTTATTCTTACTGGATCTTCC
The DNA here is from genome assembly GCF_014805655.1 of Passer montanus. NCBI lineage: Eukaryota > Metazoa > Chordata > Aves > Passeriformes > Passeridae > Passer > Passer montanus. The sequence goes on from NW_024374256.1 coordinate 2,123,331, forward strand.
AGGCTTCACTCTGTATCTCGCTGAGCATTTAATCCTTTCTTCTCAGGCCCCTGGTCCCTCCTGTCTGCATTTTGAACTCTCTGTTCTGGATCCTTCAGCCAGAGGTTGATGCTCTGGGTTGTTTTGCTTTGTGAGCAGAAGACCTGCGAAAGCTTTTTAGACCTCAGATGGTTTTTTATCTGCATCAGAGCCAGAGGCATTGATCAATAAGTCCTCTCTTTAGATTCTGAAACCCCAGCAAGGATGTTTTTGTGAGAGCAGGATGCCAACTTGGGTGTCAGTGCCTGGTGCTGGGTACACAGGGAGGGAGGGGAGGCACCCACCCTTTGCAGGGTCACGGTGGGTTCGGGGTGCAACCCCAGGAAATCATTTCAGCCTGTGCTGAGTGCTGAACCCCTGTGGAACAAAGTTCCAAGAGCTCCGAGCTCTCCCGTTCCGGGGCTGTGCAGGGAGCAGTAGCCAGCAGTTCCCATAGTGTGGCAGCAGAGCCGTGTGTGTGGAGCCATCAGCAGGAGCTGGACAGAAAAAGGGGCAGAAACCCTGCTCCCATCACATCAGCTGGGCCGTGCCTGCCCAGAAATGGCTTCTGAAACCCAGCACAGGGCGTGGGGTGCCCTCAGGTGCTGCCGTGTCCCAGGGCAGGATGATGGAGCTTCCTTTGGGGGAAGGATGGAGCTGGAGCGGAGGGAAGGTGGTGCCTGGTGATGGGAACTTCATTGTGGCTTTGTGAGGTTTCCCCTTGGAGTGTGAAGTTTATTGTGGCTGTGGAGGTGCTTTGTGAGGTTCTTCTTTCCAGTTTGGAGCTGATTGTGGCTGTGGAGGTGCTTTGTGAGGTTCTCCCTTCCAGTCTGGAGGCTGCAGTGATGGTTTCACAGGGATGACACGGGCACAGGGCACTGGATTTGCCTTTGGCTGTGGGTTGTGGTGAGCCCAGCCCGGCCTCTGGAGTGTGATGATTCTGGAATTCTGTCTGTTGGCTGGCAGTCAGGTGGGCACAGTGGTGCTGCTCAGCCCTTTCTGCTGCTTCCTGGGGAGTCAGCTCTGCTCCAGCACTGCAGGGTGCATTAGGGGCATGTGTAGTGTGGATAAACACAGATAAAATACATTTTAATGGCCTGTTGAAAAGGGTCTTGACACCATTATTTACACACTGTGCTTCATTCGTTAGCACCTTGCTTGGTACTGGGTTAAGGGAGGATGCACCGGCTTGAAACAGCAGCTCATCAATTTTAAACCCCTGTAATTATGATTTTTTCTCGATGGAAAACTGTTTTTTTCCAGGCTTCTCTTCTCTGAAGAGTGGATGAGCAGCAAGCTGCTTATGAATTTTGTTTATGAATTTAAGATGTGGGCAGGAACAGAGGGCAGAGGAGGTTTCATTGCAGCCATCTCAGCCTGCACTGATAATTCCACTCCCCTGAGGGACCACAAGGGGTTAAAGAAGATTCCCACTTGTTTTTAATTAGGTGTGGACCAGTGCTGGAGATGTGAGGAGAGGGTTCATAGGAGGTGCAGTCAGTAAATCTGGGGGTTCTGGATCAAACTTGAATTAAATGTGTCCATCCCTCAGAATCCTCCCAGGGAAATTCTGGGTCCTGCTGAGCTGTGCCCATTCCTCAGAATCCTCCCAGGGAAATTCTGGGTCCTGCTGGGCTGTGCCCATCCCTTGGATTCCTCCTTGGGAAATTTTGGGTCCTGTTGAGCTGTGCCCATCCCTTGGATTCCTCCTTGGGAAATTTTGGGTCCTGCTGGGCTGTGCCCATCTCTCAGATTCCTCCCAGGGAAATCCTGGCCCCTGCTGCTCCCAGGAGCAGAGCTGGGTGTTTCTCCTCTGCTGCTGCCTCCCCGTGCCAGGAGCTCCTGGCAGACACTGGGATGGCTCTGGGGGGTTTGATCCATGGATCCCGTGGATGTTTTTTGTGTCCCAGGTGTGGCTGAGCTGTTGACCAGGGGTTGTCAGTGCTGTGTCCCTGTGCAGAGCCGAGCATTCCTCACCCAGGGAATGGTTCCTGCTCTCAGCCACCTCCAGCAGCATTCCAGGGATTTCCAGCCATGGAATTATTGCTGCCCTTCTCTGCTTGCTGGGAGCCCAGCTGGGTGGGAAATGCCAAATTTCACAGCTGTGCTTCTGTTCCTGCTGCTGCCCTCCCAACCCCTGCCAGAATTTGGCCTGGATCTTGACCAGAGGAAATTGTTATGATAATGTTGGGGGTTAGTTAGGGGCAAGGTCAGGCAGCCTTAACTGGTTTTGAGCCCATAGCATTGCAAGAAAAGTCTTTTTAACTCCACTTTTATCAGGAGTATCCTGAGACACAGGGCTGGAGTAATTTTTCACAGGCTTTAGTGAAATTATAACAAAGCTCTGTTTAGCTGAGTGGATTTTAAATAATACTTCTTTACTCTCCTCCATGTTTCCAGGCATTGGAAGGTTCAGAAACGCCATGAATAGGCCTAAATTTAAATTAGGCTTTTTTTTTTCCCAACAGAAAATAGAGCAAATTCAAATGGAAGGGGAGAGATAAGACTTTAAGGGCTACAAAAAAAGGGAAATGATTAAGTAGTAAAGATTCTCTACTGCTGGAATTGTTGAGTGCAGCATTGAGCTGTCTCTTTGACATCCACAGCAGCCAGAAATGGCAGAGGTGCTGGAATCCCATTGATTGGCTCCAGTATCCAGTGAGGAATGATGGGAAGGGAAAGGGAATCAGGCTTTAAGGGGACTTTAAACCAGGTGAGGTTTTTTGCTCCACCTGGGGAGAGGTGGGAGCCATCCATCCTGCCTGGTAACTGAGGATTTATGGTCCAGCTCAGAGTTTTAATTTGAGGTGTTTCCCTGAAGTCAGTTTAGTGAGAGCTCCAGCTCATCCTTGTCCTGCAGATATTTCAGGGCAGGAGCCCAGCAGGGAGGCTGTGATCCCACCCCAGCCTCTGAGAGCAGAGACAAATCCCTAACAAACGGCTCAGCCTGATCTCCAGAGGTTCCTTCCAGCCCAGACCACTCCATGGAATAATTCTGCTTCATGCAGTGCCTTGCACGAGCTTGTTTGGGGAGCTTGGGGCAGCTCAGCTTTAACCACAACATCGTTTTTCCTGGTTTATTCCTCAGTTCTTCACCAAGAAACATGAGGCTCCTTGCTGGGAGGTGATTTCTGTGCAACTCCAGGGTTATTTCCTGCTCTGAGGAGGAGGCTTGCATGGCTTTCAGTGGAATTGGGGGATGGAGATGAGCCCAGGGGTAGCAGCAGGCACAGTTCTGTGTTCACACAGCATTTCTGGGTGAGGGAAGTACGGTGCAATTATGAAAAATGATGTTCTCTGCCTGCAATAAACAGGATGCAGTGCAGGAATCTGCAAAATCTCTGTGCTGCCTCCGTGCTCTGCAGTGGCAGCCAGGGCTGGTGGTGGTTAATGTGTAATTGGGACACTCCCATTGATTAAAGGAATCCAATTAACTCTGTTTCAGTGTCTTGGCTCCATGGACGCAGCCAGAATGGAGACTGCAGGGAGCTTGGATGAAATGATTTTACACCTCCCTTGCAAGAGAGTTTTTTGGGTGGTTCCCCTCTTTTTTTAATGGGATTTCACAGTGGTTGTGTGGTGTTTCTTCTTGCCAGTGTCAGGTGCATTCCCTGACTGAGCTCTTTGCAATAATTTCCTGTCCTTCCAAGGCAGGCATCACCTGTAGGAATGAACTCCCTGCTTTTGAGTGCACCCTTGGGTTTGATGGATGGACAGAGAACTGGGGGCTGTGTCAGAGTCCTGCTGCTGCTGGTGATTCCCAAGGGGGCAGAAAAATCATGGAGTGAAGAGGTGTGATGCTGTGACTTCCACTGGAAGAGCATCTTGTCACTGTGGCTGCCAGCGAGGTGTGGGATAAGGGAGTAATTAAAAAAATCAAATCCTGCCCTGTTGCTGACTGCAGAAATCTGCTGGGAAATGAACCCCTGGCCTGTGTTTGGGGGTGAAGGTTTGCAGAGGGTTGCAGGAGGTGGAACAGGGTGCAGGGAATGGAACAGGGTGCAGGGAATGGAACAGGGTGCAGGAGGTAGAACAGGCTGCAGAAACACCCCTGCACTCCTTTTGTTGGTGTGTGAGTTCCCAGCAGTGTCATTACCTGCCCAGTGAGGTGTAAACACCCAAAATCCTGGGATCAGTGAGGTTGGAAAAGCCCTCCCAGGTCACAGAGCCCAAGCTGTGCCCAATCCCCACCTTGTCCCCAGCCCAGAGCACCGAGTGTCACATCCAGGCCTTCTTGGACACCTCCAGGGATGAGATCCCAAGCCTCCCTGAGCAGTTCTGATGTCTGACCACCCTTTCCATGCAGAAATTCCTTCTGGATACACCTGGAGGTGGCCCTTGTGTGGCACAGGGAACATTCTGAACTATCAACAAGTATTGTGTGTAATTCTGGAGTGCTGGAGGACTGTGAAAAAGGTGGAAATCACAGCCCAGAGGGGCTTTCTTCCAGTGCTGCTGGAATTCTGCTTGCCAAGCAAAGATTGCCTTAGGAGGACACAAGAAAAAAGCCACCAGTGCCACCAGAGCCAGCCTGGTTTGTGTGGGCACCACCTGGGCAGGACTGGAGCTGCAGCCAAGTGCTCACCAAAAACTTTCTCAATCCTTGCTGGTGTTTCAGCTTCTTCCTCGGTTAATCCTGGGTGTCGCAGCTCCAACCAGCAGGAAACCCACAGCACCCCACTTCCTGCTGTAAAAAACCATTTCTGCTCCTGTTTCACTCCTGGGCAGAGCAGTGGGTGCCCCAGGACGTGCTGGAAGTCAGGGAAGGAGGCAGGAGCAGGAAGGCCTGGCCAAGGTCACCCAGCAGGAGCAGCCTGGATGTCACTCCTGCGTCATCCCACGCTGAGCACCAGCACGGGAATGTGATGCTGCAGCTCCTGAGGTGGTTTTTGAGAAGCCTCCCTGCTGCAGATGAGGTTGGAGCTGTGTCTGTGAAAGGCATTTCACAGTGGTTACACTGGAACAGAACAATTCCTGCATCCATTTATCAAAATGTCTGTGATTCCCATTTCCAGACAGATAAAACAACGGTGAATCTCAAATAAAGGTGTCTTTGTCCAGAACACTTGAACACAAAACAAAGGGAAGATGTGTTCCTCTGACCTCTGCAATGGGAAGTCTGTTCTGTCCTGGTGAAATGGCTTTATTTGGGTTTCATCCACCTACATTTGTTTCAGTGGAGCATTTTACTTGGTCCCCAGCTGTCACTTCAGTGCAGACCAGGGCATGGTCACAGCCTGACAATCCCAGCCCCAGCTGCATTGGAAGGTGCAAGGAGGGCTGGAATAGGCAGGAAAGATGAGTTAATCACAGGCAGAGAATTAACCACAACTGGGGATTTGCTGCTTCAGTGCTCTGCTGTTATTTGCACACTCCCCTGACTTTTGCAGGGGTTGTCAGAGCCCAGTTCCTGCTGCCTCCCGTGGCTGGGGGCACTGGGGGATCCAGCAGGGTCTGAGCCTCACTCACTCTGCTTCCCTTCCCCATCCCTACAGCAGGGATAAACAGAATTTGCAAAATGATTTACAGATTTATTCTGCAGAGGGGGAGAGAGAGAGAGATCTTGGGATGTTTGTGAGGAGCTTTCAGCAGGTACAAATTGCACCAGGTTGATTAACTGCTCAACTTTCCTGCGCTCTTGGTTCTCTCCCTTGATTGCGTGGAGTGAATTCAACCATTTCATGTACAATTTGGGATTAATTGTGAATGACATTTTGAGGTGAAAGTTGTCTGTCTGCCGCTGAACTTCAAGTAGTATTGTCAAAAAAAGTCAGGGATGAAACCAGCTGCAGTTTCTGTTGCAGGGAGGATTTGCACAGCTCCTGTAATTCGTACAAAATTGCCTTTACACTTTTTTATACCTTTAGATCCATGTTTTATGCAAAGACTGCAGCTTTTAAAAGCAAAGTGTGCTCACTAGAAGTGGGGAGGTGGGAGGTGTGCACTGAGAATTTGCCAGATGCATCAGGGAATTGGATCCTGGGCTTTAGAACAGCAGGATATTGGCAGAGAGGATGCTCTGGACCTTCTGAATTTAACCTGCCACACACTCTGCCTTTGAAGCAGTTGCTTAAATTATGTGAGCTCCAGCTTCTTGTCTATGGAGGGGGAAAAGTAGTGCTGTACTAATAGTATTATCTAATTAATTATGAAGATGAATGCCTGCAGGATGGCAGAGATCAAATGGAGAACTTGTTTCCTTGTTACAGTTCCTGTTATTTATCAGCAGTTTATCAATATTTTGTTTAGTTAATTTAGTGAAAGCAGAGTTTGAAATAAGATTTTTTTTCTTTTTGGTGGCATTTATGTCATTACTTTTGGAGTTGCATGGCCTGAGGTGGAGTTTATTCCCTGAGAAAAACAGGAGGAGTGGGATTTTAGCCACAGGAAGTTTGCTGAGGAGCTTTGTGGTGGGGAGTGATGTGGTGGGGTGTGGTGGCTCACAGGGGGTCACATCCTGTCCCAAATCCTTCTCTTTCCACATCTTTAAATCCATGAATCCCAGCAGGATTCTCTCCTCTTCTCACTGCTGTGGGCAAAGGAAGCTCTGCACCTTGCAGGGGCTGTGGAGAGCTGGTAAACTCAGGGGTACAGAAAATTGCAGCTCATTTCTCCTCTGACAAAAGCACAATTCAATGTTCCTTTCCCCTTTATCCACCAAATAATAACACCCAGAAAAACACATTTCCTCCTGGAAAGGGGAGGGAAAAAAATCCCATCCTGCAGGAGGATAATGGAGCTGGTGCTTTTCCAAAGGTGATGCCATTTTTTAAAGATGCTCCTTGCATCCCACAGCATATTGTTTATATCCCTCTATTGTTGTTTTGTCTCCATTAGGGAAAGGTTAGGCACGGATCCTGGACACTGGGCAGCTGTCAGCAGCGTTCCCAAGGGGCTCTCATTAAAGTTAAGCACCACTTGGGTTGTTAATATTAAAATAAGGTTCACCTGCTGGAATAATGAAGGGTTTGAAGGATGGGGAGTTTGTCCCTCATTGTGTGGGGACTTTTTTTTTCTTTCATATATTTGTAATCCTGCAGTTCTTTAGTGTAGAACTCCAAACTCCACCCACAGTGGGAGCTGCTGCTCTCCCATTTTGGGCAGACACAACAATTCCTCTCCAGGCCTGGCAATCAAGGACAACTCAGGCCCCAAGAGATGGAACCAAAAGTGAGTTGCGGGGAGGAAACTTGGGGTCAATGACTTCATTACCTGAAGTCATTAACCAATACCAATTAATTAATTGGAATTAATTAACCCCCAATATGCAAATGGACCAAACTTATAAAAGTGTGAAAACCCATGATCCATTGTCCATTTTTGGGGTGCAGCCCCTGGGGGCCTTTGTCTGCCCTAAATGCCCCCGAAGACCCTTGAATAAATACAACTGCTTTTTATTCCCTTAATTTTGTCTGGTCTCTGTTTTTAGGTGGCCCCAAAAGGCATCACCAGTGTTGGGCCTTCCTTCCCAGGGTTGGGTTTGGCACAAGCTCTGAAGGCAGCAGCCCTGGGCTGACCAGAAGGACAATCTGCCCCCTCTGAGGGCTCCCCATCCCTCTCTGCAGCCCTTGGTGTCCTGTCCTGCAAATTCTGCAGCTCCTCAACGAGTGTTAACCCAGCTGGATTGGAATTTCTCTACTTTGGTGGGGGATTTAATGAAAATCTGTTTTTAAAAGCCCCATCAGAGCTCCTGTGCTGGGGGATCAAGTTGTGGAATTGTCCCCATGCTGTCAGTGGAGCCCAGAGACAAAACCCAGTGAAGTTCTTTTTGAGTGAAGTTCCTTGGACTTGATAAAGAAGGGAGAAATTATCCCCTGGAAGGATGGGGAGGGGCTGGGATGGAATTCCCAGAGGAGCTGGGGCTGCCCCTGGATCTCTGGAAATGTCCAAGGCCAGGCTGGACGGGGCTTGGAGCACCTGGGACAATGGAAGGGATGGGATGAGGTTTAAGGTCTCTTTTGGATGGGGTTGGATGAGGTTTAAGATCTCTTTTGGATGGGGTTGGATGAGGTTTAAGGTCTCTTTTGGATGGCATGGGATGAGGTTTAAGGTTTCTTTTGAATAGACTGGGATGAGGTTTAAGGTTTCTTTTGGATGGGATGAGTTTTAAGATCTCTTTTGGATGGGGTTGGATGAGGTTTAAGGTCTCTTTTGGATGGCATGGGATGAGGTTTAAGGTTTCTTTTGAATAGAGTGAGGTTCAAGGTCTCTTCTGGATGGGATTGGATGAGATTTAAGGTCTCTCATCAACCCAGACCATTCCAGGGTCCTGTTTTTAACTTTGCCCCGGTGTCTCACTGTCCCAGGGCCCTTCTCCAGTGGCACAGGCAGGGCTGGTTCTGACCCTGGGCAAAAATTTAAGGGAGAAAAACCAACCCTGCAAAGTCCCTGCTGTTGTCACCTCTTGGTAAACACCTGCACTTCTTCCTACTGAATTAACTAAATTCATTTAATAAGAGCAAGTTCATTTTGCTGGATTTAAAATGCCGGCTTAGGGGAGGCTCTGTCATTTATTCCTCCTGGGAGCACTTCCCAATCTTAAATTAGAGAACAAATGATGACCTTTTTTTACCCAGGAGTCCAACACTGAGGGCTGTTACAGGGAGTTTTTTGCCTTTTCTTCCATGAAATGCAGTTAACAAATGAGACTTTTGACAAAAAATCCCCAATTTGAACGTACAAGTCGATTCAATTCACCCCCTGTTAGCTCCTTGATTGAGAGCTATGTAGATTGAAGAAGAAAGGTATTGATCTGCTTTGGGGATTGAAAACTAAGATGAAGTGGAATATGTCTGTGGGTGAAAATGAGGTTTTAAATGGATGGAGGAGGCGAGAGAAAAAGAAAATACAATGTAATGTTAATAGGAGGGAGTTCTGGGTTTCTCTGGTGGTTCTACAGAGGTGGAGAGGTCACAGGATGCAGAAGTTGTACAAGTAATGGGAAATCAGTGCTTGGCACAAGAGTTTTTCTAAATTGGGTCAAAACAGCACAAAAAAAGCTGGTTTTGGGCTATCAGAGCATCCATCAGTTCCCAGTTCTGTTGGGACAGAGGGACATCCCTTGTTGGACAGAGCTCCCAGCTTTCAGTGCCCACAGCTGATCTTTGACATCCCCTCCAAACCATTCCCCAATTCCCTGAAATAATAATTGAGGCTTTGCCATTGTAAATGTGAAACTCACGTCTAAATGGACTGAGAAATTCAGCATAATTGAAATGTTTCACTCTTTCTCCAGATAATCTGGTAGGAGCCTTTTGTAGCTATTATTCTTTGGGGCATGTGACTGGGCTTGTTTTTTTGGCTCATTGGGTGAAGTGAATTATTAACTTTTATTTATTAACTTTCCTCTGTACTGTCAACTCCAGGTGACTTTCATTGATTGCTCAAGGTGACAAGGAGGCATTAGGTAATAAATATCAAGTGCTGCAATACTTAAAGGAAGTGAATATGAAAGTGCTGTTAACGGAATCAAGTAAAAATTGGATTTATATCCTAACAAAAATTCCCAGGAGAAATTGCTTTCTGTTGGACTCTTTTTGTAATTCAAATCCAATCACACAAGTGTGAGCTGCTGTAACACAATTGCCTGGCAGAGGGGTTTGTTGGAAGATCTCAGAGCACTTGTAAACACAGAGAACATTTCACTTTGCAGAGCGTGGGGAGATGAGAACGGTGGTGCAAGAGTGAAGAGCTTTTAATAAGTGGAGTCTCTGCTTGTTCCGAGTGATATTTTTAATTTAGTTCAGATCTGGAGGTGTGAGATGCTGGGCATGGCAGTGGATGAAGTGGTTTCTTCTGTTTTGGCTGCTGCAGAGCTTCTCTGGGTCCCTGGGGGCTAAAAAGGGTCTGTGGCCTCGCTGCAAGCACCAGAAGGGGACTTGTGTAACTTCTGGGCTTTTAGGGAGTAAAAAATGCATGAAAATACAAGCTGGTTCATGAACTGCTGTGTAAAATCTAAGTTAGAATCCAAAATGTGGTGGGAAGGGGGAAGAAACCCCTTGGAACTCCCTCAGATGAAGAACTTTTCAGTGCAGATTTACTTCTAAAGGAGCTCTCCCCACTGGGCTCTCTTTAAACCATCAGGGAAAGGATGGAATTGTTGATATTGGGAGAATTCCAAGGGCTGAGGGCTTGTAAATTCTGAGGGAGATGGGATTTGGAGCCCAAGATCTCCCTTGGGCCTTGAGGGAGCATTGAATTTTACAGCTGGACACAGAGCTCCAGTGACAAAGGGAATTTGAGCTGGTTTTAAGTGTTTAGTGGTGACAAGGGGAGAACAATAATGAAAGATTTTCATGAGGAATTCTTCAGTTTTGGCTCCACTGTCACTTGGGATGGATTTCACCTTGAACCTTACTTCACCTTCTTCAATTTTTATTTTCTTTTTTTGAGATAATCCTAACACCCAAGATGAAAATGCCTTTGAGCCCCCTGGATAAACCATTTAAATGCAAATATTATTTTACTGCAAAATAATTGAAATACAAATTGAAAAATTTGTTTTGGCGATAATAATTAGCACCTTGTAAATGAGACTGAGTAAAAAATGCTGCACATGAGTGGGAGTCCATTTGCAGACGCTGGGAAAAAAGTTTTTCATCAAATTACCTTCTGTTTTCTGAGTTTAATTTCAACTGGGGGTTGAGATGATCTGTGTCATTTTTACAGATATCTGCAGTGGAGGTGAGAAAAAAATGAAATCTTTGCTGTGTTCATCTTAGAAAATAAGAGTAAAATTTTCAGAAGGTTTTGAATCAGGCTGAACATTTTAATTGAGGCTCAGACTCTCAGGACAAGATTTTCAAGGATATTTAGATGCCAAAATAAGTGGAGACTTGCCCAGGGGGGCTTTATAAGGGAAATGCGGCTGCACAGCTCAGGTGGGGTTAGAAGGCTCCAGAGGGTTATGGAATATTTGTGAACCTGGGGCTCTGAAGTTCCTTTGAAAAGGATTTGTGAACTTGGGTTTGGTTTTGTGGCATTTGTCACAAAGGGGTCACCAGAGGGATCAGTCAGAGCCTCCCAGCTTCCATCTCAGTGCCTTTACCACGTCTTAAACCATATTTTTTTTGAGGATAACTCTTGGTTTGACAGGAGAAGTGCAGAGGAGCTTTGAGGTCCCTTCCCAGGCAAAGCATTCAGCAGTTCTGTGGTTGAATCCAAGGGCACTGGAGGAGCTGAGAGGCCACAGAGGGAAGTGCTGGGAGTTCCCGGTGGGGCTGTTCCTCACCCCGGAATCTGCATTAATTGGTTAATGCCTGTGGAGTGCTCTGGAGATGGAAACAGCTCCACGAGTGCCTGGGTTTATCAATCTGCTGACAATGGCTGTGGAGAGGAGTGGCGGCACTGAGGGAGCAGCCAAAATTGATTAAGAGACAGTTCTGAAAGGGAGAGGTTTGAAGGAAGGAAATGACATCCCTGGAGGAGATGTCTGAATATCCTGGCTGAATATTATTGGGATAACTTGCTGGAGCTGAGCAGATGATCCCAGGTGGTGGCTGGGCCTGGGCAGGTCTGTGTCAGAACCCAGGACATTCCTCTGGCTGCCCTGGATGATTGAGACCCTGGCAAGGGGCTCAGAGACTTCGACACGGAGTCAAAAATACCTGTGCATTTGATTTTAGCCCATGGAAAAAGTTACCAACTTTGTGTGAAGATTTACAATCTGCAAGAGTTTGGGTAGAATGATAGTTAATTTGTGACAGGGTGAAAAAGTAGAATTTTGGGGGTTCAAGAGGCAAGATAGAAGAATCTGGGCGTGTCCTGTCCTCCTTCTTGCCCTCCATCTTCTGCTGGGACGGTGACACTTCTTTATTGGTTTAGAGCAGAGAGAGACTGTCTGACACAGGTGATAGGTATTGGAAAATTTTTGTAAATAAAGTACACGTAGTTCTTAGTATAAAATGTTAACACCACCCCAAGGGCAGTCAGTGTGCCACAACCCGACCTGCTGGACAGAGCTCAGCTGGTCAAGGAAAGAATGTTATAAATAAGGAAAAATAAACAACCTTGAAAAGCAAAACTGACCAATCTTGACTTTTTCTTTGGTTGTGGAGCTGGGAGGAAAAAGACTTTCTAACACCTTGGGGTCATCTCAAGCCCAGAACCCTGTCACGTCTGAGCCACGGCCCTGGCTGCCTCTGGAATGGCAATTTGGGATGAACCATGCTGCTGCTGCTTTTCCGAGGTTTCCAAAGCCTGCTCCTTCATTCCCTGCCCTTCAGGCTTCCTTGGACACCCCCAGCAGCTTTCTGCCCCTGCCCTGCACAAACCAGGGGAGCTGGCAGGTCAGAGGAAGGAGGGATTTGTCTTTCCAAACAAGCTGGGAGATAAAACCAGCACTGGGAGAGAAAGGAAACAATGGGATGGATTCCACTGGTTGGTGAATGGAAAAATAAACACAAATAAACTTCAGGTTTGATAAGAAATCAAATTAGACGTTGAAAGATGAAGGAAATGATGGGGAAGGAAAACCCCTAAATTCTATAAGAATGTAGAAATTAAAAGGGAGGGTTATACATTGGAGAGGAATCTTTGGGAGCAGGTGTTTTGGGAAGTCTGAACCTCTCAAGTACCTCAGAAATGGGGAAAGAGAGAAGGGAAATGCAGCTGGGAAATCGGGATAGAAAGGTGTCTGAGTCCTCCGAAAATTAGAGAAACCCCAGGGGAATGCCCCATGGCCTTTGCCTTTATTCCAGTAAAGTCAAAGGACTCCTCTGTCTCTTTTTGGACATAAACCTCAGGTGTTTGTGGATGAATTTTCCTGACACAGTGAAACATCTCGGGGTGTGGAAGCTTTGCCAGGAGTTTTCCAGCCCAGTTTTTTTGTGCTCGGGCTGTGGGGTGAATTCTGTGTCTGTGAGCAGGTCCTGTGACACAGGTCCAGGATTTCACCTGAATCTGAAGCTGCTGCAGTGCCACAGGGGCCACACTTAAAATGTGGAACATCTGCACCAAGAAATGGATTTGCTGAGAAGTGGAGAGGGCAGAAACCTGGGATTGTGTTTAAAATGTTATCAACTGGGGCTGCTTAATTTGATTTTTCAAGTGTTACTCTTCCTGGGGCGCTCAAGTTTTTTGTTAGCTTGGGCTTTTTGGGCTATGAATGTCTGAACTCCTTCAGCCAAGGTGCCTCAGAGCCCTGTGGAGATCAGTGGGCCTGGCAGAACGAATGTCCCTTGTTCTCATGCCAAAGGCACCAAATAAAGTCCCTTTTGTCACAGCACAGACACACACGTGGTTAGGAGGGGTCCAGCAAGGAGCCAGGGCAGCAGAAAGCTGCATTTTCCTTTTCAGCCTATGGTTCAGATTGAATTTTGCTTGGTTAATGGCAGCACAAAAACTCCCTTCAGTTATGTGGATTTTTGTCCAGATAAACCTGCCACAAGAACATCCTCTCTAAGGAATCACTCGTAAATGCAGTCCTACTGCAGAATTACAGTAGTCTAGTTATACAAAAATTATAGAGAAGAAGAAACAAAAAATATTTTTTGTGGGGTGGGTGCTGGGCTCTGTGCAATGCTGAACATGTCTGGATATTTCTCCTGGACACATCAAGGAGTCTCTGCCACGCTGAGGGCACTGTCAGTGCCAGACTCCTGCCTGCAGCCTCACAGAGCTGCTCTCCTGTCACTGGGGAAGGAAATGCAGCATCAGAGCCTGCCAGGGAGCTGGGCTGGTCCCTTCACGGGCAGGGACAGCAGCCAGGCCCTCCCGTCACCCTGCTGCCTCTGCAAAAATTTTTCCTCAATTTTTCCCAGATATTTAAAAGAATTAAAAAGGGAGGGTTGTACATTGGAGAGGAATCTTTGGTAGCAGGTGTTCTGAGAAGTCTGAACCTCTCAAGTACCTCAGAAATGGGGAAAGAGAAGGGAAATGCAGCAGGAAATTGGGATAAAAAGGAGGCTGCATCCTCCCGTCACCCTGCTGCCTCTGCAAAATTTTTCCTCAATTTTTCCCGGATATTTAAAAGAAATTTTTCCTAATATCCAACATGAACCTCCCCTGGCACAAACTCCTTTTTCCTGTGTGGGTGTTTGTGGTTTTCAGGTGTGTGGTGGCTCAGCTGGAGCTTTTGTGGAATCCCAGACACGTGTAGGAATTTTCATAACTGTCCAGGACGACATTTTTGATTGGGAAAGGGAGGGAGAGCACACGTGAGGATGATTTTTGCGTCTTTTGTTCCTCTTTTCTTCCTGCTTGGGAAGGCTTGCAAATGGAACTGCTGGGCTGGAGCAGTGCTGGGGTGTGGGGGCTCTGCAGTAACAGCCTGGGCAGCACCAGAAGGGACAAAGGGGTGGCAGGGGACAGTGAGGGACACCTGGACTGGGAGGGAAGGGCTGTGTGTGCCCACAGAACTGTGGTGATTGGGGATTTGTGCACTTGTGCAAATCTGGGTGTCCTCACTTGAGCTGAGCTGGGGCTTTGGATTCTTCTGGGCTTGGCAGTGCTGGCAGGAGCTGAATCCAGCTCAAATGCACTTTTCCTGCCCTTGCATTGCCCAGCTCATCCCTCCCCGTGCTCAGAGGGAGCAGGCTCAGGCTGTCTGAGATGGAAATCATCCCTTGATGATGCTCTTGGATCCACGGGCTTTTGATGAAGTTCTAGTTAATGGAATGACTCTGCATTATTTATTACCCAGCAGGCTTTGATAGGAGACTGGAGGTTAAGCTCCAGCTCGGGAAGGTGAATCCTGAGGGCAGCAAGGCTGGCATTGATCAAGTGTGGAGGTGCTTTCCCTCTTTGCTCACTGAAATTGGGTGAGACAGGGAATCAGAGCAGGGCTGGGAGTAAACTACTCCCAGGTTGTGATCAGTTGTAATGACTTGCTGAACCACCCTAAAGGAGGCATCTTTAGCGCCTGATAAATGATGCACAGCACTAAACAGTGGGCACAGGAACGTTTTTCCTTTTCAAACAATGAGAAGGAGTTGGTGTGGGTGGGTTTGGAGAGCTCTGAGCAGTGAGGTGAGGTGGGCAAACCTTGGAGGTGCTGCTGGACGAGCAGGGTTCGCCCCTGGTGGTTCAGTTTTTGCCTGTGCATTTCACTTTTCCTGGGGAAAGAAAGGTTTTTTATGTGCCTGCCTTTGCGGAATGGGCTGTAGAACAACACGGAATAACAGCATTTCTGTGTGAGTAACAGTAACTACAGCAAATGGCAAAACCCCAAACTGCTGCATTAGGGAGGAGGCAGCCATGGATCCTCCATAAACGATGCTGCTGAGAGCAAGGCACTGTGCATGATTTGATATTTGTTCCCACTGAATTGTGCAGTGACCATGCATCAGCGTTTGCTAAATTAGATTTTGTTTCTGCTGAGGAACAAAGTGCAGCGACTTGTATTTCAGGAAGCACTTCAGAGATAAATTCAGTCTCCCTCTCTCTCAAGCGTTGCTTGGATAATAACATGGTGTAAACCAACAGCTACAATTCTTCCTTGGTTTACACCCCCTGGATCTGGCCTGGGATTGAAGTTTAAGGAATTGCAAGTAGGTGGAAGATGATTTTTTTCCTGCTGGTTTCCTTTGCAGTTGTCACGTCAGAAAATGCCTTTGTTTGTTATTGTTGTTTACCTCCTGGCAGAGGGGGGAGGTTTGTAGTGACACAGTTTGGATGTTCAGGTTTATCTCAGTCTGGAGCTCCTGGAATTCCCTGTCAGGCAGGGCTGGGAGAGAGCAGCAGCCAGGGCAGCTCATTCCTGTCCTGAAGTGTTGATTGTTTAAAGGCAAAAACAAAATCCTGTTGCTGTGAGTGTTCTTCTACGGCTGAATCTCCTGTTTTTCCTGCACATAACCTGGTGGGTTTGGTCAGTGTGCAGTGACTGTCACACTGCTGCCCCAGAGCCCAGCCAGCCCTGCTGCTCCAGGGCCTCTCTAAATCTGCAGTGACTGGCACCAGAGCGGTCCTGGCTCGTGTGTCGAGATGACTTTGGATTTACAGTGGAAATAAAACCTCCCCTGAGCCTCTGCCTCCACTCCTGGAGCTTGTCCTGTCAAAAGAACTCTGCTTTGGAGCACAAGGATGTGCTTCCTGCTCCTGCCACCCTTCCTTTCTCTTCATGGAGCCCCACAGTGAAGCCTGGGGGGTTTGGGGCTCTCCTCTACTCAGCTGATATTTATTTTTCACTGCAGTGTCTGGTCACGTTAAGTTTTGTACCGTGTGGATTAAACTGTGTGTTACAAACTGCAGTTCTTCTGTGAGAGTAGTGCAGAGTAAATATTCCATCATCTCCCTCGTGAGGAGCCCAGGGTGAAGCCAGTTAGTCTGGGGATTGTTCAAAGAGTTGCACAAAAGAACTCTTGGAAGTGGAGACTTGGTTAAACCAACATGTGAAAAAATTGAGGTATTGAGTCACCATCAGTGAATTCCATTGGTGGTGTCCCAGGTAAAGATGTTTTCCCCAAGTGCTGTGGGTTTCCTTAAAGGATTTCATGGTTTTGGAGGTCTTTTCCAGCCTCAATGATCTTGTGATGATCCTGAATGATGATCTCCTAAATGATGATCCCCCAAATGATGATGCCCTCAGTGATCCCTTGTCCTTGTCTGAAGTTCCTGCAGTAAAGCAGCGCTGAGGGATTCATTTCAGGGACCCACTCCCAAAAAACCACTCTCCAGAATTGAGAGGAGGTGCTGGCAGAGCCCAGCCTGGCCGCAGCTCTGTTTTCCCTGCATCACAAATGGGACAAATGCCCACGAAGCCATCCCTGTGATGAGCCCAGGGGGTCCCACCCTCTGGAATGTCAGCCCACGGAGAAGTGATGAGGAGCTGGACTACCCACAGGAGCACACCTGAGCTGGGGGGATGATGCAGCATTCTCATCTCTGCGGGAGGAATTCAAGGTGCCTCGTGTCAGTCTTTGGGATAGGAAGAATGTGCCAGAAATTTTAGGAGAATTGTCCTCTGTCAACCCCAAATCCACCTGGAACTTGCCAGCACAGGCGCCGGCGCTGCCCTTTCATATCTTTCTACTTGTTTGTGCTCCTGGGCCAAAGGGATAAAGGGAATTGTTTCTGCAATCTTCACAGGAGAAATTTTGAATTTCAGATAAGGTTTTGTCAGTCAAGGATGAGCTGAACTAACTCAGACCTGGAAGCAAATGATAGAACACATAAATTCCCTCAGCTTCCCGGATTTCTTTCCGTGCCTGATGACTTTTTTCCAGCAATGTCCAATATAAATGAAGTTCTCTGCTATTACAGCTATTACAGAATATATTACTGCCCAGTTTGGCAGCTTTTGCAAAGCTGTGCTTTGTTTGCAATAAGCAATTTTCTTTTATCTGTGCCCAGAGCACCTCTGGGTCAACGTCGTGAACATGCAAATATTTCAGTAGATTGATTGGATACATCATAAAACTCTGTCTTATTTTTCTATTATTTATTTGTTCTTTCAGATAGATTTATGTCCATTTGTGGCACAGGAAGGATGGGCTGAGTTTGTGGATTTTTGAGCTTCCATGTGACCTTGGGAGTGTTTGGAACATGGTGTCTGTGACCTTGAATTTATTTCCTGAGCTTCATGCAGCCTTGGTAGCTCTTACACCATCAGGAAATTGAGAGATAAAGCCTCTTTAATTTCCCATTTGCCTTAAATTGTTCTGATGAACTTATGATTAAAATAAAAATGAACAGGAGGGACAGTTCAATATCCCCCTGCTGCTTATTGAGCGTCGCTGAGGTTGGAGAAAGGATTCGACTGAATTGGAGAACAGAGCTTGTGGATCTTTGGTTCTTAAACCAAACTGGGCTTCATTTTTCTCCTCTGATCACAGGAATATTCCACTCCTCTGCAGCTTTCTGGCACTGAGCTTTTCCAGTGAACTCCCCAAAAGAAATGGAGCCCAAGTGGAGGAGGGAGGCGGATTAGTCTCTCATGTAGTGACAAAAAGCCAGGTGCTACAGAAATGCAAAATACTCCAGTCAAGGAATCCTGTGCCTCCCTCACTTTAATCCCCGGTGGATTGTGGGGCTGTCCTGCCTCTCATTGATCCAATAAACGTGCTACAAAAAGATTCCCTGGGTAGTAAATAGGATGGGCTGTCTTGGATTCATAAAACGGCGAACTCCGTCTTGCGGGGAGAAGTTCCACGGAGCGTTTTTTGCACCCAAAGTAGGTCAATCTAATTATAATTGCCTTTAATGAGCACCACTCCGCAGTTCTGTACCTGTAGCTGCTTGGCACTCAGAAGTGCAAATGCCTTTGCTGCCTTTGAGAAAAAAACCAAAAAAGGAGAAAAAAACCAAGGAGAAATCAAAGAAGTAATTTCTACTCGAATGCATTTCGACTTGAAAGCCTCTGTTGTCCCCATCAGCAGGGTAAACAATCCAGCATGGGTGGGAAAAGCTGGAGCAGCAGCTCAGAGGAGAAAGGTGAAACTCAGCTTTTGGGCCATGAGATTGACCCTTCCAGCTGTCTGGAATTTGGCTTTGTGTGGGGGAATTCTTCCACTAAAGCAGTGAGGGTTGGAGCAGTTTGGAGTGAGTCCTTTGTGCCTCCAAAGATATCCAGGTACAGCAGCAGTGAAGGGAGAGCAAAAGGCTGAAGGGAATTTGTCATTTAGGCTGTTCCCAAAACACATTCATGTACCTGTGTCCCCAGGGAGAAGAAAATCTCATATGTCCTGTAAGTGTACATCGTGGCTCTTTATCTTTGGGATGTAGTGTTCCCAGTACTGCCTTGGGCAGGGGAAATGGATTTGAGTGGGGTTTCAGGTGTTTCACCAGTGTTACAGGAGGGGTTTTGTTCTCTGCAGCTTTGCAGCAGCTCCTCAGAGATACTGACTGAAGATGTTCTGTGTGTTGAGGCAGAATGAGGAGCACAAGCCTGTCAGAACTGGCTGAGAGGAGCCAGCAGCCCCCCAAGGCAGGGTCTGCCTGGTGATTTCTCCCCTGTGTCCCCCCACCAGGGCTAACAGGGGCGTGAGTGCTGCTGCTGCTGTCTTTTGTTCCAGTGAACCCAGTCAGGGTTGGAGGGCACCTTACAGGATGGTTTGTTTGGTCAAGCCTTGCACTCTGTCCTGCTCTTTTTGGGGTCAGGACAGGTTTGTGGCTGACCTTTGGCCATGCAGGTTTCAGGCAGCCTTGGCCAGCCAGGCTGCCCGTGGTGGCTCAGCCTGTCACTCCTTGGGGTCCCTTCTGCTTTCTCAGGGTGAGGGGGGGATGTGGCACTGCCTGCACACTCAGCCCTGCTTCTGCCAGGTGGAACTGGGAGAGAAGGAGAGACTGAGCTCTGGCATTGTCCCTGGAACTGGGGGAGAAGGAGACAGTCTGGCATTGTCCATGGAATTGGGGGACACTCAGCTCTGGAGTTGTCCCTGGAACTGGGGGACACTCAGCTCTGGCATTGTCCCTGGAATTGGGGGACACTCAGCTCTGGCATTGTCCATGGAATTGGGGGACACTCAGCTCTGGAGTTGTCCCTGGAATTGGGGGACACTCAGCTCTGGCATTGTCCCTGGAATTGGGGACACTCAGCTCTGGAGTTGTCCCTGGAACTGGGGACACTCAGCTCTGGCATTGCCCCTGGAATTGGGGGACACTCAGCTCTGGCATTGTCCATGGAATTGGGGGACACTCAGCTCTGGCATTGCCCCTGGAATTGGGGGACACTCAGCTCTGGCATTGTCCATGGAATTGGGGGACACTCAGCTCTGGAGTTGTCACTGGAATTAGGGGACACTCAGCTCTGGCATTGTCCATGGAACTGGGGACACTCAGCTCTGGCATTGCCCCTGGAATTGGGGGACACTCAGCTCTGGCATTGCCCCTGGAATTGGGGGACACTCAGCTCTGGCATTGTCCATGGAATTGGGGGACTCTCAGCTCTGGCATTGTCCCATTGTCCCTGTGCTGTGACCCAGCAGGGCCTGGCCCCTGGCACTGCTGCAGTCAGAGTGTGATGGGAGAACTCTGGGTTTTGTGGTGGGCTGGGGAAGGGTGGCTGAGGAAGGAGCTGTCCCCAGGGCCAGGCAGCAGCTGTGAATCCAGCTGTGCTCACAGCTGCTGGGAGCAGAGCCCAGGATGTGTCTGGGGGTTTGGGCTCCACATCCCTGCAGGGAGGAGGCCAGAACTTCATCCTCAGGTTTTACTTTCCTCTGTTTCCTGGGGCACAGAAACCTGGTGGGAAGAGCCCTGTATGCTCTCTTGGGATGCTGAGGACATTCAATGTTCACCTGACACCCTCTGACTTTGTGCTTTTGTCTTTTCTCTTGGCAGCCCAGAACTGCAGTCACACATTGCAGGGCCCAAACGGGACAATACAGAGCCCAGGCTTTCCCTATGGATACCCCAATTATGCAAACTGCACGTGGACAATCACTGCTGAGGAGCAGAACAGGATACAGCTTGTTTTCCACTCCTTTGCATTAGAGGAAGATTTTGATGTATTATCCATCTACGACGGGCTGCCTCAGCAGGGGAATCTGAGAACGAGGTACAGTGTTCATTACAGTGATGTTTATAAACATGTTCCCCTTCCTGCCACTGGGATTAAATCTGCCCTTGAATGTTTATGCTGCAATAAACTGGGAGTGTTTCTCCATGAGCAGTTCTTACAGTTGTTTTGATTTCTTATCTCTGATAAGGCTTGAAATGTTTCTCTGAACTCCTGACACTAATGATTTATCAAGACTTACCCCAGACATGCAGAGGAGTTAATTAGGAAATGGAGCAGGAGGGAAGCAGAGTTAATGTGCAGAGAGCTTCCCTCAGTCCAAAGGACACTTCTGGAGTGGGAGGATGGACTGTGGGGTTCAGTGACAGCTCTGCCAAAGCTTTTGTGGATTTTGTGGATTTTCCCCCAAAATCTGGGCTGCTCCTTAACCCCCAGTCCATCCAGCAGCTGGCCAGGCCTGCACCCCTCCCATCTGTTGGATCTCCAGGGGTAAGAAGTGTTCAGTAATCCACTTTAGTAGGAAAACCCGCCATGGCTTCTCCAGTGAGGCTTTCAGTGTTAAAAAAAGTTTTGTGGGAGGCAGATTTTGCTGTGTTGCTGTGGCAGCAGATGCTCTGGGAGCTGTCAGCTGTGGAGCAGTCGTGATCTCAGCCCTCTCAGCTGGGGACACGACTGGAGGTGCTGGTGGCAGCTCCACCCTGACAGTGATGCATCCAAAAACCCAGGGAGCAGTGGCAGCATCCAGGCTCTGAATCCTTGGAAATGGATTTTCTTTCAAAGCACTCGAGTTCAGGACAAATCCATTGACCTCAGTGTCTTGTCTGACCCCAGTGGAACATCTGAGCTGCACCCTGGTGGAAATCAGCTCTTTATGTAGATTATTTCAGTTATGCAAATAAATCATCTCCTCATTTGGCAACTGTGCTTGAGAATCACTTTAATTATGGGACCTGGGTGTTTAATCAGGAGGTTCAGTGCTTTGCTTTGGGGATAATGGAAAGGTGGAAAACTGGGGGTAAAATCCAGCTCAGGAAACTTTGTGTGGTTAGAAGTTAATGCTGCTGAGAGATCCTCACATGAATATTCTGGTTGTAAATAAAAGTAGCAGCAAGGAACCTCCCAAGTGTGAACTGGGGGTCTGCCCTGGGGGTCTGTGACCCTGCACTGGGGAAGGTGAGGAAGCAGAAGAGGTTCAGGTGCAGCTTGGGCAGGTGAATGGGAGCTGGGGGTGGAACCAGCAGCAAAATCCACCTGGGAATGTTCCACCTCTGAGCTCAGGAAATGGACTGTATTTAGGGCAGGAAAGGGGAATAAAGAGAAGAGGGGGGTTCCTTGAGGTCTGAAAGCACTTCGGGAGGCTCAGCACAGTAAAAGATGAACTCCTGCATGGTGGATATTTGCTTTCTTCCCTTGGACATTCGCTTTCTTCCCTTGGACATTTCTGGATTAGTAACTTTAAACCTGGAGTTGGCTCTTTTGGGCTGTTTCATGTCTCATCTCCTTGTTCACCCATTTTAGTGTTTCGGCAAGGCTCTTATGCACAGGGTGGGATTGTTGGGGTGTCCCCTCATCTTTGTGGGTCCCTTCCACCTCAGGAGACCCCAGATATTATTTTTATTATTACATCAATCTCACCCCATTAAACTCTTAACTGTTGCCTAACACCAGGTTACTTTTTTCTCCCTTTTTTTTCTTTCTCATGGCCATCAATTTTGCTTTTTTTCCTGCCTGCTCTCCAAATGTTCTCCATTCATCACGGAGGTGCAGCCCTGAAGATGGATGGCCACGTGTCACTCATCAGAGCTCACCCAAAATGAGCTGTGAGCAAGGGGAAAAGAAGGGACAACTGGATTTCTTTGCCTCTTCCCCTCCCAAACTTCTATTTTTGAGCATCCCTGATGCATTTGAGGTCCTTCCCAACCCAGACCATTCCAGGACTTCCTGGGAAGGGGTTAATGTTGTGTTCATCATGTGCTGGCAAACACCCTCTTGTCTTGCAATTTAATGTGGTGTGAAGGTTCCCTAATAGAATAAGAGCAGCCCTAATCCAATGAGGCATTTGCTAATAAACAGCTTTACTGGATATTAGGGAATTTGCCTTGCGTGTTTGTGATGAGGACGTGAATATTAAATGGGTTTCAGTGCCTTAATTTAGACATCCAGGGCTGTTGTCATCTCTCAGTGCCATGACTTTGCTTTGTTTGCTGAAATCAGAGCTCGTTTCCAAGTCTTTGCTCTTCCAGCTTCTCTGGAATCATCGGGTTTTTAGAATCCTGCAGTGGGTTGGTTTGGAAGGGAACTTCAGTTCCATCTCATTCCATCCTCTGCCATGGGCAGGGACCTTCCACCATCCCAGGCTGCTCCAACCTGGCCTTGGACGCTTCAGGATCCAGGTGCAGCCACAGGTTCTGTGGGCAACCTGTGCCAGGGCCTCCCAACCCTCACAGGGCAGGATTTTTCCCATAAATATAACCTAAACTTCCTTTTTTTTTCAGTTGGAACACATTCCTCCTTGTCCACTGGAATTTTCCCAGCTCCTGGCTTTCAGCAGGAACCACTGTGGGGGCATTTTCTGTGAAACCTGAGAGCTGCATATTATAATTATTACATTAATAATAATTATATTTGGTGGCTGCAAAGTTTTCTCTTCCTTGATGAGGGCCATCAAGATTTGCTTCATGTCCAGGACTTCCCCTTCTCTTGAGCTCATTACACCAGACCAGACTCTCCCTAAATCCTCTTCCTCCAAGTTCCCAGCTGCCGTGGGATCAGGGAGTCCTGCAGTTATTCCAGAACAGTCTTTGCCCAGTTCCCATTGTGCCTTGTGATTGTGGCATTGTTCCCAGGTCGCTCCAATCAGGTTCCCTTCCTGATTGCCTTCCCACTGTGCTGGCCTCAGAAACTCAGCACAGAGCTGACTACAATTTGAATTCTTGGGGTTATTTCTGGCTCTGAGATTGCTGTGGGATTTGGGAGAGACTCTGCACCTCTTTGTGTCAGACTCTTGTTCCACGACATCCCTAGAGTGGGCAACAACAGAACCACGTGGCTTCCCCCAGCTTTTTCATCTGCCAGTAATTTGCAGGACCCCTTTAATGTGAGAGTCTTAAATCACTTGCAGATTCCCTGATTTGAAGCTTCAGGCTTGTTCTCAGACCCAGGGAAAACACATTTACAGTCTCCCTGTGCATCAGTCCTTGTAGCTCCCTAATTCTGTTTTCCCAGTGAGACCTGCTGAATTTACACTCCAAATGCAAGTGGTCAGCGTAGAAAATCAGATTTTTGGGTTTTTTTCCTTCCAGAGATATTAAAAAAAACCCAGGGGACAGAACACGGGATGTTTCTACCAGCAGAAACTCCTCACTTATGAATGTGCTGAGCAATGCTGGGGTTTCTCAGTCTCTTCCAACCCTTGGGCTTCCCTTCCCACCTGTTGTGGGCAGGGAATTGTGTCCTCCTCTGCTCTCTTCCCTGTTCAAACAAAACATTTCAGTGATGCTGACTTTATTTGCTTGAGAAAACGTTTGTTTGAGGCTCTGCATCCAGAGGAAAACAACTCCCAGGGCCTCGCAGTGCCGGCCGCGTTTCCACGGGCGTCGCGGGGAGGAAGAGCAAATTCCAGTTTATTGGCACATCTGGGAGGAACCTGCCCCTTCTGAGGAGGGTTCTGCAGAAATTCCTGTGCCTGCAGGGTCTGGGGGAACGTTCGCAGTCAGTATTTCAGTGGGGTTCTGTGCAGAGCACACAAATCCTGCTGCTGGCACAGGGCCCTGCTTCCCTTGCAGCTCACGTCCCACATCTCGCAGTGTCTCCTCAAGCTGCTCCCACATCCTCATCCCTCTTCCCTGACAAGTGGCTGAAGAGTGACGAGAAGGATTGCCATCAATCTGCTGTGTGAGCAGTTCAGAACCACATCTCGGGCCATATTTAATTGACTGAAAGTTGAAGGATTTGGTTTGAACTCGGAAACGATGTGATCCTTGTGATAAGAGCAGCGTTATCTCTGGGCTGACCTAATTACCTGCACCTTGCATGTTTCTCCTGATAACCTTTTAATTACTCTTTGAAAAAGCAGCCCGGGTGACTTGTACTTAATTACCAATCAAGACCACAAAGCTTTTGATCTTAAAAACAGCAAAAGGGAGGAGGAGAGGAAGGGACGAAGGGAGGAGAGAGTTCCCCCGGTGTTCCTGTGGCTTGCAGAGATGCAAATTTGGGGTGAAACGACATCCTGGGGTTCAGTTGTGGTAAAGAAAAAATCCCGGGGCTCAGTTCTGGTAAAGAAATTCCTGGGGTTCAGTTATGGTAAGGAAAAAATCCAGGGGTTCTGTCCTGGTAAAGAAATTCCTGGAAAAGCAGCATTTGTCAGCTGGGAATGCACAGTGCTTGTGTCAGGAGTTTGTGTGGAGTCACCTCTGGCCCAGTGCAATATTCCTTTGTCACTGCCTCATGTCTCCAAGGTGACTACAGTTCTTTTTGCTAAGGAGAAGGATAAATAAAGCAGAGGGCCAGCTAAATCCTCTGTCACCTTTAGTAAACATCCGAGCCCCACCTCCCTCTCAGCAGAGCCTTTTGTCACTTCCCATTAACTCCATGGGAAAAGAAACACAACAAAACCCCACTTAAATTTATGTTCTCTGCTGTGTAGGATAAAATCCACTTTATTTGTGTTTTTCTCTCTGGGAAGAGCCGTGTTTGAGCTGCTCCAGCAGCTCCAGGACCCTTCAGCAGAGTCCCCGTTTTGTTCTGAGGAAGTGCTGAGTGTTTAAACTCTGTCTGCAGGATAATTGATGAAACTGGAGCTGAAAGTCTGGGAGAGGTAATGGAGTTAATGCAACTGCAGCAGGGCTCTGCAATTTCAATTCACTTTTTCCATATTTATTAGCAGAGGGTGCATCAGGAGGAGTGATAAAAGCAGCTGATTCAATCAGAGTGGGAGCTTTTTCCCTGGCACTGTGGGGAATGTTGTAGGCTCAGGAGGAGCCTTGGCAGGGATATTTTGGCAGCCTCTTCAGAGATGGGGATGGAGAGGTTTTGTCCTGGTTTAGGGGTTAAAGGACTTGCTCACACCTCTGAGGTGAGAAACACAGGCAGGGTCTCTGAAGATGTTGCTTAAATTATTGCTACTACTACAACAACAATAATAATTTTTATTTTATTTTATTTTATTTTATTTTATTTTATTTTGTTTATTTTTTATTAATTTATTATTATTGCAAAAATTTTTATTTATTAAGAATAATTACTTTTATTATTATACACATTGCTCTGTGATGAGGAGGTGGCTCCAGTCTGGCCCTGCTTTTAAGAACCTGTCCCAAAAGTTTCTTGACTTGACACAAATAATAGTTTGGTTAAAATTATTCCAAAATAACGTCCCTTGGAGTCAAGTGAGCAGCGTGGTGGCTCTGCCCTCTGTGGGTTTGGTGCCAGCATGGGCAGGGCAGGGCAGCAGAGGGTGTGGGGCACAGGGAAGTGCTGGAATCCCCCCCAGGAGCAGGGATCCATCCTGCCCTGAGCCCGGGAGCTGCTCTGCTCCCTGGGCAAATCCTTCTCAGCTTTCCCTGCTGTGAAATGCCAGAGAGCTGCTGGCCTGACAGCCCCTCCATCCTGCCTGTGTCAGACACTTTGGCACTGCCCTCTGTGGGTTTGGTGCCAGCATGGGCAGGGCAGGGCAGCAGAGGGTGTGGGGCACAGGGAAGTGCTGGAATCCCCCCCAGGAGCAGGGATCCATCCTGCCCTGAGCCCGGGAGCTGCTCTGCTCCCTGGGCAAATCCTTCTCAGCTTTCCCTGCTGTGAAATGCCAGAATCCCAGAGAGCTGCTGGCCTGGCAGCCCCTCCATCCTGCCTGTGTCAGACACTTGCTCCTGTCCTGCAGGACTCTGCATTCCTGCACTTGCTCCTTGCTCCCCCCTTGCCCTGTGCTTAGCAAAAAACAAACCTTGTGTGATTTCCAGGAGGTTCCAAGAACTTATTTTTCCCATTTACTCCATTTCACACCCCTGGTGACTTTTTCTTTTTTTTTTTTTTTTTTTTTTTTTTTTTTTTTTTTTTTTTTTTTTTTTTTTTTTGGGGGGGGTTGGTTTTTATTTTGAAGAAAGAGAGAAATAACCCAAATCTGCCAAGTTCTGAATTGAAGCTGCTGAGCCGTGCTTGGGCTGTATCCAAACTTGCCTTTGTTTACTCAGAACGTCAGCTCGGATTTGCCAGCGGGTGACTGAGATTTGATGAACTTTCCTGTGAATTTGTCTTTTTTCTTCCTCTTGGTTTGTCATAACGAGGCTGAGAATGGAGGTGCCGCAGTTGGATTTGATGGAATTGTGGAAGGGTTTGCGTGGGAAGGGAATTAAAGCTCATCCCGTGGTCAGGAAAACCTTCCCCACTCCCACCCCAGGGCTGGAGGCAGCTCTGCAGGTGGGGTCTCACCTGAGCAGGGCAGAAGGGACAAAATCCCACTGCAGTGCCAGGAAATCTTGGAAAAATGAGCATGGAATGGGTGTGAGAAAAATAATAAATCACATCCAACTGCATGCTCTTCCCAGTCCATTGCATTGCATGGAAAATCAAATTTATTGAAATTTGATGCTCAGTACCTGTCCCCAGCCTGAGCCATGAAGGCCTCATATATCTGAGCTGGCTGTGCCGGCTCTGGGCTCTATAAATAACACTTTTCTAGTGGGAATTGACCCAAACCCTGCTTTAAACAAGCGGAGAAATCCATCCAGGCTGGGATTTATGAGCTCTGTCACTGTCCCCCGAGCCCGTGTTGGTTAATGAAGCTTTGTCAGTGTCAGAGGTAAGCAAAGGGCTCCTGGGCCTTGATGGATTGTGCTTGGCTTGGCCAGGGGAGGGAGGTGCAGCTGATTCCTGAGACTGAGAGCCGTGCTGGATAAAATTCCTGGGAAAATTGTTGGTGTTTATCACATTGGTGGAGGTTAAAGAACAGAAAAAAAACGAGGGGTTTTGCCCTTTGCTTGTTAACCGGCGTGGTAAGAAAAACAAAAATAGTGAATGTCAGAACCAGTGGGTTGTACTGGTCTGGAATGAATTCTCCAGCAGCTGGGATGGGATCAGAGTGGCCGTGGGAGTGAAATGTGAGCAGATCCAAGCACTCCTGTGCAGGTATTTGTTCTGTGCCCGACTCCCAAACAAAAGCAGTTGGGCTCTGAGCACAGATCCCTCCACCAGCTTGGCTAAATCCAACTGGGAGCTGTTCTTGTGTCACTGCAGGATCCTTTGAAGTTGGTTGAGAGTTGATTTTTTTTTTGGTCCAGAGCATCATTTCAGCCTTGCAGGGCTGCAAATGAAAGGACAACTATCTCAGTGACACCAGCGAGCTGTGCCTGGAGGACAGAGCTGCCTTTTAAGTGTCTGCAGCATTTGGGAGCTGGGAGTGCTCTCAGATCATGCTCTGCTTGTTTTATTGATGATTAATGAGAGCGTTCGTGTCCATGGGCTCTGGAAAAAAGCTGACATCTCGCTGTAATTGTGTTTTTCTTTAATAAATACAGGGAAAAATCTAACAGAGCCACTGAGGGGGGAAATTCCTGCCCCAGCCAAGCCTGAGGAAATGCCAGGAGAAGAGAGCTGGCTGCTCAGGGGTGGCTTTTATCCACAGCCACGGGCAACAGGGGAAGTTTTGTAGGAAGGGGAAGGGATGAGATGTGTGAGAGAGGCTGAGGCAGCAGCACCTGGGCTGAGGGCCCTTCTCAGCATCTCCTCAGCCCCAGCCTTTCCTGCTCCAGGCCCTTCCTCAGCTCTGCAGCACTCCAGGAGCTCCTGGCCCTGCTGTGCTGAGGTTCCAGAGCTGGACAAGCCCTCCAGGGCTGGGCAGAGGGGCAGCATCCCCTCCCTCCCACCTGCCTTGCAAGGATCTTTATCCCAGGATGGTGCAGGGGTGCCAGGCTGCTGTCATTTACCCTGCCCACAGCAAGGAGAGTGCCTCATTTGATGGGAAATTTTCCCTAATAGGTGCCTTTAAATGACAGGCAGAAAAAGCTCACCGAGCTCTGGGGTGCTGTAATTTAATGCTGGGTTAAATGACACAATCCAGTGCATTTTCATTAGATGTTCTGAGACACTTCTCCAGCATTTATGCTTTAAAGGCTGCTGGATTGCCAGCTGCAATAACTGTTTTGATTGCAGCCCGAGCTGATGGTGGGCATCCTACCAGAAAAATAATGGGCTGGGCTTTAATTACGGCACCTGCACTCCCCAAGTGCGTCAGCGCGGCCGTGCTGCATCCAAGGGATGGCAAATGTGCAACAGATGGAGCCGAGGGGGCTTGGAGCAGCCCTGGGGGTCCAGCCTGGGTGTTGGGGTTTGGGGGGAACAGAAATGTTCAGGTGTGGCTTGAAGCTGCTGAGCAGAGCAGCCAGGGGGGCTCTGGCTGGGCTCAGCTCCTTTTGGGGGGCACGGGGCAGTTTGCCATCAGTGCTGGCACACTGGAGGGGTCCAGAGGGGCTGGAGAGTGTCCAGGGAAGGCTGGAAAACTCCTGAAGGAGCTCCTGAAGGGGCTCAGGCTGGAGCAAAGGAGGCTCAGGGGGGACCTTGTGGCTCTGCACAACTCCTGACAGGAGGGGACAGCCAGGGGGTCGGGCTGTGCTCCAGGGAACAGAAGGAGAGGGAATGGTCTCCAGTTGAACCAGGGGAGGTTTAAATTGATTTTAGGGGAAGTTTCTGCATGGAAAGGGTGCTCAGGCATTGCTCAGGGAGGGTTGGTGTGCCCATCCCTGGAGAGGCATCCAAAGGAAGGGCTGGATGTGGCACTTGGGGACAAAGTAGGGATTGGGCACAGCTTGGACTCGAAGGTCCTGGAGGGCTTTTTCAACCTCCCTGATTCTGGGATTCTGGGATTCTGTCCCATCCAGGCTGATCTCCATGGCAGGTGGGGTTTCTCACCTGTGGAAGGTGCTTTTCACTGCCATCAGCTCTCCCAAAACTGATTTTTCCTGTCCTGCTGCAAGTTGGGAGCCAAACCAGGCAGATTTGCAGCGTCCGTGGCACACCTGAAGCAGAGCACGAGGGATGCAAACAGAGCTGAGGATTTCTGTGTTGATTTGTTTGGATATATTGATTTTTAGCAAGGGCAAGCTTATCAAGTGGCATTTCTGGCGCTGGTTTCGTTTGGTTCCTCGCTGCAGGAGCAAAATTAAGCCAATGAAAAACACATTGCAGATCTCACACAATCAGCCCTGGCTCGGAGCACGTTAAGGGGATAATCACTCAATAATCCATTTGGCTAGAGGTACAGAAGGAATGGAATATGATTATTCCTGCTGTCATTACTGCCCTCACCTCCATAAAAACAAGGAGTGGAGTTTGCTGCTTCCTTGCCTTGTTAGAGTGTGTTTTTTGTGGTTGCTGCCCTGAAGATCAGCGATGTCAGAATTGCTGTTTGGTGGGGAATGATTCCATGTTCTGTCTGCCTTTCCCCTGCTTTGACTCTCTCTGGGGTGCAGATTTAGGGAGGAAGGCAGGAGAGCAGTTACCAAGCAGGGATTCCTGCCAATGCTGCCTGTCCTGGGGCTTTGCAACAGCAGAGCTGAGGTTTTGAACATGGCCATGGTAAATGATTGTTCTTCGAGGGGATGCTGCCTTGGACAAGACAAGGACATCAGAGAAGAAAAAAAAAATCAGTTGTGTGCATTGGCTGGAGGCTTAAGAGGAGAAGTGGCTTTTATTGTGGTTTATTGAGAAGCAGGAGCAGCTCCAGCTCGTTCCCAGGGCAGCATTTCCCTGCAGGAGCAGCCCAGGGAGGGCTGGAGGTGCTGCACAGGTATTCCCTGACTGCAGCAGCATTTCCTGCTCCCTCCTGGCTCGCTTGGCTTGCAGTGGAGCCACCTGTGATGTCCTGTGGGCTGAGGGGATTTTGGGTGTGTGGGGAGCAGGGTTTGGTGCCTTTGGTGGGGACCCTCTGAGGGTCAGAGCTGCTTGGCTTTACCAGTTTCTAGAGGCTCCCCTGGAAATTGTCTCTCCAGCCAGTGTGGGCTCTGAGAAAAAGCTCAGTGACAATTTCATGCCCTCGTGCACAGGAACTTCTCTTTTAAAGCCCTGTTAGTAGAAAACAGCAGTTGTGCTGGAATAAATGCTGCAGGGCAGTGTTGTTTCAGGTAACACTTAATTCCTGTGACTCCTGGGGGACGGCAGCTCTTCCTTACAGGTAAAGGACATGTTCCTGTTGCCCTGAATTAAAAGCAACATCTGCAGAGTGGGATCCTCTTAGCACAGGGGCTGTGAGCAGAATCCACGATGCAAAAAGCTCAGCTCAGAGGGAGCAGATCCACTCTGGGGAATGAAAAGCATTAACAAATCCCTGGGTGATGCTATGGGCTGATCAGGGGAAGATAAATCAGCAGGTTCTGCTTTTATTAAAGCTGGTCCAGGCATTTCCTGGATTTTATTTTTAAGTGCATGGATGTTTCAGCAGGCCACTCTAATTAAACTGCCAAATTAATTAATAAAAACAATGACACTTCCACTCAGCACAGTAAAAACTGAATCCTTCTGGCTCCTGGAAGCTCTGATTGTTAATAAACAGGAGCAATTGTCCTTCCAGCTTGCCCAGACCGTGGATTTTATGCTGAGGGCTGGTCAGTGCTGCTGTGCTGACATTAAAACTTAAATCATGGGCTGGCAACTCCGTGAGCTCTGCCAATAACTGGAATTTTTGCTTCAATAAAGTTCTCAGGCAGAGCCTGTCAGCTCTCATCAGTCAGAGCTCAAATGTGTGTGAAATAATATTTAGGTTTGCTCAATGAGAGGCAGAGAGAAGAGGAGGGAAGTTCCCTCGCTGTCTCAGGGGCTGGTGATGACTTTGAGCAGGAATTGCTTGGGCTGGGTGCTCAGAGAAATTTCAATTTCTCCCCCAAATCTGGTTTTGTTCTGTGGGTGCCTCTTCATTCTGTGTGAAGAGGGGAAACACCCTGAATGAAATAACATTTACGGCTATTTCCTAAAGGGGCAGAGAGCTTTGTGTCACAGGTGATCCTTTACCCCCCTGGCACAAAGTCTGGCTGCTCCGCGTGGGATAAACCTCAGAGTGTGTTGTAAGAAGCTTTAAATTCTCTTTTTTCCTGTTTATCTCGTGCTACTCCTGCCCTTGTGATCCTTTGAGCGCTCTTGATCCCAAATGATACCAAATTCCTTCAGTTCCTGCTGCTCCTGTGTTTTATAAAATCTGGGTTTGGGGCAGCTCAGGGATTGCTCCTGAATTCCTGACCCCTGTAATGGCAGGCAGGAGTCCTCTTTGGGAATCCTTTAAACTGGAAATCTGTCCAGGAATCCCCTTGGCTACGTGTGAGGAGGTTTGGAAGTTGTAAAAATGTAATTTTGGTCAACAAGCTGGTCTGGGGATGGCTCAGCACCAAGGGTTTGTGTTTGGGATTAATGGAAATCAGTAATAAACAGGTTTTTATAATAAAATCAGTTGTCCTTTAGCTGCGAGTCCATAAGGGAAGCAGGTGGGACTTCCTGGATTTGTCCAATTTTATTTTCTTCACTCTGATTTGTGCCCATGTCCTGGGAATTCCTGCAGTGCAGCTCCCAGACCCTCTGGTGCAGCAATTTCCTGGCTGTGAGCTTGGATTTTTACCTCAGGGTGGGAACCATCCTTTGGTGCATTTTGGACCTGTGCCCACATAAAACCCCCATTCTTGTCCTGGTGCTGGGAGGATTCCTGGAACCTTCCAGCCTTTTCCATGTCAAACACTCTGGAGGCACCACTAAAGGTTTATTTAGTTGTTAACATCCATTTTTTGCCTGTTCTTTTGGGTTCAGTTTAGTGCAGTTTGTAGAACTCTTCAGTCAGATTTTTACTCCAAGGTTCTCAACACATTTTAAGCCTTATTGAACAAAGCCCTGGGCTCACTCAGCCCCCCAAAATCTCTGTCCCATGGGGTGGGTTCTGCTCCAGCATCCCGGGGCTGGGTTTGTGGAGTGTCCCAGGGCAGGTGTTGGTGACCAGGGAGGGGCTTGGGACAGAACCAGTGAAGAACCACAGGAGTGGAGAAAACCTGTGCAAAACTCTGAAAAATGACAGGAGCAGTTCCTGTGGGCAGGCAGAAGGTGGGAAAAGCCCAGGGTTTGTTGCTCTCAGGCTGTCCCAGGTGTTCAGGAGCTCTGAGCTCCTCCAGGAGTGTGATGGGATCAACCCCACTCCTGGTTTTTGTAGGGCAGCAATGCTGAGTGTGACCTGGTGTGGGGTTTTCCCAATGAGTGTGACCTGGTGTGGGGTTTTCCCAATGAGTGTGACCTGGTGTGGGGTTTTCCCAATGAGTGTGACCTGGTGTGGGGTTCTTTCACGTCAGAAGTGGTGAATGTCACCTCGCTGTGGGTTTTTCCTGGTAAGTGTGACCTTGTGTGGGTTTTTGTAGGAGGGCAGTGGTGAGTGTGACCTCACTGTGGATTTTTCTGGGTGAGTGTGACCTTGTGTGGGCTTTTTGCCAGATCAGAAATGGTGAGTGTGACCTCACTGTGGGTTTTTTCTGGTGGAACTGACCTTGTGTGGGTTTTTCCTGGTGGAACTGACCTTGTGTGGGTTTTTCCTTGTGGAACTGACCTTGTGTGGGTTTTTCCTGGTGGAACTGACCTTGTGTGGGTTTTCCCTGGTGGAACTGACCTTGTGTGGGTTTTTCTTGGTGGAACTGACCTTGTGTGGGTTTTTCCTGGTGGAACTGACCTTGTGTGGGTTTTCCCTGGTGGAACTGACCTTGTGTGGGTTTTCCCTGGTGGAACTGACCTTGTGTGGGTTTTCCCTGGTGGAACTGACCTTGTGTGGGTTTTCCCTGGTGGAACTGACCTTGTGTGGGTTTTCCCTGGTGGAACTGACCTTGTGTGGGTTTTTCCTGGTGGAACTGACCTTGTGTGGGTTTTTCCTGGTGGAACTGACCTTGTGTGGGTTTTTCCTGGTGGAACTGACCTTGTGTGGGTTTTTTCCAGGCTGACAGGGTTCCAGCTGCCTGCTCCCATCGTCAGCACAGGCCTGGTGCTGTCCCTGTGGCTCGTCAGTGACTACGCCGTCAGTGCCCAAGGCTTCCAGGCCAGCTATGAAGGTGAGTCCAGGAGGGGCTGGAATTGCACCTGAACTGGGCTTGGGAGGTGGGAAACTGAGCTGCACAGTCTGCACCAGGAGCTGGATAGCTCTGCTTTGTTGTTGTGTAATTTAATTTTTTTTTTCAGCATTTAAATGGATGGTTCCTTCCAGCAGAGTGGGGTTTTTTTGGTTAAAAGTGTGCTCTGGCTGAATTTCCTGGAATATCAGGGAAGGGTGGGTAATGTCAAGAAAATTAATCCACAAACATCAGAGGTTTATGTCCAAAAGGAGACAGAGGAGACCTTTGACTTTACTGGAATAAAGGGAGAGGCCATGGGGCATTCCCCTGGGGTCTCTCAGATTTTTGGAGGACTCAGACTCCTTTTTATCCCAATTTCCCAACCACATTTCCCTTCTCTCTTTCCCCATTTCTGATGGATGTCAGGACAGGTGAGCGTTTTGGGACAGGTGAAGCTTTTGGGATAGGTGAGGATTTTGGAACAGGGGAAGTTTTTAGACAGGTGAGGATGTTAGGACAGGTGGAGCTTTTGGGATAAGTGAAGGTTTTGGGACAGGTGAGGATGTTGAAGCTGAAGGTTTAGGGACAGGCCAAGGTTTTGGGACAAGTGAGGATTCTGGGACAGGTGAGCTCAGCACCCATTGGGAGGAAAGACAAATCCATTTGCAAAATTGCTTTTTTTCCCCTCCAAATGTTCCCAATTTGTTCGGATTTTCCCCTCTGCTGGAACATCTGCCAGTCTCTGTGTGAGACACGTCACTCCCAAATCCTGGGGCAGAGGACACGCAGCTGCTTTTGCACTTCCTTGACATTTCCAGTTCATTTTTTGGCATTTACACACAGCTCCTTGTACACTTTGTAATGTTCTTTTATTACCTTGATGCCGCAGGAAATCTTGTACAAAGGCTGGCGCCGGGGCTGCCCTTTAGTCACACACATCTGAAACAATCTGGGGTTTATTTGACTGGTGATTAGGAGGCTTTCAAGGCTGTGACTGAGGGGGGAAAATAAATGTATTTAAAACTTAACCTGAGCCAGGGTGACAGACAGAGCGTTGGCATAAATCAGAGTTTTATTTTGAGGGTGGGAGAGGGGCTCACTTGCTGAAATACCACCCTGAGCCTGCCCCAAAGCAAATTATTTGCATTTTGGGTATTAATTAAGGCTGAAGGAGGTGATAAATGCAGTTGGGGCTGCTGCTGGAGTGCTGCTTCAGTTCCTTGGATGTTGGATTCCAAAATGCAGGGAATTCTCAGAGCTGCAAACCAAAGCTTAGAATTAAACCAGGATTTGGTCCGAGACCTTGGAAAAGGCTCCCAGACTGAGGTGCTGGAAGCAGAATGTGGATTTGTAATTTAAAGCAGAGACATGTTAAGAAGAGGAAAGTTTAGAGCTTTAGAGTTTAAGATATCGAAAAAATAATATTAATTACAAAGGTAAACAAGGGGTTTAGAATGCAGTGCTGTAGGTTTGTGTGCCATGGCAGACAGGAAGAAAGTACAGCTGGAGGCACCAAAGTGGCACAAAAACATTGGCAGTGATGGGGATGCATCAGCTGGGCTTGGTGTGAGCAGAGAACGTTTGAGCATCTCCTGCCTTGTTGGGAGGGCAGGGTGAGGTCTGGGTGGGGGCACAGCCACGTCCTGGCATTCCTGGGGTGTTCCTGGGCATTCCTGGGGAGTTTGTGTTCCATGGACATTCCTGGGGTGTTCCTGGGCATTCCTGGGGTGTTTTTGTTCCCTGGCCATTCCTGGGGTGTTCCTGGGCATTCCTGGGATGTTCCTGGGCATTCCTGGGGTGTTTTTGTTCCCTGGGCATTCCTGGGGTGTTTGCTCTGCCCTGGAGGTGGTGCAGTCCCCATCCCTGGGTGTGTTTAACAAAGCCTGCATGTGGCACTGGGTGCCAGGGCTGAGTTGAGGTGTTGGGGCTGGGTTGGACTCGATGGTCATGGAGGTCTCTCCCAGCCTGGTCATTCTGGGAATTCTGGGATTTCTGGGAATTTGTGTTCCCTGGGCATTCCTGGGTTGCACCACCTGGTTCTGCACCACCTCACCCTGCAGGGTTGGCAGTTCCCAAGTGACCCAAAAAGCTCAGGGTATTCCTTGTAGAAATTCCTGTTCCTGGGGGCACATTTTCGTTCATTTGGGTTTGTGGGATTTTAATTCATTTGGGTTTGTGGGATTTATTTTATTTGGGTTTGTGGGATTTTAGTTTAGTTGTGGGGGTTTTGGTTCATTTGGGTCTGTGGGATTTTGGTTCATTTGGATTTGTGAGACTTTAATTTATTTGGGTTTGTGGGATTTTGGTTCATTGGGGTTTGTGGGATTTTAGTTTAGTTGGTTTGTGGGATTTTGGTTCATTTGGGTCTGTGGGATTTTAATTCATTTGGATTTGTGGTTTTTAGTTTGGTTCGGCTTTGTTTGCTTTGGGTTTTCCTCCTCCAAGGACAGTCTCAGCCTACCAAACCCATTAGCTCATCTGGGCAACTTTTAGACAAAAATCTCAATTATTGAGTCCCCAGAGCCAACAAGAGCTCCACCTGATCATCAACAGAGCCAAACCCCAGCTGGGAAAAGGGAGAAATGCAGCAGCTGCTGTGGGGCTTGAAAATCTGGGAATGGACCCCCCAAATTCCCATCTGGGGAGAGGAGAGAGGCTTGGGCCAGCACAAATCTGGATTTAGTGGCTGGTGTGGAAAAAGAGCTGAGGGCACCCATGGCAGGAGCAGTGGGAGTGAAAACCTGTCAGCTTTTGCTTGGGGAATTGGGAGAACAGAGAGGATTTCATTTCCATTTCAATCAAATGCTTTGATCTCAAGGTAATTTTTTTACTTCGGAGCTTCCAGGAAACACCAGCAGTTCAGGGAGCTCCGTTTCAGCACGTCTCATTTAGAAAATATTGAAATTAAGTGCTTTCATGCTTTTAGCATCCCTAAATTTGTTTTCTTTCCCTGTTTACTGTCCCTTGAATTCAACATGATTTCCTAATTAGCCCCGTTCACCCTCAGACTGGGGGATTTTTCCTTCTTTTCTCACTAAAGGATTTTTTTTTTTCCCAGCCCTAACCCAGCTGTGGAGTCCTGAATTTCCTTTCAGCTGCAGAATTTTGGTGCCAGTTATAAATAATCCCAGTTAAATTTGACTGGGATGTGAATGTTGACAGCCTCATCTGGTGAAAAAAAATCTTCCTAAAAATGTAGAAATGCCCATTTTTTTGCTTGCCCTGGAAGATTTGTGAGGCTGGACTGCAAAGGGAATTAATTCCTTTCCTTGCTGAGGAATTCACTCAGAGCTGACTTCAAATAAATCAGGCAAGATTGAGACAGTGAGAGGAAAAGTGGCACAAATTCCACAGAAATAATAAATAAAGCAGGGGATGCAGAGCAGGTGGTTTATTTGTTCACTAATGAAGGGATAAAAGAAGATTAAATTATTAAAGTAAATTCAATTATTATGAAATCACCACCTCTGGGTGCTGTGTTAGAGCAGAGGGTGACAAATTAAAAGGGATTTAAGGAAAAACACAATTGTGGAAATGTTCAGTTTGGAAAAGGCTTCCCAAATCCAACTTTGGGGCAATCCCCACCTTGTCAAGCAGAGCATGGGGTTGTATTTTCATTTATATCCTTGTCAGGACATAATTTATAAATCTATCTGTAGAAGAGGAATATAAATAAATATATATTAAAAAAGGGATATATCTATTTTTTATATATATAGATAGAGGAAAAATAGACTTTAAAGGGATACAAAGGGATAGAAATAAATACAAATATGAAAAAATTAATAAATAATATTTTAAATAGAAATAGATGTAAAATACACCTGTATTTAAGTAAAATAGAAATTAAGAGGGCTCTGTAGAAGTAGAGGGATGCAATAATGTCAGATGCTATTTTTTTAGGAATACTCAACTATGGAACTTGGAACTTTACTTTTAGAGTGGGTTTTTTTATTTGGTGGTCTGGATTTTCTCCCCTGCCCAAAAATCAGAATGCAGTGGGAATTCCTGGAGGGAAGCAGGTTCCTTTTTTAAAGCGATATAAACCAGTAAGTGACTATTTAAATATATATATATATATATAAAAACATAAAATACACAAATATTTAAGTAAAATATTTAAAAATTATTATTTTAAGGAACCTTTCTCTTTGTAACTTTAAATTTGAATTGTAGGGTGGGGTTTTTGTTGATGGTCTGGATTTTTCCCCCACAAAAAGCAGAATTCAGTGGGAATTCCCGGGGGAATCAGGGCCCTGTGGATCCCTGAGGAATTCCAGGAGCTGAAACTTTCCCTTCCCAAGACACCCATGGCAGCTGCACCAAATTCTCTCTGCAAGCACTGACTGAAAAGGAGCAATTAGGGCTGCACGAACACTGCTCATTTTCAGGAATTAGAGGCGTTGAAATCCCGAGGGAAACAGCCCCGAGGAGCTGGAGCTGTTTGGAGATAAATACTGGGCTCATTCTTCACAAGCTCTTTGCAGAGTTGTGCAAACAGATGGAGAAAATACAATTAAATTGTATTTTTATTGCTGCTTCCGTCCCTCTCGGAGCATTCCTGGCTCTGGGATTTTTTTGGGATGTTGCTGCTGCATTTCTCCCTTTTCCCAGCTGGGGTTTGGCTCTGTTGATGGATCAGGTGGAGTTCTTGTTGGCTTTGGGGACTCAATAATTGAGATTTTTGTCTAAAAGTTGCCCAAATGAGCTTCTGGGTTTGGTAGGTTGAGACTGTCCTTGGAGGAGGAAAACCCAAAGCAAACAAAGCCGAACCAAACTAAAAACCACAAATCCAAATGATCTAAAATCCCACAGACCCAAATAAAGTAAAATCCCACAAACCAACTAAACTAAAATCCCACAAATCCAAATAAACTAAAATCTCGCAGACCCAAATGAACAAAAAGCCACAAAACCAAACAAATTAAACACCTACAAAAGAAACTAAAAACCCACAAAACCAACCAGCCAAAATATCCGCAAAAACAAAACAAATTAATAACCCAGAAACCAAACAAATTAAAAACCACAAACTCCAATAAACTAAAAAGACACAAAACAAACTAAAAACCACAAACCAAACAAACTGAAAAGACACAAAGCCAAATAAACTAAAAACCACAAACCAAACAAACAAAAACCTCAAACTAAAGAACACACAAAGCCAAATAAACTAAAAACCACAAACCAAACAAACAAAAACCTCAAACTAAAGAACACACAAAGCCAAATAAACTAAAAACCACAAACCAAACAAACAAAAACCTCAAACTAAAGAACACACAAAGCCAAATAAACTAAAAACCACAAACCAAACAAACTAAAAAGACACAAAACCAACCAAATTAAAATCCACAAAATAAAAAAAAAAACAACCTGAATCCCCACAAACGCAAACAAAAACCCCAAATTAAAGACCACAAACCCAAATAAGGAACACAAACAAAAAGGACACAAACCCAAATAAACTGAAGTCCACAAACCAAACAAAAAACCCGAACTAAAAACCACAAACCAAAACAAACTAAAAACCAATCAAACAAAAAAACCTAAACTAAAGAACACACAAAGCCAAACAAACAAAAACCCCACAAAAGCAAACAAAAACCCCACAAAAGCAAACAAAAACCCCACAAAAGCAAACAAAAACCCCACAAAAGCAAACAAAAACCCCACAAAAGCAAACAAAAACCCCACAAAAGCAAACAAAAACCCCACAAAACCAAACCAAAACCCCACAAAAGCAAACAAACAAAACCAAACATTCTGCTGTGGACACTGAGGGTGAGTTCCAAATTTCCAATATTAATAATCCTGAATGCAGGATGAGCTGGGAATGCTGATGGGAAGTTCCCATTTGGAATCCCAGCCCCTCCCAGGGAATAATTCCATCCCAATACCTGCCCAGAACCTTCAGCTCGGACAATTTTATCACCTTTCAACAATTTTATTGCTTTCAAATTCCTCCTGAGTTTCAGGACTGTCTGACATCCTGTGGTGTTTGGAAAGTAGGGAAACGATTCCTGAATATCCTGAATATCCACACTGGATCTTTCCCATCCCTTCTCCTGAGCAGAGAGCTGTGCTCAATTAAGAAAATAAAAGTTTTGTAGCCCTTCACAGCTTGTGGTGATAAAGCCACGGAGAAAACAGCCTGGCAGGCCATAAAATCCTGGATTTTGGGATGTGCCAGCACAGGAATTCCATCCCAGCCCTCAGAAGGACGAATTTCCCCAACTCTCTAATCCAACCCTTCTCTCTGGCAGTGTGAGACCATTCCTCCACACCTCAGCCTCCAGGCTCAGATCCTCAGCCAGCCCCACACCCAGCCTGGGATTTGTGAAATCCGGCAGCAGGACTGTGAAAAATGTGTCTTTTCTGATTGGCTTTTCGCAAATATTCAAATGAATATTACATGTGTTATGTTAGAAAGTGACGCTGTATTAATGTTCCTAAGTAGTCTGGTAAATACAGTTTTAGGTTAGAACAGAATGTTAAAATAGGAACTATGCTAGGTGAGATACTTTTTTTTAAAGAGAGGACTTGCACCAGCTAGCAGCCACAGGACACCTAGATCTTTCAGAGAAAAAGAATTTATTGCCCCATTATTAGAAGAAGATAACTTCTTCCTGCCTCACGGTCAGGATTCAGAGGAAGAAGTTGACACCGACCAGACAGAATCCTTTGTTTGAATGGAATTTATGCATCATGGATGAGGTGTATGAATATCCTGAATATCCACACTGGATCTTTCCCATCCCTTCTCCTGAGCAGAGAGCTGTGCTCAATTAAGAAAATAAAAGTTTTGTAGCCCTTCACAGCTTGTGGTGATAAAGCCACGGAGAAA
Source organism: Passer montanus (assembly GCF_014805655.1). NCBI lineage: Eukaryota > Metazoa > Chordata > Aves > Passeriformes > Passeridae > Passer > Passer montanus. The sequence continues at coordinate 2,163,640 of NW_024374256.1, forward strand.
ACAGCCTGGCAGGCCATAAAATCCTGGATTTTGGGATGTGCCAGCACAGGAACTTTAATTTGCTTTTTTTCCTGCAGGGTATCAGCCCCTGGATTCCATGGAAAACCAGGAGAGCAGGGCAGGACTGTCAATACTATTGAGTGCCAGGGCTGTTCTGCACAGGGCAGTGTCTGCAAGGGGAGAGGGATAATTAGATTTCAAGCACAGCCCTGCATTGATTCTGTCCCCAATTAAGTGGTTTCCACCTCGTGTCAAACATTTGGTTGGCTGCAGGTTTGCCTTGAGCAGGTTTTTCATGGGGGATTTTTGCCCTGTGCCTGTTCTCAGCCTGCAGCTCCTGGTCCATTTCCATGTGCCATGGGTTGGAAGTGAAGGATTTGGCACAAATATTCCCTGGCAGTGACGTGGATGGGAATCTGGAGGGAGGAACAGCACCTGGCTGGTCAGAATCCCTCACCTGGGCTTTTTGTCCCAAATTAACCCGAATTCCTGCTGGTGCTTCAGGTCTGTGCCAGCTCTGGGAGAACTGATGTGAATAAAAACCTTGGTTTGGGTCAAAAAGGCCCCAAAAACCTCCTCCTGCAGCATTTAGAGAGCAATTGCTGTTTTCTGGACAACTCCCAGAGCGCAGAAAGCCACCTGAGAGACCCAGAGCTGCCTTTTAAATCCTATTTAGCTGTTTATTTCCACTTTGCTCCGGAACAAAAAGGACTGAACAGAGCTGGAATTGTTCTCCTGGTCACAAGCACATTCCAGGCAGTGCCTCTCCAGCCTTGCCAGGGGAGGGAATGGCAAATTGGCATGGCAGGGGTGATGCAGTTATTTTTGCCAGCCTTGGCAGGAGCTGTGTGAGTGCTGCTCCATCATGTCCAATAAATTTTGGGATGTAAAATCCAGCCAGGTGTCTGCCCCGAGCAGGGGCGATGAGCTCGGGGCTGCAGCAGGTGCTCAGGCACTCGTAAAGCAAAAATCTTGATTAGAGAGTGGAGAAATAAATGGAAATTCAGCTGTGCTGGTAATTTAGCTGGATTTCCCTGGGAATTTGGGAGTCTTGTTCATGAACCAACGCTTCCTTAGGTGGGAAGAGGGACAGAAGGAAGGAATGGGGCTGTCCACTGAGCTTGGCTCTGCATCCAAGAGCTTCCCATGAGTTCCCAAGGTCAAATATCTGTGGGGTGGGTGAGGGGAAACACCTTAAAAGTTCATTTTCCATGGATTTTCCTGCCTGTGCCTCTCCTTTGGGGTGGGGTGAGCCTGTGACACTCTGCTGGTGATTCCAAAGCAACGGAGTCACCTCATCCAGAGCATTCCTCAGGGTGGGAGCACCTGGATTTTGGGGTGGATCCAATGGATTTCCTGAGGTTCAGGATGGGCTGAGCTGGTGCTGCAGCTCCTGGGGCTGCATCACACATCAACAGGGAGATAAAAGCTCAGGATTCAGATTTCCAGAGCCCGGAGTTCAGATTTCCAAAGCCCACAGTTCAGATTTCCAAATTCCACAATTCAGATTCTCAAAGCCCACAATTCAGATTTCCAGAGCCCGGAGTTCAGATTCCCAAAGCCCAGAGTTCAGATTCCCAAAGCCCACAATTCAGATTTCCAAAGCCCACAGTTCAGATTTTTAGAGCACAGAATTCAGCTCGTGGTGTTGCTCCTGGAGTGCCCAGTGGGATTTTTGGAGCTGTAAAATCCTGGAATCCCTGCCCTGGGAATGGCAGTGACCAGGAATCACTGGGGATTCTGTGGTTTGGTGGCTGTGGATGTGCTGCTCCCATTCCTCCTGCTGTTCCCATTGCTCCCATGAGGGCAGAGGGAAAAATCCCACTAAAATCTGTGTGCATTTGGGATTTTCCTGCTTTTCCCCACAATCCAGCCCAGCAGAGCCAGATCCCTGAGTGTTCCCATTGTTCCAACGAGGGCAGAGGGAAAAATCCCACTGAAATCCATGCGGATTTGGGATTTTTCTGATTTCCCTCCCAGTCTGGGGTTTGGTGGCTGTGGACGTGCTGCTCCCATTCCTCCTGCTGTTCCCATTGCTCCAAGAAGGATGGAAGGAAAAATCCCACTGAAATCCATGTAGATTTGGGATTTTTCTGCTTTTCCCCACAATCCAGCCCAGCAGAGCCAGATCCCTGAGTGTTCCCATTCTTCCAACGCGGGCAGAGGGGAAAATCCCACTGAAATCCATGCGGATTTGGGATTTTTCTGATTTCCCTCCCAGTCTGGGGTTTGGTGGCTGTGGACGTGCTGCTCCCATTCCTCCTGCTGTTCCCATTGCTCCCATGAGGGCAGAGGGAAAAATCCCACTAAAATCTGTGTGCATTTGGGATTTTCCTGCTTTTCCCCACAATCCAGCCCAGCAGAGCCAGATCCCTGAGTGTTCCCATTCTTCCAACGAGGGCAGAGGGGAAAATCCCACTAAAATCCATGTAGATTTGGGATTTTTCTGCTTTCCCCCCCAATCCAGCCCAGCAGAACCAGGTCCCTGAGTGTTCCCATTGCTCCAACGAGGCCAGACAGAAAAATCCCACTGAAATCCATGCGGATTTGGGATTTTCCTGCTTTTCCCCCCAGAGCCACATTCCAGGGCCCGTTGATTTTCTCCCCATCAGGATCCCAGACTTGCCAACTCTTCAAGGAAGGAAGAGTCAAACCTTCCCATTTTTTTTTTTCCTTTTTAGACACACAAAAGATTTTTATTACTTCAATGAGCTCCCAGCCAGTCTGCCTTAATATCCCACTAATTGATTTTAAGGCTTGGAAGCAGCAGAGCTAATTAGCATTTGCTGACTCAGCCCCAAGCCCCCCTCCCTCAGATATTGACCCGCGTTTGCTGCAGCCCTAAATGAAGTCGAGGGAATATTAAGTGTCTCCTATTGGCGTGTGATTTGCATATGCAAATGAGCCCAATCAGCGCCGGAGAGAGGCCGTGCAAAGAGGAGGCTCTATTAAAGCATTTAAGCAAATTCAAGTGACACTTGCAGTGAAGGAGCTGCCACTCCTGGGTGAGGGAGGAGAGGGAAAAAACAGTGCAGGAGCCACGGAGGGACCCCTGGAGCTCAAATTTGGCCCATTTTGGTGCTGAATTTGGCCCATTTTGGTGCTTTAATTTGTCCCATTTCGATGCCTAATTTGGCCCATTATGCTGCTTTAATTTTTTCCATTTTGGTGCTGAATTTGTTCAATTTACTGCTTGAATTTGGCTCGTTTTGGTTCTTTAATTGGGTCCATTTTGGTTTTTAATTTGTCCCATTATTATGCTTGAATTTTTCCCATTTTGATGCTTAATTTGTCCAATTTTACTGCTTGAATTGGGCCCATATTGGTGCTTTAATTTGGCCCATTATGGTTCTTGAATGTAGCCCATTTTACTTGCATTTTTCCATTTCGGTGCTTTAATTTAGCCCATTTTGGTGCTGAATTTATCCAATTTTACTGCTTGAATTTGGTCCATTTTGGTGCTTGAATTTGGTCCATTTTGGTGCTTTAATTTGTCCCATTTTGGTGCTTAATTTTTCCCATTTTGTCCAACTTTGGTGGGATTTTAGGAGCAGCTCAAACAAGGAAATGGGATCACACTGAGCACAACACGTCAAGAGGGAAATAAAAGCTCAGGATTCAGATTTTTAAAGCCCAGAATTCAGATTTTTAGAGCACAGAATTCTGATTTCCAAGGCCCACAATCCAGATTTCCTTAAAGCCCCGAGTTCAGATTTCCAAAGCCCAAAATTCATGTTTCCAAATCCCACAATTCAGGTTTTTAAAGCCCATAATTCAGATTTTCAGACCCAACAAGATTTCAGATGATTTGGAAGATGAAGGGACCCAAACCCTCCTTACCCTGGCTGGGATTAGGTGACAAATCAGGGAATTCTAACCATGAACAGGAACTTTGCAATTTTTGGAGAATAAATTTTATTATTATCAATTTTTAAAATTTTTTAGATTTTTTTTTTTTTACATTTTCCATGCCTTGCAAAATGCTTTTTTATTGCTGTAGGTGCTGGTAAAAACTGGTGTAAAATAACAGAAAATCTAACAACTCCAAATAAATTGAAAAGCTGAACTAAACATGCCATAATTACTCAGTTATTTCATCTTCCAATAATTTCAGCAACAAAGTGAAAAAAAATCACCAAAATCAGGAAAATTTCCTGTAAATTCCCCAATTTTGTGCAGAAAACTACATCAGACCCAAATTTTTCCTGCAAATCAGCTTCTCCACATTCCCCTTTCTGCTGGGAGTGTTTAATCCCTAATGATCACCTCCTAATTCTTCTTTTTTTTTTTACTGCAAGAACTTTAATTACTGAAGAGTGCTTAATTAGCAGATGTGGAGGGCTGATAGGAGAGATGCCCACTTGAAAGGGATAAAATTTAACATCTCCTGAAAGAGAATTTGGAATATCCTGAACCTTCCAACAGCAGATCAGTGGCCATCAGGAAAAATGAGGCTTTTAGGAAATATTTTTATTTTCTGGGCAGTGAACGTCGTTGTTCATCATCATTCCAACTCCAGCTGGTCAAGAGGGATGGTTTCAGTTTGATTTGCCCATTTAATGTCCTGGATAAACTTAATTAGGAGGGAAATAATTGAGTTTGGAAGAGTTGAGTGCGTGACCTTTAATTTATGCAAGAGATGGGGACTCAAATGTGTTATTGGAGGCATTAATTTCCTTTAAATGGGAATTTTTATTGGCTCTGCCATCAAGTTCCTCCTGTTGGGGTTTAGATTGGGCTTCCAGGAGATGTCAGGAGTGAATTCCACGCCGATCATTTCCCAGGGGAGGATTCTGGGGATGTTTAGTAGGGATTAAGTGAAGGTTATTGGTGTCCTGTGGGTTTTCCATGAATTCAGCAAATCCCAGCAATTCATTCCCAACAAAATCCCCTCAGCCCAGGCTGCTGTGGAAGGTGAATTTTGGCTTTTCCAGCTCAAATTGTGCTGCCAGCCTGAGGTGTGACAGGCAGAGAGGTGAGAGCCTTCCTCTGCTGTGGAAAAAAGGGACAAAATAAGGGGGAAAAAAATCAAAATATCCCCCCAAGCAACCAGCAAAACTCAGGGAAAAGCTTCTCCTGAGGATTTGGGCTTTTCCTCGCTTGTCCAACAGCTTCATCCGTCCCTGGACACAGAAACTCACCTGGTTTTGTGTTCCTGGGGAAAAATGAAGGGGAAAAAAGTGAATCCACCTGCACAGGGCCCCTAAAATATTCCCCAGTCCCACCCTGGGGTTAGAAACAATCTGAGAGGTGTTTTAAAAATATATTTAGCTAATATGTAAATAATATAATTAATTAAATAACATAAATAAAAGTATATATAAATATAGAATAATATATAATATACTAATTCTACAACATAAAACTATAAAATTATAATAAATATTAATATATAATGTAGCTAATATATTAATACAATATCTATTTCTATATTAATACATGTTAATACATTGATATATAATTATATAGAAGATATATTAATATATTCATCATATTTACATATAATAAATAAGTATATAAATGGCATATATTAACATATCAGATATATATTAATATGTCATTCATATATTAATAGACTTGTATTAAATAGATATTTTTATTTATATAAATAATAAATATCTATTTAAGATATATTATTTATATTTATTATTTAAAAATATATTTATTATTATTTATATTTATCTAATAGCTATTTACTAATGTTAAATATATACTTAATATTCTATTTAATATAGTGACGTTAAATAGATATTTAATATTAATATATTAAATTGATATTAGATACATATACCAATAAATAAACATTTAATCTCCCTGTATCAATGTATTAAATACATATATCAATATATACAAATCCAGATGTTTCTCTGCTGGATCAAACTTCCACATCCAGCTATTTTCAATCCCAACAAATCCCATGAAATGCTGGGAGCACTTTTCAGCCTGAGGGGGAAAAAAAACCAGGAGCTCATTCAGTTCCAGAGAGCTGCTGGTGCCAGGAGCAGGGAGAGAAAAATCAGATTTCTGCAGGGCTGGGGAGCGCAGGGAGCAGAGGGGATTTGGCAGCTCCCGTGTTATCCCACAAACAGGCAGCGTGGCTGGCTGGGTATTTTCAGCTCTGCACAAAAGCTGAGGGGAAAAAAGAGGCTGGGTAAAAAAAAACCTTGGGAAAATGGGTTCCAAATAATCCATTCACTGATTCCAGAGCGCTTTTCCCTTTTTGTTTCTCCCTGATGGTTTTTAGGAAGAATTTGTCCTTAAATTGCTCAGTTGTTAACTGGAGCATCTGGAATTTAACTGGAATTTTTGTCTGCAGGGTCCAGGATTTTCCTCTGGGCCCTGCTGGGGCTGGGAGTGTGGAAATTCAATCTCCTGGTTGGAGGAACAAATCTGAATTTCCCAAAATGAATTGTGAAATATTGATTTGTGACGATGATGAATTGTGAAATGAATTGATTGTTTTGCCCTGGCCTCGTGGGGGAAGCAGATTTGCAGGAACATTTCTTTCCTCTCATTTCCCTCCCCATTTTTCCTTCATTCTGGTGGATTTTCCCATAGCTGGGTGTCCCACCTGTGCAAATCCACATCCATTTATCCTGGATTTGGGAACATCTCCTGCCTCAGCCTCTTCCCAAGCCCTGAATCCCTTCCAGAGTTGGTTTTGCTGCTGGAATTTTGGTTTTTCCCCAGTGCTGTGTCATTGAATTCTGTGAATTTCCCCCTCCTGCAGATTTTTAATCCCTTTAGTGCTGTTTTGTGGGGCTTGGCTGGAGCTCAGGAATGTCTGAGATGGGCGATGGATCCACCCTGGGTTTACCTGGAGCTTGGCAAGGAATTCTCCTTTCAGATCAAAAATTACATAAAACCCTGCTCAGTGTGAGGGAAACCAACAGGATTTGAAGCCCAGGAGTCTCCAAAATCTTAATGGTGCTGACAGAGAGGTGATGCCAGAATTATCCAGAGAAATGGGAGCAGTTTGTTCCACAGGCCGTGTCAGAAATTGTTGGATTTGTGTTTTTTCAGTGTCCTGGACAGAGACCCACGTCCCAGACTGTCCTGGAATTCATATTCCAGACATTTTCTTATATATTTGTAAATATTTTTAATTTAATGCTCTAAACTAAACCAGTTTTTTTTTTTTTTAATTTAAGATACCTTGGAATAATGAATATTGTTTTTACCCCACTCCTCAGTGCCAACTCCCATCCTATAAAATTAAACCAGGAGCACAGAATGGGAGGAAAAAAATTATTTATTCCCTACAATAATCCCACTAATTGTGTTTTGATGGGAATTCCCAACCAAGTCTTGGTGTTTTCATCCCAAACCATCTCCCAGCATTTCAATAATGGGATTTTGTGTCCTCAGGAGCTGCTGGCTGCTAAGGAAGGAATTCAGCAGGAAAAAAAACCAAACCAAACCAAACAAACAAACAAACAAAACCCCACAAAAACCAAAAAACCCCAACTTCCTGGAAGTCAAATTCCTCATTCTACATTTGTAATTCTGCATGAGCAGATCCTCATAGAATTGATTGTATTAATATATTAATGTATAATCTATTATATATATAAAATACATTATACATTAATATATTAATGTAATCATTTATATTCTACAACAATTATCTATTATAATATAATATAGTTACTATTAAATATAAAATATTTTATATATTTCATATTATATTTTTTATATATAATATATTATATATATAATATACATTATATGCCCAAAGGTAGGAAAAGGGAGCCAGGTTAACCCCAACTTCCTGGAAGTCAAATTCCTCATTCTACATTTGTAATTCTGCATGAGCAGATCCTCAGCGGGCCAGAGCAGCTGGAATTTGGATATTTTACAGAAAAATCCATGTTCTGCTGCAAGGGCAATGGAGCAGAGCACAACAAAGCCCTGGAGCAATTTGTGTGAGCAGCAGTTGGAGCCCTGAAATTCCCCCTGGAAATTCCAGGAGCAGGATCCAGCCTTGGGGGCAGTGCCTGGGATCAGAGCAGGGATATTCTGATTTTTTTTGTGGAGAAATCTGATGGGAAGGGAAATTTTCGGGAGCTTGGAGAAGGGTCAGGTCGGTGTGTTGGGCCTGCCCAGGTTGTGCAGCCCCCGAAATTCTGATTTTTACGGAATTCTGGGTTCTGCAGAAGAAAATTGAGGCCAGTTGGGGGGGGTTTATCTGGGATTTTTTGGGTTCAGTCCAGCCCTTTCTCTTCTGATCCTTTAAAGCAGATCCGAGTCCTGTTTCCATGACAATGTTTGTACAGTAGATGCCTTGCAGTATGGATATATAGATTTTTTCATTTGTAGCAACTCCCCTGCATGAATTCCTGGTGTATTTAAGGTCTCCTTGAGCTGTTTGGAACATTTATTCCAAATTCTATATTGCATATAATAATATATAATTCTATATCAATATACAATATAGAGAATAGATTATATGTTAATATATTAATGCAATTAATTATATTACAATTATACTATATACTATACACTATATAATATATAATATATAATATATAATATATAATATATAATATATAATATATAATATATAATATATAATATATAATATATAATATATAATATATAATATATAATATATAATATATAATATATACATTATATGCCCAAAGGTAGGAAAAGGGAGCCAGGTTGGCTGAGCGAGATCAACTCCAAAGTTTTATTTTGATGCTTGGAAAGAATTTTGAAGCTGTGCCTTCGCAGTTCTGGAGCAGAGCTGCTGTAAGAAGTGCGTTGCATAGTTCTTAGTGGTGGATACCCATTTTTAAGTTTCTCCCCATAAATCAAGTCTGCCAGGACTGGGTTTTGTAACTTTTAGTGGGCGTCTGCCCACCTGAGCCGCAGGAATCGGAGGGAGGTTGCTGAAATCAGGAGAATTTCTTGTCCCTGAGCAGATCCAGGCACTGGGGAGATCCCAGTGCAGCCAGAGGAGCTGAGCCCGTCCCAGGCTCTGCCTGTGCTGAGCTCTGGGTCTGGTTTTGTGACATAATTGGATCACTTGAGCTGTGTTTGCAGTGAAGGGGATAAAATTACCATCTGGAGGTTTGGGTTCTTTATTTTTCATCAGTTTTGACCACAAATTAATAATGAGTCTGTGGAGCTGGAGGCAGCTGGTGACCAGAATTGCTGTGGCAGCTCTGCGGGCTGTTTGTGGCACCGTCCTTGGGGTGGTTTTGGTTCCTGGGTGTTGATGTGATGCCAGCTCAGCCTCCTTTGGCTTTTGGTGTCATATTTTGATATCAGGGGTGTGATATTTCATTTTTCCCTCTTCCCAAGGGCACTTCGCACCATTTCTGTGCTCTCAGTCCTGCTCTGGATGTCCTGGGAAGTCTTTTCTACAAAATGTTGAGCATTTGGTGGTTTTGGGTAGCCAGGCTTCCCAAAGAAGGAACAGAGAAAGATAAACTGTGAGAGGGGCGAAACAAGAAAGGATAAATTCCCAAGGCAGTTGGGAAATGAAAACAAACAAGTTTATCCCTGTTTATTTGTGGGTCTGAGGCAGCCCTTATGGAGTCTGAGAGGAGCTGAAGGAAGTGGAGGCTTTGAATTTCTGGGGGTTTCTGGCGCCAGCCCTGTGCATTATTCATGGTTTAACCTGGGGGAGCTGAGCTGGCTCAGTCTCCTCACTTGGGAAGAAGGGAGAAAAAAAATCCCCACCTGCCCTTCTGGGCCCTCAGTTTGGGAAGGATGTCGGGACTCTTGAGCTCATCCAGAGGGAACACAAACCCTGTGAGGAGCCCCTGAGGGAGCTGGGGGTGCTCACCTGGAGAAAAGGAGACTCAGGGGTGCCCTCATCACCCTGCACAGCTCCTGGAAGGTGCCTGTGCTCAGCTGGGGCTGGGCTCTGTCTCCAGGAGCTGACAGAACCAGAGCACACAGCCTCCAGCTGCACCAAGGGGAATTTAGGTTGGATATCAGGAAAAAGTTTTTACAGAAAGAGTGATGAAGTTCTGGAATGTTCTGCCCTGGAGGTGGTGCAGTCCCCATCCCTGGGTGTGTTTAACAAAGCCTGCATGTGGCACTGGGTGCCAGGGTTTGGTTGAGGTGTTGGGGCTGGGTTGGACTCGATGGTCTTGGAGGTCTCTTCCAGCCTGGTCATTCTGGGAATTCTGGGAATTTGTGTTCCCTGGGCGTTCCCAAGGTGTTCCCTGGGCATTCCTGGGATGTTCTCTGAGCATTCCTGGGGTGTTCCTTGGACATTCCCAAGGTGTTTTTGTTCCCTGGGCATTCCTGGGGTGTTTGCTCTGCAGTCCCCATCCCTGGGTGTGTTTAACAAAGCCTGGATGTGGCACTGGGTGCCAGGGTTTGGTGGAGGTGTTGGGGCTGGGTTGGACTCGATGATCCTGAAGGTCTCTTCCAGCCTGGTGATTCTGGGAATTCTGTGGAAGCTGGGAGCGAGGGAGAGCTGAGCTGTGTGTGACACTGTGGGGACACCCAGGTGACACCTGGAGCACGGCTGTGTCCCCAGCCCTGCCCTTGCAGCCCTGCTCATTGCAGAGGGGGGCTGGAAGCCCAGGAATGCAGTGATGTGGTGCAATATTTATCCATTTAACTTTTTTAAAATTTTATTTATTTATTTAGCAGATGGAGCTGGCTGCAGCCCCTGCTCCTGGGTGAGGAGCCAACAGCCAGAGGAGATCAATGAGCAGCTGAACAATGTGGCCTCTAAAGTTGGAAGTGGCTTTTTTCCCCCAGAACAAAGAGCGTTGCGTGGCCAGGGCTGGCTGCAGCGAGGAGCAGAGCAGACCAACACTGGCACCCAGTGTCTGCGTGGGATCAGTTCAGACTGAGCAGGGGGAGCCCAGGCTGGTCCCACCCTGAGCTTTCAGGGCTCATGGGCAGGGTGGAATGAGAGCTCTGATCTGCCCTGCAGCCCAGCTCCTTTCTGCTCTCCTCTGGGGCCTGGAGAGGCTGCCTGCAACAGGGGCTGGGCAGAGTTAGAGGAATAAAATAGGATTTATTAAAAGGTCTTTACAGCATGCACCTTGGGCAGTACCAGGACATTTCCCCTCTCCCAAGTGCCTGGCTGAGGCTACACCCAAATGGATCCTGAGTCATGAGTTCTACACTTTTATAAGTTTTATTTATATGTCGGGGTTAATTGTCCAATTCCAGCTCCAGGTTCTGCAGTCCCACCCTCCCAGTTTGCTCCCCTCCATTCCCTGTTTGCACTTTTTGTGTGAAGCTGCAGCGGTGTCCTTGGTTCTGGGGCTGGAAAAGGATTGTTCTGTGGGACTGAGCTGTGAGGAGAACTTGCTAAAACACTTTATTTGAAGTTCAGAGTCACACGCTAATGCAGGACAGAATCTGAAAATCTGAAAGTTAAAATTTAAGCATCGGTTTGGTGCCTGCTCTGCTCTCCTGCTGCTGCTCTGGTGCTGCCCTTTCTGTGCTTCCCACTCTGCAGTGAGAAGGTGTCTTTGTTTTACCAACAGACTGAGGGTAGAAAAGTTCAGAGAGGTGAAAGAAGTCATGGGAATAACCATAAATTCCATAGGAATTCCACTGATTGAGACAGACTGCTACTCACTCAAACTGTGCTGAACCTTTGGATTTAGAGAAAAAAAAAAAAGAAATAAGAGGAAAAGAAAAAGGGGGTACTTTATAAGGGGGGGTCTGTGTTAGGTGATTTGGGAAGTCTGAACCTCATAAATACCTCACCCAGGAAAGAGAGAGGGAAATGCAGCTGGGAAAATGGGATAAAAAGGAGGCTGCATCCTCTAAAAATGTGAGAGACCCCATGAAAAATCCCCCATGGCCTCTCCCTTTATTCTGATAAAGTTCCAGGACTCCTCTGTCTCCTTTTTGGACACAAAACTCCTGGTGTTTGTGGATGAAATTTCCTGGCACCATGGAATGGTTAAACCTGGGCTCAGGGAGGGAGGGAGGCATTGCAGAACCACCCTCCTCCCCGGGGAAAGGTTTTCCAGTCACTCTGCAGCTGTTAAATGCCAGTTCAGTGGAGCCTTTAAACACACACTTAACGCCGTTCCTGCTCAGCAAAACACTTCAGCACCTCCTTTAAATTAAGCTGTGCTCGAGTGTTGTGGCACCGGGAGGCTGGAGCTGTTCAGGGGGATAAACACATCCCTGGAGAGGATCCTCGTGAAAAACGCCCGTCACTTGGTCTTAAAATTTTAAAAGTTTAATGGTAAGAAAATGGTTATTAAAATAGCAATATAATTAGAGTAATAAAAATTTGGACAATTTGGATTAGGACAATATGAGACAATAAGAACAAAGAGTTAGGGACAGTCCAGGTACCTCTTTGTGGGCAAAACAAGCCCCAAAAAAGACCCACATTAACAGAGGATAAACCCTTAAAAGCAACAGCCTGTTGCACATTCATACACCTCATCCATGATGCATAAATTCCATTCAAACAAAGGATTCTGTCTGGTCGGTGTCAACTTCTTCCTCTGAATCCTGACCGTGAGGCAGGAAGAAGTTATCTTCTTCTAATAATGGGGCAATAAATTCTTTTTCTCTGAAAGATCTAGGTGTCCTGTGGCTGCTAGCTGGTGCAAGTCCTCTCTTTAAAAAAAAGTATCTCACCTAGCATAGTTCCTATTTTAACATTCTGTTCTAACCTAAAACTGTATTTACCAGACTACTTAGGAACATTAATACAGCGTCACTTTCTAACATAACACATGTAATATTCATTTGAATATTTGCAAAAAGCCAATCAGAAAATACACATTTTTCACAGTCCTGCTGCTGGACTTCACAAATGCCAGGCTGGGTGTGGGGCTGGCTGAGGATCTGAGCCTGGAGGCTGAGGTGTGGAGGAATGGTCTCACACTGCCAGAGAGAAGGGTTGGATTAGAGAGTTGGGGAAATTCGTCCTTCTGAGGGCTGGGATGGAATTCCTGTGCTGGCACATCCCAAAATCCAGGATTTTATGGCCTGCCAGGCTGTTTTCTCCGTGGCTTTATCACCACAAGCTGTGAAGGGCTACAAAACTTTTATTTTCTTAATTGAGCACAGCTCTCTGCTCAGGAGAAGGGATGGGAAAGATCCAGTGTGGATATTCAGGATATTCAGGAATCGTTTCCCCACTTTCCAAACACCACAGGATGTCAGACAGTCCTGAAACTCAGGAGGAATTTGAAAGCAATAAAATTGTTGAAAGGTGATAAAATTGTCCGAGCTGAAGGTTCTGGGCAGGTATTGGGATGGAATTATTCCCTGGGAGGGGCTGGGATGGAATTATGGGATGGGATGGGATTTAAATCCCCTCCCAAGCCGAGCCATGCCATGATCCTGGGATTTGGATCTTCATCCCAGCCAGGCTTCCTCTGCTGTGCTCACCAGTGCTGCAGGGATCTGAAAGTCTGCAGGAGGGGAGGCAGCAAGCCCCGGCTGCTGAGGTTGCTCCCCACATCCCACACTGGGGATCCTCTGCTCCTGAACTCCCCCTGAGCCCACGGCTCCCACGCCTCTCCTCTGCTGCTGCTTCTGCAGGAGGATGAGGATTCCATCTGGTTCTGATGAGGATTTAATCAAAGCCAAGCTCCTCCTCTCCCAGCCTCTGGGATATCCTTCGAAGTTGCTCAGAAGTTGCTGAGGTGCATTCCAGAAAGGGAAATTGAAAACTGAGTTTCTAAAAGGAAAAAAAAAAAAAAATCCACCCAGAAAGGCTCAGAACTGCTCCCACAAACAAGATGGATGTTGAAGCATTTGGGTTGCTGTTATCCAAAAGTGACTTTCTGGCTGGTTTTTAGTGAACAGAGAAATGTTGGAGGGGGGAAAAAAGTAGTTTCCATTTAGTTTTATCTCTGGCTGTACTGGAAACAAATCATGGCATGAAAAAATAAAGGGATAAAATGAAATGAAAACGATCCCATTTATTTCCTTTGCTGTAGCACACTCTGGACAGTTCTTGTGAAGATTAAAACTCTTCTGAACTAAAGCAGATTGTGCTAAAACACTGCTGAAATAGACAGTCCTGGAGTATCCCTGGAGTACTTGGCCCAAAAGTTATGGATGCAGAGTGAGAGGAAATGGCTCTGTGTGGATCTCTCCACGTCCTCTTAATTTTTGAATTGTGATGGAAATCTTAGGGATATTCTCTTTAAAAAACCTGCTTTTCTCTTGAATTTCTAGGATCCAGTGCAGGCTGGCTCATTAGGATAATACCTCCCTGCCCTGGCTCTCCTGTTGATTCCTGTGGATATCTTGACTTCCAACCCCCCCAAAAAATCCAGGAAAGGCAGGAAAACACAAAAGTTTAAAAAAAAATAAATTAAAAAATCTGAATGGGGATTAATTTGGATCTGTGTCTGCAGCACTGCCTGAGCCAAGTGTTTGAGGTCAATGATTTTGTTATTTTTGTGCGCTCTGTTCAGCGCCGTTCCGTGGGATTTATGAATTATTGCTGCTCTGGCAGGGCCTGCCTCGCCTTCCTTCCTCTTTTATTAGGGATGGAAATGAGTGGGGAACGCAGGGATGTGATGTACAGCCTCATCTCATCAAAGTGCTGCTCCTTGATAAGATTTCAAGGTTAGAACAATGCTAGCGTGGAAATCTCAGCCCGGGTGATCCAAGCCATAAAAAAGCTGCTTTTAGCCATGGAAATAGGGCAATAGAGCAGAGCTGCACACCCCAAACCTCGGGCTGGTTTCACATTCCAGCAATATCAACAGAGAAAATGGAGCTGGAGATGAGCTGGGATAGGAGGCAGGGAAGGTTTCTCCTCGTGGGGGTGAGGATGGATTTGGGTTTTGTTTGAAAGCCCATGGAACAGGTCTAGGGGCTGATGGTGAGCAAGGAGAGAAACCATTTTTAATGGGTTTTTTCCCTTCTCTTTCCCTTTTTAAATGTTTTTTTTTTCCTATTCTTTCCCCTTTTTAATGTTTTTTTCCCTTCTCTTTCCCCTTTTTAATGTGGTTTTTCCATTCTCTTTCCATTTTTTAATATTTTTTTCCTTTTCTTTCCCTTTTTTAATGTTTTTTTTTCCTTTTTCCCCTTTTCTTTCCATTTTTAATGTTTTTTCCCTTTTCCCCCTTTTCTTTCCCTTTTTAATGTTTTTTTCCCTTTTTCCTCTTTTCTTTCCCTTTTTCCCTTTTCTTTCCATTTTTAATGTTTTTTCCCTTTTCCCCCTTTTCTTTCCCTTTTTAATGTTTTTTTTCCTTTTCCCCCTTTTCTTTCCCTTTTTAAATGTTTTTTTCCCCTTTTTTCCCGTTTTCTTTCCCTTTTCCCCTTTTCTTTCCCTTTTTTAATGTTTTTATCCCCCTTTTTTCCCCTTTTCTTTCAATTTTCCCCTTTTCTTTCCCTTTTTTAATGTTTTTATCCCCCTTTTTTCCCCTTTTCTTTCCCTTTTTCTCTTTCTTTCCCTGCTGGCAATGAGAGCTTTGGGGGCTTGGGAGAGGCTGATGTAATGAGGCTGAATGCATTGTGATGGTGGGACTGTGGCCAAGGATGCGTTGAGTCACATCTAATGACTTAAAAACTCCTAATTAATTTCGAATGAACTGGAACAAGGAGGCACAGCTTGACGAGCACCAGGTTGTGAAAGCTCCTGATGCTGAAAACTCTCAGTGGAGCCATCCTGGGATGAGGAAAAGTTGGGAGCAGCCTGGTTAAAAAGAGTGGAAAGAAATGGATGTGAGAGCTGAAGGTGGATGGGAGGAAGGTTCTGGTGTTGATCAGAAATTCTGGGAGCTCTGTAGCAGCTCACAGCTCAGAAGAGCAGGGAGAAATGGAGGTAAAAAATGAGGATCAGGGAGAAAGGGGGGTAAAAATGAGAATCAGGGAGAAATGGAGGTAAAAAATGAGGATCAGGGAGAAAGGGGGGTAAAAAATGAGAATCAGGGAGAAAGGGGGGTAAAAAATGAGAATCGGGAAGAAATGGAGGTAAAAAATGAGAATCAGGGAGAAAGGGGGATAAAAACTGAGAATCGGGAAGAAATGGAGGTAAAAAATGAGAATCAGGGAGAAAGGGGGATAAAAACTGAGAATCGGGAAGAAATGGAGGTAAAAATGAGAATAAGGGAGAAAGGGGGGTAAAAAAATGAGAATCAAGGAGAAATGGAGGTAAAAAATGGGGATCAGGGAGAGATGGAGGTAAAAAATGAGAATCAGTGGGTGGGCTGAGGCTGGTGGTGCAGGTCAGCAGTTCTGGGAGCTCTGCAGCAGCGCAGGGAATGGTGATGGAAATGCCTCACATCTCCAGCTTCCATTGCAGGTTGAGTTCATTTTAGGTGACAGCCTGTGAAATCTGGGAGTCAGATCTGCTCTGGTTCTCACAGGTCTGGCCCCAGGAGGAAAAGGATAAAAGTGTGGATGGAGGAGGATCCTGGGCGGTGCTCCCAGGGTGAAATCTCAGGGTCACAGAGGGGTTTGGGTTGGAAGGGACTTTAAAGCTCTTTGTGTTCCAGCCCCAGTGGGCAGGGGCACCTCCAGCTGGAATGGAGGCTGAGACACAAATCCCAGGAATTGCAGAGGTTCCAGAGGATGGGACTAAAGGGTCCCAAACTGGAAAAGGACAAAAGCAGAGCTGTGGAGCAGGAGGAGGTTCAGCTTCAGCTGGGCTGAGGTTGCTTTGTCCCACCAGGGTCCTTTTGGATGGTTGAGTGGCTCTGAGGGACGAGTGAAAGCTGCAGGAGGTGGGAGAGCTCCAGCTCCTGGGGGGTTCATCCCTGATTCTTTTCCATGTTCTTGATGGTTTTGAGGCCTGGTGGAGGCTGAGCTAGAACAGAGGCTGGACAGAGTGAACCCAGACCCACACACTAAAGCAGCACAGAACCTGAAAAAGAGGAAAGTTAAAACCTGAGGCATCAAGTTCTTGCTGAGAAGGTGCCACTGGTGCCTCAGGCCGTTGTCACCTGCTGTGACAGTCGTGGCTCTGCTCTGGTTCTGCTGGGTCTGTGCTGGCTTTCACACCCCCAGAGTGGCTCCTGTGCTTGGTCACCCTGCAGGGAGGTGTCCAGAGCCCAGCCAGCCCTGGGACAGTGACATTGGAGGTGCCACTGCACCAGGATAATCCCATTGCCTTTCCTCTGTCGTAAAATCACATCAGGCTTTGGCAGCTGTTCAGGTGCAGACAAATGAAATAAACTGCTCAGAATTCATCGTGGGAAGGAACAGAAAATGAGCAACAGGACCTTCCCTTCATCTCCACAAATGGCCCAGCTCTGGATGTAACCCCAGCCCCTCTGGAGTCATTTTTCTCTCTCCATCAGCAGGAATTTGAAGATCTCCTGCACTTGGGTGATTTAAAAACCCCAGTCCAAGCTCCCTGCAGCGACCCAGGGCAGCGGGGGGTTAATGCTGCTCCCCCCAAAGCTGCTGTGCCTCCCCTCCTGGAGCAAGATCTGAAATGTGCAGGCAGCTCAGTGAAGCAGAATTTTAATCTGAGATCTGTTTTTCAAGCCTGATTTTAAGATCCCATGCAGGTCAGGGTTGTCTGATTCTTCACAGTTCATTAAGTAGAGAGCAGCTCGTGGTAGAGATTGACTTTTAAAAATGATGGATTTTTATTTATAGCAGAGTTATACTCATTAATTTTAAAGGATGGAAGCATAAAAGCAGGAATGGGTTCATTTAAAAAAAAAAAAGTGACATTGGTAATTTAATTAAATTGGGGGTTTGAGTATCATTACAAAAAATGAAATGTTAGTTCTGGGCTGCTTTTCCACCCGCTTGGATTTGACAGCAGCCCCTGCTCCCAGAACCTGCCTGGGCAGGAAAATTTCCTGGTGGAACCTCCCAGCTGCAGGGGCTTTGGGGGAGGATGGAAATAATGAGTTTGGGAGCAAGAAATGGTGTCAGGAGCTGGGATCTGCCCCTGCTGCTGTGCAGGGAGGGGTGGGAGGGCTGGAGCCCCAAAAACTGGGCTTGGGGACACTCAGGTGTGACCAAAGCTCACAGGGACAGCAAAATCCCCCTGAAAAACCCCAAATCTGGGCTTTGGGACACTCTGTGTGTGAGCAGAGCTTGCAGGTGCAGCAGAAAACCCCAAATCTGGGCTTGGGGACACTCTGTCCCCAAAAACTGAGCTTTGGGACACTCTGTGTGAGCAGAGCTCAGAGGAACAGCTGAAAAACCCCAAATCTGGGCTCGGGGACACTCTGTGTGAGCAGAGCTCCAGAAACAGCTGAAAAACCCCAAATCTGGGCTTGGGGACACTCTGTGTGAGCAGAGCTCATGGGCACAGCTGAAAAACCCCAAACCTGCCTGAAGCAGCTCGGGAGTGGATCTGAACATGCCACTGACATAAATCCCCTTCCCGGTGATGTGTATTTTATGATTGGCTGTTTGCAAATATTCAAATGAATATCGTAGGTGTTATGTTAGAAAGTTATGCTATATTAATTTTCTTAAGAAGTGTGGTAAATACAGATTTAGGTTATAACATAATGTTAAAATAGGAACTATGTATGTGGGATATTTTTTTTAAAGAAAGGAATGAGGTGTTCACACCAGCTAGCAGCCACAGGACACCTAAATCTTTCAGAGAAAAAGAATTTATTGCTCCATTATCAGAAGAAACAAACTTCTTGCCACCTTGCTCAGCCCTGAAGATGCTGTCAGGATTCAGAGGAAGAAGTTGACAGTGACCAGACAGAACCCTTTCTTTGAATGGAATTTTTGCATCATGGATGAGGTGTATGAATGTGCAACAGGCTGTTGCTTTTAAGGGTTAATCCTCTGTTAATGTGGGTCCTTTTTGGGGCTTATTTTGCCCACAAAGAGGTACCTGGACTGTCCCTAACTCTTTGTTTTTATTGTCTTGTATTGTGCTAATCCAAATTGTCCAAATTTTTTATTATTCTAATAATATTGCTATTTTTATAACCATTTTCTTACCATTAAACTTTAAAAATTTTAAGAACAAGTGATTGGCGTTTTTCACACCCCAGCTCTGCCTGGGTTTTATCCCTCTCTCAGTGTTCCAGGGCATCATTTTCCTTTTCCTCTCCCCGTTTCCCTGGGCAGAGCTGCAGAGCAAAGTGGAAATTCATCCCTGACAAACTCATTTTCCAGCCCTGAGTGTGAGCAGGGCCCTCCCCTGCTCTCCCAGCCCTAATGAAAAGGAACCATCACTGGAGATGCTGCACAAGGGCCTGATTTCAGTTTGATGAACTCATTTTTAGGCCTGCTTGTCTTTGCTTGGGGTTTTTATCAGCCTCTAAAACCGTGATTGGAGTTGATCTTTTTTGGAGTGGCTGGTGGAAGCCTGGGGCTTTATTTAAATTCCCTGGAAGTGCTGTGCAGAGGCACTGCCTGAGGATTTATTGGCATTTCAGCTGCAGCTTTCCCATCTTAGATTGGAGTATCCCACATTTCCCCTGATTTTATTGAGCTCTGTTTTGCTTTGAGCAGAGCTGGGTCCAGCTGTGTTTGAGTCTGGTTTGATGCAAGTGTGTGAAATCTGGATTAAACACTGGGAATTACAAATCCCGGTGAACTGAAACATTGGGGGTTTTTTGCAGGCAATCAGTTTTGCTGGGTTTTGGGTGGATTTAAGGTGTAAACAACCCTGCTTGTATTGCAGCCTGTTGAAAAATGTGATCTCTGGATTTAATCAACTCAAGCTAAATAACCAAATGCAATCAAATTATATAAAATTGAGAGGGAGAGCTAAGTAATTAGGAAGAAATTCCTCCCTGGGAGGGCTGGGATGGATTTTCCAGAGAAGTTGTGGCTGCCCCTGCATCCCTGGAAGTGTCCAAGGTGTCCCTGCCCATGGAATGGGGTGAAATGAGAGGATCCTTAAATTCCTGCCCAACCCAAACCATTCCATGATTTCCAGGAATCAAGCACCCACCACAGCCTGATCCTGGAGTTCCTTGCTGTGGTTCAGAAATTGCTCACACTGCTCAGGAGGGAGAGGATCTCGTCGCCTCAGCAGCTTGGGAAAGAATTTGGGCAGCCTTAAGCTATAGGCTGGACATCAGGAAAAAGTTTTTTTATGGAAAGAGTGATAAAGTTCTGGAATGTTCTGCCCAGGAGGTGGTGCAGTCCCCATCCCTGGGTGTGTTTAACAAAGCCTGGATGTGGCACTGGGGGCCAGGGTTGAGTTGAGGTGTTTGGGCTGGGTTGGATTCAATGGTCTTGGGAAGTCTCTTCCAACCTGGTCATTCTGTGATTTTTTCCTTCTTTATCTGGATATTTGGTAGAAATTATATTTAAACATTGACTCCAAGGGGTCTGACAAGTTCTGGTACAACCCCAGGTAAGTTTGGAGGCTGCTCAAGTGGATTATTCTGTTTTCAATGACAATTATTCCATTTTTCCTGACCTGTGACAATTCCCAGTCCCTAACCCAACCCTGCTTCCCTCAAATGGATTATTCCAAATTATTCTGTTTTTCCTGAGGATTTTTCCTAGCCCAGTGACGATTCCCTGTCCCTAACCCAACCCTGCTTCCCTCAAATGGATTATTCCAAATTATTCTGTTTTTCCTGAGGATTTTTCCTAGCCCAGTGACGATTCCCTGTCCCTAACCCAACCCTACTTCTCTCAAATGGATTATTCTGTTTTCAGTGATGATTATTCCATTTTTCCTGAGGATTTACCCCAGCCCAGTGACAATTCCCTGTCCCTAACCCAACCCTGCTTCCCTCAAATGGATTATTCTGTTTTCAGTGATGATTATTCCATTTTTCCTGAGGATTTACCCCAGCCCAGTGACAATTCCCTGTCCCTAACCCAACCCTGCTTCCCTCAAATGGATTATTCTCGATAATTCAGTTTTTCCTGAGGATTTAGCCCAGCCCAGTGACAATCCCTCTGCGTAACCCAACCCTGCTTCTCTCAAATGGATTATTCTGTTTTCAATGACAGTTATTCCGTTTTTCCTGACCTGTGACAATTCCCAGTCCCTAACCCAACCCTGCTTCCCTCAAATGGATTATTCTGTTTTCAGTGATGATTATTCCATTTTTCCTGAGGATTTACCCCAGCCCAGTGACAATTCCCTGTCCCTAACCCAACCCTGCTTCCCTCAAATGGATTATTCTCGATTATTCTTTTTCCTGAAGATTTACCCAAGCCCAGTGACAATTCCCTGTCCCTAACCCAATCCTGCTTCCCTCAAATGGATTATTCTCGATGATTCTGTTTTTCCTGAGGATTTACCCCAGCCCAGTGACAATTCCTTGTCCCTAACCCAATCCTGCTTCCCTCAAATGGATTATTCTCGATAATTCCATTTTTCCTGAGGATTTACCCCAGCCCAGTGACAATTCCTTGTCCCTAACCCAATCCTGATTCCCTCAAATGGATTATTCTGTTTTCAATGACGATTATTCCATTTTTCCTGACCTGTGACAGTTCCTGTGCCTCACCCAGCCCTGTTCCCTTGCAGCCCTGCCCAGCCACACGTGCGGGAACCCGGGGCGGCTGCGGAACGGGGTCCAGCAAGGAACCACCTTCAGCATCGGGGACAGGGTCAGGTACAGCTGCAACCCTGGGTTCTTCCTGGAGGGTCACGCCCTGCTCACCTGCCAGGCCAGCTCGGGACAAGGAGCCTCCTGGGATTTCCCTCTCCCCGTCTGCAGAGGTAACGAGATCCCCCTGGAAATGGGGTTTGAGATGTTTGGGGTGGGGGGTAGGGCTTGGTGTGAAAGGGTTAAAAACCAACCCTTAAAAACAACCCTTAAAAACCAACTGTTACAAACCAACCTTTAACAAACAACCCTTAAAAACCAACCCTTAAAAAACAACCCTTAAAAAACAACCTTTAAAAAACAACCCTTAAAAAGCAACTCTTAAAAGCTAACCCTTAGAAATCAACCCTTAAAAAACAACCCTTAAAAACCAAACCTTCAAAATTAACCCTTAAAACCAATCCTTAAAAACCAGCCCTTAAAAACCAATCCTTAAAAATTAACCCTTAAGAACCAATCCTTAAAAACCAGCCCTTAAAAATCGGCCTTTAAAAAACAGCCTTTAAAAATCAACCCTTAAAAATTAACCCATAACAAACAACCTTTAAAAAATAACCCTTAAAAAGCAACTCTTAAAAGCTAACCCTTAGAAATCAACCCTTAAAAAGCAACCCTTAAAAACCAACCCTTCAAAACCGATCCTTCAAAATCAACCTTTAAAAATCAAACCTTCAAAATTAACCCTTAAAACCAATCCTTAAAAACCAGCCATTAAAAATCAACCTTTAAAAATCAACCCTTAAAAACCAGCCCTAAATGGGAAGGTAACCGTGGTGTGGTTGATGGGTTTTGGGTTGTGGTTAATGGGTTTTTAATGGGTTCCTCGAGGCTGTTGGGCTTTGGGGGAATAATGGGAAGGTTGTGAAGGGCTTGGGGTGTTGGGAATGGGGCACAGCTGCTTTAGCTGCAGTTTCTTGGTCCCTGGACAATTAAATTTAAAAAATAAAATGAAGTGGGGGGAAACCCAATTTTATAGGTGGCAGGACAAGGGGGATGGCTTTAAACTGAAGGAGAGTTGGTTTAGATTAAACATTAGGAGGAAATTCCTCCTTCTGAGGGGCTGGGATTGATTTCCTGGAGGAGCTGTGGCTGCCCCATCCCTGGAAATGTCCAAGGCCAGGTTGGAGCAAGCTGGGATTATGGAAAGTGTCCCTGCCCATGGAATGGGGTGAAAGGAGATGATCCTGAAGCTCCTTCCCAACCCAACCCAACCCAATCATGATCCCATGATTATCCAGAAAATCAAGCACCTACCCAAGCCTGCAGTTTTTCCAGCTCAAACACTGGAAGTGGGACTGGATTTTCTGCTTCCCACTGCCAGATTCCCCATCCTGTGGCACATGCCAGGGTGGTTGTGGTGCTGTGCTGCAGGAAAGGTGGATTTTGGGATGTGCCCTGCCTTGGGGATGCTGCAGGGGAGGTAAAACAATTTCTACTGAAGACAATTCCCACTGAAAACAATTCCCAACTTCCTGCCAGTTGAACTTCAAAATTCCTTTATCAGTGCAGAGAGTGCCTTGCTAATTGTGCTCCCACGGGGGCTGGGGAGTGTGTAAATACACAAATATCTGTGTTGTTCTACCAAAAACATTTGCTGCTGCTCTTGAAGTCTCTTCCCCTCGATTCCTTGTGTACTTCAGCAGAGCATCTCCTATTGATTCCTTTTATTGACTCTGCCTGTGCAATCAATCAGCTCCTGGGCCGTGGAGCTGGGGCTTCAAGTGAGCAAATATTGGTTGCTTGGGATGTTTTTAATGCTCCTTTGGATGGGTTACAAGGCACAGAGATGTTGTGCCTCTCTGTGGGGTTTTTTTGGGGCATTTCCCTGCTGGTTTGGGGCCAGGAGTGTTTGGGGGGGTCTCAGAGTGGTTTGAGAAAGGGCTGCTTATCCCTGGTGGTTTTTTATGATCAATTACGAGGCTTTTCTCCAAATTAGGATGGTCTTTGTCACTTCTATAATACTTTTTAAATTTTATTTTTTTGAGTTTCACTGGAGGTGAAAATTCTCACAGAATCAAGGGATGAAGGATCATTGATTCCAGCTCCTGGCCCTGCACAGACACCCCAAAATCCCACCTTGAGAGTGGTGTCCAAAAATTCCTGGAGCTCTGGCAGCCTTGGGAATGTTCCCATTCCCTGGGGAGCCTGGGCAGTGCCCAGCACCCTCTGGGGGAAGAACCCCACCCTAAACCCATCCTAGTATTCCATCAGGAGGAGCTGCAGCCCCTCTGAGCTCTGCCCTCAGCCTCCTCCTCTCCAGCTGAACACCCCAAGTGCCCTCAGCTGCCCCTCCTGTCCCTTCACCATTCCTGGCCCTCCTCTGGACCCTCTAAAAGGTGAAATTCCCTGAAATTCCATCTTGAGAATGGCCAAAGCAACACCTTGGCAGGAGAAAAGGGAATTCCCTGCCTGGAGGGAGCGGTTCCCTCTGCTCTGACAGCATTTCCCAGAGTCTTCTCCTTGCCCAGCTTCTAGAGCATTTGTGGAGGAAACCCCAGGGAGGGAGGGATTAGTCCTGACCCCAGCTGGTGCTGGAGCTGAGGGTTGGCATCATTTCCATTGCTAAGATGCCCTCTCCAGCTGGAGGAAAAGCCCAGCTTTGCATTTCCACCCTGGAGTGCCAAACTCGTGTTTGATTTCAACGCTGCCCTTCCAGTCTGGAGTCCAGCACTGGGGCTGGTGGCACCTGAGCTGCTCCAGGGAGGAGGAAGATCCAGGGAATGGCTCCAAGGGTAGCACAAAATGTGCTTGTCAGCTGCTCTGGTGGAGCTGTGCCTGCAGCTGAGTTTGCATCCCTCTACATTTTTGATTCCTTGTGAAGGCTGAGCTAGAACAGAGGCTGGACAGAGTTAAAGATTAAGGTAGGGATTTGTTGAAAGGATCTCCTCAATGGATCCACCTTGGGCAGCACGAGAGCCCAGCCAGGGCTGCATCCAAGGTGAACTGAAATGGACACAAAAATGGATCACTGGTCATGGGGTCTCTTTAAGTTCTGCTCCATTTGCATATTGGAGTTAATTGTCCACTTCCAGCTTTAGCCCATGCAGTCCCATCCTGCTTGTTCTTCTCTCTTCAGCCCACGTTGTTTATGCTCTTGGGCCTGAGATTTGGATCATTTGTCCTTGGTCCCCAGCTGGAGCAGGAATTGTTTTGTCTCCCTGCTCTGTGCAGAGAGCTCCCCATCCCCTGATATGAACCCAGACCCACCCACAAAAGCAGCACAGAACCTGAAAAACACAAAACCTGAAACGTGAGGCATCATCTCCATCCTTAAGAGTGGCAGTGCCCCAATCTCTGGGGTTTGCCTGGGACTTTGGGCTGGACTTTGGGCACCCCAGGGCTCACCCCTGGCCTCTGTTGCAGCCGACGACGCCTGCGGAGGGACCCTGCGGGGCCAGAGCGGGATCATCTCCAGCCCTCACTTCCCCCTGGAGTATGGCAACAATGCAGACTGCACCTGGACCATCCTGGCCGAGCCTGGGGACACCATCGCCCTGGTGTTCATGGATTTTCAGCTGGAGGATGGATATGATGTTCTGGAAGTCGCTGGCACGGAGGGATCCTCGCTCTGGTAGGTTCCTGCTGTGTTCGTTCCTTGTAGGGGATTTGTGGTCTGTGTGGGCAGAGCCAGACTTCACAGAGGGGCAGAGCCAAACTTCAGAGGGAGCAGTTTGGGCCTGAAGGAGGGGAAATTGGCAATTATTCCCCGTGGTTTCCTTCTGGAACTTGGGATTTGCTTGGCAAACTCTGCGGTGAGCATTGGCTGCTCTGAGTCCTGCTGTCTGCAATGAGAGTTGTGGTGTGGCTGAGTAGAAGATTTAAAAAAAACATATAAAATTAAAAAAAAAAAAAACCAAACAAAATCACCCAACCTCTGAGAACCCCTCAAACCCTGCCACACTCAAGCCTTGGTTTTGTTAATTGTTCTGATAATTGCTAAACCCATTGGTGTTGATGAACTTGTGGAATTTCACCAGATCCACTTGTCCTTGGGACAGGAGACAGAA
Organism: Passer montanus; assembly: GCF_014805655.1. Classification (NCBI taxonomy): domain Eukaryota; kingdom Metazoa; phylum Chordata; class Aves; order Passeriformes; family Passeridae; genus Passer; species Passer montanus. The sequence goes on from NW_024374256.1 coordinate 2,189,078, forward strand.
TTCGAACCCTCCCCTCATCCCAGGGGTTGAAAGATTTTTAAAAAACACATAAAATAAAAGAAAAAAAACCCAAACAAAATCACCCAACCTCTGAGAACCCCTCAAACCCTACCACACTCAAGCCTTGATTTTGTTTTTGTTTTGTTTCTGATGATTGCTAAATCCATTGTTGATGAATTTCTGGAAATGTTTCACCAGATCCACTTATCCCCGGGACAGGAGACAGAATTCGAACCCTCCCCTCATCCCAGGGGTTGCCTGGAAAATGCTCTCAGAAATACTGCTTTGATTTGGAGTAAAAGCCAATATTTGCAATATTCAGGAGCCACCCCAGTGCTCTGAAGGCAGGAGAAATAAGGAACTGCAGAGGGAATTTGATGTGTTCCTCCTGTTGGTTTTATAAAAGGACACAGTGATCAACTGCACTCAGCAAATGGTTAAAAGTCCTGACTGGCAGCAAGTGGAAGGTCCTGGAAGTTGGATTGAAACCCAACATCCCTCTGGAAGGGAAGAATGAAGCTTTTGAAATGATCAGGTGTTGCTTGGGATTATCAGCAGCGAGTTAAATTGTGATTATTTGTGAGGATCCTGTTGCAAATCCCATTTATTTGAGTGATTTATCCTGGCTGGCAATTCTGAGGGAGCAGGAATTGGAGTGTTTAGGGTGTATTGATGGGAGGGAAGTTGCCATTTACCACGTCCCAATTGTTTACTGTTCTCAGGCCCCCTTGGAAAATTAGATGTTGCTGTTTGATGAAAAAAAGCCTGGGCTGTTTTTATTAGAATGCATTAATATTTTAGGGCACTGTTGGTTCGTAGGCACTCAGCTGTGCTGGCTGGGAAGATGGATGGAGCTGGTTAAAAAACATTATTCAGCCTGGAGGTGTTGCCAAAGCAGAGCTGTGTCTTGTCATGTCAAAAATAAAACAAAGCCTGGCAGAGGGAACCTGCTGGGAAAAAAAAATAAAATAAAATTAATAAACTCCTTGTAAATACAGCAGGGAAAAAAACTTTAAATTGTGGGGAATGTAAGCCCGGCTTTGAGCTGAGCCTGTAGTGCACTCACAGTCCTTAAAACTGAGATTAAAGCTTGGTTTAAGTTTCACAGGTGTCACTTTGGGGCTCGTTGGAGGGAGGAATGATGGATTTGCTCCCCCTCCAGGTGTCCATGTGCTGCATCCCTGGGGCTGCCTTTCCTCTCAGCACATTCCCTGGATGAGCTCAGCCCTTTTTGGGATCCCCTGGCCCCAGCAGCAGGAATTCCCCTTGGCTGAAGCTGTTCTGCTTTGTGTGGTGCATCCCCGAATTTCCCATCCCCGAATTTCCCGTCCCTGAATTTCCCATCCCTGAATTTCACATCCCTGAATTTCACATCCCCAAATTCCACATCCCTGAATTTCCCATCCCCGAATTTCCCATCCCTGAATTCCACATCCCTGAATTCCACATCCCCCAAATTCCACTTCCACATCCCTGAATTTCACATCCCCAAATTCCACATCCCTGAATTTCCCATCCCCGAATTTCACATCCCCAAATTTCCCATCCCTGAATTTCACATCCCCAAATTCCACATCCCTGAATTTCCCATCCCTGAATTTCCCATCCCCGAATTTCCCATCCACACGAGCCAGCCCCAGCCCCAGCCCATTGCAGGGCATCTCATTTCTCATTCCTGAAGGAAACTTTGCAGTCCCACAAGTGGAATTGCAAAGAAGTCTTGTTTAGAATTTCATCTCTCCGAGCTGGCCCGGTAATTAAATTCAGATGAGTCAGTTCTCAATAATTTTTGCCCGTAGGGGGAAAAAACCTGGTGCTCCTATCTCATCTTTAACCATGCTGATGTGATTCAGCAGGAAAAGAGAGCTCAAACCCCTTTTTCCCTCTTCTGCCTATGAAAAAACGGATTTTAATTATTGGTAATAGGGCAGAGAGACTTGCAGCCAATTCTCTTGAAGCCTCTCGCAGCTGAATATTTCAAATATTTCATTTTCTGAGCATTCTGAGTAGTTTTAGTCATGGCCAGGGCTGGGCACAAATAAACAAAATTCAATTTCATCAGGAAGATAATTCCTATGTGTTTCCAAGCTAGGGAATGGCACCTAATGATGATATTTATGAGCCCATTAATTCAGCACTTCCAGTAACCTTGACTTGACCTGCTCTTAGAAAAACCTGCATTACCATTCACCCTCCCAGCTTTAAAAATGGATTTTTTTTTTTATGAGCCAGCTTGCTTTAAGTGCCTTCTCATTGATCCCACAGCCTGGAGAATCCTGAGCTGGGTTTCCTTTGCTCCCCAACCTGTTGGATGTGAATCCTGCAGGAAGAATTCCAAGGGAGCTGTTTGAGACAGATTAATAAAATCACTTTTACAGCTGCTCCCACAGGTTTGCCAGGGGACCTTGGGCACAGATCGCCTTGAGAGGTGAGAAATAAAATCCTGCTGAGCTGAGCAGGGAGCAGGAGGGGGAAGGAGCAGGGCAGGATGAGCCTGTGGGGTCAGGAAGGGCCAGGTGGGGTCTCCAGGCTGGGAGGTGGAATGGGAAGCACGGCAGGAGGTGCCCTGTTCTCCTTTGGGCCATCCAGGTGTCACCCTGCCCTGTCCCCAGGGTGTGCAAGGCACCTGGTCCCGTCGGAACAGAGGATCTGTGAGGTCCCTTCCAGCCCAGTCCACTCTGGGCTTCTCTGGCATCCTCACCCCCAAACTTCTTCTTGCCTTCCATCCTTGGGGTTCCCTTCCCTTCTCGTGTCCCTGGGAGATCTGGCAGGATCAGTGCAATTCCTCCCTCTAAATCCTGGAAAAGAAGAAAATCCCCCAGAGCAGCTCAGGTCCTTCCAGGGCTTTGTGTCAGGACCTGCTGGAGCTGGGAGTTCCCAGTGCTGAGGATTGTTGGGAATTGCTGCTGATTGTCCCTGGTTTGTGGCACCTGCTCAGAGCCCCACACCCCAAAACCTGAGCACCCAGAACACCCCAAAATGTGTCTCTGATCTGTCTGGGATGTTCTGGAGCTTCAGGAGATGTTTCTGATTGGAAAATTTAGGTGGCAAATTTACTTTTAGGATGAAATTTACTTTTAGCTTGAATAACAAGGCTTTCCAGATCTTTTCTATCCATGGTGTGGTTTTTTGGCTGGGTGGGAGGAACTGGGATTTTCTTTGGGAATTGTGCTGCTGTTGCTGCTTTATCCTGGTGTCGTGGGCTTCAGATCACAAAATGCTCTGAGCCTCTTTGGGTTTATTTTAGGAAAGTTGCATCAGCTGTCACATTGCCCCAGTGCCTCCCACTCCTTGAGCCTTCCCTTGTCATTCCCCCTGGGATCCAGTTTCTCCTCCTTGATTTTCTGTTGATAATCCCATGCTGAGGGAATGTGGTGGGAGAAGCGGGGCTGCAAGTGAGGAACGGCCAAATCCAGGGAGTTTATTCCTGTCTGAGTTCAGTTCCTCCCCCTCAGTGCCTCGTCTTCCTTTTGCCTCTCCAACCCTGGTGCTGCATTTTCCTCCCTTGCACAAAATCTTTTCTTCTCCTCTGTTTTTTTTTCACTTCGTTTCTGTAGAATTCCTTTTTGCTTCATCCCATGATTCCCTGGAAAAGGAACCTGCCCCAACACGTGCATGTGAATGCTTGCACTCACTTCCAGCACAGCTGTGCCAGATGTGAAGGCAGCACAGGCTCCAGATGTTGGGCAATGAGTGAAAACAAACGTGCCCATGCACCAGGTGAGCCTGGGAGAACCAAGAACCCTGGAATTCCAGGTTCCTCTGGTTGCTTTTATGTTTTTTTTTCCCCTGGAGCTGAGATCAGGGGACTCCTTGGAGCCATCAGCCCTTCCTGGAGGAACATTCTGAAATTCTCTTCTTTCCTGAGACCCCTTGGAGCCATCAGCCCTTCCTGGAGGAACATTCTGAAATTCTCTTCTTTCCTGAGACCCCTTGGAGCCATCAGCCCTTCCTGGAGGAACATTCTGAAATTCTCTTCTTTCCTGAGACCCCTTGGAGCCATCAGCCCTTCCTGGAGGAACATTTCTGAGGTTTTCTCTTGTTTCCTGAGACCCCCTTGGAGCCATCAGCCCTTTCTGGAGCAGCATTCCTGAAATTCCCTCATTTCCACGTTCTCTGATTTCCCTATTTGGGAAGAGTTTGGGGGAAGATTTTTGCAGGAGCCATCAGCATTTCAGCATCTCCTCTGCACTTCCCTTTCCCATCCCTACGTGCAGCTGACCCTTCCCTCCCCAACACCTGAATCTGTCTCCTAAGTGGCTCCCAAAAGTCATTAAAGCTCTGGGATGCTCCGTGATCCCCTCATCCCATCCCCTCTCTCTGCACACACCTTGTGCTCTCAGAGCTGCAGGTCCTGGAGGTCACAGCTTCACATGGAGCTGCTGGTGGGGTGGTGAAAAGCTCCTCAGTGTGAGCTCCTAATGAACCAAGCCCTTCTCTTTATATCAAAGCAGCTTCTGATCCCGCCGTGGTGGCCTCGGAGCTTTCAGCTCCCGGTTTTCATCTCGGAGCTGCCTGTGAAGTCCAAAGGCAGGATTCTGTGCTTTGGGATGTGTTCCTGCTCCCTGTGCAGCTTTCTTCAGGATCCTGCAGGCTTTTCCCAGAGGATGGTCCCTCTCTCTGCCCCCTGTGCCTTCCCAGCAGCTGCTGTTCCTTGCGGGGATTCTGAAAAGCAGATTGCTTCCCAATGGTTCTCATCTCACACTTGCCACTCTCTGGCAGAGTTTTTCCAGGCTCTAATTGATTTTATTTGTGAGTTGACAAGAATTATCCTGCCCTGGGCGTGCACGAGGCTGGAGCTGGGAAGGTTTTTGTGTGCCTTGGAAGAAATTCTTTCATCACCACTTAAAACCCAGAAAAATGGGGAAAGTTTCCTTTCCCTGTGCAATGATTGGAGCTTCCTTATTGCAAGAACTCCTGGATGCTTTATCTTTAATTTTCAGATGTTTTTCTTCCATAGGAAGTGTTTTCCATAGGACTGGGAAACGTGGATGAAGTGGCTTTTGAAATAAATGTCAGTTACATCTTCTTTGGAATCTGCAAAATTGACTTCCTTATTTAATTCAATCATTTTTCTTCCTGAGCGTTTATGTGCTTTTAATTGGAAACGAATCCCACAAAGGCTTCCAAGCCCTAAAACTTTGCTTTAGTGGGAAATGGTCTTCTGGCAAGTTCTCCTTTTCTCCTGGAAGGTTCATTCCCTGCAGAGAACGTTCTGGAGAGGCTGGAACCAGAGCGCTTCCAGTTCCTGGGAGTGGTGGTGAGGAAATTCCAACCTTTGGAATTGCTGCACTCCAGGCCTTATCTGAACATGGATTTCCTCTGTGAAGAGCAGGAATTTGTGGGTCAGGGAGCTGTTTCTCCCTGCTGGAGCTCTGGAATGCAGGAGCAGAGCTGATGGCTTCCCAAGGGAATCCAACCATCCCTGAGCATCCTCGGTGCTGGTGACAAATTCAGGGGTTGGGAATGCTTTGGACAGAGATGTTTGTGCTCCCACACTGTCCCAGAGCTCCTGGCACTGCAGAATTAGCTGGGAATTCTGGAAGGAAGGGGAAGGAGGGATTTGGAGGAGTTCCACAGCTGGTGGATGTTCCTGGAGGGAAGGGAAGGTTTCAGCTCCTCCTCCAGGTCGTGGCTGAACGCGGAGCAGCAGAACTCACTTCTCCCTGCTCCTGGCTGCCATTCCTCCTCCTGCTTCCCAAATCCTGCCCTGGGACGTGGCAGGGACAGACAAACCCCTGGGAAAAAGCCCCATGACCTCTCCACTTCAATCAAACAGGATCACGTCCCATCCCACTCTCCTCCCAAAGTTACTTTTCCATGCATTAACGTGATGAATTCCATTTGCTGCATGGTGGAAAGCTTTTAGTGAATATTCAGATTGGGAGGGAGATGCTTTTAGGCTGAAAAGTGACCCTGGTAATGGTTTAATTGCTTTTTTTATCCCAATTTGTCCCTTCTTTGTTGTTTGGTCACCTCAGGGGCAAAGATCCCCATGGAAGGGTCACTGTTGTGTGATCCTGAATCCCGAGGGATGAAGAGCAGAGAAGCCTGTGACAGTGGAGGGGGAAAAAAAAATCCATGAAGGTCATTAATTCTTAATTTCTTTCTGTGTTTGTCCTGCAAACACATGTTGGAAGAGTAAAAAAAAAAAAATTAAAAAAAAATGTTTTTTGATACTGAGACTGAGTCTGACTCGCCTGGCTGGAAGCTGAGAAAAATATTGGAACCTCCTTCAGGATGTGACCCAAAATATAGACTGTAAAGCAGTGAATAATACCCAGATTTGGCAGGGGAAGGAGGCTTTAAGTAAGTGCAGATGATGTTTGGGGTTGTAAAAAGTCGGATATTTGGGATTCTCTTTAAAACACTGTCACAGCAGAACACTGATTCCTCCCAGCTAAAGCAAGGATTTGGACAAACGTTGGTGGGAAAGATCAGTGCCTTCACTCCGAGGTGTTCCAGGAGCTGTCTGTGCCTTTTTTTTCATGTTCAGACACCAATTCCTGTCATTTTCACGCCGTCGGGCTGAGCTGTGCCTGTGCAGGGAGGTCTCTCCTTGCACAGGGATCCAGGGAGCTGCGTTTTGGTGTCAGGATGTGTCTGCCAGAGCTGATAACACTCGTGTTCTACACCCTCCCTTATCTGCAGCTTCAAAGGGAGCAGCGCAGACACCTCGGATGCTTTCAAAGGCCTCTCCCTGCTGGGTTTTCTCCAGGCCCCACTCAGGGATGTTTTTCTGCTATTTACAAGTTGTTTCAAGGATGGAATCACTTTGTTTTCAGACGTCAGCTGCCTCACAAAATGTGGTTTAAATGCTCTTTGCCTGCTGGCTTTTGCCTGGCTGGGTTTGCTGCAGCTGCTCCCCGGATCCCAGCACGTGTCCCTTCCCTGGGCTCGCTTTCCATCACTCCCTGGAGCTGGGAATCACCACTGATGGATCCATTCCGTGCTCAATTCATCCTTCTGCCTTTAAAATGACGTTATAGGGGATGTCTGGGCCTCAGGGGAGGAGAATGTCAGCGTTTCAGAGAGCAGGGAAACACCAACGTGCCTTGGTGCAATTCCTCTTGAGAGGGCAGAGGAAACAACGTGTGGCCACAGCATGGAAAAAACAAAGTTAGCAATTGGAATTGTGTTTGCAGAGCTGGGATTTGTTAATCTTGATGTGTTCTCAGAGCTGGGCTGTTGTATCTGTTACTCCTGGTGTGTTCTCAGAGCTGGGCTGTTGTATCTGTTACTCCTGCTGTGTTTTTACACTACTGTGATGTATTTATTCATTGACATCTCCATTAATACCTGGCATCTCTGTGTCCTGACACATCTGGAGCACAACCCCATATCTATTATTTAGAATTCAGCCAAACCTCTCCATTTTCCAGCTCTAGTCCAGGCCTGGGGGCCTCTTGTTCTCGAGTTCCAACCCTGCAATTAATGTGGCAAAAATTGACCTTTTTTCCTTTTGTTTGCTTTGCTGCTGCTGCTTTAGGAGCTAAAGATGCCCTGGCAGGGGTCAGAGTCTGTTTTCCAGTCTGGATCCACCTGGGAGCTGCTGGATCCCTGGAGGGAGGGGGAATTGCCTTCATTTCAGTTTGGGGCTGGTCACTGCAGGCTCCCCTGAGCGGGGTCAGACCTGAGGGGTGAAACCCCAACTGAGCATCCTCAGGACAGGGGAAGGTTTTCCTTTCCAGGGCTTGATGTTTCCTTAAGGAATTAGTCCAAAAGCTGGCTCTGGGAATGGCTGTCAGCAGGAACAGGAGGGATTTCTGTGATAATCATGAATTTCACAGGCTCCCAAATCCGGTGTTTGCCTGCCTGCCCTGGGAGCTGCCACCACTGCTGGCTCTTGGCACGGGGACATTTGTGTGTCCCAGACAAAGCTGCTCCCATCGGCTGCTCTAAGCAGGCACTTCAGTGAGATCTGAGCTCAGATCAGGCTGCCCAGAGCCCAGATGGAGGCAGATCCTGGGCTGGGTTTTGCTCCTTGGCACAGTTCTGTTCTGCCCTGGCAGGTTGGGATCTCTTCAGCTCCTGCTGGGCTTGGCTGTGACACTTTTGGCTGTTTCACAGTGGGGGTGGGTTGATTTTGGCCTCCCAGGGACCTTTCTGGTGGCTGGGTTTGGAGTGGGGATCAGGAGGATGCTCAGGGCATCAGTAAATATTGGAGGATTAGGAATAAACAAAATGCTGTTGGCAGTTCATGTCCATGGATTGCTTTACTGGCTGGAGTTCCCACAGAATCGTGGAGGGGTTTGGGTTGGAAGGGACCTTAAATCCCTTAAATCCTATCTCATTCCACCCCCTGCCATGCAGGGACACCTTCCACTGTCCCAGGCTGCTCCAGGCACTGTCCACCCTGGTCTGGGACACTTCCAGGGCTGGAACATCCACAGCTTCTCTGGGAAACCTTTTCCAGCCCCTCCCCACCCTCACAGGGAGGAATTCCTTCCCAGTGTCCCTTCCTGAATTCTTTTTTCCTCTGTAAAAGGGGAGGAGCAACACCTGAATGTGTAAAATTCTGGGATGCCAGAAGGGTTTGGGTTGGAAGGGAGCTCCAAGCCCATCCATTCCCATCCCATCCAACCCTTCCTTATCCCAAGTTGCTCCAAGCTCCACCCTAGTCTGGGACACTTCCAGAGCTGGAACATCCACAGCTTCTCTGGAAAATTCAATAAATTGTTAAAAAAAACTTTAAAACTCCATCAGCCCTCTCTGTTATTTTAAAACAATCCCGTTCCTTTGATAATTCCCAGTTGGAGCACAGGGGGAATGCCCATCTCTTCCTTCTCTCCTTTATCCCTTTGTCTTTCTCCCACTCTTTCTAAATTAATTTTATAATCATCTTTTAAATGATGGAGCAGCTCAGATTAGCTCTTTTAGCCAGAATTACCTGCATTAAAGATCTCCCTTAAAAAAAAAAAGCATAAAGGTAATTAATAGCTTCAATTATTGTAATGTGGCTTAGCTTGTGCTTTTCTCTTGGAAAAACCTGGTTTTGATAAGTCAGCTGTTCTTAAAAGGGGAAAAAAAAATAACAGAAGTGCTTCAGGCTGGAAGCTGGCAGGAAGGAATTTGGAAATCAGGTTGTTCCCTGTGTAATGTCAGAGAATAAATTACCCCCATTGATCGTGGAGCAGTGCCCTGTGCTCCAAACAGCCCTGGGGGAAGGGGAGCGTTCACAGAGGATTTGGGGTTTTTTGCCCAGTCACAGAAGCTTTGTGTGAGTTTAAAATCCAAAGGATATTTGTTCAAAGCCGCGCTGGAATTTCTGGAGCCTGGAAGTGAATCAAAGGCAAGGGGAAACCAAAGGGAAATCTTGAAAGAGGTTTCAGAGCTGCTCTGTGATGGGTGAGGGGGAGGCTGGAGATGGCACAGCTGATTTGGGAGAGAGGGGCAGGGCTGGGCTGCTGGCACAGGGACGGGGCCAGGAGCTGCCCCCAGCCCTGGAGCTGCAGCTCCTGCCCCAGGGATGGACACTGGGGGTGCCAGGAGGGCACTGGGGATGCTCGGGGGTCTCTGCTGCTCCTCTGGCTTTCCTGCTGCTGCTGCTGGCAGGGCGTGCTGTGCCCCTGTGGGTACTGGGCAGTGGTGCTGTGCCCAGGGGTGTGCTGTACCAGGAGTTTGTTGTGCCAGGTGGATCCTGGTGTAGGTGGGGGCTGTGCCCAGGGTGGTGCTGTGCCCAGGTGGGTGCTGTGCCAGGAATTTTCTGTGCCAGGTGGATCCTGTATCTAGATGGAGGCTGTGCCCAGGTAGATTCTGTGTCCTGTGCCCAGGTGTGTGCTGTGCCCATGTGGATGCTGTGCCCATGTGGATGCTGTGCCCAGGTGGGTGCTGGGGCAGGTAGATCCTTTATCCAGGTGTGTTCTGTGCCCAGCTGTGTCCTGTGCCCAGGTAGATTCTGTGTCCTGTGCCCAGGTAGGAGCTGTGTCCTGTGCCCAGGTAGATTCTGTGTCCTGTGCCCAGGTAGGAGCTGTGTCCTGTGCCCAGGTAGATTCTCTGTCCTGTGCCCAGGCAGATTCTGTGTCCTGTGCCCAGGTAGATTCTGTGTCCTGTGCTCAGGTGGGTGCTGGGTGCTGTGCCCAGGTAGATTTTGTGTCCTGTGCCCAGATGGGACCTGTGTGCAGGTAGATCCTGTGTCCTGTGCCCAGGTGTGTTCTGTGCCCAGGTAGATCCTGTGTCCTGTGCCCAGGTGTGTTCAGTGCCCAGGTGGATGCCATGTCCTGTGCCTGGGTAGATTCTGTGCCCTGTGCCCAGGTGGGTGCCCACACCTGCTGCTGGTGCTGCCAGTGCTGCTGTCCCAGTGCAAACTGGAACATTCCCAGTGAAACCTCCCCGGGCTCTGCATTTCCCTGCTCGTCAGCAGATGCCTGTTCCAGCCCAGCCCTGGCATTTGGGACTGTGCCCTGGTTCCCTGGGTGAGAGCTGGGCTTGGGAAGGGGCTCCTGATCCAGGGAATCCCCCCCTGCTCCCCCCTCTCTCCCATTTGTTTGATGTGCACAAGCTGAGGAAAAATCTGCTGCTCTTCTGAAACTCTGATATTTCACCGTCTGATTTCACCCTCGTCTCCAGCTGAAGAGAGAAAAAGCTCCTGAGTCTGATGGCTGCACTTGATCGTCTTAAAAGTCTTTTCCAGCCTTAACAATTCCGTGATCTGTATTGCCACTTTCCCTCAAAAACCCATTTAAAAGCAGAAATGTTGAAGCAGGAGGGGCTGTGCTCAATATCTGCCCCCCAGCAACTCAAAAGCAGAACGATCTCAGTGACTGGCATTTAGAACATTCTGTCATTGATTATTTTTTCTCTCAGGCTTTTAAGGAACTATAGATTTTTAGCCTGAAATTAATATATCGGAATTTTTGTGGGCAGAATAAAACCCTCATTAAATTTTGCAATATATCAAACAGCTTGCAATTAAAATTCATTTTGAAGCGAGTTAGCAGAAGTTTTGTTAATGTTTAACATCTTTATGGGTGTCATTCTTTGTAAATTTGGACTAATTGAGTCCAAAGGGACAAACTCACGGATTCTGCATTTGCTGTGGATGCCAGGCCTTGCTTTGCTTTTGGCATTTTTTCCCCTTCCTTTATGCAAGTTCTGATTTTAGCAAGTTGCCAGGAAAGTAACTTATTTTGTTTTTTTCTGCCAAACTGCCAAGAATCCATCTTCCTAAATCTCGGAAAGACTGCAGCAAATCTCTGGGAAAGACAAGCAAGGCTCCACTGACTCCAAGGTGTTTCCTGGTGGGAAGTTTAGGAGATTCCAAATGGGATTTTTTAGGTTTTCCTTCTAAAAATGTTGCTCAGAACCAGCTGCTCTGGGCATGTAAAAGCCTTGGCTGGGCTCCTGGTTGTATCCTGAAACTTGGAGGTTTCCTTGACTGGAACATAAACCAGCCTGAAACATTTGGAATTGGGAATTTTCATGTTTCTTACTCCCCTTGAATATTTTCCCTGTGATCCTAAAACAGTTTATAAGGAGCAGTAAAAGCAGTGGGAAATTTCAGAGTGTGTGGAGTCCCAGACCAGAACCTGACCTGGCAGAGCTTTAAAATTCCCCTGGACTTGCAGGTGAGGAGGAGTCAGAGTTTGCAGAGTTGGTGTTTTGAAGACTCCTCCAAGCAAAACCCAAATTTTAATCCAAATTGACCCCAAATTTAATCCAAACCAGGGAAAAATTCTGGAGCAGGCTCTGCCAGGGCTGCACTCCTCAAACATCAGCAACATCCAGCTCGGAGCAGGCTCTTAATGGCACTTTATTGATTGAAAAGGGAGAGAGTTCATCTAAACTGGATAATTCTGGGAATTTCCTGGTGGATTTGGCCGCTCTGAGGCTGCACCAGGTTTGATTTAAAGGCAGCAGCACAAATAAAGCTGTCACTGCTTGGGGCTGCTCTCGTCCTGCAGGTTCTTGTCAGGTGCCCTGGCTTGAGTTGAGCAGGGAGATCCTGCAAAAAGAGGTGCTCAGATCCTGCAAAAAAAGGTGCTCAGATCCTCCAAAAAAAGGTGCTCAGATCCTCCTGGAACATGGGAATTCCACAGAATTCCAGGCTGGCTGCAGCCCAGGATGCTGCTGGTGGCACTGGTGGCACAACCTGCCTGGTTCAGGAGCTCAGGGCTCTGCCAGCCCCGTGGAATCTCCCCTCCCCTGCGACAGGACGTGGAGTTTCCTCTGAACTGCTCAGAATTGTCCCTTTTCCCCTTTTTCCAGGGTGGGAATGTGCCCATGGGGTCCCTCAGCTGCTCCCAGAGCTTTGTGCAGGGCATTGCCCCATCTCCACACCATTAATGAAGGCACAGAACATCACTGGCCCCTTGTTGTGAAGGTGAATTTTTATTTTCCCCAGCAGAAAGTGGACTCAGTATCTGCCCCTTTCCCAGGATTCTGCTTCATTTCTGACTGGAGAACATTTCAGGATGTTTTATCTGATCAGACCCTTGGAAATAGGGAATGATAGGCAAGTGAGCAGTGACACAACTCACGTCAGCTGAGTGGAGAAGGTGCAGATTGATCTCTGAGGAGCTGGGAGAGCAAGAGAAGCTCAGAGCAGCAAAGGGCAGACAGAAAGCAGCTTTAAAAATCAGGAAATAATAAAGCAGAACTCACTGGCAGCACTCAAGAGTTTCTGCAGTTGGAAAGAATTCACGTTGTGTTAAGGTCACCCACAGAGGCTTCTTAAAAAGGACATTTTGCCCTTGTGCAGTTCTTGTTCTGCTGTCGTGGCAGCTCAGATCTGTGCCCTGGGGTGCTGAGAGCTCTTCATGGAGCAGCCCCAGACCCTGCTCAGCTCAGGCTGTGATGCTCAGCCCTGCCAGGGCCTTGGCCATGTAGTGAAGCTGCTCTGGAGAGGAGAGTGATGAGTTTGGTGTGGTTGGGAGGCAGGGCTGCCTCTCACCCAGCGCTGGCAGGGAACTCTGCGGTGATTCCTTGAGGATTGGGGTCAGCCTGACAGGTTTGGTCACCCCCGGCAGTAAAAACCTCACAGGGACTGGGTGGGGAGAGTGTTCTTCTCTTCACACACTGCCAGGCACAGGCTGGGGTTGTTGGTGCCAGGAAAATTCATCCACAAACAGCAGAGGTTTGTGTCCAAAAAGGAAACAGAGGAGTCCTGGAACTTCATTGGAATAAAGGGAGGGGCCATGGGGCATTTCCATGGAGTCTTTCACATTTTTAGAGGATGCAGCCTCCTTTTTATCCCAATTTCCCAACTGCATTTCCCTCTCTTCTCTTTCCTCACTGGCTGAGGTATTTGAGAGGTACAGACTTCCCAAATCACTTAATATAGACCCCCTTCTGAAGTGTACCCCCCATTTTTAATTTTCCTTGTGTCAATCAGTGGAATTCCCATGGAATTTATTGTTCTTCCCATTGTTTCTTTCATCTCTCTGTATCTAACTTTATTTATCAGCAGACCCACAGTTGGTTTGTAAAGACAAATCCCTCATTCCTTTCACTGGGGTGTGTGTGCAGGGCCAGGAGTTGGACTTTGATGGTCCCTGTGTGTTCCTTCCAGAGCATTCCATGATTCCATAGTGCCCAGGAGAAGAATCACATCTTCATCCCCCTGGTGGATCATCCAAATCAATTCATCACCAGTTTTAAGATGACAGCTTTGCCATCCCCATCTCAGTCACACCCAACTTCCCCAGCAGCCACTGGGACTGTGCAGCTGATGGGAAAGGGATAGAAAATGAACTTTGTCAAATCAAGCAATTTCTTAAACATAATTAATCCCATTTTACCTGGTGGTTAGGCTCTCTTTTGGGATTATCTGATGACAGATTTATTTTTCACGTAGAAAATAAATGAATATTTCTTTAACCCTAGAATGATTTGGATTGGAAGGGGTCTTTAAAGATAATTGAATTCCAACCCCAACCATAATGTGGATATTCTTAGTCTGGGGTATTTTACAGATTCTGTGATATTTTACATATTCTGTGGCATTTGACACATTCTGGGGTGTTTGACACCCTCCCCATGAGAGCTGCAGCCAGAACCCATCCCTGCCTGATGGAACTGGAATGTTGTGGCTTTAAGTGGAATGAGGAAGTTCACGAGCCAACCCCTATTTCATCAGTGTAAATGATGAATTCTGGGAAAGCCAAAACTGGGTCTGTCAAGCTGCTGCTCCAATTGCACTTCTGATAACTCAGCTGCTGATTTTTTGGGGAGGAAACTAAAAGAAACAGATGGGTTTGGAGTTGGGTGGGGGTGGCACACTTTGGAAAACCTGTTCCATTATCTCATCTCAGACTGGGACTGGGGATTCCCTGTCCCCAAGGACTGGAGATTCCCTGTCCCCATCATCTGTGCTGCCCCTGGGAGTGGGAGAGCTGGAAAATGGCGTTGGGAGCATCCCTGGCTTGGGCTGGGATGGAAGGAACTCGTTCCTGCGGTGATCTGTGATGTAAATCAAAGCTAACAAGGGGGGCAGGGTGTGCTGCCTGTGCAGCCCGAGCTGTGCAGATGGGGATGAGCTCGGGGATGCTCAATCTGTGCCTTCCTGCCTGCAAGATGGGCTTCAAAGAGCCGAGCTGTTGCTCCCCTCGCCGCGGTCCTGGTGGCTCTCAGCTCTTGTGGCTTTTTGGTCCCATTAAAATCAAGCTGTGAACAGAAGCAGGTTATTGATTCTTGAGAGCAGGAGGATCCTTTGGCAGGCAGTTAATGAGCAGAGAACTCTTCCAGGCTCTGATTTTTCAAAGGGTGTTGAAGTTGTAACATCTCAGTTAAAGCGTGACAAGGAGCCTGCAAAGCCTCGCAGTCATCCAGAATTAATCTGTTCCTAAGTGGGGGTTTAAGGCAGGCTTCTGCCAGGTTTGGTTGCTGTGGATTGGTCCCAAAAACATTTTTGGGTGGCCACGAGTGAGGAGAGAGAAGAGGATCCTCCTCCAATCCCTTCTTGCTGTTGGGAATCGCTGGGGTGACTCTCATCACCCTCTGGGGACACTGACACAAACTCGACCCCAAAGCTGCTCCTTCAAAGGCTCAGATCCTCACTGCAGCCTCCAGAAAGAATTGCAGGGCTTGGTTTGGGGTGTTTGTTTTGGTGCCAAGCTGTGGGATACTCCTGGTGTATCCATGAACACAGACAAGGCCACGAGTTGGGGCATCAGTGCAGAGAAATTTATTAAATAAATCTGCTGTTCATGACTCCTCCAGTGCTTCTGCTATTGCTGCCACACAAGAGCATCTCGTGCACACAAAAAGGAAAATTGCTGGCATGAGGAGAGTGGAGCTGGCTGAGGGAGGGGGGCTGAAGTGCCATTGTTCCCTCAGAACAAGAGGAGATCTCTGCAGAGGCACAGCTCTCATGTTCTCAATGGGACCATGAGTGCAGCAGCCACGTCTCGGTGGTTTTATGCTCAATAATTGGATTTTTGAGTTTGGGTGCGGGAGAGTACAGGAAATTTTGTGTTGTTTACCCAAACTTTGAAGTCCCAAATGTGTGTCTTGCACCTGTGATCTGACACCTGTGGTGGCAGATGTGTGTTTGTGCCCCTGGTCATGCACAGGGAAGTGGATTTTGGAGGGCTTTGGATAAAAATCTGTCACTCCTGGCTTTTCCCTTCTGCTCTGAAACTCGTCCCCTTTGAAGCCCCCACATGGAGAGGACAGGGACAGCAAATCCCAAGGACAGGGACAGCAAATGCCATCCTGGACAGCTCTCAGGTGATTCCATGTAGCTGGCCTGAAGGGAAGGTTGTCCAGGCAATTTCCAAGGTGTTTAAAATAATTTTTCCCCGAGCAGTGACAACGCAGGCAGCGTGATGATAAAAGTGACATTCCCGGGTCTGTAACAACGCCATTAACGCTAGTTCTGAGCACATGAAAAAGGTGCCGAGGCTCCCAACGAGCCAAAATTGTGCCAATACTGAGAGAAACCATTTTCTGCAGTTGGTTTATTGCAGGTTTTAACTACAGTATGGATAGCAGAGGAAGGAACCCACCCCAGGCCCCCGAGATACATTCTCCCCATAATATCCATATTTATCACTTACCCCCCTCCTCCTTCAGCTGCCTGCAGCTCTTCCAAGATCATTGTTTCCTCTCTGCTGCTGGAAGGCATCTCCCAAACTGTTATTTCTCCTTGTTAATGCTTTGCTCTCACAGTTATTTCCATCTCTAGTCTCCACACCATTAGTGGGAAACACATCCAGGTGGATAACGACCAATTTCCAGCGCACTGTTTCCCATCCCTTCCTGTTTTCCTGTCAGTACAAGATTTCCTGCTGCAGATAACTGGAATTTTATTGTGTGTTCAGAGCTGGCAGAGTTGTCCCTCAGCTTCTCAGGTGGTGTTTCAGCTGAAGAGACTGGCGGCAGTGGCCAGACTTGGGAGTTTGTTTGGGTGTCCTTGTAAAAAATGGATATTTGCAGGCAGAGCTGCAGGAATTTGGAGCCATTCCTCAGGACCAGTCCTGTGTGATGGGTTCAATTGAGTGGAACCCATGTTGCAACTTCCACGGGCCTGATTTTGCCTGAGTGCCACTTGTTTATGGAGCTTGCAGGCTGAGGGATGGGGGAACGCAAAGATTCCGTGGAAAGCGTAATTGGCTGGGTGATATCTGGGGCCTTTCTGACCACTTCATATTTGTAACATGCCAAAAATAGCTGCTCCTTCTGCTGGAGCCACGGCTGCTGCAGCTGGGAATAGATTTTAATTGATGGATCCTGTCAGGCTCTCAGCGGCCGTGCAGGCAGGAGAACCATTAAAGTGAAATTTCTTGTCCCTGCTCACTTTAACACTCTGCTACCAGCTCATGGCAGCCTTGCAGTTTTCCCTTAATATCTCCAGCTTTTGTACCCGTATCCTCGGGCCATATCCCAGGGTTTTAGGTTTCCCAGCTGCTTTGTGTCCTGGTGGTACAGGTGTGCAAAGATCTGACAAAAGCCTGTTTGTGGAATAAGGGACAGGAACTCATCAGGAGCTGTGTGGAATAAGGGACAGGAAAACCTCGGGAGTTGTGTGGAATAAGGGACAGGAAAACCTCAGGAGCTGTGTGGAATAAGGGGCAAGAGCTCCTCGGGAGTTGTGTGGAATAAGGGACAGGAACACCTTGGGAGTTGTGTGGAATAAGGGACAGGAACTCATCAGGAGCTGTGTGGAATAAGGGACAGGAACTCATCAGGAGCTGTGTGGAATAAGGGACAGGAAAACCTCAGGAGCTGTGTGGAATAAGGGGCAGGAACAACTTGGGAGTTGTGTGGAATAAAGGACACGAACACCTTGGGAGTTGTTTGCTGGAGACTTTAGGAGCTTGGGGAAAATGTGGCATTGACCTGGAACTCTGGGATGTGACCTTGCATGGGAACAGGCTGTGACTGTCCCCAAAGGAACCTGGACAAAGGCTGTGGTCAAGAGGAGAAACCTCTCTGAGGCTCCTCCAGCAGGGTCAGGGAGCTGTGCAGGTTTGGGCTCTGAGTTTGTGCCCCTTCCCAAGGCTTTTTCCTGGGAAAAGCTATGTTTCTGTGTTCCCTGCACCCTCCTGCTTCCCCATCGGCATTCAGTGTGCCTCCTCCCCAGCTCCAGGACCTGCTGTTGGAGGACCAAAATCCCTCCTTTGCAGAAGGAACCTATTTTAACTCCTGCTTTGGAGAAGTCATTGCTGTTCTCCTTGTGGATATGCAGGAACATCCATCCCCACCCTGCCCCAACCTCCACACCACCCACGACGGCGCCAGCTCTGCTAACCCCAAATTCCTGCCCTGCCCAAAGACCCCACAGTGGGCCAGGGTTTGCTGCAATAACAACTTTAAACTTTATTGGGACTTTCCAAGGAAGAGACATCTCAGGTAGGAACTGCCATCTCAGGTAGGAACTGCCAGCACGGGTGGGAACTGCAGTCACAGGCAGGAACTGCAGTCACAGGTAGGACATGAGGAAATTCCGCAGGTTGGCCGCCTTGGTGGTGAAGGAGATCATGAGGTCCTTCATGCCCTTCCTCCGGCTGGGCATCCTCGGCCTGCTCCGGCTCCTGGGCCTGCGGCGGCGGATCCTCCTGCCCTTCAGGCGCTCGGCAGCCTCCTTGTACATTTCCTTGTCTTCTTCGGGCAGCCTCTGCCACATCCTGCCCAGCCTCTTGGCTGTCTGCACCACGGTGAGGTTGGGGTAGGCCCTCTGGAGCCGCTGGCGGTGCCTCTCCATGAAGAGGAAGAAGGGCGGCAGCGCGCGCCCGGTGGACCTGAAGCGGACGCTCTTCCCGAAGCGCCTTCCCCTCCTGACGCGGAACCTGGGCCGTGCCCTCAGGGGCCTCCGCCGCAGCATGCGGCCGGGCCTTTGGATGGTGATGCGGAAGAGCATCGTGGTGCTGGGCCCCCGGCCCGAGCGCACCGGCCGGGCCATGGCCGCGCGGGGCCGGCCGGGCTGGGCCGCTCCTGCTGCTGCTCCCCGGCTGCCTGGAGTTCCTCTGCGGGAACGCTGCGGAGGAGCGCCGGGCTGTGCTGCCCCTCAGCGTGGCCGCCGGAGTGCACTGAGCCACGGTGGGCCGACAACAGGCCAGGCCACCACGCCGGCGTCACCGCGGCGCTGTGACATCAGCTGCCAGCGGCCAATCAGGACGGGCTGGGCCGGCTCCTTGCAATGCTATTGGCTGGAGGGGTGTGCTGACATCATAGTCAGCATGGTGGAACCGGTTTGTGTTGACGTGGGAGAGCTCCCGTGGATGGAACGTTGGCGTGGGCGGCGGCCCTGGGGACACGAGGGGCCCAAAGCCGAGCAGGACAGGCCTGGTCCCTTTCACTGTGTGGGCTGGAAGGGTGTGCTGGTGTCATTGCTGTGGGGGCAGAGCAGATCTTGGAGGAGTTAGGGATGTTCCATCGATGGAATTTTGGGATGTGCCATGGTGACATCACTGGGCCTTTGGGACATGAGGGTCCCAAAGCTGAGCAGGACAGGCCAAGCCTGGTCCCTGTGACTCTGTGGGCTGGAGGGGTGTGCTGGTGTCATCGCCATGGTGGCAGAGCAGATCTTGGAGGAGTTGGGAGTGTTCTATGGATGGAATTTTGGGTGACATCACTGTGTAGTAGGGACATGAGTTTCCCAAAACTGAGCAGGCCAGGCCAGGCCTGGTCCCTGTCACTGTGTAGGCTGGAGGGGGGTGCAGGTGTCATTGCCATGGGGGCAGAGCAGATCTTGGATGAGTTTGGGGCGTTCCATGGATGGAATTTTGGGATGTGCTGTGTGCATACGTGGTCCTCTGAGCAAATCAGAGGAAGCCAGCCTGGTCCCTGTAACCCTTTTGGCTGGAGGGATGTGGTGATGTCATAACCATGGTTATGGAGGAGTTTGGTGGAATCAGGAACGCTCCATGGACAGAATTTTGGGATGTGCCATGGTGACATCGCTGCCGTGGTGACATGTGGTCTCCCAAGCCCACCAGAAGGAGGCACATCCTCTTCCAGTTACCCTGCTGGCTGGAGGGATGAGACGATGTCATAGCTGTGATGATGTCACAGTGATGGTGGCGATGTCGTGGCCATGGTGGTGACATCACTTCCCTTCACCCAGGGCCCCCCTGCTCCAGCACCAGGATTTTGGCTCCGTTTCTCACCCAATGTTTTACAAACCTGTAACACCCAAGGAGGGAAGCGGAGCCCTTGGACTTTTTGTCATGATAAAATGTTGAGCCGCCGTTTGCCGCTGCGAGGTGGCAGCTGATAATGGGAAAATGGTTTAGTAGCAACCCTAAAAATAATTGTCTGTGACAGCTGTTCCTTGGTTCCTGTCAGGAGAACCACTGTTATTTAAATCCACAGCCCTTGGACTCCATGGCTAATTTATTTGGGTGGACTTTTCATTAATTTGAAAGGTTCTGCGGGTTTAAAAGCCTTCATTAATTACGCTTTAGCAGATGGGAATGCAATAATGTTCTGCAGGTTTGTCTGGGAAGAAAAGAAATTCCCAGTGGTTTGTTTGGTTGTTTCCAAAAGGTGAAATCAGTCCTTCACAGGCAGGGGTGAGCTTGGCTGTCCCTGTCAGAATTCTTGTGACTGGGGACAGGACTATGAATAAAACAAATTGGAATTTTGACCACTCATTCCGAGTACAAGGTGATTTATTGAAGTTCCCAGTAGTGTTAAATATTCATATGTAGCCGATTGCATAAGTACTAAATTATGAAACAGCCCCTGTTCTGTGGAACTTGTCTCTCTGAAAGGTGAAGATGGGGGAGCAGAAGCCTTGGAAGTCGGGAGTCATCCCTGAGTTACACACGGATAACTCTGGGATTGTGCAATTCCAGCACAATTAGGACTTGTGTAATTGCTGGGCTGGTTAACCCTGGCAGAGAGGGGTCGAGGACTCATCAGGCTCATAGCAAAATCCAGCCTGGACAGAACTGGATTCCCAGTTCCACTGCTGTGTTTACTCCAGTTGTTTTCCAGTGGCCTCCGCCTGGTAAATAAACTCCGTTTGTCCCACCAGCCTCGTTCCTTTCATGTCCCTGCTTTCCCTTTGAGTGGAGACGGTGATTTGCATTCCATTTATCTCTTCCTTCCCTTGTTTCCTTTGCTCTCCAAAGAGAACCTGCCCTGGTGATTATTCTGGGGCAGTGAAATAATTTCATTCCAGCAGTCACAGGTCCCTTCAGCAGGTGCTTTATTATCTCAATAATTCAGCCTAAGAGACTTTCCAGCCTCCCCAATTCCCACAGTTCAGGAGCTACAAATAAAACTCTTTTGCTCTTTCCCTGATTTGGTTTATTTAGCCTCTTTTTTTTTTTCCTGTGTTCTTTCCAGATCCTCCCCAGGAATTATATTTAAATGTGGAATTGATGCTGTTCAGCCCAATTGCCTTAAGGGGTGCATTGTGTTAAAATGCACATAAAGGCAGAGCTGTCCCACTTGGGCTGGGTCATTTATAAAATTCACTTTGAATCGAGGCCATTTATCTGAATTCAGCACAATGTTTGTTCATGTCCCTGGATTACCTACATACTCCATCAAAATAGGTCATTTAGGTCCAGGGAAATCTGGGCTAGAAGTGCTGGAATAAACACAGGGCACTGTGGGGTGGGACATATCCATCAATCCTTTCTCCAACACGGGGTTGGGTTTAACCCACCACCATTTTATGGGGTCTCTGAACCAGAGAGAGCAGAATAAAGCACCTTTATTGCTCCAGTTTCCTCTTTTATTAGAGGATTTTCAGGTGGAACAGTGATTGATAAGAACAAATCATTTGTGGGGAGCAGAGCCCAGGAAAACCAGGCTTTGGACATGTTCAGACACTGCAGAGCTTTTTCTGTACTTGTGGCTGCTCCAGGTATTTGTTTAATCATGGGAATACACATAAATACATCCTGGAATTGGTGATTCAGGGGGATTTGTGTCCATTTTCCTGCCTGAAGCTGAACAAGGCCCGTGGCTGTGCTGGGATCTTCTCAGTGCCCTGATCTCATCAGGACAGAGGGGCCAGACGTGTCCTGAGGCTGTCCAGAACCTGATCAGGAAGGGGAGATTTGGCCACCAGTCCTGGCAGAAACTAAATCTTGCTTGTGGACCTGTTTGGATTTGCAGTGAAAAGCAGAATTTGCAAAGCTTGTGTTTCGCAGATACTGTATCCAAAGGGGCAAAATGGAAAAAAAAAAAAAACACAAACCAAAACAAACAACAACAACAAAAAAAAACCAACCACAAAATGCCACAAAAATGCCCAGAAACCCCTCACAGACCTTGGCCACTGCTCTGCCTGCCCTATTTGGTAATGAGTGTTGATGAAGGGATGGAATTGGCTCCAGTTTGCTGAGGTGGGTGAAAATTTCATGCCAGGAGGAATAACGTCAAAGGCAAGCCAGAAAAATTAACAGGAGGAGAAGACTCTCCATGAATTGCAATTAAAGTTGAAGTAAAGCTGTTGCCAGAGCACTCCCAGCAGTGCTCCCAGCCCCTCCTTGTCAGGAGTAATCCCTGGAATACACAGCAGCTCCTCATTGGAAATAACAAGTTTTTACTGTTACTTTTTAAAAAACCTGGAAGTGAAAACAGCCTCTTGACAGAAACCATCAGGACACACCAAAAAAAAACAACCCAAAAAAAAGCAGGAAGATGAGAAAAATGTCACTGCTCGTAATGATGTTAATTAGGAGGTAAATGAATGTTGACATTTGAGAGCTGAGCTGAAAGGATCAGACGTGTGAAGGTGTGGAGGATCTGTGTGGAGTTTGATGGAGGGAGAAGCTGAAATGTCTGGAAGATTCCCATTCCTGCAGGAGCAGGAGAAAGGAAAAGGTTCAGCATTGTCTTTGTTGGTACTCATAATTACACAGGGAGAATCCAGCTTTCAAAAGCTTCATGTCTTGGACTCCTCCCTCTGATTTGGGGTGGCAGGAAAAGGTCTCAGCACAGGGACGGGCCTTAGAAGTCCCAAGGTGAATAGAAAATACTGTATTTTATAATCTGGTGGTATATGGGTGAATTTTTGCATTTATTACAGGTGCAGGTGCTCTCAGGTGTGTAGAGCTGAGCTCAGAAGCTCTGTTTGGATCCCAGCAGGTCCCTGTGTAGCTCAGGTGGCTCCCTTCAGCCCAATCTTGGTGTCTCAGCTGGTTTTGTTGTTTTTCCTCACGCAAAGCAAAGGGGAATAGACCCATGGAATCATGGAATGGGTTGGAAGATGTGGAACACATGGGACGTCCTTCCCCCCTGCTTTTTTTTTTTTTTTTTTTCTGTTAAGGTAAAATCCTTTCCCTCCATTCCTTGAGAATTCCTTGAATCCTCATTGTGCCTGAATTCCAGAGCCTGGGACACTTGACTTTTGGCTTTTGCAAGCTGGGGTGAGGAGCCCTTCCCCTCGGGAATTCATCACCCACTGCCATCCCTCCTGCACTGCTGAGGGTCACCCCAATGGTTTTCAAACAATAACTTTTATTCCCTTTTTATTTTTCCCCTCTCCTTTTTCATGCTGTGAGGTGAGGGATCAGGGAGGTCTTTGTCCTAGGAATTGGGGCTGCTCAGGAGTTGTTCCCCATCTTTAGGACCTTGTGCTGCCAGGTTCTCCTGGGAATGCTGCAGTGCACCAGGAGAATCTCCCTGGAGGTGCCTTGCCCTTGACCTGCTCACTCTGTCCTCAAACCCAATTTATCCCTTTTGCAAGCCCTGTGGATTTTATGCTCCCAGCTCTCTCCTTTTCGTCCTTTATTGTCCTGAGGGGAATGGTGCCTCTCAAAAGCTTCCAGACCTTCAGCTGCATGTCATAAACCCATTCCTTTCTCTACAATTCACACCATGTTGCCTTTTATTCCTCATCCTTTTTAGTGTGAGTAGTTACTCCTGTTTCCCACTTTAATGCAATTATACCACACTTCTCCTTTCTCATATCCCAGGAAGCTGCCCAGCCATTACATGGCATTAAATGGAATAATTGCAAGATTAGGTTCCTTCGGCCAGGCCATAAAAAATGCCATTACAGAGGAACTGCAGGAGAGCGCCTGGAAAATCAGGCTTTGAGGCTGAAAGCTCTGCAGGCATATTTTTATTGTTATTGTCCACCCCAGGACCTCTGGGAGAAGGGAACCAAGAGCATTTCTGGGGTTTTTGTCCTCTGAGGAAGGAGTGAAGGCAGGAGTGGCTTCATGTGGGGCAGGTGGGATCAACTGCGCTCCAGGTTGTTGTCTTCAGTGAGAATTAAAAAATATAAATTGTCAGCCCTAGAGGCACATCTGGAGTGCTTGTCCAGCTCTGGGATCCTCTGGACAGCAGGGCCAGGAGCTCCTGGAGAGCTGTGGAGCTGAGGAAGGGCCTGGAGCAGGAAAGGCTGAGGGAGCTGGGGCTGAGGAGATGCTGAGAGGGTCCCTCAGCCCTGAGTGTCCTGTTGTGACCCTGAGTGTCCCTGTGTGTCCCCATCTGACCCTGCTGGGTCCCTGTCCATCCCTGTGCATCCCTGGGTGTCCCTGAGTATCCCTGTCTGTTTCTGGCTGTCCCTGAGTGTCCCTGTCTGTCCTGAATGTTCCTGTTGTGTCCCTGTCCATCCCTGTGTGTCCCTGTGTGTCCCTGTGTCCCCCGTCTGTCCCTGTCTGCAGGGAGGTCAGAGCAGGCCCAGGCTCTGCTCCAGGCCCAGCAATGGCCCCAGAGCCACGGGCAGGGCCTGTGCCCAGCAATTCCCTGCCCAGGAGGCAGAGCTGCCCTGTGGGCACTGGAACAGAGCCCAGGGAGGATTGGCTGGGGATTGTCCCTCCCTGGGGATGGGGTCCCTCTGCACACACTGCTGGGCCCTGTGCCCTGGGCTGGCCCTGAGGTGGCACCAGCTGAGCCTCTGTGGTCCCATAAACCTGCCCCGCTCTGGACTGTGGGATTCATCCCCACAAAATGAGTTTATGGGGCTGATCCCTGGGTGAAGCTGTTCCAGAGCCTCTGCACACACTGCTGTGCCCTGGGGTGGCCCTGCAGGAGCAGGTGACCCTCTGTGGCCCCATAAACCTGCCCCACTCTGGGACTGTGGGATTCATCCCCCCAAATGAGTTTATGGGGCTGATCCCCAGGTGAAGCTGTTCCAGAGCTCTCTCTGTGTTTCATTCACAAGGAAATGAATTTTGCCACGTTCTTCAGTGGTGTGACCAAGGCCATCACCTTGCCAGGTCACAGATGGCTCGTGGCTGTCCCTGTTCCCTCTCTGGGCTGGGGATGCAGAACTGATGAGCTGAAGTGAAGGATCCCTCCCTGTGCCATCAGCAGGTGGTGGCCATGGCCTCCCACACTTGGGCCTTGTCACCATCGTCCGTCTGCTTTATCCTGAGCTCTCCTCAGGTGGAGCCTGGCTCTGGTGGCACCCACACAGCAGGGAGGGACATAAAGGACAGCAGAGCCACCTGTGAGCGAGGGCAGGGGACGCTGGAGCTGATAAGGAGCTGATTTGGGAGGAGTGACTTGAAATGCTGCATGCAAATGTGGGAGTGCTGAGTCCCCAGATAAGATGTGGGCAGGTGAGATAACAAAGGTTCAAGAGGGCTGATCCCAGGAATATTTCCTGAGAGCAGCTGTGTTCAGGTGGAATTCACTGCCTGCTTTTCCTTGATAGGGAGGTGACCTCCCTCTGCTGCCCGCTGAGGTTTGGGGTTGATATTTGGGTAATATTTGTCAACAGAACAGACCAAACACCGCCTTGCTTTGTGTTCTAACTCACCTGCTGTTTGTAACAGGGATTTTCATGAGAGAGGCAGCGAGGGGAGGGTGTGTAATTTAATCTCCTGGCTGTAAAAATCCATTTCTGCTCGTACTTGTTGATAATGTAACTGTGACACAGCAAATATGAAATGACTCAAGTGCACTTTGATAGAGTTGTCATAATGAAGGGTGATCTGTACCCACAGGTACAGGATGCTGCTCACAGTTTGATGGACAACTGGAACAATTGGGGTTTTTTTTCCATTTTTTTGTGTTGATTGTCCTTCAAATATTAACAACATTTTTTTTATAGCTGCCCTCTCTGCAGTACTTTCACCTGCAATTGTCCAGGGCTCCATAAAATAATAATTTTTGTTTGAACTAAAGAAAAACTGACTGAAGGAGAAAAACCAGGTTTGGATCAGGGTGGATTTGTTCCGAGGAATTCCAAGGGCAGAGCAGGATCTCCTGTAAAACGAACATTTTGTGTGATCATCTGCTGCTTTCAGGAGTACAGATGAAATCCTTGGAGAGTCCCATTCTCCCTAGGATCCATCAGCCCCAGGATGCTCCTCCCCAAGGCCCTCTCCTGGTGTCCCTGGCCATGCTGGGTTTGTCCCACTCTCCCTGTGACCATCCCACCCCTGGCTGCTCCTCCCCAAGGCCCTCTCCTGGTGTCCCTGGCCATGCTGGGTTTGTCCCCAGCTCCTGGCACTCAGCTCTGAGTCCTTTCTTGCTGGTTCTGTAAGACTTTGGGAAGAAGAATGGCTCTGCTTCTCCCAGACAGGGAGCAGCTGTTCCTGGCAGAGGCTGCCCTGGGATTTGTGCCAGTGAAATCTCTGCTCCTCCTGTGTCCAACTCCACCAGCTAAACCCATTGATACCAAGCAGACAGCGTGAAACTGCCTGAATTAACAAATTCCACCCCCTCCTCCCAGCTTTGGGTGGAGCAGAGAGCTTCAGGTTCTTCCCCAGGATTTGTGGAGCATTCTGGAGGTGAAATCACCCCTCAGATTTACAGGGTTTCCTGCAAACCCCTCAGATTTATGGGTTTTTCTGGACTCCACAGTTTGCTCCAATCCATCTGTGTGACCTTGGCTGATTCTCTGCCTCCTTCCCATGTTTTACCAGTGGCAGGTGGAAGGTTTTTTTGGGATTTGGCAGGCTGTGCCCTGTCTGGGGTGTGAAATAGGAGTTGTGCACAGTGTGGAGATTTTAATGAGCATTTTGTAATGGCCAGAGTGCATCAGGCACCTTTTGTCTAAGGAGGAAACAAACTTCACTGGGAACTTGATAAACCCACCTGGGATCTTGATAAACCCACCTGGAAACCTGATAAACCCACCTGGGAACTTGATAAACCCACCTGGGAATTCCTGGCTGCCTGGAGGTAGGAGCACAGGGGCAGGTGGAATTTAAAATGAGGTTTTTTTCCCCTTTCCTGAGAGCTCTCACGCAGGGAATCTCCAAAGGAGTTGCTGCTGGGTGGGTGCTGGAATGATTGGATGGACTCACTTCTGAGAAGGTGCCACTTGATCCTCAGAAACCACAATTCATTCACTTGTGGTGAAATCCAGCAATTCTCTCAATAGCAAACACATTGAAAATGGATTTTTCTGAAGAATTCACCCAAAATGATAAGGCCAGGCTTGTTTTATGTTCTCCTGCTGGAGTTACTCAGTAGCTCCCTAAATAAATAGAACGTTGCAAACCTTTTCACAATGTCTTTCTTGGCAGGAAGAGCCAAAGCTGGGTTGGAAAGGAGTAAAAGAGGAAAAACAAAGTTTTATTTCTCTGATAGTTTCATGGAGTGGAAGTTACTGAAAAGCACCTTTCTTGTCCCTGCTGCTTTAAATTAAAGCTCCAGCATGAGTTTATCAGGGAATGAAATCTCAGAGCTTCCTGTAGGCTTTAAGCAGGTGACTTTTTTTTTTTTTTTTCTGAAGAGTCATTGAGGACAAGGTGGAATTCGGGGCAGAAATGAGAATTTAGCTGAACAATTTGTTGCTGGCACCTCTCACAGGGCTCCCACATCCTGGCAGAGGAAGGATTTATTGCTTTGCAGGTCTCCCGTGGAATAATGCAGTGTAAAATGACAATGTCAAAGCAAGTTAAGGATCTGCTTCGTTCTGAGAGACTTCCCTGCAATAATCCCGTGTATTAAACTTGTGGAGACACTGCAGGAATTACCAGGGGGACCATTTGGAGCAAAAGGCTGCTCCTTCAACATCATCATTACCCAGGCTTTGTTCCCTCATAAAAATTCATCTCGGTGATCCCAGATAATCTCTGTTGGTGCTGTCTTTTATTTTTTTAGTGTAAATCAGCAACAAGCTGCCCTTGTGAGGGGAAGGAAGGAGCTCTGAGCACCCTGCTCTGGTGGAAGGTGGCCCTTGCCATGGTGGGGTGGGGCTGGGTAATCCTTGAGCTCCTTCCAACCAAACCACGCTGGGATTCTGGGGAAAAAATGGATTTTTGTAAGGGCAGGGTTGAGGCATAGGAGGGAGAAGCCTTTGTGTCTGGTGCTCCCTGGAGTTGAGAGGGGTCAGAGACAAGCTGGGGGTGCTGCTGCACTTGGTGGCATGAGTAAATTGTGAGGAGCTGCTGAAATGCTCACCTTTAATCCTCCAGGCCCTGCTATCTGGGTGAATGCGGGACCTGAGGGGGGAAAAAAGAAAAAAAAAACCAAAAAAAGACCCCAAACCAACCAAACATAAAAACCCCAACCCAAACACACACACACACAAAAAAAAACCAAAAAAAAATCAAAAAACAATCCAAAACCAAAACACACACACACACAAAAAAAAAAACCAAAAAAACCCAAAAAAATCCAAAAACAATCCAAAACCAAAACACACACACACACAAAAAAAAGAAAAACAACGATGACAAAAAAAACCCCTAAAAAACTAAAAAAAAAAAAAACCCTAAAAAAAAAACCTAAAAAAAAAAGGAAGCTTAAAAAAATGGGGCCAGGAATATTTTCCATGCAGAAAACACAGACAAATCAGCATGTGAGATGACTTTTCCAGAGCAAGGTGTGACCCCAGGCATGTCTAGACTGCAGCAGATTGGAGCTGAGCAGAGCCAGCCCTGGGCTCGGGGCCACCCCAGCTGTGTCACCTTGGCCAGGTCCCCTCGGTGCCACGGGGAATTAGGTGCTGACCCCTGCATGTGACCACAGATCCCTGCTGGGGAAGATTCCCAGCTTTTGGTTCATTCCTGCCTGTGAAAAATGTATGTTGTATGACTGGCTCTTCACAAATATTAAAATTAATATTATATGGGTTATGTTGGAGATTAAGCTTTTTTTTGTGGTGGTAAATAGAGTTTTTAGGTTATAACATAATATTAAAAGAGAAACTGTGTGATGTAAGATACTTTCTGTAACTGACCCAAGAAATAGAAAATATAACCAAGAAATTCTTCTCATTATCCTCTCTGGATGGAGATACAGCAGGATTCTAAGAGAAGGATTATTGCCTCCTCATTGGGAAAATGCAGACTCGAGAAATGACAGAAGATGGATCTACAAGATGAGGGGGGAAGCTGAAGCTAAACACTGTGAAAAATGCCAGTCATTTGTTTTTAAAATTTTAAAAGTTTAATAGTAATAAAGTGGTTATAAAAATAGCAATATAATTAGAATAATAAAAATTTGGACAATTAGGATTTAAGACAATACGAGACAATAAAAACAAAGACTTACAGACGGTCCAGGTACCTCTTTGTGGGCAAAATAAGCCCGAAAAAGGACCCACATTAACAGAGGATTAACCCTTAAAAGCAACAGCCGGTTGCACATTCATACACCTCATCCATGATGCATAAATTCCATTCAAAGAAAGGGTTCTGTCTGGTCGGTGTCAACTTCTTCTGAATCCTGACAGCATCTTCAGGGCTGAGCAAGGTGGCAAGAAGTTAGTTACTTGATAATGGGGCAATAAATTCTTTTTCTCTGAAAGATTTAGGTGTCCTGTGGCTGCTAGCTGGTGCAAGTCCTTTCTTTTAAAAAAGTGTCTTACCTAGCACAGTTCCTATTTTAGCATTATGTTCTAACCTAAAACTGTATTTAACCTAAAACTATATTTACCACTCTACTTAAGAAAATTACTACAGCATAACTTTCTAACATAACACATATAATATTCATTTGAATATTTGCAAACAGCCAGTCATAAAATAGGCATTTTTCACAAGCAGAAACACCCCAGTTTGAAAGGAATGTTTGAATCATGTAGGAAATCTATCAACATGCAATAGGCCGTTGCTTTTAAGGATTAATCCTTCGTTAGCAAAATGTGCTTTGTAGCAGAGCAAAGCACCTGGACATCCATAATTCTTTGCTTTTCATTATATTTTATTGTCCTAACTTTTTATCTGTCCAAATTCTTATTGTCCTCATTTTTATTACTATTAAACATCTAAAATTTTAACACAAATGGATGGCATTTTTCACACTGCCCAATCCTCTCACCTTGCTCGGAGGAGAGCGGGATCGGGAATTAATAAAGTAAACACGTCCCCGTGTGAGACAATCCTTATCTGCAGCTTTCCCTCCTCCCTTCTGCTCCTTTTGAATCGGTTCCAATGTTTGACTTAACGCTGGATTTCCTGCCTTTTGTAGCTCCCTCCCAGAGCTCTCCCAATATTTGATCTCCCTCTCTCTTTTTTCTGGAGTTACAACACCCAGGCCATGGATATTTCAGCTTGGGGAATCTTTAGGGAGCCCTTATTTCCTTGGATGACCTTGGAGAGGAACTGAATGATTTCTTTGCCTCCCACTGGCCCTGCAGCCACCTCGGGGGGCTTTAATTATTACTGGCTTATACTGGAGACAGTGACACTTCTGATGGGAGGGATTCCTGTGCTCGTGCCAGGATTTTCATTCCATGGGCACATCCCTGCTCTGTCCATCCTGGCTGCTGCTGGAATATTTCCCCACCGATTTTCCAGTTAAATGATGCCTTTTTGTGGTGGAAAAGCTGAATCCTGGCTCTGGAAATGTGGGTTGGTTGGGGAAACTCCTTCTCTCAGGCGCTGGGGACTGAGCAGAGGGGCTGGAAACAACTTTGGTTTAATGTCACATTAATGCCTGACAGGAGAGACAGGCTGGAAGAGAGAACAGGACAGGGCTGAACCCACGCCTGGTGTGACCCTGGAGGAGCTAATTTGGGGAATGGATTTGTAAAAAATTCTTAAAACCTGACAGAAGGTTCACACGGTGTGTATTTGTATGTAAACGTTGACTTTAGAAATGTGAAATAGGATAGATGTGGTTGAGAGACAAATTGAATAAGAAATAAGTTTTAAAGGATGGTCTTGTAAAAAAGACTAGATATTTTGGAGAAATGGAATTATAAAAGATGTATTAGGATTTATGAAGGGTAATTTTAGATGAATGGTTTTAAGGTATTTGTAGTATGGTGTGGTAAAAGTTGATAGGTTAAGAAATACTAATGGTATTTTGACAAGGAAATAGTTGGTTTTTGATTGTGATAGTGTGAATTGTAACACTTCTATTGTCTTACTTTTGAAATGAAAACGGAATAAAAAAGTTTTTGAAATGCATCTCAGCTGCCCCATCTCCAGGTCAGAAAAGGCCTTAATCCGACAGAGCTGCCACCAGGCAGGGTCACTTCCACCGAGTTTGTCACTTCCAGTGAGCCTCTTCCATTATTAATGTGACATCCTGGAGGCAGCCGGGATCAGCTCAGCCCCTCCTGTGTCTGGGAGCGCAGCTGGGGTGACCTGATTGTGCTCCGCTCCCCAAAGGGAGCGACTCCTGTGCCCGGTGAGCTGGAAAAGCGCCAGGATGCAGCTCCACAATCTCCCCTGCAGCTTCTTGGGCTCCCTCTGCAGATTTTACTGGGCTGAAACATCCCCCTCGCTGCCTCCCCAGGCTCGTTTGGCAGTAAAATCCAGGTTTAATGGAATTTAAGTGCATTGTTAGGGAGGGAGGCTGCCCTGCGCGGAGGGCTGGTTGTTATTTATCCGCTGATAAACACAGCCCTGCTCCTTATCAGCACATCTCCCCCTGCCTGCCCGGGGAAAACAATCTCTGCAGCTCTGATATCCAGGCTTCAGAGGAAATTCTAATAAAGCTGTAGCAAGTTTGGGGGGACGATTTGCAGTGAGGCATTAGAGAGCCTCAGTTGCATTTTCTTGTGCTGAATTAGGGGTGGTTGGCTCTGAATGGAATAAATCTAATCGTGTTTGTCACCTCACTGTGGTGTGACTGGAACCAAGCTCTGGTTTCAGGGTGGGAGGGTGTGGGAAGTGCTTTGGTTCTGTCACTTGGCTTCTTTTTATTGGGGTAATTAGCAGCGAGGGTGGCAATCATAATTTAATTATTTTAATTACGGGAGCACAAAGGTCTCCCTGTGGCTGCAGCACTGGCACAGGGGGAGGAAGAACCCGTTTTCCTTTCTGGGATAATTGAGGTTGGAAAAGCCTTCCAAGGTCACCCAGGCCAACTTGTCACCAGTTCTTGTCCCCAGCCACATCCAGACCTGCCCTGGACACCTGCAGGGATGGCAGCTCCAAACCTCTGTGGGCAGCTCCACAGCCTGACCTTGTATTGTGCCATTAATTAATGAATGAGCATCTTATTTGAGCTTGTCTGCTCTCTTAAACAAAATATACTTAAGCACCTCTAGACCTCATTTCTGGGTCGCAGGAGACTTCTCCTCACTGTGGACTTCTACATGGAAAATGAATCATTAGGTCAGTTATTGTTCCTCCTTTGCTGCTGCAGGATGAGAGGAGCACTCCTGCACCTTCACATGGCTCCAGAGCCTGCAAGTGCCTCAGGAGGTGCAGGGACAGACCCCACATCACCCACGAAATAAATGGGCAGGAGATCTTTCTCCTTTTTTAATGCCTTTATTAAGAAGAATCAGCTCAGGTGGGGAGAAATCCACGGGTTGCGCCCACGCCGCCGCTGCTCCCAGGCGTGGCACGGAGAAGGAGGGTGATGCAGCTTTGTCCGCTGGTCTGCAGACAGAGCTGGGGATTCTGTCCTCAGGGAAGAGTCGTAGATTCCTGCTTGTTTGTTTAACACCCCGGGGCATCTCTTTAATCAGCATCTTTTGAGGTTAGGGTGAGAAGCAAAAAGGATCCAAGCAGGTACGGGACTACGCTCCCATCCTTAGACGTCACTTAAGTCACTTGTTGGCTCGTGATTTTAGGGGTTTTTCCTGTAAAAACTGTAAAACTGTAAAAATTCAGGGCGCAATGCATTTCTCATCTGCATACTGGCTCTGATGTCACTGCTATTTTCTTCCTATTTGGAGGGTCTGTCCCTGTGTTTGTTTCTGGCAAGCGGCCAGCATCAGGGGGACAATGGTTAATCACCAGCCATTAACAGGTAATTGAGGAGCCCCTCTCCGGCAGCGAAACCAAAGAGGTCTGACTGGTCTGACTTGTTTCCGACTCTGAAACTCAAAAAAAAAATACAACTTTCTATTCATAACAACCCACACGCCTTGGGAAGCAGCAGCTTGGCTGATGGAACTCCTCTGCTTGTAGGGAATTGTGTAAAAAACCACGCCACAAACAAGGCAGAGGAACTTCTGGGAGCAGTCCTTGCAAGGATGTGCCCCCTCCAGGCCTCCCAGCCCCTTCCTCCCTGGAATGTTTTAAGGTTGGAGTTCCCCACTGGGATGTTTTCAAGAGCCATGTGAAGGTGCAGGAGTGCTCCTCCCATCCCTGCAGCAGCACGGGAGGAACAATAACTCATCTAATGATTCATTTTCCTTGTAAAAGTCCACAGTGAGGAGAAGTCTCCCGCGACCCAGAAATGAGGTCTAGAGGTGCTTAAGTATATTTTGTTTAAGAGAGCAGACAAGCTCAAATAAGATGTTCAGAATTAATGGTACAGCTCTCCTGATAATTTGAGGAGAGGTTTGGATGAAAAGTTAAAAATACAGGTGAAGTGAATAATAATACACAGGGAGATGAAGAGCTGCTGAGAGGTGTCCCTGAGTTGTAGTGAGTGGGAAATGAGTCAGAATTGGCAGGATATCAGTGGAATAAAAGCTGGGAGGGAAAAGGAGGTTCAGAGTGGGCTGGGGGTGGAGCTCAGAATGAAATTTGGGCTGGGCTCAGTTCTGTGTCCTCAACAATTCTGGTTAAACTGAGGAACCACAGCACGAAATCCAATTGTGGATCATGGAATTCCAGAATGGAATTGGGAATTTGGGTTGGGAAGGACCTTAAATCCAGTGCCACCCCATCCATGGGCAGGGACACACTCCATTATCCCAGCTGCTCCAGCCTCTCCTGGGCATTCCAGGGGTGATCCAGGTGTGTTCTTCTCCTTGGATTTTGTGTTGACTGCTAGCCTTGACTCCTCCATCCATGGAAAAGCTGCTGGGATCTCCCTTGGCTCCTCCATCCATGGAAAAGCTGCTGGGATCTCCCCTTGGCTCCTCCATCCATGGGAATGGTGCTGGGATCTCCCCTTGGCTCTTCCATCCATGGGAATGGTGCTGGGATCTCCCCTTGGCTCCTTCATCCATGGAAAAGCTGCTGGGATCTCCCGTTGGCTCCTCCTCCTCCTGCTCCTCCTCCTCCTGCTCCTCCTGTTCCTGCTCCTCCTCCCAGCTACTCTAGTGGGTCTCGCTTTGGATTAAACACAGCCAGGGAAGGAAAAGGTGGATCTGATCTCCAGGAAGATGAAATTTCCAGGAGATTCACCCAAAATTTGTGGTGGAGGCTCCAGGAGGAGCCAGGACCCAGCCTGGCTGCTGTTAGGGATTATCAGCAGAGATCCAAAGGGGTGTCAAAACAGAGATTAAATGAACAGAGAGGTTTAATTAAATCAACAAAATCAGTTCCATGGGGGGAAAAAAAGATAAAACATCCCCGGTGATGTCCTTTGCTTTGATTTGGAGCTGGTGTTTGACTGCACCCCAGTTCTGGGCAGCACCAAATCACCAGGGCTCCTTCAAATTCATGTTTAAATCCACCATCTCCACATATTTTACCTGAAATATCAGGATTTCAGATGGAACTCCTGCCTTTAGTCACGACTTTGACTCCTGCACTGGTTTTGCAGCATCCACACCAGGAGTTCTCATCGTATCTGGGTCCATTTAAGAAGAACTAATGGCCAAATTGATGATAATCAAATTTCAAGGTGCTCAAAATCCATGTGCAAACATCTCCTCCTGCTCCTCCATTGCTTCTGCCTCACTTTGTGACACTTTATTGATTTCTTTTTCCCCTTCCTTTTCTTCCTCTCTGCGTGGAAACAAATTAAAGCAGGAATTGGGATTGTAAATAGATAATGGGACGTGAATGCAGAGTAATCAGTGCCAGCCATGTACAGCCATACTAATTGTGCCAGGGGAGGGAATGGGATAAATATTTAATGCCTGGATTCAGTGGGAAGTGAGAGAGCAAGGAAAGAAATAAAAGAGTTGGGAAGGCCTCACTTCAGTGCTTTGTCTCAAAAAGAGGAGTTTTGATGGCATTAACCCCTCCCTGTTTTGAATAAAGGAATTTTGTTTAATGTCGAGGCTTCGGTGTCACACAAAGGAAGAATATCTCAGGTTTGGGATGAATCCACCCCTCAAGGATGTGCTGATCAAGACCAAAACCAGGGATGGAGGACAGGAGAAGTTGAGCCTCATTCAGGCAGCTTTGGTTCATTGTTGTCTGTTTTTTATCTCAGGCAGTTGTATTACATCTGTGAAAAGGAAATTTGGCTCTGCATAGCTAAAGATTGTTTCTGAGGGGTTTGCTGCTGCAGAATGAGCAATGGAATGGCCCCTGGGGGGTGAGAGCATTAAGTTTAAGGGTGTTGTCATAACAACCAGCCAGGGGAACTTCCTCAGGGTGGGTTTGAGGCATCCCATGTTTGATCTCAGCCCCAAATCTGTTTGTTTGAACTCAGTTCTTTGAGAAAGTTTCCAGTTCAATGGGTTCAGCTGCCTTGGAGTTCCCCAAGGATGGCAAAAATGGGATCTATTTCTGTTCCACCTCTTCCTCCTGAAAGGGCTGGGGAACAGGGATGGAGACAATCCATGGAGAAATGATTGGGAACAACCTCAAATCCCAGTCTTGAATCATCTCAGAGCACTTCAGGATCCAGGCATGGGATAATCCAGGGTTTGGATTGTACTGTAGGTGGCAGAGATGCTTCAGTTATGCACTAATCACCCTGCCAGCTCATTAACGGGCTGGGAGCACAGGGCAGCCCCTCTGCCATTAATTAATGCTGCCAATTCCAGCCTGGCTCCCACTTGGAGGAGCTGAGGTCACCTCTGGATGGGCTGGGTGACTGAAGGACTCTTCAGATGCTCCATGGGCTGTCAGATCTGCTGCTAAGAAATGTTTAATAATCAAATCTGAATTACCCTTCAGATGGAACAGATTCCCAGGATCCTTTTGCCTTCATTAAAAAAAGCAGGGGGTGTTAGAATGTCAAAAAAGAACATCGGAATGGCAAAAATTGGTGTTGGAATGGCAATAAAAGGTGTTGGAATGGCAATAAAAGGTTTTGGATACCAATAAAAGATGTTGGAATGCCAATAGTGGGTGTTGAAATTGTAGTAATTTTAAAGTAAGTGATAATTGGGGATTAAAATAATTAACTTTCATTAGCAGGAACAGAGAGAGCATTCATGTCCCCAGTGGTGAATGTCACCATTGTGGACCTCAGTCTGAGTCTGAAGTGTTCCAGTCTAAAACTTGGTTTGGGACAAAACTCAGCCAGGAATTGTGAGCTGGAGTTAAATGAAGCAAACAACATCATATTTTAAAGGAAATAAAATTACGAGGAGATATGAAGGGCTGCTGCTGGGCTCTAGAGCTGCCCACCTCTGTTGCTGGCTGCTATCTTCCTCAGGTTGGGATTGGTCATAAATAAAATAAAAAATAAAGAGATTATCGCCACCCTTTCCCTTCCTGAGTTAAAATAAATAGATTTTGGAGTGGGGTTAACCAAATGTGAAGAGATGAGCTTGGGAATGTTCTTTGCCTTAGGAAAAAGGACTGGGAACCTCTGTCATTACAAACAGAGCTCTCAGATGGGAATCCCAGCAGGAATGTGGGGCTGGAAGCAGCCCTGGAGTGGGGAGGATGCTCTCCTTGGCTGTGTGGTACCCAGAGAGGAGTTCCCAAACTCCTGGGGGAGCAGGATGGCCTGCAGAGCTGGGTTTGGGGTGTCACTCCTGGTCCTGGCGTGGCTTCAGGTGGCTTTGGGGTGTCACTGCAGCTCCTGACGTGGCTGTGCTGCTTTGCTCTCTTGCAGGTTCACTGGGATGAATTTGCCTGCCCCTGTGATCAGCAGTAAAAATTGGCTGCGGCTGCACTTCACCTCCGATGGCAACCACAGGCAGAAGGGCTTCAGTGCCCAGTACCAAGGTAAGGAGGGATAAATAAATGCCCTTGCCTGGCCTCACCCACCCCGGCTGCCTCCCTGCATGGTCCTGCTGCTGTCATTTTCCAGCTGGAATCCCCCAAAGTGTGGTTTCATAGAAAAACCCAGCCTGGTTTGGTTGGGAGGGACCTTAGAACCCATCCAGTGACACCTCCACTGTCCCAGGGTGCTCCAATTCCTCTCCAGCCTGGCCTTGGACACTGTCAGGAACCCAGGGGCTTCTCTGGGAAATCCATCTCAGCCCCTTTCCACCCTCACAGGGCAGAATTCAGGGTTGGGGTAAAGATTTCAGGATGGAGACGTTCAGCTGCTGTTGAGGGACAGGAGATCCTTTGGCTGTGCAGGTGGGACCAGAATGGATTGAGTGGATTCCTTGGAAGTGTTCCCACCACTCCCTGGGATGTTTTTGAAGGAGTTGTGGGTGCACTGGCTCTGGAGGCAGGATCCAGGAGAGCAAAGAAGGAGCAGGAATGGTTTTGGGTCCCAAGGCTGGGCTCAGGGGAGCTCTGCAGGTTTGCTCTCAAGAGGCTTTTGCTGGGAAAAAGCTCTGGAGAGGAGGCAAGGGAAAGGAAGAGGATTTTCCTTGGATAAATCCATAGAGCTGCCTCGTTTGGATGTTCCCAGGTTGTTCTTAGCAGGGCTGTCATGGCCTCAATCATTATTTAACTTTCCTGCTTTCCTTGAACCCGTAAATGACTTTCAACTGCAAGGAAAAAAACACCCCAAACCTTTTGTTGTTGTTGTGCAGCACCAACACCTGGAAAAAGCAGCTTCCCTTTGGATATCTTTTCCCTGTGTGAGTCAGCCTTTTCCCTCCATAGCAAAGTCAGGATGAATGTTCTCATTCCCCTGATCAGATAAATGTCAGGGGGTTCTCGTCTCAGAGGGAATGAACTGGGGATTGAGTGTTGGCAAATGAACTGAACTCCCCATTCTGAGCTGGAATCCAGGCAGGACCTCGGCCCAGCTGCCAGAGGGACCTGCCTTCGTTTTTCCTGCTGGTTTTGTGGTGTTTAGCAGCTTCTTTCTGCCTTTCAATGCTTAAAAAAACAGCAAAGCAAGCAGCCAAGCAGCGAAGATTCCCAGGGAAGGAGGGAAGGCTCGGCAGGCAGTGGGATCTGTAGGACAGGAGATGCTGATACTTTAAAAACCTCCCTGTAACCCTTTCCACAACCTGGCCTGGACATAAATATTTCACTGGAGATAAACCCCTACAAAACAGGCCATGTCATTCCACGGGAAGCACAGCAGCTGAAATGCATTTTTCATCAGGAGAGCTGAATCAGGATCGGCCAAGGGAGGCAAGGGAGGCTTTAGGGTGGCTCTAATTTGCTGTCTCTTTTCCAGAGACGTGTCTGTACATCATTTATGAACCCCCTCTGTCCTCTGGGACGGGGTCTGGCTTTGCTGATAATCTATAAGAAAACAATTTCCCTTCCAGCTTGTTTAAATTGATCCCGAGTTTTGCAGAACACCTTCTCTGTGTGCTCCCTCTCTGCTCTCCCTAATCCGTGCCCTCATTTGGAAATCACTTTAGGAATGTAAAAGCAAGGTTAGATGCAATCAGGCTGTGGAGAGGGTTTGTTTTTTTTTCGTTGTTGTTGTTGTTGAATACAGCAAATTCGTTTTGTTCCCTCCTTGGGAGAGTTAAATATTTCACCCTTCCCTTTTCCCTTTCATTAAGGTGAATCTTGATTTTTGCAAATGCTTTTTTTCCCATTCCCCATGTAAGGAAATCAAAGGGACTGGAAGAAATATGTGCACAGATTTTTTTTTTCAATTTCCTCCCCATCCTGTCTTCTCAAAAAGGTGGAAGAAAATAATACAGAACTTTTTAATCAGGTGAGGTGGCAGCACCTCAAGTGTCCCCGCCATCAGAGGGGCTGGAAATGCAGGGCTGGAATTGGAGAGATGGGAATGCTGCCCTGGCTGCTGCTGCCCCTCTCTGCACATGTTTTATGGCAGAACTTGGCTCCCTAATTGCTCTGGAGCTGATTGTTACCAACACATAATTGCAGCTTTTATCGATCTCCCCGCCCCGGCCGCTTCCCTTCCCTCGGGCAGGAAGATAAATGGGATGAGCTCCAACCCTGCACAGGACAGAGCTGCTCCTTCAGGGAGGGCTGGGGAGCTCTCTGCTGGTCACCAGAGACATTAAATGGCTTTGTGAGGGTGTCATGGAATCTTGGAATGGTTTGGAATGGGTTTAAATCCCAACCAGTTCCACCCTCTCCATGGCCAGCGATGTCCCAATATCCCAGGGTGCTCCCAACCCCATCCATGGCTTTGATCTGCAGATCTGTCCATGGGTAGATCTGTAGTTCTACCCATGGATTGATCACTTTGGCTTAAGTTTGGACAGGTCTTCTCCTCTTCATCCTCATCTCTCGCTCCTCATCCTGGATCTCCCACTGCTCATCTTGGATCTTCCCCTTCTCATTTTTGATCTTCCCCTCATTTTCAATCTTCCCCTTTTCATCTTGCACCTTCAGTTCCTCATCTTGGATCTTGCACTGTTCATCCTGATCTTCCATTCCTCATCTTGGATCTTCCACTCTTCATCCTGATCTTCAATTCCTCATCTTGGATCTTCTCCTTTTTGTCTTGGATCTTCCCCCTCCTCATCCTGGATCTCCTTCTCCTCATCCTGGATCACACCCTTGGGTTCCAAAGGGATTTTTGGCTCCTGAATGCGACCTGTGGGGTCTCCTGGGCAATTCTAGATAATCCTAGTGTTTGTGCGGGCTCTGATTCCCGAAGATCCATTGCTCAGGCTGCCAAAAGAGGAATTTTTCCAAAGAGTTGCACTTGAGGGGGTTTCTCTTCACCTCCAAGAACAAGAACCCCTGTGAGCATCCTGCTGCTGAATCATCTCAGCAGGAGGGAGAGACCCAGGCAGGATCTGGATTTAACAGCAATTCCCCCAACAAGGAGAGCAGAGCTTCATGGAATAGATTTTTTTTCTGTTGTTGCTGCTGAAATGCTGTTTTCCAAATTAAAAATAAATAAATGTCTGCTTAAATCCTCATTTAGAGCAACACGAAGTGGTTTGAAAGGAACAGCCCGGCCTGCCTGCCATGCTGGCAGAGCTTTGTAATGTCATCTCTCAAATCTGACAGGATGCTGAGTATTCCATTAGATCTGTTGGATGTGTGTGAGCAGCAAAAGCCTCCAGAAAACAGGAGTTTCTGTTCATCCAATTATCCTGACACAGTCCTTTGTAGTACTGCTCCACATTCCAATTTACAAACAAAGTAGATTTTCAAATACCAGATTTTTGAGGGCAGGGAGTGGGAGAATTGTTCTTATTTGTTTAATTTTTATAAAAAGGACAAAACAAGTGGTGCTTTGCTGTGCCTGGTTCTGATCTAAATGGAGTCATTTGTAAAGTCTGACTTCCATCATTAGGGCTCCAGAATGAAGGATGAGGAGGAGAGGATGCAGTGATCCCTCTTTATCAATTTATCTTCACCAATTTATCTTTATCAATGCTCCTGGAAAGGGACACGGTGCAATTAAGGGAGGAGATGTTTCCTGGGGATGCAGCTTGGGCTCTGAATTTTGGGATTGGTGCTCAGTGCTGAGTGTCTTGTCCCCATTGCTGAAGGGTTTGGGAGCCAGGTTTTCCATCAGGAACGGGGTTGGAAGGGGATGTTCCTTGGATGGGATGGCTCTGGGAGAACCTTGGTTAGAAATGTGTCCCTGAAAAATTTCCAAGCCTGGCTGTATCCAAATTATGAATTTCTCCGTGCCAGAGAATCCTGGAATGGTTTGGGTTGGAAGAGACCTTAAAATTCCTCTCATTGCACTCTCTGGCACCTTCCACTGCCTTCTCCTGGATTTGGGATGTTCAGCACTGGGGAAATCCCTGCAGTTTGCTGTGTCCTCATGGAGGAGTTCCCAGGGATGTCTCATCCCATCCATGGTGCCACCATCAGCTCTGGTGGGGTTCACCAATGCTTGGGAAGTTTTGCTTGGCCTCTAAAAATTCCCTTTGTGGTGCACAAATCATCTGAGCTGAGCTTTTGTTTGTGTGCAGAGTGGGAACATTCCTGGGGGCTGGATAACGGGATGTGCAGTGGGAAGCTGTGGAGAACACCAAAATGGGGATTATTTTGTAAAGCTGCTCCAAAGCTCAACATTTCTTTCATTGCACTCTCTGGCACCTTCCACTGCCTTCTCCTGGATTTGGGATGTTCAGCACTGGGGAAATCCCTGCAGTTTGCTGTGTCCTCATGGAGGAGTTCCCAGGGATGTCTCATCCCATCCATGGTGCCACCATCAGCTCTGGTGGGGTTCACCAATGCTTGGGAAGTTTTGCTTGGCCTCTAAAAATTCCCTTTGTGGTGCACAAATCATCTGAGCTGAGCTTTTGTTTGTGTGCAGAGTGGGAACATTCCTGGGGGCTGGATAACGGGATGTGCAGTGGGAAGCTGTGGAGAACACCAAAATGGGGATTATTTTGTAAAGCTGCTCCATCACTGCTTGTGCCCCAAAGCTCAACCACAGAGCAGAGCCTTAGAGACTGCAGAGTCCCAGCCCACATCCTTGGAAAATTCAAATCAAAATCCAAATTTGGCCTTGGAAACTTGGATTTGCCTGGGTTTTGTTGCCTGGGAGGGAATGTTGGGCTGGGACTGGGGGCGTTATTCCTGTATTTGCTTGGAAAAAGCTGGAGAATCACTACAGGAATGTCTGTCACTATTTTATTTGAAGCAGAAATAAATTTTTACCCCAAAAATATGAGTTTTAGTAGCCCCAAGACCTTTTTTTGATCCATTGATACCACATTTATTAAAAACCTTGAGATCAAGCTGGAAATATCCTGTGATTCCCATCCACGTGAACCTTTGGGGCATCCCAAAACCTGCTGCTTTTTTTCCTCCTGCTGCACTTGCAGGTGAATTTGGAGTAAAAAGAAACAAAGAGTTCAATTTGCTTTGACAGCAGCCTGCTGTTAATTAGTTTTCCCTTCTTAAATTAATAAAAAAAGGCAGCTGCCCTGAACAGATTGAAGCTGGTGAGGAAGACAGGAACAGCAGCAGCTTTTCCTCATGAATATTTTCCAGCTAAAATTTTTGAAGTTCTTGCTGCTTTATTTAAAGAGAAAGCCAAAAGCTGTGAGGAAATGATGAGTGAAAAGCTGCACCCAGCATCTCCCTCAAAGCAGCACCTCAGGTGAGCTTCAAGGAGCCTCTCCCTGTCTGAGCCTCCTGCAGCAGCTGTTCCAAACAGGTTCTTTTTAAGCCCAAAAAAGCCCAGCACGATTAAAACCCCCCTCTTTAGTTACATGGGTAATTCTTCTTGACAGCTTTGTCTTAGGAATGTGCTAATTTGGGGATGAAAGCCTGACAAGATGAAGAACACGAGGAGAAGGGTTTGAAGTGGGTTTCTCCAAGGATAAGGGCTGGCTCATCAGGAAAAGGCTCCCAGAAAGTGATTTGGACACTGGGTTATCCCAATTCCTGCAGTGGGAGCTGAGTTTTCCCAGTTCCTCACACTGAAGGCTCTTTTATTCCAGTTTTTGCCAGTGGAGGCTCTTTTATCTCAGTTTCTCACAGTGAGGGCTGGGTTATCCCAAATCCTGTTGGAATTATCCCAAGTCCTGTTGGAATTATCCCAATTCCTGTTGGGTTATCCCAATTTCTGTTGGGTTATCCCAATTCCTGTAGGAATTATCCCAATTCCTGTTGGGTTATCCCAATTCCTGCAGTGGAGGTTCTTTTATCCCAATTCCTGTTGGAATTATCCCAATTCCTGTTGGGTTATCCCAATTCCTGTAGGAATTATCCCAATTCCTGTAGGAATTATCCCAATTCCTGTTGGGTTTTCCCAATTCCTGTAGGAATTATCCCAATTCCTGTAGGAATTATCCCAATTCCTGTTGGGTTTTCCCAATTCCTGCAGTGAGGGCTGGGTTACCCCAGTTCCTGTTGGAATTATCCCAGTTCCTGTTGGGTTATCCCAATTTCTGCTCTTTCATCCCAACTCCTCACAGTAGAGACTCTTTTATCCCAATTCCTGCCTCTGGAAACTGGGCTGATCCCAAATCCAGGTGTTTGTGCTGCTCCCAGATGGTTCTGCCAGGTGGGGTTTGTGTCAAACCCTCGGGGTGGAGGCAGCAGAAGCCAAATCCAGAGCAGGAAAACAAATTGCTGCTCCCTGATGTGGGGAGCTGCCTGTTGGGAAAGGATGGGACTCTTAGAGATGGATGAATTCTTGTTCCCTTTCCTGGTTTTTCTCCTCTCCTGGTGGGGGTTTGGAGCAGGGAGGGAATGGTCACACTTTGGGAGGAGTCCCCCAGGTGTGGGGCTGCAAACTGATATTTCCCTTTGCCAGTAACGGGGTTTAATTTTCTTTCCCCTGCTGTTTTTCCTGCTGTTTATTCACACCAGCTCTGCAGTTTTTAGGTTCTGAGTTCTCCCCTGGAATGGCTCTGCTGTGTAATGGGTTCATGGGATAAATTCCTGCAGCAGAAAAACTGGGGGGAACCAGCTCAGCATCTTCCTCTCAGCATCCCTGGAGTTCCTCAGAGCTTCCCTTTTGCCTGTCTCCCATTTTTAGTGGATTACAGAGGGATGGGGGGGGTTGGACCCCATTTTTATTTTGAAATTAAACCTCTCCAAAGCCCTAACATGGAAAATAAATCCCTCTCCAAAGCCCTGACATGGAAAAACAAACCCCTGCTGGTTTTGAGCAGTCAGCATAAGCTGGCTGATCCCAAAGGAAGGATGAAGGATGTGGGTGATTCCCATTTTTCTTTTTAAAATAAAAACTTGAAAATCCCTGAAGCTCAGCTAAACTTTTTCCTCATCTTTCCTTGCAGTCAAGAAGCAGATGGAGCTGAAGTCCAGAGGGGTGAAGCTCATGCCCAGCAAGGACAACAACCAGAAGACATCTGTGTGTAAGTTTTCTGGCTCTTCCTCACTGTCTTTTTGATAACAATCTCCTGGAACATTTCATTGGACTTTCCAATAATCTCTAAAACTTCGCCACTCTGAAAAGTTTGGGTGCTTTTCCGTCTTCCCTCTGCATTTCTGCATCACTCCCTCCTCCCAGTGCTCTGGTCACAAGCATTTACTAACTCCTGGAAGGGTGCAAGGGGTTGGATCTCTGCATTTGGTTGATTCTGTGCTCCAGGGTCGTGGCTTTGGGCTCCTTTTAGTGGGGAAAACAAAGAATTTTGGGATTGGGATCGGTGTTATTGCTGTAAATAAGGAGCAGGGATAAGGAACAACATTAAAAACAAAATATTAGAAAATTTACA
Organism: Passer montanus; assembly: GCF_014805655.1. Classification (NCBI taxonomy): domain Eukaryota; kingdom Metazoa; phylum Chordata; class Aves; order Passeriformes; family Passeridae; genus Passer; species Passer montanus. The sequence continues at coordinate 2,232,834 of NW_024374256.1, forward strand.
GAGGTAGTCACAGCGTCTTCCTTTTTATATTTGAGTTTTATTTCATTTTCCCTGCAGAAAAATCATAATTCTGGGTTTGTAATGCTGATTTTTCAGGTTGTGTGTAGTGCTTGGTGTGTCAGGGGCAGAACATCTGCTGTGCCTCCCTCGGGCAGGAGGGAAATCTTTCAGCTTTCCATCAGGTTCTTCCCAAACCAGGAGCAAAACCTGGGAGTTTCGTCCCTGAATCTTGAGCTCTTACTAAAATGAAACAGGAGAGATCTGACTGGGAGTTAATATTTTATATGGATTCGAATGGGAGCAGGATGGAGCATTTTTCCAAATGGATTTTAGGGGAGAAGCTGGAATTGCTCATTTTGTTGCACAGCCCATTACCCCCATCAGAGAGGAGCAGTTTGCACAGCTCAGCCGGGTGGATTTTGCATACAAAATTCAGGAAAATGCATGGACTGGATCTGAATCGTGGCTCAGTGTCTGTCTGCAAGGAGAGTCTCCCTCCCAGCTCCCAGAAGAATTTTTAGAGGCTCTGTTTTTTTTGGGAGCAAAGCCCAAAAAAAGGTAAAAAAACCCCCAAAATCTCCAGAGCAGAAAACACTGGGGGTGTGTCCAGGGGAAATAATTCAATTTTAAAGGAAATTTCCTTTAAAATGGAGTCCAGGCTGCTCCTGGCTGGGTGATACATTCCTTGCCAGGAATAATTTATTGGAATAAACATCCCAGTGCAGTTATTTGAGTGGAAAATCCAGTTGGGAACCCCCCTGGCTGGGTGTGGAGACAGAGGGGTGTGTTTGGAGTGAGGGGAGTTTTGCCCTGGATTTTGGGGAACATGGGGAGAGGAGTGAAATCATTGATTTAATGAAGTATTGTGGTGTTAACAATACACAGAATTCCCATTTCTCCTTCCTGGGAATGGCCTTTGGAGCAGTTTTTACCCATTTTTAATGCCCTGAGGTGAGGAGGACACAGCACCTGCGCTTCCCTTTCCTGCAGATCCTGCACTTCTGAGGAGAAAAACCAGGAATTCATTCCCCCTGCCTGGTTTATCCCATCCCAAGGGGCTCAGAGCTGCCAGGGCAGCATCTTGGGAGCTCAAATCTCATCCTGCTGATGGAGGACAGCTCAGGTTGGGAGTTGTTGAGCTGGAATTATGGGGATGGGGATGGTGGCCCCAGTCCATGGTCCTTGTCACCCTCCAGCTCCTTCCCCGTGCCCTGCTCTCCATCAGGTCTGGATTTTCAGCCCTGATTGTCCCTATTTTGGAACCTTCTGCTCCCACAGGGAATTTCCAGCTGCTGAAGTGCTGATTCCCAAGGAGATGGCACCAGGAAAATCAGGTTTTTATTTATTTTGGGGTTTTTTTTTTGCAAAGCTTTGTCTGCTCTGTTCCCTGCTGGATTTGCAGGGTTGGCTGAGCCCCTCTGTGCTCCCAAACTTCCATGAGCTGAGTTTGCATCACAGAGAATTTCACAGGTGGGACAGGCTGGGTAAAGAAATTTCCTGTTCCAGAGCAATTTCCAGTTGCTCTGGCTCAAATACCAGAAATTCAGGAATTTTTGTGTCTCTTGGTAACACTTAAAGCTGTGCAACAGAATCCTAAAATCGTTAAGGCTGGAAAAGATCAAGTCCAACCTTCAAGTCCCTGCTTTATTTTTATTATTCCTACCAGCAATGTTTTCTTTCCAAGTGCTCTTTGCTAAAACCTGGCCTAAAATCCTCCCTGGAAGAACCCACTCTTTAATCCTGTAGGTTTTTGCAGAGGTTTTGGATTTGGGATTGCCTGGTCAGATTAAACCTTGTGTGTTTTGTGTGGTTGAATGGAGGCAAAATGTAGTGATGTAACAGCTGCTTGTGTTATTGCAGGGGAAAAAAATCCATAAAAATACAAAATTCTGGGGGGAGGTGCTGCTTGGGCTCAGTTGTAGTGGAAATGTGTTTGTTTGAAATCTTAATTAAGTGCCTTGTACTGCTCACCATCAGTCACATTATTTAGAAATCTTGCTTTAATCTCTTTTGGAGGGAAGATAATACTGAGAGACAAATACAGCAGGTAGAAGAAATAGTTTGAAATTTTTAGGCTGTATTTTGGAGGCTATTTCTGGCGCTGAATGCAGAATGTAAATGTGGATATTCCAGGTCCCACAGTGGGAAAATTGTGGTGGTTTGGATTTAAAAAACAGCATCCCAAGTGGTTTTTGTGGTGTTTGGGTGAGGCCCAGCTGCAGAGGTCCTGGGGGGGTGCCTGGAAGGGTTTGGGTGAAGGACTGGAATTCTGTGCGTGTCCAGCTCGGTCAAAATCTGCTTTGCAAAGTCATTTTTGGGGTGGGTTGAGCAGTTTTTAGGTCTCGAGTGTGTGGAAGTTCCTGGATTTTGGGGAGGTGTCTGTGGGACACGGGAGGCACCTGGGGCTTGGGGATGAGCTGTGCTTGCCTGGAAATGTTCTGGGAATTCTGCATTTCTGGGATTGCTTGTGAAGCTTCACCTTCAGAGCTGTTCTGGGACAGCAGCAGGGGGGAAATCGGGGTTTGGAGCTCTCCTGGTGGAACATTCCCAGCTGGGATTGGATTTTCCCAGCGCCCTTTTCGCTCTTGGTGTTGCTAAAATGAGTGTTCAGTGTCTGGGTTGGTGTCACTGAGGTTCTGGAATCATTTCATCCTTGGTTTTTTGGGTGCTGAAGGGTCTTTGGGGGTTGGAAATGCGGCAGGACCTCGTTGGGGTGAGCCCTGCACCCCTAAATCAGCTCCAAGCTCTCAGGCCTGATTTTTGGGATCATTCCCAGAAGTTTGCATGGAATTACCCTGGTGTGACCACACAGATTAACCCTTTAAACCATCTAATTCCTGCTGCAGTCCTCCCCACCCCTCCTGCCAGGAGAAATCATCAGCTCCTTTCCCTGGATTGCTCATGCTGAGAAATGCTGGGGCTTTGTCAAAGTTTTTTTTTTAGGTGCTGCTTGATTTTGTAGTTCTGAAATTCAGTGAGAAATTATCCCTTGGGAATCTGTCAGCGAAGTTTTCTTATTAAGAGAGATAAAACTAAAGAGGATTTTAACAGTGAATTCCAGTGGCAAACGGAACAATCAGAACTGGCTGTCACTGAATTCACGAGGAGAAAGAAACTGAAAAAAATCAGGAGGATGAGGGGATGGAAAATCAATCCCATGGTTGGGAGAGAGAATTCCTGAGCTTCTAATACAGAAATTGAGCAGTTCATCACAATTTTTGGGATCTGTTGTTTTTCCAGTAACCTTGAAGGGTTCACTTGGGAATGAAATCAGCCCAGGTGAAACTTTGGGAAGGTGAACACAGCAAATTCTCAGCATGATAAATCCAGTTTATAACCTTTGGGCTGTTCTCTGTGTGTGTGTTTGTGTGTGTGTGTGTGTGTGTGTGTGTTCAAAACAAAAGCTAGAGAACAAAAGTTTCTGTAAATGAGCATCTAATCCATCTCCTCCTTTTCTTTCACTCTCCTTAAAAGAGAAATTCCCCAGCTCCCAAGAAATGGAGATATCTTCCCTCTCCCCCTTGCTCAGCTTTATCTTCCCTGTTCTCTGCTTTATCTACATGTGTTTTTAGGTGTTAATGAATCTCCAGCTAATGAGACATGAGCTGGGCTTGGACCTCAGCATTGGGGTGACAGACTCTCCTCTGGGCCTTTGTTTTCCTGGGATCTGGGATCGTTTCTTCCCAAAGTTTGGAATTCCAGGCTTCATTTTTATCTGATATGGGAAATAATCACTGTGTGTGGCAGTAGTGACCCACTCTGCGGGGCACAAAAGGGGTGGTCTGGAGGGGGTTTGACCATGGGAGGAAGAATTTGCTGTGGGAATGGGATTTTGCTCTAAGGAAGAGCTCCCAAATGTTGGGGTGCAGCCCTGGAAACTGGTTGTTACAGGTGTGTTTGGTCAGGGGGGGTTTTACAGAGGAAAATCAGGAATTTGACCACTTTCCTTCACTCCCACGTGGCTTTGGGACACAAAACCCTCCTTGGGTGTCTCATCCTGAGGTGAATTTTCCTTTGTTTGGAGCTGCCTGTGCACAGGCATCACTTTTGGGTGTAGGGAAGGAGCCCAAGGAAGGTGGTGGCGCCTGGGGACTTTGTTCAGCCAAACTTTTCCTGTCAGAAGCTGTGAGTTGAATCCATGGGCTCCCTTCCTTCACGCTCTGGGGTGATTTGGAATCCTCTGGGCCTGTGAAAAGAGGCAAAGCAAAGTTTGGAGCTGCAGAAAACGGAGCTGATTGCTGCTTTGGTGCTGCTGACTGAGCTTAACCAGGGATTGTGGAGTGGAAAATGGGAAAACAATCCCACAGGAGGCTGTTTTCCATGAACCCATGTCTCTGGCACCTCTGTGCCCTCCCACACACACAGGAGAGCACCAAAGCATCATGAGGGAAAGCAGAGCCATGTGTGGGGACAATCCCAGCCCCATCCCTGCTCCAGCACGGAGAGAAGGGAGAAAAAATGGGCCTTAAAAAGGAAATTCCTAAAAAGAACTTAAAGGGCATCAGAGGAGGTGTTAGTGCTGAGGAGAAGCTGGAGTATTTTTGGGATCAGCAAAAGTTGGGAATCATCCTCCTTGTAGGAGCTGTAGCTGGGGATTCACCAGGGATTCCCCAGTGGTAAATTCCAAATATTGGGTGCTCTTGGCTTTGTGTGTGTCCAGTGTGGGTGGATTCTCCCTGTGGATTCTCCCCTTTCCCCCTGCCCCTGCAGGGCTGCAGCTGCTGAGCCCTCTGTCTGCCATGAGAAACGGGCTGGTGTCACCTCAGTGTCACCCTCCCCCTGGCAGTGGCCTTTGGGGCACTGTGTTAGGAGTAAAATTGGGATTTTCTTCCCTGTAATCCAGTGCTGGGCAGAGGTGGAATGGAAACGGGGTCGTTCCAGTGATTCAGCATCATGGCTGAGAAATGTGCTGTTGGTTTGGGTGCAAAGAAAACCAAATCCCACCGAATTCCTGTGGCAAAATCCCCCTTTTGTCCCTGAATTGCTGTGCTGGAATTCAGCCTGGAAATCAGGATTGTGCCAGGGCTGAGGAACCCTCCAGGTTCCCCCACTCTGAACCCTCTTTTGTGCCCTGGGCAGGTTGGAGAGGGCTGGAAATGGGGAGGATGGAGCTGGGAGCTTTCTTCAGTGCTGGCCACCACTCCATGGATTTCATGTTTGTTGGCATCCAGGTTGCTCCATAATTTTTTCCATGTTCCAACTAAATGACTTGGCTTTCAAACCCTCGACTTGCATTCCCCTCTCCTTTCTCCCTCTCGTTCTGTGCTTGGTTTTCCCCCCTGGGATCACACACCTGCCTTTTCATGGAGTTGTTTTCTTTCCCTGGCACACTGGGCTGGGCTTGGAGGGCTGTGAGATCACCTTGGAGGGTGGCAGGTGGAGTTTTAATCACAGCAAACGGGCTCTGTGGTTGGTGTCATTTAGCAGAATGGAAAAAATACCAAAAAAAATCAACTTTTCCAGAGGTGTTTCTGTAGTGGAATGGAGGGAAAACTCTGTCCCTAGCTGGCATTTTCTAGAAGACTCTTGGGTGTGTAAACTGAGCAGGATATTTGTTTCCAAAGCTGTTGTTTTTCTGGAATAAAACATTGAGGTTTCTGAGCTCCCAGTTGCCATTTTTCTCGCCACATCCACCAAGACAGCTGCTGAAAGAATGTTCCTTTTGCTATTCTGTCTCTGTATGTGCTGTTTTTTGCTTTGTAGTAACTCAGGTTGGTGTGTCCCAGGGACATAATTTGTGTCCAGACCCTGGGATTCCCGAGAGAGGCAAAAGGATAGGCAACGATTTTAGGTAAGAACATTTTCTGTGTGTCCTGTGCATGAGCTCCTGTGTGTCCCTGGCTGTGCTCTTGGTGTGGGGGGCTCTGTTTGCTCTGTCCCCCTCCCAAAATCCTGCCCGGTTTTGGGGAACACGTGTGTTAACCCTGCCTGTGTGTGCTGTTCCACGTGAGGCTCTCTAAAGATCTCTTGGAGTATTTTTATCCTTTCCCAATCCAGGTTGTAGAATCCCTCTGTGCTGTCATCCCTCCCCTGGAAAAGCGAAACACCCAAAAAAAAAATAAAAATCACTTTTCAAATTAGCTCAAGCCCCAGCATGGCCCTGCCCTTAGAGAATTTGAGGTGACTGAGGTTCCTTGTCACTGAGTCTGTGTAGTGCCAGCTAATTGGGGTTTAGAAAGTTTAAACCAGAGCTGTTGCTCCTTTCCAGTTCCCAGTTTTCCTTTGCAGGGATTCCCCAGCTGCTGGTGGCCGTGGGGAATCAATATTTCATCTGATTTTGCTGGCCAGGGATGTTTTGCTCATGGAAAATGTCTCTCAATCAAATCCCAGTCTGTCAAGTTCTCCTCAAATCCAGCAAAGGAGGGAGGGCAGAGGAAAGGGAATCCCAAGAGCCCCTAAATTCCATGGGATGAATTCCCAGCTGCTGCAGACTGGATTGTGTTACCCCAGTGAAGAAAGCAGCAAATCCAAACCACAGATCAAAGAGCAGAACTCTCAGCAGCTGATAAAGATTTTTATTTCACTTTATGAGAACACTGAGCGTGTCCTCTCCCAAGGCTGTGGATGAAATGTCACTAAAACTGGGATTTGGACATCAGCAATGGGGCAAACCCAGCAGAGGGGAGGCAGAGCTGGTCCCTCCTCCCTTCCTGCTGCCTGCGGGGCCAGGGGATGGCTCTGGCCCCAAATCCTGGCTGCACGAGGCAGGACCAGGCTGATGTCCCCTGTGTCCCCTCTCCAGGCTGGGCTCCAGCATCCAGTTCTCCTGCAACGAGGGCTACGACCTGCAGGGCTCCAAGAGCATCACCTGCAAGAGAGTCAGCGACATCATCGTGGCCTGGAGCGACCACCGGCCCGTCTGCAGAGGTGAGGGGCTCAGCCTGGCTGGATCTGGGGATTTATGGGAATTCCCAGCTCCTTCCTGTCCCTTTTCCATCACTCATCCTGTCCTCGGGCCAGTCAGAGAATCCCAGAATGGTTTGGGTTGGAGGGACTTTGAGGACCATCCTTCTCCTTCTACTGTCTTAAGACACTACCAGGGTCCAGGGGCAGTCTGAGGGGGCTCAGCCTGGCTGGATTTGGGGATCTGTAGGAATTCCCAGCTCCTTGCTGTCCCTTTTCCATCACCCATCCTTCCCTCAGGTCAGATCCCAGAATGGTTTGGGTTGGAGGGACTTTGAGGACCATCCTTCTCCTTCTACTGTCTTGTAACCACCCAGAGATCCAGGGGCAGTGTGAGCGGGTCAGCCTGGCTGGATTTTGGGATCTATAGGAATTCCCAGCTCTTTCCTGTCCCTTTTCCATCACCCATCCTTCCCTCAGGTCAGATACCAGAATGGTTTGGGTTGGAGGGACCTTGAGGACCATCCTGCTCCTTCCACTGTTCCTCCAAGCTGGCCTTGGACACTCCCAGAGATCCAGGAGTAGTCTGAGGGGGCTCAACATGGCTGGATTTTGGGATTTGTGTCCCTTTTCCATCACTCCTCCTGCCCTCAGGTCAAATCCCAGAATGGTTTGGGTTGGACCATCCTGCTCCTTCCACTCTCCCAGGTTGCTCCAAGCTTGGACACTCCCAAGGATCCAGGGGGAGGCTGAGGGGTCTCAGCTTGGCTGGATTTTGGGATTTGTGGGAATTCCCAAATAATTCATGTCCATTTCTCACCCATCCTGCCCTCAGCTCATCCCTTGGCCAGGTCAGAGAGTCCCAGAGGGGTTTGGGTTGGGAGGAACCTTAAGGAAAATGTTCCATGGGCAGGGACGCCTTCCTCCATCCCAGGTTGGCCTTGGACACTAACAGGGATGGGGCATCCACAATTTCTCTAGAAATCTTCCCCAAGGCCTCCCCACCCTCACTTTAAAGCTTTTTTTTAGCCCCTCAGCCCCTGTTTCTGGACCCCCTTCTCCCCAGAGGGGTTTGGGATGGGAGGAACCTTAAGGAAAATGTTGTTCCATGGGCAGGGACGCCTTCCTCCATCCCAGGTTGGCCTTGGACACTAACAGGGATGGGGCATCCACAATTTCTCTAGAAATCTTCCCCAAGGCCTCCCCACCCTCACTTTAAAGCTTTTTTTTAGCCCCTCAGCCCCTGTTTCTGGACCCCCTTCTCCCCTCTCAGACCCCTCCCAAGTGTCCCTAAATCCCTTCCCTCTCCTGAGCATTCCTTTAGTTCAGGGATGTCAAACCTGAGCAGGATCATCCCTTTCCCTATTCCAGGTGTTTTCTCCCCTATCCTCCTTCTCCTGTTAGAGGAAAGGCTGGAATAAAACCTGGAAAAGCAGAGATGGAGGGAGATTTTTAACTGGAAATGTGGAATTTTGGGGCTGTGCTTCCCCAGGAGCCTCATCCTGTGCCATGAGCCATCAGGGAATGGAGGGTTTTTTTCCATTTTGCCCTTGGCCATTTTGTTTTCATTCCCTCTCTGAAATGTCACATTGTGATATTTGTAATGCTAATAAAGAACAACTTGTAATATTTTTAATTGAATCCCTTTAAAGCTCTTAAAATCATAAATAGGGGTTTTTTTTCCTCCCAGTTCTTTTTTTCTTTAATTTCATCTGCAGATTTTTTTCAGGGCTTTGGAATCCCATGTAATTCTTGAAACAAGCCTGGAATAAATTGAATCAGTGTAAGAGGATATTTGGCATAAATATGTGACACTGTAAAGGAAATTTATGGTGTCCTCCTGCAAGAGATAAGAAAGGATTTGCCAGCATTATTCTGTTTCTGTGAATCATCTTAAATTTTTAGCTGCTGACTTCCATGTTTTGGGGTTTTTTTCCTATTTAAAAAGTCTGATTTTTATTTCAGCTTTCTGCCACTTTTTCCTCCCAGTTTGTGCCATTTTTTAATTGGGTTTCTCCCAAATTCCAGAGCCAGTCCCAGATTTTAACCCCTTGGGCTTCAATAATTTCTTAATCCCCAGTGAACCAACTCTGGGGGAAAGTTCTGCAGCTTCCCCATCTTCAGCAGATTCCCTCTGCATCCTGGGAGAGTCACTTAATCCCACCTGAAAAATGGGAATAATGGGATTTATCCTTCTTTTACACTGTGGGAGCTCCAGGATGAGGCAGGAGTGATTCAGCATCCTGGATAAGTGACCTCAGCTCCTTCCTAAACTGCTTCCCAGCCATTCCCAATGTTGCCACAGCTTGGTCAGGAGATTATTTTCTATATTTTACACAGAAAAAAAAACCTTTTCAGACTCCACAAATGCAAATACCTCTCCTAAATTAAATTATGCATTTAAATAAATGAATAAACTTCAAAAATAAATTAATTTTGAGGCTCCATCACAGCAGAGAATATTTCCAGAACCAGGATGTTTTCTCCCACTTTTTTTTGGTGGAATATTTCAGCTAAATATTACATCAAAGGCATTCCACAGGCAAAATTTTCCCTGCTTAAGCACTTTTCCCAGCTTTTCCTTTACCTGAGATGTTTTGAAGATGCAGAGCTGAGTTTCCACCTTAGTTCTGAGCCCACAGAAGGAAACCAGCTGATAAATACTTAATAATGACCTAATAAATCCTGGCTGTGCAGTGTTTTGGGGGTTTGATCTGCAGGAAGAAAGGGAATGGGGTTTTTTGGGGACATCAGGAAGGAGTTGTGTCATTCCTGGCCTGGATGGGGAGGGATTTTTGTGAGGAAAAAAAGGAGGAAAAAAAGGAGGAAAAAAAGGAAATAAATCAGTGTGAGCATAGGGAGTGGGCTGGGTGTTGGTCTGAGGGGAGATGGGATTGGGGATTAGTGGGATCAGGGATTGTTGGGATTGGGGGTTGATGGGATCAGGGTTTGTTGGGCAGGGATTGTTGGGATCAGGGATTGTTTGGATCAGGGCTTGTTGGAATTAGCGGTTTATGGGATAAGGCGTTGATGGGATGGGGGTTTGTTGGGATCAGAGTTTATGGGTTCAAGGTTTGTTGGGATCAGGGTTTGTTGGGATCAAGGGTTGATGGGATCAGGGGTTGTTGGGATCAGGAATTGTTGGGATCAGGGTTGATGGGATCAGGAATTGCTGGGTTCAGGGTTGATGGGATCAGGTTTTGTTTGGATCAGGGATTATTGGTATCAGGTTTTGTTGGGATCAGGGTTTGTTGGGATCAGGAACTGCTGGGATCAGGGTTGATGGGATCAGGTTTTGTTGGGATCAGGGTTTGTTGGTATCAGGGTTGGTTGGGATCAGGGATTGTTTGGATCAGGGATTGTTGGGATCAGGGATTATTGGTATCAGGGATTGTTGGTATCAGGGATTGTTTGGATCAGGGATTGTTGGGATCAGGGATTATTGGGATCAGGCTCTCATGGCCCCACTCCTCACAGAGAATCCCTCCATCTTTACACCCGGCTGTAAAACAGGAGCAGCGCAGGCCGCGACGCCACCCTTCCCATTTGTACCTCCTCCCACTTCCATCCCAAGCTCATCCCTCCTCCCTGCCCCCCGGGAAGGCCCCCCCGGCGCTGAGTGTCCCCGTTTGTGTCCCCAGCCAGGATGTGTGACACGTACCTGCGCGGGCCCAGCGGGGTCATCACGTCGCCCAACTACCCCGTGCAGTACGACAACAACGCCTACTGCGTGTGGGTCATCACCGCCCTCAACCCCGCCAAGGTGAGCTGGGGGTGCTCAGCCTGGAGAAAAGGGGACTCAGGGGTGCCCCCGTCACCCTGCACAGCTCCTGGAAGGTGCCTGTGCTCAGCTGGGGCTGGGCTCTGTCTCCAGGAGCTGACAGAACCACAGGACACAGCCTCCAGCTGCACCAAGGGGAGTTTAGGTTGGATATCAGGAAAAAAATTTTTACAGAAAGGGTGAGAAAGTTCTAGAATGTTCTGCCCGGGAGGTGGTGGAGTCCCCATCCCTGGGTGTGTTTAACAAAGCCTGGATGTGGCACTGGGGGCCAGGGCTGAGTTGATGTGTTAGGACATGGGTTGGACTCGATGATCTTGAAGGTCTCTTCCAACCTGGTGATTCTGGGAATTCTGGGAATATGTGTTCCCTGGGCATTCCCAAGGTGTTTCCTGGGCATTCCTGGGATGTTTGCTCTGCCCTGGAGGTGGTGCAGTCCCCATCCCTGGGTGTGTTTAACAAAGCCTGGATGTGGCACTGGGGGCCAGGGCTGTGTTGATGTGTTTGGACATGGGTTGGACTCGATGATCTTGAAGGTCTCTTCCAGCCTGGTCATTCTGGGAATTCTGTGAAGGTGGGTCCTCACCACCAGCTCAGGGCTGGGCAGCTCTGCAGCTCCAGGGAGAAAGGGTTTCTGGAGTTCTGTGGAATTCCAGGCTTGTACTTCATGGGATTCCAGGTCTGGGTTGGGAGGGACCTCACAGAAGGGCAGGGACACTTTCACTATCCCAGGTTTCTCCACACTGGACACTTCCAGGGGCCCAGCCACAGCTTCTCTGGGAATTCCAGCCCAGCCCCTCCTCACCTTCCCAGAGAAGGATTCAATCCCAATATCCCATCCAAACCTGCTCCCTTTCAGTTCAAAGGCATTGAGGAGAATTGCTGATGTGCCAGAGAGGAGGAGATGAACAAAGGGGGTCCTTTGCCCTGATGTTTTATGGAACAAAATTTGGAATAGATTTGGATGCTGGGATGTGGTGGTGGAGTGTGTGTGCACAGCCAGAAACATCCAGACAAATCCAGACCCTTCCAACTGCTTCCAGAAACATCCAGACACATCCAGAAACATCCAGACACATCCAGACAAACGCAAACACTTCCAGACACTTTCAAACACACCCAGACAAATCCGTGCATGTTCAGAGACATCCAAGCACATGCAGATATATCCAAACAAATCCAGACAATTCCAGACACATCCAAACACCTCCAGAACCCTCCAGACACATCCAGACACTTCCAAATACTACCAAACACATCCAGAAACATCCAGACAAATACAGACACTTCCAAATACATCCAGACACATCCAGACCTCTCCAAACACATCCAGACACATCCAGACTCATCCAGACCTCTCCAAACACATCCAGACACTTCCAAACTCATCCAGACCTCTCCAAACACATCCAGACACTTCCAAACTCATCCAGACTCCTCCAAACACATCCAGACACTTGCAGACACTTCCAAACACCTCCAAACACATCTGGTCACTTCCAAGCACATCCAGGCTCCTCCACTGTCCCAGGTTGCTCCAAGCCCTGTCCACCTTGGCCCTGGGCACCTCCAGGGCTCCAGAGCCAGCCACAGCTTCTCTGGAAAGCTTTCCCAGCCCCTCCTCACCCTCACAGTCGAGGTTTATTCAGCCCCTCAGGCTCAGTTTCTGTCCCCACACTGATTCTTCCCCGTGTTTTCCCAGCTGTCTTGAAATCCCTGACCTTCCCTCCCTGCTGAAGACTCGTTTTGTTAAGGGTTGTAATTAAAAGTGAGAGTAATTACTTGTAATCGAAGCCCCTTTGATATCTGGAGGGTGGGGAGGTGCCCGAGCAGCCCAGCTCATCAGGGCAGGGAGGCTGTGCCAGGAATGCTGATTTTTCCCTTTTTTTTCCCCTTATCCAGCAGGATTTCAGCCCCCAGGGGAAGAGAAGCAAGGTTTGGGTCTATCTCATGCTATTTATGCAGTATTGTAAATTTATTCACATTTTTGCACTGGTTTAAATTTAAATACGAGCCCTGTCACAAGCTGAGACTGCAAAAAGCTGTGAGGGCACCAAACACTGCCCTCAACTCAATTCCCATTGCCAGGGGAAAATGGACAGGGATTGATCTTTCCCAGGCCAGGGCAGTCACACCTGTACAAAAAGGAGATTGGAATTGGTCAAATCCATTAATTTTAAGATTTCCCAGCTTGGATCAGCCCAAGGAACTGCAGGTTCTGCTCTGTCATACACAGAAATGTGGAAATTTTTGAGCTGTGAGAGGAGATTCCATTGCCTTCTCCTTTGAAATGATAAATAGTTTTAATTAATTCAATTAATGTCAATTTTTGAGGGATTTTTGGGGGGGTTTAGGTGTTTCAGTGTCATTTACAGAGAGGGGAAAACCTCTCCTGGAGCAGGGAAGAAAAGCAGCAAATCTTCTGGGAAGGCCACAGCTCTCCCTGCTTGTCCTGATCCTTTCCTAAATCCTAAAGGAGATCGGAATTGATCAAATCCATTCATTTTAAGATTTCCCACTTTGGATCAGAGATTCCACAGCCCAAGGAACTGCAGGTTCTGCTCTGTCATACACAGAAATATGGAAATTTGCCAGCTGTGAGAGAAGATCCCATTGCCTTCTCCTCTGAAATGAAAAATAGCTTTAATTAATTGAATTAATGTCATTTTTTGAAGGGTTTTTTTGGTTTTAGGTGTTTCATGGTGGCAGTTTTGATTTACAGGTTGGGAAAAGCTCTCCTGGAGCAGGGAGGGTTGGGAGGAAAGCACCAAATCCTTTGGGAAGCTCTCCCTGCTTGTCCCTCAGGGATGATCCCAGCCTGGCTGAGGGAAGGATTGGGGATGAATTACTTCCAATGATTCCCATAAAATATTTAAAAATAATATTTTGTAATATTTTTTTTGTAATCTTTTCGTGGACTCCAGTGGTTTTTGGATCAGGTCCTGTTCCGTGGAGCTTTGGGAGAAGCAGGGAGCTGAATTTAGGAATTATTTGCAAGTCCTCTGCTGTATCTTTGGCAAAGAAAGAGCCTGAGATCCACTGAGCCCCAAAATCCCCTCCAAATTTGCAGTTTTCCCCTCAAAATTGGGAATTTTGCATCCATAGGGCTGAGGCCTCAAATTGGGATTTTTTTCCTCCTCAGAGGGGGGACATCAAACCTATTTGGGGGATATTCAGGTTTTTTTTAGCTGGGCCCTGGTGCCCTGGGAATTAATTCCAACCACAGTGGGAAAATAAATCACTGGGGAGCTGAGAAATGCATATGATAATTGGGGAATTTGCATAAAAGCTATTTCTAGCCCTTTTTGACATAATGGATGGTGCTGGTTGAGGTTTCTCCTGGGGTTATTCCCACCTGGAGCCAAAAAAAAAAAAAAAAAGCCATGTCCAAGGTGATGGAGGGAGAAGGGGATGATTTATCCCAAATGGAGGTGGAAATTCTGGAGCCTGGGGGGGCAGGGAAATGAGGAATGTGCTTGTAAAGCTTCAGGTTAGAGCTGCACCAGCTGCTGTTCTCCAGGAGAGAATTATTGTGGATTTTTCTCCTCAGAGTGTGACTGAACTTCCAATCAGTTCACTTTGGAATCTGGAGTCCCATCCCATTTTCCTGGCTTTGCTGATTGCTCCTTGTCACTTCAGCAGCTCCAGGTTTGGGGGTGCTGGTGGCTCCCTGGCTCTTTAATAAATCATTAAATAAATTAAATTAATTGCATTTCTAGCTTTCAGAGCGAAAACGAAAAAACCAAACAAAAACCCAAGCAAACAAAAAAACCCCAAACCAAAAATCCAAAACAAACACTCCAACAAAACAACAACAACAACAAAACCCAAAACAAAATGAAAACACCAACAAAAAACCCAAAAAAAACCCTCACAAAACAGGAAAATGGGTAAATAAATACAATATTCAGCATCCAAATCTTGTGCCACGAGGTTGCAGTCTTGAGCGTGCTAGGATGTAATTAGTTGTTTAATTAGGGTCAGAGTGCTGAGGATGCAGCTCCTTGAGTGGCTGAAGTAATGGTGTGTGCAGGTCTGCAGCTCGATATTCTCTGGATTAATTACTTTATTCCAGCATTTCATGCTTTTGTAGCCTGCACAGGTTAATATTTGGGTACTAGACACAAATTAAAGTTGTCTGAAGCATCACCCAGGCTCCTGGTTCACCATCCTGGGGCTCTGGGGAAAAAAACCCTTATTTCACAACAGCTAAGATCTCTAAATTCCATTTTCTGTGCGTTGAAAAATACTGTGCTCATTGTGGAAAAGATAACACAGGCCAGCTCAGCCTGAACTGTATAAACACATTTTTTTATTATTATTTTTGGTTTGCACTTTGGGGTTTTTATCCCCCTGGGCATCCACACCTGCTCAGGTTCTGCAGGAGGTGCTGCTTATAAAAGCAAGGAAGGACAAGAACAAGATTTTGGGTTTCCTGGACTTTGGTTCCTTGCCCCAAACTGAGGTGGGAAGTGGCCCCAGAGCTCTGTGGTCCTTGGCACTCCCCTGCCTCCTTCTCCCTTTTGATTTTTGGTGATTTTTGTGTTGTGTGAAGCAGCTGAAAGAAGCACCAACCCACATTTGGGGATTAATCTGTTAAAAGTCGGGAAATTTCTTGTATTTGCAAAGGTCTCCTGCATTTGAGTGCGTTTTGTGCTTTTTTTTTGGTCTTTTTCTGGTCAGGTAAAGAATCCAAGAAATAAAACTCCATTGATTTCTGCTGATGGGGAATGTGAAACTCTTCTCTAATTTAATTAATCTCTTCTTTATCTCTTTGTTCAGCCTGTCCCAGGCTGGGTTAAGGACTCTGCCCCCTAAATTAGATTTGAAAAGCAGAGATTCCTAAAGCAGCTGAGAGCCTTCGAGCACCAACTTCCCTGGGAGTTCTGCTCCTAAATGATACAGAGAGGCTGCAAAAATCCCAAATTTGGGTGGAACAGGACAGAAGAAACAGGGATAAGGGATGTGAAAATGCTGAGGATTGTGTGTGCAGACAGCAGGAGAGAATTCTCTGACAATTCACATAAATCCATAAATTCTCTCTGCTCTGACCACGAACCAGGAGAATTTCCAGAGCCACAAAGTAAAATACTCTGCATTTACATCCAAACCCACCTCCAGAATTCCAGCTTTGGAGAAGGAAAGGGTGGGAAAAGGCACGTGGAGATGCCAGCACACAAACATTGATATCAGTAAAGTCACCTGGGCAAGCAGGGAAAAAAAAAATTTAAAAAAAAAAAACCTAAACAACTTTTGGGGATGTTTTGGAGATTTTGATGCTCTTGGAAGCTGCTGCGGGGTCCATGAGGAGGGCAGGGCTTGCTGTTCATTGATGAATGAGGGGTGTTAATTGTGCCGTGTCTTCGGCAGGTGATCAAACTCACCTTCGAGGAATTCGAGCTGGAGAGAGGCTACGACACACTGACAGTGGGGGATGGAGGCCAGGTCGGAGACCAGAAATCTGTGCTTTACGTGTGAGTACAGCTCCCTGCTGTGGGAATGCACCTGGCCAGGGGGGGCTGAGGGATTGGGATGCAGAGATCTGGTGGTTTTGGGGCTGTTTGTCACTCTGGGGACAGAAAATTGTCCCCTAGGTGCTTTATATGTGAGTACCAATTCATTTCTGCAGGAATGCACCTGGCCAGGTGGGGCTGAGGGCTTGGGATTCAGGGATGCAGTGGTTTTGGGGCTGGTTGTCACTCTGGGGACAGAAAATTGTCCCCTCTGAGCTTTATATGTGAGTACCAATTCATTCCTGCAGGAATGCACCTGGCCAGGCAGGGCTTGGCATCCCGGTGGGTTTTGGGGCTGGTTGTCACTTTGGGGACAGAAAATTGTCCCCTCTGAGCTTTATGCGTGAGTACCAATTCATTTCTGCAGGAATGCACCTGGCCAGGTGGGGCTGAGGGTTTGGGATGCAGGGATGCAGTGGTTTTGGGGCTGTTTGTCACTTTGGGGACAGAAAATTGTCCCCTCTGAGCTTTATATGTGAGTACCAATTCATTCCTGCAGGAATGCACATGGCCAGGGGGGGCTGAGGGCTTGGGATGCAGAGATCTGGTGGTTTTGGGGCTGTTTGTCACTCTGGGGACAGAAACGCACGTGGCCAGGGGGGGCTGAGGACTTGGCATGCAAGGATCTGCTGGTTTTGGGGCTGGTTGTCACTTTGGGGACAGAAAATTGTCCCCTCTGAGCTTCCCTCCCCATCAGGGAGAGGCTGAGGCTCTCCAGGGAGCTGAGAAGAGCTGGGATCCAAAAGGGAAAGCACCAGGAGTGTTTGGATCTCTGTCTCTCCTGCTGCCATCATTTTGAGCTGTCAGTCCAAGATCTTGGAGTGACATCCCCATCATTTCACACCCAGGGTGCATTTGGGGAAACGAGGCTTCTTCCAGGCTGGGATTTGGGATTTTTTTGCATCCTTTTCTTGCAAGTCTGATGTTCTGTGGGGGTTTTTTCAGCACAGGGAATGTGCAGATGGTCCTGCTTTCCCTCCAGGCTTCTCCAGAACCATTCCAGCAAAGCTGCTGTGCTCTGGCATTTCTCTGATGGAAAAATTCATTGCATTTTATTGTATTTTCTCCTTCTTCCTCTTGTTTTTCCACATGAAGCAGCCTCCCACTGCATTTTCACACATCAACATTTTTCTGTCTTTCCCAAACACCTTTTCCCTGTGGTTTTGTTTCTTCCCAGCACATGGACAGGGGTGATCCTTGGTCAGGAACCCCAGCTGGAATGTGAGGGTTGATCATTGCTCAGGTGTAATTCAGGTGTCCCAGAACATTCCACAGCTGCAAATCCCTGCTGTGGCAGCAGTTTGGTAGAAATTCCTGACATGATTTCCCATTCCAGCCCTTCTGGTTTGCCTAAAACCAATGAAGATTTTCCTTAGATTGGATTTTAATAATTCCTTGGTTTGGTTTTTTTTTTTTTTTTTTGGGGGGGGGGGTTTGTTGGGTGGGTTTTTTTTGTTTGGTTTTTTTTTTTTTGTTTTTGTTTTTTTCCTACTCTCTGTTGTCTCCTCAGCATTTTGCTGATGCAAATTTGGAATATCTGAGACGCCCGGAATCTTTTCCCAAGAAGTTTCCAGTAAATTCCTGCTGCTAATCCTTCCAGGGATTTTTTTTTTAATAATCTGGGAGGATTAATTGAAAAATAATGAAATGGGAGAGAGCTGTGGAGACCACAGTGCTTATTAATGTCCTTGAAAGTCCATGGATCACTTTTCCCAGAGTTTTCTGCCCACTTTTAGCTGGAGTCACAGATCGGGAATAATACCTGGATACAAAATGAGGTTTCTTTGGAAGAATCAAAATGCAGAAACTCCTGTCAAAGGCAGTAATTCCAATTTCCTTCCTGCTCTTCACTTCTCCTTGGCTGTTGAGGAGCTCAGCCCTGCTGCCTTCCCAATCAAGGAATGCACTTGAGTGGAGCTGCAGAGCAGCAGATCCCACCCCAAACTGAGCTGGGAAGGACCATTCCTTTCCAGGCTCATTCCCGCCCCTGGAAAATGGGAGCAGGGCAGATTGTGAGGCTCAGCTGCCTGACTGGCAGAAGGAATTTGATTTCCTGGAGTAACAAGCACCCAAATCAATCACCCAGCTTGTTAAAAGTGGGGTGGCAAAGGATGCAGAAAGCTTTGAAGCTCCTTTTCCTGGAGGTTTTTTCCTCTTGGAGTGTTCCTCATTCCTGCCTGGCTGCTGCTTTAATAAATAAAGTCAGAATCAACAATAACACTCCTGAACATCTCTGGGATGCAAAACAGGCACTAAAACAAGATCACTTCTTCATTTAACAGCACCCTGAGATCAATAAAATTCCTGCTGCAGGTCAGAGCAATCACGGAGCAAAGGCGGGGGCAGAGCTGGGAGAGCTTGGCTGGGATTGTGATTGCAGCAAAACAAAAACCACTCCAGGTTCAGAGCCTGGGCATGGCAGCTGCAGGTGTCCCTGGGGCTGGAGAAGTCCCTGGCAGGGGAGGAGAGGTCTGTGATGCCCAGGGTGGTCCCATTTCCCTGAGATCCTGCCCTGCAGAGGAGCTGGCACTCGGCAGGGAGCGGAGTTAATGTCACCTGCACTGGGTGGGTGACACAGCCCTGGGAGCGGCCACAGAATCCTGGAGTGGTTTGGGGTAGAAGGACCTCAAAGCCCATCCTCAAAGGTGGAATGACCTCAAAGTCGTGGCAGGGACACCTCCCACTGTCCCAGGGTGCTCCAAGCCCCATCCAGCCTGGCCTTGGGCACTGCCAGGGATCCAGGGGCAGCCACAGCTGCTCTGGGCACCCTGTGGCAGGTCCTCAGGAATTTCTCCCCACAATCCCACCCAGTTCTCCCCTTTTCCATTTTGAGGCCATTCCCCCTTGTCCTGGCACTGAAGTTGCTGGTGCTGAGTCCCTCTCCAGCTCTCCTGCAGCTCCTGGCAGGTGCTCTCAGGGCTCCACTCAACCTCCCCTTCTCCAGGCTGAGCATTCCCAACTCTCCCAGACTGGATCCTCGCCCTTTATCAGCTTCACATCCCTCCTCTGGCCTTGCTCCAGCAATTCCCTGTCCCTTTTCTGTTGAGTTTACTTTTATCCAGGAGCCTTTCAAGTGCTGCTGTTGTACCTGGGGCCAGGCCCAACCCACAGCTGAGCACAGGCATGAATTTGGATTTATTTAAACCCTGCAGAAAACATAAAAAACCCTCTCACCCCTCTCCACTTGCTCTTAATTTCTGAATTTCTCGCAGATAATACCTCAGCAGAAACAGGATAATCACAACATTAAACACAGGCAACACAAGAGCCCTGCTCCTGGAATAATCATCCTGCCCACACAAATGCTGCTGCTGTTTCCAGGAGCACGGGGAAGGGAGGGAGCTGAGCTCCATCTGCCTGTGCAAAAGATGCTCCTGTGGCTGGGGGATAAAGCTCCAAAGCTGCGTGGAACCACCACGAGGTGATTAATCCCGGAGGCTGAATGAGCCTCATTAACAGGGAGAGATCAGTGACATTTCCCTCAATCCTGAGCCCCCCTGGGAGGATCCTGAGGGGAAGGCAGAGCCCTGATCCTGCCGGGGTTAGTGGCACTTCTCGAGGGCTCACGGGGTGTTCGGCACATTTGGAGCTCGTGCTTTGTCTGCTGGGTGCTTTTTTTGCTTTTTTTGAGCCTTGTAGGAACTTCTCTCAGGGCAGCGATGGAGCAGGGAATGGGTGGAAAGTCATTTTCTGTGCTGCTGGAAACTGCTGCGAGGGCAGTTCGGAGGATTCAGTCACTCAGGGCACAGTTTGGCTTCTGGGAATTTGATTTGTTTGCTGATGTTTTGCCTCAGCGAGCAGGGAAACGATTCCTTTTGCTGCTGGGTGATCTGTTCCAACAACAGCAGTGAATTGTAATTACTGCACTGAGGGTGGTGGGGGAAGATTCAGCGTGGGGGTAGAACGCTGAACACCAGGGGATTGAAAATCTCCCAGTTTTTGGGGTGATTCTTAATTAATTTGGCATTTTCCTTCTCCTGCAGAGTCCTTTATTTGAGAGTGCGTAAATCTGAGGCTGCTTTGAGGCTGTTGATTTGTTTTTATTATTTATTTTTGCAGCCTGACGGGCACCACGGTCCCGGACCTCATCGTCAGCACCCAGCACCAGATGTGGCTCCTCTTCCAGACCGACAGTGTCAGCAACCTGCTGGGCTTCAAAGCCACCTACGAAGGTAGCCCAGCCTCCTCCCTCCCAATTCCCCCTTTCCCAAAGCACCAGGGACCAGCTGAGTGCAGGGATTTGGGAGAAAAGGGATCTGCTCTAAATAAATACAAAGCTGGGTGCAGGGATTTGGGAGAAAAAGGGATCTCCTCTAAATAAAACCAAAGCTGGGTGCAGGGATTTGGGAGAAAAGGGATCTGCTCTAAATAAAACCAAAGCTGGGTGCAGGGATTTGGGAGAAAAAGGGATCACCTCTAAATAAACCAAAACTCTTCAAGTTTTTTTTCCTTAAGAGTTTCCCTTTTTTTCCTGTAAGAGTTTCCTTTCCTCTTTTTCTCCTTAAGAGTTTTTGTTTGTTTGTGTTTGTTTGTTTGTTTGTTTGGGGTTTTTTTTTGTTTGTTTGTTTTTTTTCTTTTTTCCTTAAGAGTTTCTCCTGGGTGGGGGCTGTCCCGTTGCCAATTCAGGTGTTTTATTGGGAAAAAAGTTGGGAATTTTCAGCTGACGGCAACAGCTTGTGCCTGTGGGAGGGGATGGGATGGGGAACCCGTGGTTCCAGCACATCACTGGTGTCAGCTGCTTTAAACTGGGACTAGGCTGGGCTGCTTCAGGTGAAATCAAAGTTAATATCGGGATTTTTTCAAAGAAACTCCCACCATGCAGCAAGATGGGAGTGCTCGAGTCTGGCCTAAGGTTTGTTGTTGTCACAGGTGCTGGCAAAAATAGGGAAATTGTGAGGGAAAAGCTCCCTGAGAGGTGCTGGAAGTGCCCAGTGGGAGCATTCAGCTCTGGATTTTCCAGCCCCGAATGCACATTTTTCATTTTAAAGGTGTTTCCTTGGCTGTCCTGTCCTGTCCTGTGTAAATCATTTGGGTCTCAGTTCAGCTCTGGCTCCTTGATGTTCCCCAAGATCACTCCCAAATCTCCAATCCCAACTTTTAGCCTCATGAACAATTTTTTTTCATTTAATGAACAATAATTCTGGATTTCCAGTGTTTGGCAGAAAGAGTTTAGATTAACCTCCAATTTCCTGCAGAATCCTTTCCTTCCTCCCTAGTGCACAGAGCTGAAGGATGCTGAAATTTTTGGGATCCTGGGGCTTCTCCCTCTTTTCCTTTAATCCTGGGTGATTTGTTGGGAAAACTTCCCCTGGAGCTGGTGCCTTCCACATCCATCAGATATTCCTGTAGAATTCCCAGCCCATTGGAACAGCTGGGATAAAGGATTCCTTCAGGCCACATTTTTCAGAAATTCCTGAGAAATTTAGGATTGATTAAAGGAGATCCAGACTCCCATCATTTCCTCCCTCTGAGGGATATTCCCCTATTTGGACTCCAAAAAAAACCCCTTTATTTCTTCTACTGATGAACCTGAGTTTATGCCAAGCAATAGCAGAAAAGTAAATGAATTTTATAAATTCCTGTGGTAAGAACAGAAACATCACAACATGAAAAAAGACCCCACCACAAACCAGAACAAAGCCAAATTGTAATTCAGTGTTGCATTGTTCTAATAGAAAGCGAGAATTTCAAATTAAAACCAGATTTATGGGCGCTCCCACACTAATTTAATTTGGATTTTGCTGGAATTGGGAAGGAGCTGACTCAGGTCTGAGCCCCCTGCTGCAGGCAGGGGATGATTAAAGGCTGTTTATTGTCGGGGGAGTGCTGAGCAAGGCTTTGGCTGTGGAGAGCTGCAATTCAGCCCCACGGTGCTAAAGAGGCTTAGGAGCTCTGCAGGGCTGGAGCTGGAGATTTCCTCCCCTGCCCTTTGTGCTTTTAATCAAACTTTTTCATCTTCCTACAGGAATTGATACAATTGATTTACTTTTATGCTATTGCTTGGAATAAACTCCAGTTCTTCAGCAGAAGAAATAAAGATTTTTTTTTTTAATTTTTCAAACTTTGCTGGGATGAGCTGCTGCTTCCTGCAGCTCTTTTGCCAATCATCCAGGTGGGAATCCAGCCCTGGGTTGATTTTTTTAGGTTCTGCATCTCCTGCCCCTCTGTTTTGTTGGTGTTGGGGTCTCTCAGGAGGCCGAGGGGTTTCCATCCCTCCTGCTCTGCTTTCCCATGAAATGAAATGTGAATTTAATGGCTTGAGTTTGTCACAGAGGAGCCACAGAAGGGCCTGGAGCTCGTGCTGCGCTGAGCTGAGCTCTGCCAGGGTCCTGTTGTTGCTGTTTAAGCCTGGCCCAAAGCTCAGCACAGGGTGGGATGATGCTGATCCTAACAAAGCCAAGCTGCACTTGCTCTGCTGCTTCTGGGTGGCAGGGAGAGGCAGGAAGGGATTTTTCCTTTCAGTTCATCCCCTCCTTGTTGTGTTTCCTCTTTAGGTCCTTTTTTTCCTCCTTGAGGGAACCCCAGGCCAGTTTGGGTTGGAAGGGGCCTTAAAGCCCATCCTGTTCCACCCCCTCATGGGGTCAGAACCAGAGAATCCTTTGGGCTGGAACGAGATAAAAATGGGATCATTCTTATTCATTCTTGGACGCAAAATCTGAAAGGCAGCAGAAACATCCTGGTCTTGATTCCTCCAAATTCCTACCCGACACCATTAGCTTTAATTAATTAAGCCAAGGTCATTTAAGTACAAAATCCTGTGTGAGAGGTAAAATATTTTCCTGGGTATTTCCTGACTGGGGGTGAGATTTGTGGGGTTTCCTCAGTCTCACAAATCCTTCATCCCATCCAGAAACCAGAGTTTGACTTGCTGGCAGCTCCAAAAATCCTCATTTTCCCCCAGAAATGAGGCAGGCAAGAGCAGGAACTCCCAGGGAGGAGCAGCCTGGATTTGGGGAGGCTGCAGGGTGGGTGAGGGAGGTTTTTGTCTCATTGCTCACCCCATTTCCCACCCACCACCCTCAGCCAAACAGCACAAAGAGCTCTGCAAAATTCCTGCTGCCACATTTTCCCTCAGAAAACACCGTTTTGTCAAAAATTTCCCCCTGTATGAATAATATTTGATGGAGAAAGCTGTGAAAGATTCATGTCAACTTGTTTCCTTTCAATAATGTCAAAACACTTGGTTTGGATCTTCTTGTTTAGTTTTGACTTTTATTATTCTAATGTGGAAATGATTTTACTTTAAACATTCATCAGGAGGAATGTTTCAATCTTATTGAAGTAACATGTTTTGATATTTTTGAATCACTCCTTTTTTCTTTTTTTTTTAATGGAACTTCTGCCCTGCTAAATATTTCATGGATTTTACTCCCTACACAAGGAAATGCAGGAACCAGGGGATTTTCCTCAGGTCAAAAAATGGAATTTCTGAATAAATTCAATTTCCTGACCTGTGTAAGGTGATGAAACCTGTGAGCTGTGTTTGCCTGCTGCTGACAAGGAGAGGGTGGGAACTGAGAGCTCCAATTCCTCATTTTCCTCCCATTTTTAACCCCCTGATTTGAGCTGGGGTCGTGCAGGGTGACAGGAATGGGTGAAGAGGGAGGAGACCCTTGAGTGTTGTCTTTATTCTCTCTCACCCAAAATGCTCTGATTTTACCTCACTTGGCTGCATTTTTTCCAAGCTCCTGCTGCCCTCAGCACATCCTGATTTTACTGAAGCTGCACATTCCCAGTTCCCTTTGGAATTACAGCTCTGGAACCTCTGCTTTTCCCTAAGCTGGAGCTGCTTGGTGCAGAATTCCCGTGATTCCCATCCCTGCAGGGCCACCAGCCCAAGCTGAGGGAAACTTTTGGGGCTGGCTCTGGGGTTTTGGCATCTCTGACCCTTCTGGGGAAGCTCCCACGGCCTTCAGGGGACGGGGCTGCCACGGCTCAGGCAGGAATTTTTTGTGTCTGTGTGTGGAGGAATTTTAGGGCTGCCAGGATGGGAATTTTATGTCCATTTGTGGACAAGTTTTGGGGCTACCACAATGGAAATTTTTTGTGTCTGTGTGTGGAATTTTGGGGCTGCCAGGATGGGCTCAGGCAGGAATTTTTTATGTCCATGTGTGGAGGAGTTTTGGGGCTGCCAGGATGGGAATTTCTTGTGTCTGTGTGTGGAATTTTAGGGATGCCACAATGGGAATTTTTTCTGTCCGTGTGTGGATGAGTTTTGGGGCTGCCAGGATGGGCTCAGGCAGGAATTTTTTATGTTCGTGTGTGAAATTTTGGGACTGCCGGGATAGGAATTTTTTCTGTCCATTTGTGGAGGAGTTTTGGGGCTGCCACGATGGGAATTTTTGGTAGAGGTTGGGCTGGGAGGTGCATCCACAGTGGCTCCATGTCCTCGGGGAGGGCTGGAGTGAGGTGTGTTGGTGTCACAGCATCCTGGCATGGTCTGGATCAGACAGGACCTCAAAGCCCACCCCAGTCCACGGGCAGGGACACCTCCCAGTGCCCTAGGGTGCTCCAGCCTGGCGTGGGAGACACTGCCAGGGATGGGGAATCCTCACCAAATGCCAGCAGCCAGAGGAATCCCAGGACATCCAACAGCTCCTTCCCCAGGCACCCAGCACTGGGGACACTGGGAACACTGGGGGGACACTGGGGACACTGGGGACAGGCCCCCTGCAGCTCCCAGGGCCGTCCCTGGAACTTGCTCACTGCATTTCCAGGTTCCAGGGTGTGGGAGGGAAGGGATAAAACAGCCATGGGTGTTCTGAGTGGCAGCAGGGAGCGTCCCCAGCCCCCAGGTCCCTGTCAAACAGGCTGATAAATGTTCCAGATCCACTCCTCCCATCCCAGCTCGTTGCTATTCCTTGAGTTTTCCAGCTGAATTTTCATTTCATGCTAGGCACTGTTGGCCTTGTGCGTTTCTGAGGGGAGGAATGAACAGTTCAGTGCAGCTTTAACACCCAAAATTTTCATTTCCCATCCCTAATATGCAAGTGCAGCTCCTAAACAGTTGGATTTGGAAAGTGTGCAGGAAGATCCGTAAATCCTGGCCAAGTGCTTTCACTGAGAGGCAAAAAACGCAGCCTGTTTCGTGAAAACTTTTAATATTAATTTATGTTAAATTATTTTGGAGATGCTTCATTAGCTAGCAGTGAGTTTTCAGCTCAAGATGCAGCAGAAGCTCCGTGACTTCTGCTCAAAATACACCTGGATGTGGAGTTGCCTGGAGCCAGAATAATAATGAGGGTGCTTGTTGTTATTCCAGCCAAATTGGGATATTAGAGGGAGTCATGCAAATCTCAGCTCCCATGATTTGCCTCTGTAAAGGAAGTGTCATAAAAGAGATTTCCAATTTGGTGCAAGAAATTGGAAGCGGGGAGGAAAAGACAGCGAGACTGATCAGAGATGATGGGGATAAAAAACCAGAGGATTGGGAAAGGAGAGGAGTGTGGAGCTGATAAATAATGTGGGAACACTCAGGAGGAATGGAGGAATGAAGTTTTTGGGGATAAAAACCAGAGGGAGAGGAGAGGAGAGGAGAGGAGAGGAGAGGAAAGGAGAGGAGAGGATAGGAGAGGAGAGGAGAGGAGAGGAGAGGAGAGGAATAATGTGGGAACACGAAGGAGGAATGAAGAAGTTTTTGGACCTAAAAACAGGATTGGGAGAGGAGAGAAGCGTGAAGAGATAAGTAATGTGGGAACACTCCAAAGGAATGAAGTTTTTGGGGATAAAAACCAGAGGATTGGGAGAGGAGAGGAGAGCGGAGCAGATAAATAATGTGGGAAGACTGAGGAGGAATAATGAAGTTGTTGGAGCTAATAGTGATCCAGGGCAGGAGCCCTTTGGAAATGGGATTGGAGGGAGCAGGAGATAACAGGAAATTGTGCTTGGGGTTTATTTGGAGTCCAAATGCACAGAGAGAGAGAGAGGGATTAACTCTGTGTGGGGACAAGGCAGGAATGGGAATGGGATTTAGGAGAGAATCGGGGTTGGGATGCCACAACCTGTGGGGCTGCACCAGCTGGGCCTCAGCCCCTTTCCCACACCCAAATTCTCTCTTCCAGTCCCTTCCCACTCCCAAATCCTGTGTTTTCTCTTCCAACCCCTTCCCACACCCAAATTCTATGTTCTTTCTCTTCCAGCCCCTTCCCTACACCCAAACCCTGTGTTCTCTCTCCTCCAGACCCTTCCCCACACCCAAATTCTCTTCCAGCTCCTTCTTCACACCCCAAGCTCTGTGTTCTCTTTCTTCCAACCTCTTCCCCACACCCCAAGCTCTTTGTTCTCTCTCCTCCAGCCCCTTCCCACACCCCAACCCTGTATTTTCTCTCCTCCAGCCCCTTCCCCACACCCAAATCCTGTGTTCTCTCTCTTCCAGCCCCTTCCCCACACCCAAATTCTCTCCTCCAGCCCCTTCCCCACACCCCAACCCCATGTTCTCTCTCCTCCAGCCCCTTCCCCACACCCCAACCCCGTGTTCTCTCTCCTCCAGCCCCTTCCCAAGCCAAGCCCTGTACTCTTTCTTCCAGAGATCGACCAGGGCAGCTGTGGCGATCCCGGCGTTCCCGCCTTCGGCCGCAGGGACGGCTCCGGCTTCCGCCACGGGGACACCCTGCACTTCGAGTGCCAGCCCGCCTTCGAGCTGAAGGGCCACAGGAGCATCACCTGCCAAAAGAGCAGCCAGTGGTCTGCTCAGAAACCTGTGTGTGTTTGTAAGTGGGTCAGCAGCTCCAGGGCGGCGCCCCGTGTCCTCTCTGAGGGGACCCCGAGGTGGTGGCGCCTGCCCGGTGTCACCTTCGGCCAGCTTGGGGAGAGGTTTGGGCTCTTCCCTGGGCACTGCAGGGGAGATTTGGGCTCTGCTGGGCTCTCCCTGCCTTGTCCTGAGGGAAGATCAGCCTTGGTGGCCAGTACAGACAGGACACGGCCATGTTCCAGATTCCTAGGGTCTCTTTGCAGAGAGAAATTTGGGCTGTGCTGGACTGTCCCTGCCTTGTCCTGAGGGAAAATCAGCCCTTGGTGGCCAGCACAGACAGGACAGGGCTAAATTCTAGATTTAAACCTGGATTCTGTTTGCAGAGGGAAATTTGGGCTGTGCTGGACTGTCCCTGCCTTGTCCTGAGGGAAAATCAGCCCTTGGTGGCCAGCACAGACAGGACAGGGCCAAATTCCAGATTTAAACCTTGATTCTCTTTGTAGAGGGAGATTTGGAGTTGTGCTGGACTTCCCTGCCTTGTCCTGTGGGAAAATCAGTCCTTGGTGGCCAGCACAGACAGGACATGGCCAAATCTACAATTTAAGCCTGGGTTCTCTTTGCAGAGAAAGTTTTGGGCTGTGCTGGTCTCTCTCTGCCTTGTCCTGAGGGAAAATCAGTCCTTGGTGGCCAGCACAGACAGGACATGGCCAAATTCCAGATTTAAACCTGGATTCTGTCTGCAGAAGGAGATCTGGGCTCTGCTCGGCTCTCCCTGCCTTGTCCTGAGGGAAAATCAGCCCTTGGTGGCCAGCACAGACAGGACATGGCCAAATTCCAGATTTAAACCTTGATTCTCTTTGTAGAGGGAGATTTGGAGTTGTGCTGGACTTCCCTGCCTTGTCCTGTGGGAAAATCAGTCCTTGGTGGCCAGCACAGACAGGACAGGGATAAATTCCAGATTTAAACCTGGATTC
The DNA here is from genome assembly GCF_014805655.1 of Passer montanus. Classification (NCBI taxonomy): domain Eukaryota; kingdom Metazoa; phylum Chordata; class Aves; order Passeriformes; family Passeridae; genus Passer; species Passer montanus. Next base: position 2,260,632 of record NW_024374256.1, read on the forward strand.
TCTTTGTAGAGAGAGATTTGGGCTGTGCTGAGCTCTCTCTGCTCTGAGGGAAAATCAGCCCTTGGTGGCCAGTACAGACAGGACATGGCCAAATTCCAGATTTAGAGCTGGATTCTGGTTTTGGCCCCTCATTTTTCCCTCGTGGTCTGACCCTCTCCAGGCTCCCTCCTGCTGGGCCTCGGTTTTGCATTTGTTGCCCGAGTTCTCAGCAGGTTTGGGATGTTTTGCTCTCTGTGGTGGCTCAGGATCACATTTTGGGGTGGAAATGGGAGTTCCTGCACAGTCCCCATGGGGTTTTAATGCTCTCAGTGTCCTCTGTAGGTATGCTTGGCAATTTTTTTATTGCCCTGACAGGACCTTCCTGCAGGAGTTTCCCCCAGAGTTTTCCCTCTGTTTCCCCCCAGTTGGTGATAACTTCACTCTTATTTTTATATCCTTTTCTACTTTGTTGGCTCTGCTAAAATCTGGGCCTTGGAGCAGGGCAGTGAGGCTGAGCCTGAAAAAAACAGGAGAGGAAAATGCAGCTGAGGGAGGGGAGAATGGAGAGGGAGAAAGCAGAAATGTTGTTTTTAGAAGTGCAGGTGCCAGACTGGGGGGGATTCCAATGGAAATGTGCTGTGGCAGGAGCTGATCCATGAAAAGGATGGAGCTGGGGGGGAAAAACAGATCCTGCAGAGCTGGATGAGGCTCTGGAGTGTGGTAATCACATATCCTCTGAACAGAGACAGACATCATTCTCCCAGGATTTTCCTGGGAAGCTGTGAGAAGCTGTAAGAAACTTAGAGAAAAGAATTCAAGCAATTATTATCTCTCTTTCTGTAAGCATTGTTTATAAATATAGTTCTCCAAAGTATACTATTGATAACTCACCAATAATATAAAAAGTTTTCACTTTGAGACCAATCAAGTCTCAATTTAGTGAGTCAGGCTATACAAATCACACCTTTTCCTAACAAAAAATTCTGTTCTGGAGGAGCTGGCAGAGAATTGGGGGTTGTGGAGGACGGGGAGAACCAGTTTGAAGCCAGTGCCTTTCTTTTCAAACACTGATTTGAGCTCAGAGAAATGCCTGGGGAAAGGAAGCAATTCCTCTGAGTGCTGCCTTTTCCAGCTGCCATCCCTCCCTTCCTGTTTGTTTTTTTTCTTTGTAAGCAAATCAGCTGGAGGTGCTGCTGAGGAAATAAATATTGGAGTTTTTCCTGATTGTCTGGGAGGGGGAAAGTGTTAGACTGGTTCTGTGCTGGTTTTTCCTTTTAATTTCTTGGAATTTCAGGTGACTTTGGACAAGTTGATGTGGTTGAGGCTCGTGCTGAGAATTTGGAGTGAGAATAAACCTGTGATTTGTGCTCAGGGCAACAAACTGGGTGATAACAGACTAGAAAGGAGATTTTTGGTAAAATAGGATTATTGATACTGATCAAATCAAGCCCCATCCATTCAAAGCATGGCAGGAATCTTTCAGTTCCAATAATTCCAGTGTGATCTGTTCTCTGTGGCTCTGGGGATATTTATGGATCAATGAGACAATGTGCAAGCAGTGGGAAAAATATCTCACAGGCCCCTCCTGCCCTTCACTCCTGATTTATTGTGCAGCAGGAGCACAAAATGTGTCTGAATTCCAGGTGGGGAATGTTGGGAGACCATCAGATGTGAGGGGGGAAAGTGAGGGAGCCCCTTTGCTTCTGGGAAATTTGGGGTCTGGGGGTTTGTTTCTTTGAAACTTGGGTGTTGGGGGTTTTGTTTCTTTGAAATTTGGGTGTTGAGGGGTTTGTTCCTGTGGGATTTGGGAGTCTGGTTGGTTTTGGGGTGTCTGGGGGTGTGTTCCTCTTAAATATGGGTGTCTGGGTGTTTGATTGTGTAAAATACCAGTTTCTGGGTGTCTGTTTCTGTACAATTTAGGTGTCTGAATGTTTATTTCTGTACAATTTATGTGTCTGAATGTTTGCTTCTGTTCAATTTGGGTGTCAGGGTATCTGTTCCTGTACTTGGTGGGTGTCTGGGTGTTCATTTCTGTGCAATTTCTGTGTCTGGGTGTTTATTTCTGTACAAATTGGGTGTCTGCATGGCTGTTTCTGTGCAGTTGTGTGTGTCTGGGTGTTTGTTCCTGTTCCATTTGTGTGTCTAGGTGTCTCTTCCTGTTCAGTGTGGGTGTTTGAGTGTTTATTTCTGTGCAGTTTGGGTATCTGGGCGTCAGTTTCTGTGAGACTTGGATGGCTGCGTGTCTGTTCCTGTTCAATGTGAGTGTCTGAATGTTTTTTCCCTGTTAAATTTGGGTGTCTGGCTGTCTGTTCCTGTTAAATTTGGATGTCTGGGTGTTTGCTTCTGTTCCTGTTCAGTGTGGGTGTTTGAGTGTTGATTTCTGTGCAGTTTGGGTATCTGGGTGTCATTTCTGTGAGATTTGGATGGCTGCGTGTCTGTTCCTGTTCAATGTGAGTGTCTGAATGTTTTTTCCCTGTTAAATTTGGGTGTCTGGCTGTCTGTTCCTGTTAAATTTGGATGTCTGGGTGTTTGCTTCTGCAAAATGTGGGTGTCTGAGTGTTTATTTCTGTAGAATTCAGGTGCCTGGCTGTCTGTTCCTGTTCAGTTTGGGTGTCTGAGTGTTTATTTCTGTACAATTCGGGTGTCTTGGTGTTTATATTTTACAGTTTGGGTGTCTTTCTGCACAATTTGGATGTCTGAGTGTTTATTTTGCACAGTTTGGGTGTCTTTCTGTACAGTTGGAGTGTCTGGCTGTGGGTGATGGCTGAAGTTCTCCTCTATTCTCCTCTCTGTCCTGCACTGCTTGAACCAGCTCCATAATTCTGTTGTTGTCTTTAAAAATGGCATTTCCAGGGTTGGGGAATGTGGTGTCTGTCACAGGCCAGGGCAGTTCCATACCCAGAACTCAATTTTGGCCAGAATTTGTTCCTTTTTCTCAGCAAAACAGGCTCAGGGGTTGCATTGGGTAAATATCCCTGAAGGAAAACCCTTGTGCTCCCTCAGCTGAGGTTTGTGCTCTGATTTGGGGGTAGAATATCCTGTGGTGAGGAGATTATTCAGTTTATAAATGGAGAGTCAGCTCCATAATTCCAGCTCTGGAGCTGCTGACCCTGAGGATGGAGATGTGATGAGGGAGAGGGACATTCCAGAGCTGCCAAAACCTCCAGATCCAGGGTGGGAATTGCTGTTCAAACATCCTCGTGTGGAACAGAGAAAAAAACCCTAATTTTCAGATTTTATTTGCAGTGGGAGGCCCCCAAAATTCACTTCACAAGGTTTATTTGACAGAAAGAGCAGGGTCCTGGTGCTCCTGGGGGGGTTCTGCCATGAAAGAGTCTTTCAAGGATCTTTGTTCTTCCCTTCCCTGCTCCTCCTGCCTTTCCCAAATTTCCATCCTGCATTTTTCTCTGGGTGCTTGACCGGTGCCAGGCAGCGCCGTCCTGTTTGGTGGGGGATGATTGTGGCACTTGGAGTGACAATAAATGCCATTGTCACCACCTTGGGCAGCAGAGGCAGAGTTCCTGCCTTGGTTTAGGTGCCAGTTCTGGGAGAGTCCCGCCAGAATTTCTGCTGCACCTTCAGTTTGTTGGGATCAGACTTGGAAAATCCAGGTTTTCTGGACCCGCCTCGTGTCTGACAGGGAATGAAATGGTGGGGGAGTAAAAGGAGGGGATTTGTGCCCAAAAAATCCCCAGAGGGGGAGGGTCTGCGCTGACCCCAGCAGGGTTGGGTTGGTTGGCGTCGCTCAGCAGAGTTTTGGGATTCACGTGGCCGTTCCTGGGAAGGTTTGGGGATAAATCTGGGAAAGTTTGAATGGACTGGGAGCAAACACCTTCATTTCTGGAAACGTTTGGGTTTGAGATTCATGTGGTCATTCCTGGCAGTGCTTGAATGGATCTGGGGTAAATCTGTTCATTCCTGGGAATGTTTGATTTGATTTGGAATTAATGTGGTCGTTCCTGGGGATGTTTGAATGGAACATGTTCATTCCTGGGAATGTTTGATTGGGTTTGGGACTCATGTGGTCATTTCTAGGAATGTTTGAATGGATTTGGGATAAATCTGTTCATACCTGGGAATGTTTGATTGGGTTTGGGACTCATGTGGTCATCCCTGGGAGTGTTCGAATGGATTGAGGATAAACATGTTCACTTCTGGGAGTGTTTGAATGGATTGGGAGCAAATATATTCATTCCTGGCAGTGTTTGATTCCATTTGGGGATAAATCTGTTCATTTCTGGGAGTGTTTGGGTTTGGGGATAAATGTGTTCATTTCTGGTTGTTTTTGAATGGATTGGGGACAAATGTGTTCATTCCTGGGAATGTGTGAGTGGATTTGGGATAAATGTTTTTGTTCCTGGGTTTGTTTGTTAACACATGTTCATTCCTGGGAATATCTGAATGGATTGGGAGCAAATGTGTTCATGGATTGGGGATAAATGTATCCATTGCTGGGTATACTTTAATGGATTTGGGATAAATGTGTTCGTTAACATCCCAGTTATTCCTGCCAAAAAAATCTGCCACAGGGAAGTGGTGGCTGCCCCAAAGTGTCCCCCTGCCCCTGAGGGGCAGTCCCATGCCAGCCTGCAGGAGCTGGATGCAGCACGTGGCAGAGGAGGGAGGAGCACAGGGGACGTGAACAGCAGCACCACCCAAAAAATGGCCACAAACTTCCACCTTCTTGTAGCCACTGCAAAAATTCCCAAGGGAGACTGCTGGGAGAGGAAGAGTTCTGTTGGAAATCATGGGAACTCAGGAGAGGAAGGTGCAGAAGCCTTGGAGCACGTCCCAGGAGCAGATGGCTGCAGGATCCCTGGCAGGAGCAGCCCAGCCCTGTCCCAGTGGGGATCAGCAGCTCCCAGTAAGTTTTAAAAAACTTCAACTCCTTCCCAAAGTCAGTCCCTGCTCCTGCTGGAGTGGGTGGCAGTGAAACCTGCTCTTCCCTGCACATCTATTTTAAATTCAGTGATATTTTCATCAAGATTTGGTTCCTAAAACCTGCCTGGTTTTCATTCTTCTCCTCATACCTGCAGTCCCACCCCCAGACTGAGCTGGGTTTTGTTGCTCTGAAATAACAAAACCTTTCCAGTTAATTTTGCTCCAAGCTCCTTCCCTCACCTCCCACTTGCCCTGTGGTGCCACAGGGTTTTCAGGAGGAAAAGGCACCATGAGATGCAGATTTTTTTTCTCCTTGGAATAACAGATACAGAAAGAGGAAAACACAAAATGTGAAGCACTTTGCTGCCCAGCTGGAGCAGTGCCCTGAGCTCCCAGCACTTTTCCAGTCCATCACCAAGTTCTGTCTAGAGGAAAAAGGAAATGCAAGGCAGAAAATCCACTCGTGTCTCCCAGCTCTTTCCCAAGATGTCTGTGAGAGCAGGATCTAAAAACTGAGAGGAAAGTCAGGAATTTTGGATTGTTTCCATGGAAACTGCAATTATTCCAGGGATTCCTTGCTAGGTTTTCAGCTCCTGACCCCAGTGCCTTTCCTGCTCCCGTGGTGTGACCTCTCCTTGGGATCTGCCCTGGATTCTCCTGCAGGATGAGCAGGGATGGAGAGCAGGAAAAAAGGGAGGTGGTCTGGGAGGAGGTGGGATCTGGGTGGAGAGAAGAGAAGAGAAGAGAAGAGAGGAGAAGAGAAGAGAAGAGAAGAGAGGAGAAGAGAAGAGAAGAGAAGAGAGGAGAAGAGAAGAGAAGAGAAGAGAGGAGAAGAGAAGAGAAGAGAAGAGAGGAGAAGAGAAGAGAAGAGAAGAGAGCTGCAGGAATTTCTCCTGCTGAAATCTCCTGCCTGATCCATGTTCACATCCATGTTCACATCCATGTCCCTCTCCCAAGAACCAAGGAGCTGCTCCTTCATTGTTTCACTGCTCTAAACCAAGGCAGAATCCTGGTGGTGCTTGTGATAACCTGAACAAATCCCTGTGCTGGTTCATTCATGCCATGCTCTTGCTGCTCTGTGTCTGCTGTGATTTATTCTGTATTTAATAAAGGGATTTTTCTCATTGCCTTTGCAGTAATTGGTCAGCAATAAGGATTATTGACAAATGTAGCAATTATTGACAAATAAAAAAAATTATTGACACAGCCAGCTTTGTAAACAGGCCCCTCTGCTGTGCACATAATGAAATGGCCTCTGCAGACATTTAACAAGGGTAATAAATATTAATTGCAGCCAGGGCTGCTCCCAGCCCGTGCTGCTGATGGGCAGCTGCAGGCAGCAGGGCTGGCCTCTGTCATGTTGGGAGTGATTCCTGCTGCTCAGGGCTCTTTGGGATGCTCCAGCAGCACCACACAGGTGCAGCTGGGCTGTCTCCACTTTTTCTGCTGCCATCATCTTCCTCCTGACAGCCTGGCCCTGCCTGTGACACGTTGTTAAACAGCTCCTGGTTTGTCCCAGTGTCCAGCTCCAGGGAGGCTGAGTGGATCGGAGCTGAAACATCCTTCCACAGCAAGGGAAAACCTCCTTCCAAGTGAAGAAAAACCTCCTTCCACAGTGAGGGAAAACCTCCTTCCACAGTGAGGGAAAACCTCCCTCCATAGTGAGGGAAAACCTCCTTCCACAGTGAGGGAAAACCTCCTTCCACAGTGAGGGAAAACCTCCCTCCATAGTGAAGAAAAACCTCCTTCCAAGAGAAGAAAAAACCTCCTTCCAGTGAAGAAAAACCTCCTTCCACAGTGAGGAAAAACCTTCCACAGTGAAGAAAAACCTCCTTCCAAGAGAAGAAAAAACCTCCTTCCAGTGAAGAAAAACCTCCTTCCACAGTGAGGGAAAACCTCCCTCCATAGTGAAGAAAAACCTCCTTCCACAGTGAGGGAAAACCTCCCTCCATAGTGAAGAAAAGCCTTCCACAGTGAAGGAAAAACCTCCTTCTAAGTGAAGAAAAACCTCCTCTGCTTCAAAAGATGAAGAAAATCATCGTCTCACAGACTCCATGGTATTGTTCATGAACCTTGTGGCTTCCTGGGCTGGATGTTCCCCTCTGGGATGTGGTTCCAGCTCCCCTTTCCATCAAGGAGAGATTTTTCCTGGCCACAGCTTGGCCCAGTGGCCTTGGTCCTCCAGCTCCAACTCGCCTTTCTCCTCTCTGATCTTATGGAAAATCAAAATCCTCATTTACTTCCCTGCAGTGGAGACTCTTGGGTTTTGTTTTTTTTTATATCAGCTCCTCTTTAATCTGTCACTTTGTTTTATCTGGCAAAGGTTAATTTTATATTCTTCCCTCGCTCTGCTCCTCTCCCCTTTGTCAGCAAGTCCTTTGTTGTTTTATTTTCTGAACTGGCGACTGCACCTCTCTCTTGCTGGGCTGCTGGAGGTCCTGGCTGAATGCTAATTCACCCCTTTGGATTTAAAAATTTAGAGGAGACACCTCATCCCTGCTGCTGAGACATTTCCCTGGGTGCGAATGAATTTATTTTCAATTTTCCTGAGGCAGATTACACCGTGCTTATGCTGACAGAATTATTTGACAGCATCCCCTGATATTTCAGCGTCTGGTAAAAAGAGAGAGAGCCAAAAAAAAAAAAATTCCTGAGGATGTTTTGCAGTTTGTTTTCTCTTTAATCTGCTCTCTTTGTGGCTGAGAGCAGGGAATGGATTGTGCAGCTCCGTGGCCTTGATAACGTCACGGGAACGTCCGAATTATTTGATCCCAGCCCATTAAGTGGTGAGGGGAGACAGAGGGAAAATAACAGAGGGAGGCAGAGCAGTGATCCAAATAATTGTCTAAATGCCAGCCCCAAGCCAAGCTCATCCTCTGTGCCAGGAATTAGGGAGATGGATGTTCCCAATAATGGGTTTTACCAAGGGTGGCGGTGGGGAAAAAGGATGAGCAAAGCATCCGTACATAAAATATCCCAAAGTTTGGGCAGGTAGCACTTCAAAGGCAGCCTTGCCTTCCCAAATTAATGGGCCTTGGCAGCTGCAGCCCGGGATAGATTGAGCCCCTGGAGAGCTGGAGGGTTTTTCATGCATGCTCTTCCCCTCAGCTTCGTTTTGAGCCCGGTTTTAATTATTTCCGTGGCAATGGCTGCCTGGTTGGGTGCCTCTTTTTGGGAACCAGCAGAACTCAGGGATTTATTTGTGGTGGGAAGAGCTTCCCCTCCTCCAGGGCTGCAGATTCCTCTGGTTTGTCCCAAACCCCAGCATCTGGGAATGTTCCTGGGCTGTTCCACCTCTCCCAGTGCTCAGCCAGGTGTAAACGACTTCCCAAGGACACAGACAAAGCAAATTAACTCCCAGCTCCTTCTCCAAGCACTCCATTTGTTGCCGTGTCCCACAAATATTCCCTGTGGGATGGTGTGGATGGAAGGAGTTTGATGAATGCAGAGGGGGGGGAAAATGAGCTCAGCAGATGGAAAGGGCAGATTTGATTGTGAGCAAGCCCCGAGGAATCTGCAGCACCCCGGGGATGGATGTGTCACCTGTGGGTGACAGGGCTGAGCCAGGGACAGCAGCAGGGGAGGCTGGAGCAGTGCCCAGAGGGTCTGAGCTGGTTCCTTGCTCCAGGTTCTGTGCTGGGATGTGGCCACAGAAAAAAAATGTTGATGTAAAACCTGGCTGGTTCCATGCTGGTTTTATTTTGCACCAGCTCAAGTCACCCACTGGATTACTGGGAGGTTTCCTGAGGAGGGAATTCACCTGGAAAATGCCAGATCCCACCTAAGAGGCATTCTCTTCCTGCTGTTAAATAAACCTGGAAGGGACCGGAAAATGGCAAATCCACCCAAAGTCCTGAAGAACGAGTGCTTTTCTTATCCCAATAATAAAAGATTCTGATTTAGTGGTGACCAAAAGATTCTCATTTAATGATGCCCAAAAGGTTCTGATTCAGTGGTGACAAAAGATTCTGATTCAGTGGTGACCAAAATATTTGGATTCAGTGGTACCAAAAAGTTCTGATTTAATGGTGACCGAAAGATTTGAATTCAGTGATGACTAAAAAATTCTGATATACTGATGACCAAATGGTTCTGATTCAGTGGTCACCAAAGGCTTCCCTGCTGCTCCTGTGAGGGAGGGAATTAAAGAACAAATGGAAGGGAATTAACGGAAGATCCAGGGTGGTGTTTTCCCCTCCTGGTTCTTGATGCACCTGAAATGCTGATATTTATATGATGACAGAAGTTCTGTTAGTGGGCTCTGGCAGCCTGGAAATCACCTGGAAATTCACTGAGCAGAGCCCTCCTGAGGCAGCCTCAGAGCAGGAACTGGGAACATCCCAGCGAGGGCGACGAGGGCAGGGGGGACTGTGGGGACTGATGCCACTTTTCCCTTTGCAGTCTCCTGCTTCTTCAACTTCACCAGCCCGTCGGGCATCGTGCTGTCCCCCAACTACCCCGAGGAGTACGGGAGCAGCCTGCACTGCGTGTGGCTCATCATTGCCAACCCCGAGAGCCGCATCCACCTGGCCTTCAACGACTTCGACGTGGAGCCCCAGTTCGACTTCCTGGCCGTCAAGGACGGCGGCACGGCCGAGTCGCCCGTGCTGGGCACCTTCTCAGGGAGCCACATCCCCTCCTCGCTGACCAGCAGCGGCCACGTGGCCAGGCTGGAGTTCCAGACTGACCACTCCATGGAGAAGAGAGGATTCAACATCACCTTCACCAGTGAGTGGGTGTTGTGTTTGCAGGTGCCCCCGTGGCAGGGAGGAGTGGTGCATCTGATTCTGTCTTCTCAGAAGGCTAATTTATTCCTTTACAATACTACATTATATTAAATTAATATAGTAATTTAATTAATTAATACAGTTATATAATATATTACTATATTAATATAATTAATATATTAATATAATTAATATACTACTATATTAATAATTATCATCTTCTCAGAAGGCTAATGGATTCCTTTACAATACTACATTATATTAAATTAATATAGTAATTTAATAATTAATATAGTTATATAATATATTATATATTAGTAATTATTACATTGTACATTAAATTAATATAATATTATTATATTATATTAAAGAATACTAAACTATACAAAAGAATACATAAAAGATACTTACTCAATGCTAAAAAGATAATAATGAAAACTTGTGAAAACATAATAATGAAAACTTGTGAAAAGATAATAATGAAAACTCGTGAAAACATAATAATAAAAACTCCTGACTCTTTCCAGAGTCTTGGCACTGATTGGCCAAAGAGTGAAAACAACTCACACCAGAATCCAGTGAAACAATCACCTGTGGGTAAACAATCTCCAAACACATTCCAAAGGAGCAAAACACAGGAGAAGCAAATGAGATAAGAATTGTTTTCCTTTTTCCCTGAGGCTTCTCAGCTTCCCAGGAGAGAAATCCTGGGTGAAGGGGTTTTTCGGAGAATGGGAATGCCACAAGTGTGGTGCCTTTTTGGGGCTGCTGAAAAACCAGAGGCTGGACAAATTAAAGGAATAAAGAGCAGTTGTATTTATTGAAGGGCTTTCAGGGACGTTTAGGACAAACCAAGCCCCCCCAGGGGCTAAACCCAAAATAAACAATATATCATGGATTTTCACATTTTTATCATTTTGGTCCATTTGCATATTTGAAATTAATCTTCCAATTCCAACTTCAGGTAATGAAGTAATTTACCCCAAGTTTGCTCCCCCCACTCACTTTTGTTTCCATCTCTCAGGATTGCCAGGCCTGGAGAGGAATTGTCTGCCCAAAATGGGAAAGCAGCAGCTCCCACTGTGTGTGGAGTTTGGAGTTATTAGAGTCCTTAGAGCTAAAGAACTGCAGGATTACAAATATATAAAAAATATAAAAGCTCAAATCCTAAGGCATCAAGCGCCTCACCCTTCCTTCAACTCTAAATTCATGTTGGAGACTGCAGAGATGGATCTTGCTAAAGCTGTTGGAATTCCGAAGTAAACCCGAAAATTGGGGATTAATTTGGATTTGCAGTTGGGTGATGGAGGATTGGTGGCACGTTCAGAGCTGGTGGCACAGATTCTTTCTGGCTGTGAGGTTGAAGGCTCCCTCTCAGAGCCTCCTTTCTGCTCAGGGAGCAGAGGTGATGCCCTGGGGGCAGCTCAGGGAGAAATGCTGGGTCTGGTATGGTCCCTGTGTCACCCTCAGTCAGTGCCACCCTTGACTGCTGACAGCCAGAAATGCAAAATTTTGGAGAAAAAGGCAAATGTAGCCCTGCCTTGTGTTAGAAGGCCTTGAAATTTCCAGAGAGAGATTTGGCTCTGTGTTAAATCCACTCCTCGAGTCCCCACGGTAATTTTAGCTTGTCCTGTAATTTTCCAAAGAGCCTTTTTAAACCTCTGCAGCAGAGCTGAGCTTTGTTAGGCTGGGTTTGGTGGCACGGATAAATTAATGGCCTTTCCAGCCCTGATTGCAGAGCCTTCATTTAAAGAGAAATTTTTAAAAAATAAATAAAATCAGAGGCCTTAAGGAAGCATTTGCCAAACTCCAGCAGGCTCCTGAGAGGAGGGGGTTTGGGTGAGGGGTGACACCTCAGGAACGCTGCTGGTGCCTCTCCCTTTCCCCTGCTGGCAGCTGTCCCTTGCATGGGGACATTTTTTCCAAGACATTTTTCATGGTTTTCAGTGCTGGGGTTGACTTAGGAATGAGTTAATTTGTTCAAACTGCTTAAATTCTCCAGTGAGCCTTTCCCAGCCAGCTCCAGACCCTTCCCTTCAGTCTGGGGGAGGGAGAGGGGGCCAGGGACAGGTTCCAGAGCACAGGACTCACTTCCAGCCTCTTTTCCTTGTGGAGAACAGGCGATGGTGAGGGCAGAGATGCTCTGGGAGCCATCCAGAGCTCAGCTGACTTTGCTCACGTGCATTAAAACCACTGAAAGCTCAGGTGTGGGATTAACCCGGAGCCTTTAATCCCTGCTAGGCTGCTCCTCTCCAGGCAGGAGGAGATGTAGGACATAATTATGCACTTAATGAGGAATTAAGGCCTAATTGCCAAATGTTTGGCTGGTGGAGCTTAAACTGCTGGAGAAGGTCTTAAAACTGAGCCAGGTGTCCCTGCAGTCCCAGGAGGACTTGGTGGCACCTGAGAGATTTCTGTGTGTGCTTTGTTTTCTCCCAGCAGGGCTGGGAATGGAGCTGAAAGGAAGTCGGTTTAATTGGGATTTTGAGAAAGAATTGTTCTCTGTAAGGGGATGGGATGGAATTTCCAGAGAAGCTGGAACCTGGAAGTGTCCTAGGCCAGGCTGGGCAGGGCTTGGAGCAGCATGGGACAGTGGAAAGTGTCCCTGCCACGGCAGGGGTGGCACTGGTGAGCTTTAATGTCCCTTGCAGCTCTGTGATGTGGCAGTCACAGAACGTGCTGAGGTTCCTTTTTAACCTTGGTGCCTTAAATATTTCCATTTTTCCCATCAGCAGTTCCCTTATGTCCCCTCCAGTCAGAAATTTTCAGTTTTTTTTTTTTTTAATCTCTCCCTATTTGGAGTATTTTATATGTGGAAGGTGGCTGAGAAGGTGACTCAGTTTGCCAGGACCTTTCCTGCTGTATCCCATCCTCTGATGGACACCAACACCTTTAACCTCCCCATCCCCTCCTGTCGTGCCAGAGGCAGAAACTGGGAAAGGGAAAATTTCAATTTTCCTCGTTTTGAGGACAGGGTGGGGGGTACAAAAAGATGCTGATTCTCCTCTTTTCCTCTTCTCTTTCCTTCCTCTCCTCCTCCTCCCGATCTCCTGGCACCAGGAACGGGAAAATTTCAATTTTCCACAATTTGAGGGTGCAACATCCTCGTTGTGGGGACAGGCTGTGGGGGAAAAAACAGATGCTGATTCTCCTCTTTTTCTCTTCTTTCCCTCCTCTCCTCCTCCTCAAAGAGAAAAATTCAATTTTCCTCAATTGCTCCCTTTTTGAGGGTGCAGCATCCTCGTTGTTGGGACAGAGTGAGGGGTACAAAAATACCCTGATTCTCCTCTTTTGTCTTTCCCTCCTCTCCTCTTCTTCCTGGTCCTGGGAGGGGGAAAAATTCAATTTTTCTCAATTTGAGGGTGCAACATCCTGGTTTTTGGGACAGGTTGGGGAGTACAAAAAGATGCTGATTCTCCTCTTTTCCTCTTCTCTTTCCTTCCTCTCCTCCTCCTCCCGATCTCCTGGCACCAGGAACGGGAAAATTTCAATTTTCCACAATTTGAGGGTGCAACATCCTCGTTGTGGGGACAGGCTGTGGGGGAAAAAACAGATGCTGATTCTCCTCTTTTTCTCTTCTTTCCCTCCTCTCCTCCTCCTTCTGGCACTGGGAGGGGGAAAAATTCAATTTTTCCCAATTTGAGGGTGCAACATCCTAGTTTTGGGGCCAGGCTGGGTGGTACAAAAAGATGCTGATTCTCCTCTTTTTCTCTTCTTTCCCTCCTCTCCTCCTCCTCAAAGAGAAAAATTCAATTTTCCTCAATTGCTCCCTTTTTGAGGGTGCAGCATCCTCGTTGTTGGGACAGAGTGAGGGGTACAAAAACACCCTGATTCTCCTCTTTTCTCTTTTCCTCCTCCTGGTACTGGGAGGGGGAAAATTCAATTTTTCTCAATTTGAGGGTGCAACATCCTGGTTTTTGGGACAGGTTGGGGAGTACAAAAAGATGCTGATTCTCCTCTTTTCTCTTTCCCTCCTCTCCTCCTGGCACTGGGAGGGGGAAAAATTCAATATTTCTCAAATTGAGGGTACAACATCCTAGTTTTGGGGCCAGGCTGGGTGGTACAAAAAGGTGCTGATTCTCCTCTTTTCTCTTTCCCTCCTCTCCTCCTGGCACTGGGAGGGGGAAAAATTCAGTTTTTCTCAATTTGAGGGTACAACATCCTCATTTTGGGGACAGGCTGGGGGGTACAAAAAGATGCTGATTCTCCTCTTTTCCTCTCTTTCCCTCCTCTCCTCCTCCTTATGATCTCCTCCTCCTCAAAGGGAAAACAAAGGGGAAAATTCAATTTTCCATAATTGCTCCCTCATTTTGAGGTTGCAACATCCTCGTTGTTGGGGCCAGGCTGTGGGGGTACAAAAAGGTGCTGATTCTCCTCTTTTCCTCTTCTTTCCCTCCTCTCCTCCTCTTCCTGGTACTGGGAAGGGGAAAAATTCAATTTTTTTCAATTTGAGGGTACAACATCCTCATTTTGGGGACAGGTTGGGGGGGGAAAAAAGATGCTGATTGTTCTCTTTTCTTCTTCTTTCCCTCCTCTCCTCCTCCTTATGATCTCCTCCTCCTCAAAGGGGAAAATTCAATTTTCCATAATTGCTCCCTCATTTTGAGGTTGCAACATCCTCGTTGTTGGGGACAGGCTGTGGGGGTACAAAAAGATGCTGATTCTCCTCTTTTCCTCTTCTTTCCCTCCTCCTCCTCCTCCTGGCAGCGTTCCGGCACAACGAGTGCCCGGACCCCGGCGTGCCGGTGAACGGGAAGCGCTTTGGGGACAGCCTGCAGCTGGGCAGCTCCGTGTCCTTCCTGTGTGACGAGGGCTTCATCCGCACCCACGGCGCCGAGAGCGTCACCTGCGTCCTGCAGGAGGGCAACGTGGTGTGGGACAACGCCGTGCTGCGCTGCGAAGGTCAGCCCCGCCGTGGTTTGGGCTGGGAGGGATGTTAAAAACCCCATCTCGCCTCTTCCCGTGGGCTGGGACACTTCTGGTGTCCCAACCTTGGCCTTGGGTGCTGCCAGGGATCCCAAGGTGGCCCCAGCTTCTCTGGGAATTCAGGACCCCAAGGTGGCCCCAGCTTCTCTGGGAATTCGGGACCCCAAGGTGGCCACAGCTTCTCTGGGAATTCCAGCCCAGCTCCTGCCCACCTTCACAGCTGCCAGGGATCCCAAGGTGGCCCCAGCTTCTCTGGGAATTCAGGACCCCAAGGTGGCCCCAGCTTCTCTGGGAATTCGGGACCCCAAGGTGGCCACAGCTTCTCTGGGAATTCCAGCCCAGCTCCTGCCCACCTTCACAGCCGAGAATCCCTTCCCAGTATCCCCAGATCTCCCCTTTCCCAGTTCAGAGCCAGTCCCTGTGTCCTGTCCCTCCATCCCTTGTCACAAGTCGCTCTCCAGCTCTCCCGGAGCCCCTTCAAGCGCTGGAAGGAGCTCTGGGTTCTCCTTGGAGCTTCTCTTCTCCTGGTGAGTGTTCCCAGCCTGGTGGGAGAGAGATTCTCTTCTTCTTTTCCTCCTCCTCTTCTCCTCTTCTTTCTCCTCTTCTTCTTTTTCTCCTCCTCTTCTTCTTCTTTTTCTCCTCCTCCTATTCTTCTTTTCCTCCTCCTCCTCCTCTTCTCCTCTTCCTCCTCCTCTTCTCCTCCTCCTCTTCTTCTTCTTTTCCTCCTCCTCTTTTTCTCCTCCTCTTCTTTTCCTCCTTCTCTTCTTCTTTTCCTCCTCTTCTTTTCCTCCTCCTCCTCCTCTTCTCTTCTCCTCTTCCTCCTCCTCTCCTCCTCCTCCTCCTCTCCTTCTCTTCCTCTCTTCTTCTCTTCCTCCTCCTCTCCTCCTCTTCTTCTCTTCCTTCTCTTCCTCCTCTCCTTCTCCTCCTTCTCTCCTTTTCCTCTCCTTCTCTTCCTGTTCTCCAGGTGACCATTCCTTCAGGGAAATAGATTTTTGGGGGGGAAATTCTGCAGCCTTTTGGGATCCAGAATTGGGGTTCTGCCTGTCAGGGTTTCACTCTCACATTCCACAGTGTCCAGCCAGCACCTTCCAGGATTTTCCACGCCTCTGGAAGTTGCTGTCTGCACAGAGGAGTTTGCTGGGGAGGAAGTTTCAGTTCAAATATTCCTGAGCTCTGTTTATTTTCCAATTTTTTGGTGTGGAATGAACGCGGGGGAGGATTTTTATTGTATTTGTTTGATGATCAGTTCTTGTTACAACAGGTGTTTTTCTAATAACAATAACAATAATAATAAAAGGTTGTGGTTTAGTGTTGCCTCAAAGCTCCCCTGCTGCTCCTCTCAGGGAGGGAATGAAACAACAGGGAATGGAAGATCCAGGGTGATGTTTTCCCATCCTGGTTTTTGATCCATGTAAAATATCTGATATTTATGTAATGACAGAAGTTCTGTCAATGAGCTCTGGCAGCTGAGAAGCAGAAATTCTGCATTTCCATCTCCTGGCTACAACAGCCAACCCTGCCGTGGGGGGAGCTGGGCTGAATTAAAGGCTTTAATTCAGATTTCAAAGCTTTTTTAGGACTTTCAAGCTTCTCCTCTGCAAAAGAGAAGTGAAGAAGGAGCTCATTAGGACTGAAAATCTTCCTGTGCCCTGTGTTCTCAGGGAAGTGATGCTCTGCTCTGGTATTTGCAGCAATTTGAATAACAAGTGCTGAGCTCTTGAGAAACAGCCCTGGAATATTGAGAAATAATTGGAGTAATTGGCCCTGCATTGCCTGAGCAGCAGGAATTGCACAATCCTGGCCATTGTCTTTGGAACTGAAGGAAAGAATCAGTTGTCTTCAACAGCTTTTATAGAATAAAAAGCTGGACTTCTTGTATTCTTACATAATTTTGCTCCTGTCAAAATGTAGGTTCAGTTCAGGGCTCCTGTTACTTTCAAAGCACAAGCCTTGAAATTTACCTATTTCTAAGCATGGAAGGGAAACATTCATTAAATAATACACTTCTAATAAACTTTTATATTTGATAACCTTCTGCCTTCTCCTCCTGATCACTCTGGTGATTTCTTTGACTCACCCTTCGGTCTGGACATTTTAATTACCCTTTTTAAGCAAGGAGAAAAGCCCAGAGATCTAAAGTCCTGTTCAACACTTGAAAAAAAATTAATGGGAATGAAGGAGACAGAGAAAAGGGTGGAAATCCTGACAGGAGACCGTGCAGCTTTGGGGCAGAAAGGAAAAAATAATTGCTTTGGAGCCAGCTGGGATCAAACGACTTTCATCTGCCACCCTTCAGAGCAGCAGGGCAGCCTTGGGGCTGGGGCTGGCACATTTTGGGGTGGCACAGGGGCACGGTACATTGGGGCTGGCCCTGGGTCACTCCTTGGAGGACCAAACCTGGCAGTTCCTGGGGGCTGTGGGGGTTTTTGTGCCTCTGGGCTCTCAGACCCGCTGTCCTTTTCCCAGAAAATGCAAGAACGCGCCTGCAGCTCCTGCTGGTGGCACTGGGGAGCCCGGGCTGGAATGAATGCCCTGCTCTGGTGATGTCCCTCGTGGCAGCAAAGCCATGACTCAATTAGCAGGGCTGGGAGAGATTTTGCTGGCACCTGAAATGCCAAGTGACCTTGCAGTTTCCTCTGCTTTTATATCCAATCATTATTTTACACCCCGTCCCCTCCGAGCCGGGCCCAAGGTCAGCTCTGCTGGCTCCCGGGGGGGCAGTGGCTGCACTTGGAGCTGAAAAGGCAATTTCTGAGCACTTCATGTTGGTTTTCCATCTGACTCTGGTGATTTTTAACTCGTGGGGGGACAGAAATGCAGGGAAGGGGTTTCAGAAGTGGGGACACCTCACGGTGCTGCAGCTCTGTGCCATTTTTCACCCCAAGTGTGGCACTCAGGGACTTGATTTAGTGGTGGCATTGGCAGTGTTGGGCTGGATGAGCCTGAAGGTCTTTCCCAGCTTGGGTAATTGTGTGATTTCTGTCCTTTTTGTGTCCCCAGCACCCTGTGGGGGCCACCTGACGTCACCCAGTGGAACCATCCTGTCCCCAGGCTGGCCTGGCTTCTACAAGGACTCGCTCAGCTGTGCCTGGGTCATCGAGGCCCAGCCTGGCTACCCCATCAAGATCACCTTTGACAGGTGCCCACCACCTCGGGCAGCCCCCAAATTCCCTGCTTTGGATGCTTTTGGTGGTTCCAAGGTGCAGCCAGGAGAGGGGAGTGAGCTGCTCCACATCATCTGGAGCTCAGGTTTTCCCCTCTCCGCTTTTTAATTCATGAGCTCCTGGCAGGGAATTAAAACTCACCCAGCACTGGGGGGAATGGTTGTGTCTGAACCACTCCTGCTGGTTTTCAGGGGTGTTTGGGACATTTTTTTTGGGGCTGAGCTGCCACATGGGTGGGGGGAGCAGCAGGGAATGCTGAGGTTTTTGGTTTTCCCAGGATTTCCTGGCCCTGGGGCTGGCTGTGTGGGAGGGCTTGTTCAGGGATGCAGATGGATATAGATGCAAATATCCTGAAAATCAGCTGCTCTTTGGATTCCTGGCAGTGCCAGGAATGCCCCAGAGAGCAGAGAGGAGCTGCCACTGCCACCACTGCTGTGACATTTGAGGCTCCATGGCTCTTCCAGCCCTGTCTCATTTGCTGGCTCAACACCTGGGCAATATTTTAGGTGGGGGCCAGCAGGAGAAGAGGTGAAGGATCAGAAAAAAACCCCAAACACGTGTGAAGTGCCTCAATGAGCTCAGCTCAGCCCCCGTGGTGGTTCCAGGGGGGAATGAGCAGAAGGGAGCAGTGCTGGGCTTTCATTTTCCTCCTGTCCCTTCCAGGTTCAAGACAGAGGTGAATTATGACACCCTGGAGGTGAGGGACGGCCGCTCCTACTCCTCTCCCCTGATTGGGGTCTACGATGGCACCCAGGTGCCCCAGTTCCTGATCAGCACCAGCAACCACCTCTACCTCCTGTTCACCACAGACAAGAGCCACTCTGACATCGGCTTCCAGATCCGATACGAAAGTAAGGGCCCCTTGCTCACGGGGCTCCCTGGAATTCCCTGGGATTCCCTGGGATTCCCTGCAATTCCCCATCTCCAGCAGCCCCACGGCCTCCTCAAGTCCCCCTGGGTCTCTTTTTCCCCGTGCCAGGCAGCTCACACTGCTCAAGGAGCTGCTGCCAGTGGAGGAGCAGTTTCTGCTTTTCCTGCCATCCCAGACTGGTTTGGCTCGGAAGGAAACTTTAAACCCAAAGGCAGGGACAGCTCCCACTGTGCCAGGTTGCTCCAAGCTGACCTTGGGCACTTGCAGGGATGAGGCAGCCACAGCTTCTCTGGGAATGCCATCCCAGCCCCTCACAGGGGAGAATTTCTTCCCAATATCCCACCCAAATTTTCCCTTTTCCAATCTGAAGCCATTCCCTCTCTGCTTGTTTGTAGAAGCTTTTTTAATTTTTATTTTAGCATCTACAGAATATTCTTGATGTTAGGAGGCAGAGCTGAGTTCACAGAATCGGAATATCCAGAGCTGGATCCCACAGGGATTGTGGAGTCCAACTGCTGGTCCTGCACAGGACAGGCCCAAGAATCCCAGACCAGTTCCTCTCTTCATTTCCTTTTCTCACTTTGGGGATTTTCCTTTCTTCATTTCCACTTCGCACTTTGAGGATTTCCCTCTCTCCCTCCTTTTGCTTTGGGGATTTCCCTCTCTCCATCTTTTAATTTTTGGGATTTCCCTCTCTCCATTTCATCCTCCCCTCATTTCAGGGATTTCCCTCTCTCTATTTCCTCCTCTCTCTTTGATGATTTCCCTCTCTCCATCCCCTCATTTCAGGGATTTCCCGCTCTTTATCTTCTCCCTTTTGGGATTCTTTTATCTCCCTTTCCTCCTTTCTCTTTGAGGATTTCCCTCTCTTTATCCTCTCACTTTTGGGATTTTCCTCTCTCCATTTCCTCCCTTCCCTTTCCCTCTCTCCATCCCCTCATTTCAGGGATTTCCCTCTCTCTATTTCCTCCTCTCTCTTTGATGACTTCCCTCTCTCCATCCTCTTGTTTCAGGGATTTCCCTCTCTCCATCCCCTGATTTCAGGGATTTCCCTCTCTCCCTTTCCTCCTCTCACCTTGAGGATTTCCCTCTCTCCATCCCCTCATTTCAGGGATTTCCCTCTCTTTATCCTCTCACTTTTGGGATTTTTCTCTCTCCATTTCCTCCCCTCCCTTGGGGCAATTCCCTCTCTCCATCCCCTCATTTCAGGGATTTCCCTCTCCCTTTCCTCCTCTCACTTTGATGATTTCCCTCTCTTTATCCTCTCACTTTTGAGATTTTCCTCTCTCCATTTCCTCCCTTCCCTTTCCCTCTCTCCATCCCCTCATTTCAGGGATTTCCCTCTCTCTATTTCCTCCTCTCTCTTTGATGATTTCCCTCTCTCCATCCTCTTGTTTCAGGGATTTCCCTCTCTCCATCCCCTGATTTCAGGGATTTCCCTCTCTCCCTTTCCTCCTCTCACTTTGAGGATTTCCCTTTCTTCATCCCCTCATTTCAGGGATTTTTCTCTCTCCCTTTCCTCCTCTCACTTCGAGGATTTCCCTCTCTCCATCCCCTGATTTCAGGGATTTCCCTCTCTCCCTTTCCTCCTCTCACTTTGATGATTTCCCTCTCTTTATCCTCTCACTTTTGAGATTTTCCTCTCTCCATTTCCTTCTCTCCCTTGGGGCATTTCCCTCTCCATCCCCTCATTTCAGGGATTTCCCTCTCTTTATCCTCTCACTTTTGGGATTTTTCCCTCTCCCTTTCCTCCTCTCACTTCGAGGATTTCCCTCTCTCCATCCCCTCACTTGCGGAATCCCCTCTCTCCCTTCCACTGTGGGGTTAACCACCAATATTTAGGACAATCCCACGGGTGGGCTGGGCTGCCCTGAGCTGCTCAGTGCCCAGCTGAGGGCTGTGACCCCGCTGTGTGCCCAGCTGTGAAGCTGCAGTCTGACCACTGCCTGGACCCGGGCATCCCGGTGAACGGGCAGCGCCACGGCAACGATTTCTACGTGGGAGCCCTGGTGACATTCAGCTGTGACCCTGGCTACACCCTGAGTGACAGCGAGGCCCTGGAGTGCGAGCCCAACTTCCAGTGGAGCCGGCCCCTGCCCAGCTGTGAGGGTGAGCAAAGCTCTGCTCCGGGGTGTTCGTGGTGGTAGGAGGCAGAGCGGAGCTCCCGGGGTGGGATATCCAGAGTTGGGTCCCACAGGGATGGTTGTTCCAGCTTCCCTTGCTGGGAAGCTCCCTGTGGAATTTAATCCATGGGTTTTGGTGGGTCTGTCCATGGATTTTGGTGGATTTTGACCAACAAAACCCAATTTGTGTTGGTTGGATTTGGGTCGATCGGTCTCTTCTGTTGGATTTTCCCATGCTGGGTTTTGGTTTTACTTTTTCCTCCCGGCTTGTGAAAGTTTCTGGATTATTAAACTCTTTCTCTCCTTTTTTTGTGTGTTTTTAGCTCTCTGTGGGGGCTACATCCGTGGCTCCAGTGGCACCATCCTCTCCCCAGGCTTCCCAGATTTTTATCCCAACAACTTGAACTGCACGTGGACGATAGAAACATCCCATGGGAAAGGTGAGGAGAGGACTGAGGCAGTGGGAGAGAAACTTCTCCCTGTGGGAACCAAGAGTTCCTCTCAGGAATGATGATTCCATTGTCCCTGGACAAGATCCAGGGGGTTTTGATGTCACCTCTTCATCCTTTTCAAGAGAAAATTCTTATCAAACAGAGCCTGTGCTTTGTGTTATCTCCTGTCCCAGACCTTTGTGGCCCCATCCTGAAAGTCAGGATGTGGATGCAGATATCCTGAGGGATCTGCCCCTCCTGAGGGATTTGTGGAGGAGTTCAGCTCCTCCCCTCCCAGGTTTTTTGGGAATATCTCCCACAAGGCCACCACACGAGTCCTGGAATTGCCCCAGCTGCTCCAACAATTATTTTCCTGTGACACTTTATGGACTCCCAGGCTGTGCAAGTGGAGTTTAAAAGCAGCTTCATTTTAAAGGTATTTAAATGCCTAAAGAGAAACCATTATTTTTAATCTCACTACTTCAAAGTGATTTCTTTCCCCTCTAATTTGTTTTGCTGTTTCTTCTGCAGAGAATGGGGGGAGAAAATAAAAGCCCAACCTTGTGTTTGGAGAGATGTTTTGTGCCACAGTAAATTGCAGACCAGAGCAAAGGTTTAATTGGTCACAAATCCTTTAAAATGAGTTTATAATTAGCCCTTTTTGCTACAGTTCCACAACCCTTGAGTGCTGGAGGAGCCTCGTGCCGTCTGCTTGGAGTTTTTACTTTCAAAAACTTGGAATTTGGGCATGTTCTCCGGGATAACTGAATTATTCTTGTGCTAATTCCAGAGGGGTGATGTTATTTCTGTTCCTTAGGCTGGGTTTGCTAAAACTGAGGGTTTAAATTTGCTGTCAGGGGAGAATAAAGTCATTTTGCATTCCCCACATCCCAGTTTTCAGGTCAGATCTATTTCTGTTTTGTGCTTCTGGTAGAAATGACAAACAATTTGGAAACTCCCGGAAGTTTCCTGCTTTTGTGGAATTTTGCAGGGGGGGAAGAGTGAAACTAAAAATATTCTCCACAGAATGGATATAAAGAAGGAATTATCAAGGTCAATCCTAAGCTTTGGGTCATCAAAATCCTTCTGAGAACACTGAAGGGCAGTGAGGGATAAGGATTGGGATGAGCCCACAATTCCTTCATTCCCAATCCCATGGGAAAAGCTCTTTATTGGTTTCCAGCCTCTCTGACCTTCTTGGAAGGGAAGAGCTCCATGTGAGCAGCAAACCTCCAGGAAGAACTTGGGATAAATAAATGGAATTTCCAGCTGGAATTTGGTGCTGTGGGGTTGGATATTGGATCTCCAGAGCTTTCCCTGATCTCCAGGAATTACAGCAAGGAGGAGAATCTTCCTCTGGGCTTTCTTTGCAGGTTTCCTGCTGTTTCTTTGGGATGCTGTATTTTGGGAATGGTGGGAATTATTTGCTTAAATGAAATAACCTGGTCAAACCAAGCAGGAATCTCTCCCAAAGCCCAAATTCCATCCTTGGGTTTCCTGGAGGGGTCTGTGTCTCTCCAGAGGGGTTCTGGGCAGGATAAATCCCAACCCCACACCAGCAGGGGCTTGGGAGCCTGCCTTGAGCTGGGAGATCAGGATGGAAAAATCCATCTAAATGCAAAAAGGCTTTTTACTGCTTGGCATCTCCTTGCCTTGTTAAGTCGGTGTGACAATGCTGTGACAGAGCTCCTGAGCTCAGATCCTGCCTGGCTCTGCTCTCACTGCCATTTTTTGGTTAGGTTTTTTTATTCTTATTATTTTATTTCCAAGCTGGAATTATTTTCCAGAGAATGAGTGTTTCTAATGGTGTTTGAATTCCAGCATGAAAAATCACCTCGCTGGAGGCTCCTGCAGGAGCCTGAAGTGCTTCCCGTTGTGTGTCTGGAGGTGTGAAGGGGACTTTAAGTAATCCATTACTCCTCTCTGGCTCATTTACAAATGCAGCAAGGTCACAGCCTTCTCCCCAAATGTTTCAAATCGTTCAAATTGAATTTGGAAGGAAGAGGCAAAATAGTTTTGCTGTGTTTGGCTGGGATTTCTGTGGTTGGAGCTGTTATGGGGTTTACTTTGGGCAGGAAAAGGTGAATAAAAAGGTAGGGTTTAGGGAAAGGTGTCCCTTTCCGAGGTAGGGGGATGGAATAAAACAATTTTTAAGGTCATTCCCACCCAAATCATCCCATGATTCTCTGATTCAGCCCATCATGGGAGGGTCCTTGCAGCTGCACCACTGACACACTTCTGGAAAAGCCTCTCTGACCTTGAGGCTGGTTTAAATCCTGGTTTTCCAGGCAGGAATTCCTTCTGGAACACGCTTGACCCTCCCAGCTCCAGCCTTGCTGCTCTTGCTCTCCATTTCAAAGTCACTTTTAGAATAAAAGGCTCCCCTGGGCTGCTCCCTCAGCTGCTGCTCTGTCCCTGGAGCAAGTTTGTGTCATCCCTGACAAGGGCACAGGAATCCAGCATTTCCAGAGCCTGTCCCTGCTCTGGGCCTGCTCCCACTCCCAGGATTTAGGGGTTTATTGATTTCACTTCCACCAGAACAAAATCCATGATTTCAGCGTGATTTCCTCGCTGGGAAGCACGGAACGCTGTGGGATGACTCCACCAGTGCTTCCCCCCTCCTCTGCAGGTGTGTTCTTCACCTTCCACACGTTCCACCTGGAGAACGGGCACGACTACCTGCTGATCACAGAGAACTCCAGCTTTGCCCAGCCCCTGAAGCAGCTGACGGGCTCGCGGCTGCCAGCGCCGCTCAGCGCGGGGCTCTTCGGCAACTTCTCGGCCCAGATCCGCTTCATCTCCGACTTCTCCATGTCCTACGAGGGCTTCAACATCACCTTCTCAGGTGACAGCAGCTGCCCAACGCCTGCCTTCCCTTCCTTCCTTCCTTCCTTCCTTCCTCCCTTCCTCCCTTCCTCCCTTCCTCCCTTCCTCCCTTCCTCCCTTCCTCCCTTCCTCTCTTCCTCTCTTCCTCTCTTCCTTCCTCCCTTCCCTGTCCCTTCCTTCTGTCACTTTTCTTTCCCTTCCTCCTCTCTTCTTTCTTTCTTTTCTTTCCCTTCCTCCTTTCTTTCTTTCTCTTTCTTTCTTTCTTTCTTTCTTTCTTTCTTTCTTTCTTTCTTTCTTTCTTTCTTTCTTTCTTTCTTTCTTTCTTTCTTTCTTTCTTTCTTTCTTTCTTTCTTTCTTTCTTTCTTTCTTTCTTTCTTTTCTTTTTTTCCCTGTCACTTCTTTCTTTCCCTTCTTTTCTTTCCCTCCCTTTTCCTTTCCCCCTCTTTCCCTCTCTTTCCCTTCCCACTTTTCTGTGAGCGATTTGTATTTGGAGGGACCTTAAAACTCATCCAGGCCCTGCCCTGCCCAATCTTCCACTATCCCAGCTTGCCCCAACACTTGGACGCTTCCAGGGATGGGCCACCCCTTCTCTGGGGTGCCAGGGCCTCCCCACCCTCCCAGTAAAATAATTTTCCATTGATTTGGGTCACTCCTTTTGTCACCCAGTAAATTCTCCCAGTATTAAACCCCACTGTGACCCGAGAAACTTTCCCAATGTGTCCCAAGAAATTTTCCCAGTGTGTCCTGAGAAATTTTCCCAATGTGTCCTGAGAAATTCTCCCAATGTGTCCCAAGAAATTCTCCCAATGTGTCCCAAGAAATTCTCCCAATGTGTCCCAAGAAATTCTCCCAATGTGTCCCAAGAAATTCTCCCAATGTGTCCCAAGAAATTCTCCCAATGTGTTCCAAGAAATATCCCCCTTGCAGCCCCCACACAGCCAGGGGGAACAGTTCTGTCTGTCCTGGATCACAGGAATGCACCCACTGGAATTAAACCCCTCTCCAGTCTCCCTCCCCACCCTCCCCTTCCCTGCTCCGTTTATGGACAGCTCCAGCTCAGGATTTTTGGGGAATGCTGTCCCTGTTTCCCCAAAGACCTTCTCTGGTTTTAGAGCAGGATCTGCAGCAGGGCCAGCATTTCCAGCACAGGGACAGACGGATGGGATCCTGTGGAGCAATCTGGACAGCTTGGATCAGGAGCAGGCAGGGCTGGTCCCTCCCCTTGTCCGTCTGCTTTCCCTTTTTGCCTCTGGATGCTCCTGCAGTGCCCCTCCTGAGCCTGCAGCCTGTCCTGGATCTGTCTCTGCTCTAGATCCAGCCTGGCACAGCTGGGAATGCTCACCTGGAGAGGAGGAGGATCCAAGGAGAGCTCAGAGCCCTTCCAGGGCTTGAAGGGGCTCCAGGAGAGCTGGAGAGGGACTGGGGACAAGGATGGAGGGACAGGACACAGGGAATGGCTTCAGACTGGGAAAGGGGAGATTTGGGGGTATTCTGGGGGTATTGGGAATAAATTCTTCCCTCTGAAGGTGGGGAGAGGCTGGGATGGATTTCCCCTGGATCCCTGGCAGTGTCCCAGGCCAGGCTGGACAGGGCTTGGAGCAGCCTGGGACAGTGGGAGGTGCTGTCCCTGCCATGGCATGGGATGATTCTTATGGTCCCTTCCGTGATTTTATCATGGAAATCCATTTTAATAGTGGAAAACCATTCCATGATTTTAACCTGGCATATCCCAGGCTGGGTTTCCATGATCCCACTGGCATTTCCAGGGAACTGGAAAATGCATTTTCCCTGCCTGGGCTGGCTCAGTTCTCTGCTGTGGTACCAGATGGGAGCTCCCTCCTGCTGCACCCAGCAGGGCTCTGAGGGATCCAGATTTTCCTGACTCCAGGAGTCAGGAGGAGGCTGAGGGAAACAATTCCTGCCCAGAGAAGTTCCAGCAATCCCGTGCTGAGCTCTGCTTGCTCAGCCATCACGGTGGTGGTGGCTTTGAGTGCGTGTGGTGATCCAAAGTGCAGATTTTCCAAAGGAAATCCTGATTTATCAACAGCTGTCAGTCAGAATGAGTGGAGAAGGACCCAAAAAAGGGACATGTGGCACTGCAGGGCAGCTCATGGCACTGAGGCAGCCTCTGTTTGAAGGGCAGGAGGTGTTTGACTGTGTCCTCTGGGCTGGAGTCCTCCAAAGGACTCCCAAGTGCTCCCAGTCCAGGGAATGTCAATCTTTGCTGCTTGAGTGCCCCAGAAGCCATTCCCTACAACAGTCAGTGAGGGACAGGAGCTTTATTGCTGTTCTTGCTCTGTCCCTGTGTCCTTCCCAGTCCTGAGCTGCCGCTTCAGCATCCAGGGAAGGAGAGAAATTCCCATTTTTCCTGTGGATTTTGGTCTGGCACCCTCCCTGACGGGCAGAGCTGTTGCCATAGATGCAGCTGAAACCTGGTTCCCAGTGCCTTTGTTCCTGGCCTCTGAAGTCGGGGATTTGCATGTGGAAACCAGTCAGAAAATTTCCAATTAACTCCCATTTTGATGAGGGGAAAATGGCTTTTTGTCTTTCAAAAGCTCGCCTCTAATTATAACTCTCATTTTCAGTGTATTTCAAGGTTTCTTTCCTATCTTGAAAGGCAAAAATGGGAGTCAGTTCTATTTTTAGCTTCCTTTACATATATATATATATGTTAACATACAGGCTTTGGACTTGGAGATTTTGCCAAAAACACTCTCAGAAGAGTTTTCCTTCAGGCTGGTTTGGAGTCAGAGATGTGAGTTTGGCTGTTGGCCAGAATCCTACGTGACCTTTCTTGGAGCAGCAGCTTCAGTGTCCTCCTGCCTTCCCTGAGCAGGATCATCCATTTCCAGGATTAGAAATGGAGAGGCAGCAGAAATCCCGCCCGGATCGATCCGTCCTCATGGGGCTGCAGCAGAGGGACAGTGACAAATCCCCATCCCCTCCCGTGTCACTGTGACAGGGACTGGGACCTGTTGCCTTTGGAGGTGGTTGGGATCCAGGTGCTGGGGAGAGTGGTAGGTGGAAATTGGGATCCTCATGGATTCAGTGCAGCTGGATCAAGGCTCAGAGCTCCCTTGGATCCTCGTGTCATCTACAGGGAGGACAGAACCCCTGAGTTTTAGGTTGGGGTGAAATCCAGGAGGGTTTTCAAGGCTCAAACAGGATTCCATCCTCATGGATTCACTGCAGCTGGATCAAAGCTTAGAGCTCCCTTGGATCCTCGTGTCATTTACAGGGAGGACAGTATCCTTGAGCTGTGTGTAGGGGCTGAAATCCAGGTGGGTTTTCATGGCTTGGAATCCTCATGGATTCACTGCAGCTGGATCAAAGCTCCACTGGCTCCTCGTGTCCTCTCCATGGAGGACAGAACCTCTGAGTTTTGGGTTGGGGTGAAATCCAGGAGAGTTTTCATGGCTTGGAATCCTCATGGATTCACTGCAGCTGGATCAAAGCTTTGAGCTCCCTTGGATCCTCGTGTCATTTACAGGGAGGACAGTACCCCTGAGCTGTAGGTGGGGATGAAATCCTGGTGGGTTTTCGTGGCTTAGAATCCTCATGGCTTCACTACAGCTGGATCAAAGCTCCACTGGATCCCGGTGCTCTCTCCAGGGGTGACAGAACCCCTGTGCTGTAGGTAGCCGGTTCAATACCGGTGGCTTTTTATGGCTTGGAATCCTCATGGATTCACTGCAGCTGGATCAAAGCTCCACTGAATCCTGGTGCTCTCTCCAGTGGGGACAGAACCCCTGAGTTTTGGGTTGGGGTGAAATCCAGGTGGGTTTTCATAGCCCAAACAGGATTCCATCCTCATGGATTCACTGCAGCTGGATCAAAGCTTTGAGCTCCCTTGGATCCTCGTGTCATTTACAGGGAGGACAGAACCCCTGAGCTGTAGGTGGGGATGAAATCCTGGTGGGTTTTCGTGGCTTAGAATCCTCATGGCTTCACTACAGCTGGATCAAAGCTCCACTGGATCCCGGTGCTCTCTCCAGGGGTGACAGAACCCCTGAGCTGTAGGTAGGGGGTGAAATCCTGGTGGGTTTTTATGGCTTGGAATCCTCATGGATTCGCTGCAGCTGGATCAAAGCTCCCTTGGCTCCTCGTGTCCCCTCCGTGGAGGACAGAACCCATTTACCACCCCACAAACCCCCATTATCCCCTGCAGAATACGACCTGGAGCCGTGTGACGAGCCGGAGGTGCCAGCCTACAGCATCAGGAAGGGGCTGCAGTTCGGCGTGGGGGACGTGCTGAGCTTCTCGTGCTTCCCGGGGTACCGGCTGGAGGGAGCGGCCCGGATCACCTGCCTGGGCGGGAGGCGGCGTGTGTGGAGCTCCCCTCTGCCAAGGTGTGTTGGTAGGTGGTCATGTGCTTTCATTTTGCTTGGCTGGTCCCGCTGTGCTGCACTGTTGAGGTGGGCAGGGATGGATGGGGGCACCCCTGGGATGGGTGACATCCTTGGGATGGAGGGGTGGCATTCCCTGGGATGGAGGGGTGATATTCCCTGGGATGGAGGGGTGACATTCCCTGGGATAGCTGGGAGCACCCCTAGGATGGGTGACATCCCTGGGATGGATGGGAACACGCCTGGGATGGGTGATGTCCCCCAGGGTGGATGGGTGACATCCCCTGGGATGGAGAAGTGACATCCCCTGGGATGGAGGGGTGACATTCCCTGGGATGGAGGGATGACATCCTCTGGGATTGCTGGGAGCACCCCTAGGATGGGTGACATCCCCTGGGATGGAGGGATGACATCCTCTGGCATTGCTGGGAGCACCCCTAGGATGGGTGACATCCCTGGGATGGATGGGAAGCACCCCTGGGATGGGTGACATCCCTGGGATGGAGAGGTGACATCCCCCAGGGTGGTTGGGTGAGATGGGATGGGTGACATCCCCAGGGTGGATGGCTGATATCCCCCAGGATGGATGGCAGCACCCCTGGGATGGAGGGGTGACATCCCTGGGATTGTTTGGGAGCACCCATGGGATGAGTGACATCCCCTGGGATGGAAGGGAGCACCCCTAGCATGGGTGACACCCCTGGGATGATGGAGGGGTGACATCCTGGGATGGTTGGGCGCATCCCTGGGATGGGTGACATCCCCCGGATGGGAACACGCCTGGGATGGGTGATGTCCCCCAGGGTGGATGGGTGACATCCCCTGGGATGGAGAAGTGACATCCCCTGGGATGGAGGGGTGACATTCCCTGGGATGGAGGGATGACATCCTCTGGGATTGCTGGGAGCACCCCTAGGATGGGTGACATCCCTGGGATGGATGGGAGCACCCCTGGGATGGGTGACGTCCCCCAGGGTGGAGGGGTGACATCCCCTGGGATGGAGAGGTGACATCCCCCAGGGTGGTTGGGTGAGATGGGATGGGTGACATCCCCAGGGTGGATGGCTGATATCCCCCAGGATGGATGGGAGCACCCCTGGGATGGAGGGGTGACATCCCTGGGATTGTTTGGGAGCACCCATGGGATGAGTGACATCCCCTGGGATGGAAGGGAGCACCCCTAGCATGGGTGACACCCCTGGGATGATGGAGGGGTGACATCCTGGGATGGTTGGGCGCATCCCTGGGATGGGTGACATCCCCCAGGATGAGGGTCTGACACCCCTGGGGTGTTTGGGAGCACCCCTAGCATGTGTGACATCCCTGGGATGGGTGACATCCCCCAGGATGAAGGTCTGACACCCTTGGGGTGTTTGGGAGCACCCCTAGCATGTGTGACATCCCTGGGATGGGTGACATCCCCCCAGGATGGGACCAATCCAGAGCAGGGATGGGGGAGCTGCTCCAGGCCTTGGGAAAAAGATGTCACACCTTTTTTTTTTGATGTAGAATTTCAATAGGAAATCTTTCCCAGCTCTGCTCACCCAGAGCCTGGGGGATTCCTCCAGACCAGCCAGGGCAGGGCTCTCACCTGGTGGCCAGACCTGCTCAGGAGATTGTCCTGAGCTCTGGGTGGCCCTTGAGGGCCACTGCAGGGCAGAGCTCCCCAGCAGAGCCAGCTGCTGCCTCCTCCCAGCCCATGGTGCCGAATTTCCCAGCTCTGCTGAGCTCTGGGGCCTCACCCTGCTGGGACAGGCAGGAATAACAATCAGGCTGCAGATAAAACTCATCAGGGGAATGAAAATCAAAAAAACAAATCATTTCCAGAGCTTTGAACTTGAGCCTCAGACAGCAGCACTGCGTGGACACCCTGGCTGCTGTTCCTGGCTCAGAATTGACAGCCTGGGTTTATCATAACAGGGCAAAGTCAGGGCTGATGGCCCAGAGCTCTGTGGCAGGGTGACAGCTCTGTCACGATGTCCCCACTGCCTGCTCAGATCTGCCTGGATAGGGATGGAAATGGGAGACTGGCTCATTAAGATCACAGGAGATTTAATTGCTTTTCCAGACACTCTGTATTCATCTCCTGTCCTAGAGATGGTCTGGGGAGAACTCAGAGTGGTTTTTGTTCCTTTGTCCAAGCCCTCTGGCCAGGACAGCTCCCTGAGATGTCCCCAGCATTGTTCCTGGGGAATCTGTGCCAAAATTCTGCTTTTCATCCATGGCAAGAGCAGAGGACAAAGTCACCTCCAGAGAGCCTCCTCTGGGTGCATCTCCTGCTGCCTCCTTCCTTAACCTTCCCTGGAGGAGCAGCAGAGCCAGGAGCTGCCCTGGGATGGTTCCTCATGCTCCAGGAGCTGCCCTGGGATGGTTCCCTGAGCTCCAGGAGCTGCCCTGGGATGGTTCCTTCAGCTCCAGGAGCTGCCCTGGGATGGTTCCTTCAGCTCCAGGAGCTGCCCTGGGATGGTTCCTTCAGCTCCAGGAGCTGCCCTGGGATGGTTCCTTCAGCTCCAGGAGCTGCCCTGGGATGGTTCCTCATCTCCAGGAGCTGCCCTGGGATGGTTCCCTCATCTTCAGGAGGTGTGGGGACTCAGGGACGTGAGGTTGATCCCAAAAACTGCTCTGGGGGGACTTTGGAGTGCCTGTCCCCAGCCCTGCCTGCACAGCCCCAGAGGAGCAGGCAGGCAGTGTTTGACAGCAGAAAATCTTGCAGGGTAAACAGGCTGGGAAAACAGTGAGTCACGGCTCGCTCGTGTGGGAGCTCGGCAGGAGGAACAGAAAATCCTCAGCGTGGGGTTGTTCTGAGGCAGATCCACACTGATTTATACAGATTTCCCACAGATTTTCTGCAGGTCCACACAGATTTCACAGAGATTCACACAGATTTATATTTGCACAGATTCCTCACAGATCTCCCCCCAAATCTCCACAGATTTCCCACAGATCCCCCCAAATTTCCACAGATTTCCCACAAATCCACACAGATTTCACCGAGATACACACAGATTTACATTTACACAGATCCCCCACAGATTCACCCAAATTCCCACAGATTCCCCGCAGATTCACATAGATCCCCCAACTTTCCACAGATTCCCCACAGATCCACACAGATTTCACAGAGATTCACACAGATTTACATTTACACAGATTCCCCACAGATTCACACAGATCTCCCCCAAATTCCCCCCTGATTTCTCACAGATCCACACAGATTTCACAGAGATTCACACAGATTTACATTTACACAGATTCCCCACAGATTCACACAGATCTCCCCCAAATTCCCCCCTGATTTCTCACAGATCCACACAGATTTCACAGAGATTCACACAGATTTACATTTACACAGATTCCCCACAGATTCACACAGATCTCCCCCAAATTCCCCCCTGATTTCTCACAGATCCACACAGATTTCACAGAGATTGACACAGATTTAGCAGAGCTTCACACAGATTTATATTTACACAGATTCCCCCCAGATCCCACCCCAAATGATTCCCCACAGATTTACATTTACAGATTCTGAAGGAGGAGAGAAGCCTGGCTAGGAGAATGTGATGGAAAAGGGGACAGTCTGCAGGTTGTAGTGAATAACAACAGGTTGTAGTGAATAACAACAGGTTGTAGTGAGTAACAACAGGTTGTAGTGAGTAACAACAGGCAGAATCTCCTTTCCTTGCTGCTGCAGAAGGGCTGAGCAGCTTCAGAGGAGTCTCCTGCATGTGTGGTGTGGCCAGAACACACGTGGGGTCACTGAAATGTGCCTTTGTGTCTCGGTGCAGCTGAGTGTGGCTCGTCTGTGACGGGAACCCAGGGCGTGCTGCTGTCCCCCAACTACCCCCTGAACTACAACAACAACCACGAGTGCATCTACTCCATCCAGAGCCAGCCTGGCAAGGGCATCCAGCTGAAAGCCAGGACCTTCGAGCTGGAGGCTGGAGATGTCCTCAAGGTAATTCTGGCTCGGGCAGTGGAGCTGCTCAGGAGAGCAACGTCTCTAAATGCTCCAAAATTTTGATGGGATTCAGTGGGAGTGACCTCTGTGTCACCCCAGTGCCATGGAGTGATTGCCATGGCAGTTTGGAAGACTAAATTTCCCCCAGACCAGCTAAACTTCAGCTCTCACCTGTGGGATTGCACAGGAAAAACTTCTCATCCATCAGAAGGGTGAGGGTTTGAGCATTATTTTAGTGCTTTGAAGAATCAAGGCTGGTTTGTCCCAAAAAGGGGCTGATTGAAGTGCAGAACTCCAGACTCTGCTCAGATTATTCAAGCTCCAGGACTCTGTGGAAGAGGAGACAAATCCAGGCTGAGTTTTTTATTAACCAAAAGAATGGTTTTGAAGGAGGCATTAATATTGCAAGGATGTGCTGAGCCGTCTTCCCAGGAATGCCTCTGTCCTCATTGAAGTGTCACACTCCAGGAGAGGTGTAATCCACGTTTCCAGCTCACAAATGACTGGAAAGGGAGAAAGATTTCCTGTTAATGCAAGAAATGTACTCCTTGTCAGAGGAATTACGTTCTCTCAGCAGGTTTGTCATCAGCTGCTCATCTGAGGAAAGTTCCTATCGATCTCCATTGGTGAGGAGCTGCTCTTGGTCCTCACAAAAGGAAGGAAGAAAAAAACCCATTTGTGTTTTTCTTAAATCACAGCAAATTCAAGGCTCATCTCTGAGTCAGTCTGGGGGGAAGAACGTGGGTTTTTTCAGTAGCTGCTCCTTGGGAAAGAGAGCTGAGGAGATGCAGCCCTGTGAGCAGAGTAAAGCAGGGCTGAGGAGGAGGGTGCAGATCCTCCAGGTGGAAATGCTGCTCCTCAGGTGGGCAGCACTGTGGAGTTTCAAGTCAGACTTTTAGCTGACATCTCTGGATCTCAGCTCACATTGCCTGAAGGATTTGTCCCTGTTTGCACCTGTGGATCCAGGGACTGCTAGATCACTTGTGGGACAAATCCTGAAGGGTTAGAGTTGCTTTTCCAGCCTGATGCTGGAATTCAGAGTGGGGCTGGTTCTTTCCTTCCCTTTCCCCTCCAACACCCAGGATCAGCTCAGTGCCAGGAGCAAATTCCTTAATTTGAGGTGACTCCAAATCAGGGCATTTATCAGGAGCTGCTGGCTCTTCCTGGGAAGCTGCTCCACCAAAAACAGCCAAAGGACAGCCCAGGGTGTTGCTGTGAGCAGAGCAGGGACAAGGTGGGATAAATTCCTCATCATTTCTCCGTTCTAGAGCTCAGTGAAACTGAAGAGAAATCCTGGAATGGTTTGGGTGGGAAGGGACCTTAAGGATCATCCAGTGCCACCCCTGTCAGGGCAGGGACACCTTCCCCTGTCCCAGGGTGCTCCAAGACTTGTCCAACTTTGCCGTGGGTACTGCCATGGATCCAGGGGCAGCCACAGCCGCTCTGGGCAGTGATGGTTTGATCCCTGGAGTAGCACAGGGATGTCTTTTCCAGGCTGGATTTCTTGTTTCCCCCAGGTCTACGATGGCACCAACAGCTCTGCCCGGCTGCTGGGCACCTTCAGCCACTCGGAGCTGCTGGGCACCAGCATCAACAGCACCTCCAGCTCCATGTGGCTGGAGTTCATCACCGACGCTGCCAACACCAGCAAAGGCTTCGAGCTGCAGTTCTCCAGTGAGTTTCAATCCCGTGTGTGCTGGCAATCCCACAGGTCAAGGTGTATTTTTATGGTTTTGTGTTGCACGTGAGCAAAGAGTTCATTCTGAGGTGATCTTGCACCCAAAGCGGAGTTGGAGTTTGGGAGAACACAGAATCCCAGGATTACTGAGGGTGGAAAAGCCCTCCAAGCCCATCTAGTCCAAGCTGTGCCTGATCCCGACCTTGTCACTGAGTGCCACATGCAGCCATTCCTTGGACACCTCCAAGGACGGGCACTCCAAACCGCCCTGGGCAGCCCCTTCCAACCCTTTCCATGGAGAAACCCTCCCCTGGCACAGCTCGAGGCTGTTTCCTCTTCTCCTGTCCCTGTTCCCTGGGATATGACCAAACCTTTCCTGTCGATCCAAAAATTCAGATCAAAACTCCAACATTCATTAAAACCCCTCTAATTTCCAACACGGCCCTTTTGATTCCCAACAAATCGTTGTCAGAAGGAAACACCACCATGGCTTTGTGTGAAACCCTGCTGGCTGTGAAATCCCCAGTGCCAACAGCTGCCCTTCCTCCCTGCTGCAGGTTTTGAGCTCATCAAGTGCGAGGACCCCGGCGTGCCCCAGTTTGGGTACAAGGTGCACGACGAGGGACACTTTGCTGGCAGCTCGGTGTCCTTCAGCTGTGACCCTGGCTACACCCTGAGAGGCACCAGGGTGCTGGTGTGCCTGACAGGGGAGAGGAGAGCCTGGGACCAGCCCCTGCCAACCTGCGTGGGTGAGACTCCTCCTCCTCCTCTTCCTCTTCCTCTTCCTCTTCCTCTTCCTCTTCCTCTTCCTCTTCCTCTTCCTCTTCCTCTTCCTCTTCCTCTTCCTCCTCCTCCTCCTCCTCCTCTTCCTCCTCCTCCAGCACCTCCAGGGAGAGATTTCCTTGGATCCCACACCCTGCACACCCTTGGTCCCTGCTTTGCTGATCCACTGACATTAACTCTGCTGTTAATTGCATCTACACGAATTAAGTTGTGGGTGGTGAGGGTCTTTGAGATGGAGACACCTCCTCCTCTGCCAAAACTTCCAGGGAGAGATTTCCTTGGATCCCACACCCTGCACACCCTTGGTCCCTGTTTTGCTGATCCATTGACATTAGTTCTGCTGTTAATTACATCTGCACTAATTAAGTTGTGTGTGGTGAAGGTCCTTGAGATGGAGACACCTCCTCCTCTGCTAAAACTTCCAGGAATTTATTTCCTTGTGGGTTCCCCACCCTGACCATATTTTGTTCCTGCTTTGCTGATCCATTGACATTAACTCTGCTATTAATTACTCCCATCTGCACTAATTAAGTTGTGGTGAGGATCCTCTGTGAGGCATCTCAAGATGGAGACACCTCCTGCTCCTCCAAAACCTCCAGGAAATTATTTTCTTCTGGATTCCATGCCCTGTCCTTGGTCCTTGCTTTGCTGATCCACTGACATTAACTCTGCTGTTAATTGCATCTACACTAATTAAGTTGTGTGTGGTGAGGGTCCTTGAGGTGGAGACACCTCCTGCTCTGCCAAAACTTCCAGGAAATTATTTCTTTGGATCCCACACCCTGACCACCTTCTGTCCCTGCTTTGCTCATCCATGTGACATTAACTCTCATATTAATTGCATCTGCATTAATTAAGTTGTGAGGCATCTCGAGATGGAGACATCTCCTGCACCTCCAGGAAATTATTTCCTTGTGGATTGCCCACCCTGACCACGCTTTGCTGATCCATTGACATTAACTCTGCTATTAATTGCCCGTCTGCACTAATTAATGTGGTGAGGATCCTGTGTGAGACAGAGAGCACTCGAAGCAGCTTTGACATGAAACACTCTGCCCTGAACACACATTTGACAAAGGTTTTTTGCTTCCTTGCGCTGTTCCAGCCTTGTCCTTTCACTCTGGACGTGTTGAAGTGAGTGGCACTTCCTGATAGTGACATCAACGCGTGTCCTGGCATGTGACAGCTCCCAGCCAGGTTTATTTGAGAGCTGCCTGACACCTGATCCCATCCCCAGACATTTCAATTCCCTTTGCCGAGTTCCCTTTCACCTGCAGCTCTTCTTGCTTGGAAAATTCTGATTTTGTGTGTTAAATGAATGGGGCTGATTGCTGATTGCTGATTCCTGCCCTGCTGTGCCCAGGACTTGGGGAACTTGTTGGACACTGAGTCCCCTGGGAAATCTCCACACCCAGGGCTGTGCTCAGCCCCTGGCACTCCATGTTCTCTCTCCCAGGAGGCAGGACCCTTCCTTGGCTGGGATTTTAGCCTCATTTATTGATGTAAAAAGGGAAATCTCTGTCATTTGTGCATTTTCTTAACCTTCACCCTGTTTGCTCTACATGTGTTGGATATGAGGCCATGTCTGAGCGTGTGGAAATTAAAAAGAAATTAAAGAAAACTCAAAGAAATGAAAATTTGAATGGATATGTTATGGAAATTACTCCAAATCCTCACGTTCTTTGCAGTTCATTTACAGTGACATTTACAAGTTCTTTGCCTTCTTATCCTTCATTTTCTGATGAATCCAAGCAGAGGAGCAGAGCTCCTTCACTCCCCACGTGTGGAGCAGGGAAGCAGGATCCTGCCAGGCTCTGCCTTTGCTCCCTGGGGATTCAGAAAGGTGCAGGGAAGCTTTGCCAGGTGCTCAGAATGAGCACAGAAATGCAGAATAGTTCTGAGAACTCAGCTGAATTCAATGATTCTCTTCATCTTCGTAAGCTTTTAGAATCCTTGGAAAAAGCCAGGAACAATCTGTGTTGCAGGGTGAGATTGTTACCAAGCAAGAGCCACAGAAAACCACGAATCTCCCCCCTAACCCCATAAATATTTTTGTTGCAGCTGAATGTGGAGGGACAATCAGAGGAGAGGCCTCGGGACGGATCCTTTCTCCAGGATATCCAACCCCCTATGACCACAACCTCAACTGCATCTGGACCATCGAGGCAGAGCCTGGATGCACCATTGGGTGAGCTGGGCTCCTGTGGTTTGGCTTCTTTTCCACGTGGAGCTGATTTTTCCAGGTCAAAAATTAAATAAAGCAAAGGGGGAGAAGCTGCTGTCGCTCTGAGAGGGACGAGCAGGGAGAAGTCACTGCTTTGGTTCCAGAATCAGGGAGTGGTGTAGGCTGGGGTTAAGGATTTACAGGGACATTTCCCACCAGCCCAGGCTGCTCAGAGCCCCCTGTGGCATCACTGCTCCTCTGTTTCCAGCCAGGTGTGTCCCCTGTGTGTCACAGCCCTGGGTGGTGACACCAGACCCTGTCCTGGTGCTGCCCATGGTGCTCTGAGCTCAAACACCCCAGAGCTTTGGTGTCCATGGACAGCTTTCCACCCCATTCCTTAAAGGGTTAATCCAGAATCAAACCCTTTCTCCACCAGATTAATGAGGAACTTCCCAAAAGTGCTGAATGGCCTCGTGACACAATCCTGGAATGAGGAATGTGTTGTGGGAAATCACTGGGAATGTCCCAGGATCCAGGCAGTTCCTGCTCCCTCATCCTTCACTTCTGTCCCACCACCCCTACAGTGATTTTTGCCCAGCCCTGCCAAACCCTTCAGGGCTGCCCTGGGTGTTCCCACAGATTCCAGGCTGGCCAAAGCCCACAGAAAACTGGAATATTTGGACAAGCCAAGCTTTGACTGAGTGGTGGGATTTGAGGGGGAGAAATGCACCTTAAAAGTTCTGAATAATAATAATAATAATAATAATAATAATAATAATAATAATAATAATCCTGTCCTATCAGAGTTCCCAGTGTTTGTCAGCCATTCCTGGCTCATCCCAAGCCTGTGGCTGTTCCATCCTGAATTCCTTCCCCCTCAATCCCATTTTTTCCTCCCTGCTGCCTCAGCACCCATCACCTCTCCAGCACAGCCTGTCCCTCAGGGTGAGCTCCGTGCTGCTTTTAGCCCGTGGAGTTCTGCTGGAGACGGGTTTGGTCTGGTGTTTTCATCTTTATTTAATGCAGAAATTCTCTCCATTAGCACTGCCCTTTGGAATGGCTCAATAATGGATGGGTTTGGGTGTGAACAGAGGAGAAAAAGCCCAGCCAAAGCAGCTGAGTCCCTGCACAGGCAGCTTCCACTTGAAATCTCCTCTATTTTTATTCTCCTGGAAAAGGTTTTTATAGGACAGGGTAGAGAGGTCCCTTTTTCCCCCCATCCAGGGGCTGCTTCAGCAACTTTGCTCTTGTAATCCCTAAAAACACGCGTATGAGCAGAGATTTGGGATCAACCAAAGGCTTGGAAGAGGCCAGCAGTGAAAGGAGAAGGTTCCAGGAGGTGTCAGAGCCACACACACCTGGTGACCCTGCCTTTCCCAGAGATCAGAGCTCCCTTTCCCTGCCCTTTCATTTCCCAGCTCCAGCAGCACAGCTGATCTCAGGGGAGTGGAGAGAGCACATTCCCAGCAACTTCATTTTTATGGTAATCCATTGGAAAAATAATCCTCTTCACGCATGATACAATTGTATAAAGCTCTCATTTATAACTTACATGAAAATTAATCAGCAGAGCTTTTGGAATGAAGCTGTATCTGCACAGCACGAGGGGAAGGGCAGGGGGGTGAGGAGGGGAGAAAAATGAGTCTGCACTTTAGAGCCATGAAAGGGAAGGGGCTGCTCTTGCAGAGGGGATTGATCTGGGGCTTGGAGTGCCTTGGTTGGGCTGGGAGAGCTGGGGGAGAGGAGGAAGGAGGAGGAAAAGGAGGAGGGGGTGCTGGAAAATGGATGGAAATTCCTTGCCCAGCTGGGAGCTGGAACACAGAGACATGGCTCTCAGAGAAGTAGGTTGTGGTCAATCGCTGATCCCAGTGTTGTCAAAATCCACTGATGTTGTTAATTCTTTCATGGGTATTGACAGGTTCCACTTTCCAGAGTTTCATCTAAAAACAGCAGTGAGAAAATGCCCAGAGCTGGAAGGGACCCACAGGGGTCATCCAGTGCATCTCCTGGCCCTGCCCAGACCCCCCAAAACCCCACCCTGTGCATCCCAACCACTCCTGGAGCTCTGGCAGCCCTGGGAATATGACCACTTCCAGCATTTTGGGATGTTCCACTTCCCAGGGACAGGATATTGAGCAGCTTTCAAGCTGGGGAAGCCTCTCTGGGGCAGAGGGAGGCAGTGGCAGCCCCCAAACTGCTGCTGGGGTGGGAGGTGGTGGCTTTGGTGGCACCTCTGTGCCAGCCTTGCACAGCTGGAATGGCCAGAGCTTAGATGGGGAATGTCATAAAACATAAAAACACCTCAGGATGGTCATTTGGCTTGTGGGGAGCTTTGGGAAGAGCTCCTCAAGGGTTGTTCACACTCTCAGGGCAGAGCTGGGCTCTCCTCTCTGCTTCTTGCTAAGCTGGCAGAACTTCCCCTCTCCCACACTTATATAAATCTCCCCAATTTCTAATTTTTTCCCTGAACTTCCATGCCTGTAATTGGGAAATTGGGATTGTCAGTGCAGGAATAGAACTCCTTTCCCCTCAGGAATAAAACTCCTTTTCCCTCAGGAATAAAACTCCATTTCCCTCAGGAATAAAACTCCTTTCCCCTCCACTGTCTGCTGAAGCAGGGGCTGTGCCTGGTCTCACACATCAGGCTGAGGGAAAAGCTGAGATGTGCCTGTGGAATAGATGGATTTGCTCCGGAGAACTCCAGATCTGATATCCCAGCAGATTCCAGCCTGTCCCATGGATCACCTGGATCAAGGTGTTCTCCCCCTGGCACAGCCTGAAGTTGTTTTTTCTCAAATAAAGGGGGGTGGTTTAGGCAGCCCTGGAGCTGCTGGTGGCATTTCCAGGGTGTCCCCCCAGCCCGGCTCAACCTCTGGCAGCCTCTCCCTGATCCCAAGGTCTCCAGGGATGAGTTTTTTCCAGCATTTCTGGCTCACTGGGCCCAGTTAAGGCTGGGAACAAACGTAATCACACCAAGGCAGCCGTGGAGAACAGCTCTGCACCATCCATCCTGATTTTCCTCAAGCTTGGCTTTATTTCTCTTTGCTCAAGGTCTCTGCTTGGGAGATTTATGATTCAGCTCTTTTGGTTTCTCCCAGCTTCTGTGGGAATCATTTTGTTGCTGAGGATTTTGCAGTGGGTTTTTTTTTTTTCCCCTCCCCTTTTTTTTATGGCTCTCCCCTGATTTATTTATGTTTGCCCCAGATAAATGGGAAAGCAGCCAAGTGAAAACTTCCCTGTTTGCCTCTGTGGGCTGGCAGGGATTTCAGCACAGCACCTGATGGGTTTATTTTTTACAGATTTTTTCTGTTTCTAGTTTTCTGTCCCCATTTCACACTGGGGTTGACTTGCCCATGGTTGGCCTGATTTTGTTGTGCCAGAGGGAAAATGGGGCAGTGACAAACAGGGAAATTCCTCCTCTCCAGGTGGGATTTGAGAGCAGGAGTGGAAGGGATCAGCTCCTGCTCCATCCCCAGGGAATGGTCACATTCCCAAGAGCTCCAGGAGGATTTGGACAACACCTTCAAGGACAGGGTGGGATTTGGGGGTGTCTGCAGGGCCTGGAATTGGATTTGATGATCCCTGTGGTTCCATTCCCTCTCAGGACACTCAGAACTGCATCCTTCAGCTGGTGACTCCCCCAGGTGTCACCACAACCAGGGCAGGATCTTGTTCTTGCATGGTTCTTCTGACCTGGGAAGATCCCAAAGCTCTTGGAAAAGCCTGGATCCATCTGCTCCTCATCCTCCCACAGCAGAGCTGGGCCTGGGGAGGAGCAGGGTGAGATCCCACCAGGGATGTGTTGGGATCATGTCTGTCCTGTCCTGGAGTGCCACCAGCCCTCACCTGGCACAGAGGGACCTCCTGCCTCTCCCTTGGGTCCATCACTGGCCCAGACTCAACAGGAATTCCCTCACATGAGGCCTCCTGCGGCTTTCCCTCAGGAATTCCCTGTGGAAGTGCCGTGCCTGAAGGCATTGAGCCTTCTCTCCAGGACAAACCCAACTTTGAAATCCTGAGGAAGGGAATGAAATCTGCCTTCAGAGCATCCAAATAAACCCTCAGTTGTCAGCTCATTGTCACCTTCATAACTCCTGCTTTCCCTCCCTTCCCTTCCTGGTGTGGATTTTGGAGCTCTCCCTCCTGCTGCCTCATTTTCTCTCTGTTCTCTGCTGAAGTTCCTCTGTTTGCTGATTTAAACCCCATTCTGCAACATCCAGACCTTCCCCAAATACATCAAAATCCTGGGAGGTGCTGCAATCCAGCATCAGAACTGGCTGCCTGGATGTGGCACCAACCACACTCCAGGTCTGAATTCCCAATGAGATAGGTTCTGTGTGAGCCTGGCTGCCTGAATTTGGCACAAACCACACTCCAGGTCTGAATTCCAGATGAGATATGTTCTGTGTGAGCCTGGCTGCCTGGATGTGGCACCAACCACACTCCAGGTCTGAATTCCCAATGAGATAGGTTCTGTGTGAGCCTGGCTGCCTGAATTTGGCACAAACCACACTCCAGGTCTGAATTCCAGATGAGATAGGTTCTGTGTGAGCCTGGCTGCCTGAATTTGGCACAAACCACACTCCAGGTCTGAATTCCAGATGAGATAGGTTCTGTGTGAGCCTGGCTGCCTGAATTTGGCACAAACCACACTCCAGGTCTGAATTCCAGATGAGATAGGTTCTGTGTGAGCCTGGCTGCCTGAATTTGGCACAAAGCTTGTTTCAGGTCTGAATTCCAGATGAGACAACACATTCTGCGTGGGTCTGGCTGCCTGAATGTGGCACAAACCACACTCCAGGCCTGAATTCCAGGTGTTTTTTGCCCCTCAGGCTCCATTTCATGGTTTTCCACACTGAGGAGTTCCACGACGTGCTGCGGATCTGGGACGGGCCGGTGG
The DNA here is from genome assembly GCF_014805655.1 of Passer montanus. Taxonomy (NCBI): domain Eukaryota; kingdom Metazoa; phylum Chordata; class Aves; order Passeriformes; family Passeridae; genus Passer; species Passer montanus. Next base: position 2,302,392 of record NW_024374256.1, read on the forward strand.
AGAACGGGATCCTGCTGAAGGAGATGAGCGGCTCGGGGCTGCCTGGGGACATCCACAGCACCTTCAACTCTGTCATCCTGCAGTTCAACACCGACTTCTTCACCAGCAAACAGGGCTTTGCCATCCAGTTCTCAGGTGGGATGTGCAGGCATTCCTCAAAAACGTGACCAGACCCAGAGGGAAACCCCAACCAAACCTCAGCCCTGCAAACACATTCATTTCAATTCTTTAGGGTGATATATTCCAATATTTACAGAGGATTCCAGGTTTGTGCAGTTGTTGGAGTGATAATAAACAGGGAGTGGTTGGGTGAGTGATGATGTGACTTTCCCTGGACTGAGACACACTGAAACATCTTCCCAAGTTTTGTTGTTTTTTGGGTTTTTTTCCATAACTTTCTGTCCAGGGTGCCATGCTTGGCTGGGGGAACAAGGCAGCATTTTGGGGAGAATTTCTGCTGGATTTCAGACCTTTGGGATGACCCAGACAGAGGCAGAGCTTTGTGTCACCCAGCACAGTGGTGCCATCCTCGGGTTTTTTTGCCAGATTTGTGTCTCATCCTGTCAGGAAGGACCAGCCTGGGCTGTTAACTTCCTTATCTCCAGCTGCACAGAAAGAGAGGGATTTCCTCTGGCTCTTTCAAGAGCAGCTTTCTCTAAACTGCCTGGCTGTAACAGACTCTCATCAACTTAGCAGGAAATAAGCTCCTGATCTGGAGCTGGGCTTTATTGACTGCTCCTGCTCAAAGCCTTTGTTCAGCAGGTGTGACTAAGCAGCCAGACCTGAGCTCAGACCTGTCCACTTTGGGATCTTGGGAGCTTTAATGAGGTGGATAAGCTCACAAAACTCCTATTACTCCAGGATTTTCCCTGCTGGTAAATCCTTTTCCCTGCTGTTGGCAGACCTTGAGCTCAGGCAGCAGTGAAGCTTTGCCTGTCCCCAGCTCAGGGGACATCTCAGACCTCAAAGAGAGGCAGCAACAAGTCTGGAATGGAAACAAACACATTTCTGAAAGGTCAGGCTTGATGCTTCACAGATCTTGAGGCTAAATTTCTCTGGCACTCAGGGGAAAGCGTGAAGTGCTGGTGGCTGGGTTGATTTTGCAGCATGTGCCTGGCACAGAACTCTCCAAAAACACCATGGAAGATCAGTGGGTGTCTGGCCTGATGGAGTAAACAGCCATGTGCACAATTCTACATCAAAGCTGCTCCCTGGGTGCTGCTCTTGAACTTGCTGGTCCCCAGAGCCTTTCCCAGCTGGAGTGGCAGATGCTCAGAGCAAAGGGAAAGGCACTTTTTGCGTGTGGGGGAACTTTTTGGGATGCTGAGGGAGGAGGGATGGGGAAACAAGGCATGGCCTGGATGTCTGGGTAAGGACAGAGCCTGAGGACAGCCGGTGCTGCATGCCTGGTGTTAAATAAGCACTGATATTCAAGAGTGCTTTAATTCCCTGCAGTGTCCACAGCCACCTCCTGCAACGACCCAGGGATCCCCCAGAACGGGAGCCGGAGCGGGGACAGCAGAGAGGCCGGGGACTCCATCACCTTCCAGTGCAACCCCGGCTACGCCCTGCAAGGGGAGGCCCAGATCACCTGTGTGCAGATCCAGAACAGGTTCTTCTGGCAGCCAGACCCCCCCACCTGCACAGGTACGGGCACAGATCCATGCTCTGGGCACAGGGACACAGATCTGTGACCTGGGCACAGGGACACAGGGCCCTGTCCTGAATTCATGGACACAGGGTCCTGTCCTGGGTACATGGACACAGATCTGTGACCTGGGCACAGGGACACAGGGCCCTGTCCTGGCTCAGGGGCACTGATCTGTGACCTGGGCACAGGGACACAGGGCCCTGTCCTGAATTCATGGACACAGGGTCCTGTCCTGGGTACATGGACACAAATCTGTGACCTGAGCACATGGACACAGATCCATATTCTATACCCATGGACACAGATTCATGTCCTGAATCCATGGACACAGATCTGTGACCTGTACCCGTGGACACAGATCTATGGTCTGGGCACATGGACAGAGGTACATAACTTGATAACATGGACACAGATCCATGTCCTGAACCCATGGAGACAGATCCATGTCCTGGGCACGTGGACACACATCCCTGTGCTGAATCCATGAACACAGATCCATGATCTGAGCACAGGGACACACATCCATGTCCTGAATCCACGGACACAGATCTGTGTCCTGAACCCATGAACACACATCCCTGTGCTGAATCCATGGACACAGATCCATGTCCTGAACCTAGCTGTAAAATTTCACCCCACACATCTTAAAAAAAGTAAGAAATATTTTTTAAAAGTATCTTTCAGGTCTCCAGAGTTGTGATAAAAAATGCTGATTTTCTAATACTTCAAATTGTGTTTAAAGTTTATTTTCCATCCAGTTTTATTTTCCATCCAATTTTCCATCCAATTTTATTTTTCCAAAAGGATTTGGAGCAATAATCAGTGAAATATCAGTAACTGGGGGAGAGGCAGCTTGGTTGGAGCTAAACTGGGAAAATTCAGTGTTAAATTTAGGGCTCATTTGGGGTATTTAGCATTTCAGATGTGTTTTCCCCTCTTTGTGGCACAACTGCCAAACAATCCGGGCTGGGAGAGACCCAGGAGGTTTGGGCCATTTGAAGTCTGCATTCCCCCCCAGTCCCAGGCAGCACTGGCTGGGTCCAGCTCCTGCTTCAAACCCTTGGAGACTCTGGGTGGGATTTTCAAAGGAATCCGAGGGTGTTGAACACTTGTCTCCCTCAGGCTTTTCAAAAATGAGTCCTTACATTTCAGTTTCTTCAGAGTTTTCCCCTGACATTGCAGTCTGGGAGGGGGAAGCACCCTTGTGGTTAAAGCTGGGGTGAATGGGCACAGAAGAGATGTTGGTGGGTTCTTCCAAGGCATTTTTGGGGGACTTTCAGCCAGATTTTCCATGTCTGTGCTGTGACTTCCTGGCATGTCCCAGGGGGATAAAAGTTCTCCATGCCTTAGTCTGGACTTGGTTGAAGTTGCTTTAAAGCTTTGGGGAAGGGTCTCTAATCTCTGTTTGGATATTTCTACACCAGTCCCACTGGGTTTTTCCTGATATTTTTCACATCAAAGCCCACAGGACAATCCCATCTACTCGTTCCTTGATGGAAAACCCTTCCAAGATTTATCCCATCACTTGTGTCCCATCCCAGCTCGTTTCCCTCTCTGTGAGCTGCTCTCAGACCCCTCCACAAGCTGTGCTCTCCTTGCTCTCATCCCATCGCAAATGTGGGAGGTTTGGTGGTTATTCCAAGGTATTTTTGGGAGGCCTTCAGCCAAATTTTCCATATCTGTGCTGTGGTTTCCTGGTGTGTCCCAGAAGGATAACGTTTCTCCATTTTGGGACTTGGAGAAAGGTCTCTAATCCCTACTATGACATTTCTAGACTGGCCCCACTGGGTTTCACCTGATATTTTTCTTGATATTTTTCTTTATCAAAGCCCACAGGGCAATCCCATGTGCTCACTCCTTCATGGAAAATGTTTCCAAGATTTATCCCATCATTTTTGTCCCATCCCAGCTCATTTCCCGCTCTGTAGCTGCTATCAGACCCCCTTCCTTTCACCCCAAATACGTGAGCGTTGATCTGGGGAATCTCAGAGCCCTCACAAGGAGCCTGCCAAAAAAAAAATGACAGGAAAAATACCAGTCATGTTTTGCCACAGTGAGAAACATGAGCAGGCGCTTTGAGCCTTAAAAAAGTAATAATTGATTTTTCAATCAGCTTGGCATTTAATGTGCTGGGAAGTGGAGTAAACACGGCGGAGCCATTTAGGCCCAGACGTGTTTTCACCTCGTTACAAGCGAGCAGGCCTTGACAGGGAGTTCCATAAATGCAGCAGAAAAGTGGAAGATCTCCCTCTCTCCCCTCCTGGCTCCTCACTTATGGATTTTAGGAAGGTCCTGGTGGCATCTTTGTGGTGTTTGTCCCCTGTGGAATGGCAGAGCCCTCACCTGGCAGAGCCACCACAACCTCGTGTCTGCATGACCCTGTCTCAGGGTCACTTCCTACTAAAACACCCCAGGATTCTGTGCTATCTCAAGCCCTTCTGTCTTATCACATCTCCTTTTTATTCCATTCCTGCTTCCCATTTGGTGCTTTGGAAGTCTCTGTGCTCCAAAGCCTCACCCTTGGTGGTTTTCCTGCAGCTCCCTGTGGCGGGATCCTGACGGGCCCGGCTGGGGTGATCCTGTCCCCGCAGTACCCGGAGCCATATCCCCCAGGGAAGGAGTGTGACTGGAAGCTGACAGTGTCCCCTGACTATGTCATTGCCCTGGTGTTCAACGTGTGAGTACCCAAGGGTTCTTGGGGAGGGACCACGTGGTTTGGTGCCATGGCCACAGGGAGGGGAGGGATGGTCTAGGTGTGGATGTCTGAACTCTGGGAAGGAGCCAAAGCTGATGGAAGTGCCCCATGCCCCTGGATAATCTGTTCCCAGACTTTTTCTTGCGGGGGGAGATCCTCATATTCCAGCTGCAGCTCCTCTTTGATGTGGCACAGCCCAGGAATCCCTGCAGCAGCTCCAGCTCAGGCTCTGTCTCTTGACTCCATCCCCACTCCTGGATTCCCCACTCCTGGGATGGAGGCAGGAATTTCCTCTGCCTGGCAGGATTTTGGAGCAGGAGCAGCTGGCATGAATGTCCTGTTTGGCAGAACTTTGGAGCAGGAGCAGCCAATCCCTACCCTGGGGTTCCACATCCCAGAACCTCAACCCGGAGATCTCCAGTGACAATTCCCAACTCCAAGCTCTCCTCCTTTGCTTTTGCAGCTTCAGCCTGGAGCCTGGCTACGATTTCCTGCACATCTACGACGGGCCTGACTCCCTGAGCCCCCTGATTGGGAGTTTTTATGGCTCCCAGCTCCCAGAGAGGATCGAGAGCAGCAGCAACAGCCTTTTCCTGGCGTTCCGGAGCGACGCCTCCGTCAGCAACGCCGGCTTCGTCATCGAGTACACAGGTGAGGGCAGAGGGCACACCTGGCCCAGCAGCTACCTGGGGCTTTCCTGGCCTTATTCCCAGATTATTCCACCTCGTTGGAACAGTGGGAGAGGCTCTAGATGCTGGGGAAAACTCCTTCCAGGAGGAATTCTGGTGTTTTGCCACCCCAGAAGCAGAGGGTGGAGAAAAGGAGGGAGAGAGTCCTTCTGACCCAGAACAGTGGGAGGAGAGAGGGAGGTGGAAAGGAATGGAGTGAAACAGAAAAGTGGTGCTCAAAGTGTCCAAAATTTGTGATCAAGACACCACTGAGCCCAGGAGTACCCAGGATTTAAAAGTTGAGGGTGCCAATGTGTGATGGGCAGTGGGGGTTGACCAGTCTATGGCTCCCAAAACAGGGAATTGGTGCTCTGGGGGAAAAAAATCCCATCCTTTTGTGCCCCATTCACTTGGATCACCTGGTGCAGCTGCTGTGGACAGGAAACCATGGGATCATCTGATTTTTCATGCAGAGAAGCAAAAGCAAGACCTGTGGGCTTTACAGTTTCCTGTTTCTCCTTCCACACTTTCCCCAAAATCTGAGCCCTTGATTTAATGCTTAAGCACACTTGAATTGTTCCCAGAGCCACTGCTCTCAGAAAAGCCCTTGTCTTTAATGAGCAATTTCCAAATGACAAAAGAGCAGGATTAATCAAAGCCTCTAATTATACTGCAGGCATGAAAAAAAAATAAGAGAAAGAAAAGAAAAACCAAAAAAAAAAGGCTGTTAGAAGAACAACATGAACAACATGGAGGAAAGAAATATCTAAGTCCTGAGAGCTCTGTAGTGTTCCCTGGAATGTTTGTATGGAAATGAGATTTTAAACTCTGCAGGGCCGAGAATTTTTCACTCTCTACCTGCCAGGAGTGTGGAGCAAGGTGGGGTTTGGCCTCTGCTCTCAGGGAACAGGGACAGGATGAGGAGCAGCCTCAAGTTGTGCCAGGGGAGGCTCAGGTTGGACATCAGCAGGAATTTCTGCATGAAAAAGGTGTCAGGCCTTGGAAGGGGTGGAATCCCCACCCCTGGAGGTGTCCAGGAATAAATGAAAGAATCCCAGACTGCTTTGGGTTGGAAAGGACCATAAAACCCATGCAGCTCCATAGGCAGGGACACTTCCACTGTCCCAGATCTCTCCCAGTTCCATCCAGCCTGGCCTTGGACACTCCCAGGGATGGGGAATCCAGGATTTCTCTGTGCCAGGGCCTCCCCATCTCCAGTATGATTTGTCCTTGTGGCACTCAGTGCTCTGAGCTGGTGACAAAGTGGGGATGGGTCACAGCTTGGACTTGATGGTCCTGAAGGGATTTTCCAGCCTCAGCAATCCTGGGATTGTGTGAAATCAAAGTTGTGCTTTACTGCTTGGGGTTTTGGGTGCCTGTGTGGGAACTGGAGCCTCCCTTCTCCCAGTGCTCCACAGGAGGGTCTGGAGCAGCCAGAATCCAAACCAAATCCCAGATCCACACCCTGCAAATGGTGCCAGTCCTTGTGAAAATCCCACACATTCCCAGGTGCAAAAAAATCCTTTAAAAGCCTCCCATTTCACTGATGAAAACAGCAGAAGAGCTGTGCCAGAGGAATAAAAATCCTGGAAAATTAATTTTTATTTAAAAATTTTTAATACTTTAAAAAAAAATTTATCTCTTTCCTTGCAGAGAACCCCCGGGAGTCCTGCTTTGACCCGGGCTCCATCAAGAATGGCACCAGGGTGGGCACAGACCTGAAGCTGGGCTCCACCATCACCTTCTACTGTGATGGGGGCTACGATATTGAGGGGGGCCCCACCCTCACCTGTGTCACGGGAGGGGATGGGAAACCCACCTGGAACAAGCCTCGCCCCACCTGTACAGGTAAATCCCATGGGAAGGGGCAGGGGGGAGGATCTGCCCAGAGCTGGATCCCTCAATGCATCCCACATGGAAAACTTAAAAATTAAGTGTTAATTTAGAGGGGTTTTCTCAGTTTTTCCCTAATTTTTGAGGGGTTTTACCAATAATTAGTTTTTATCATTTTTCAGGTGTTTAACAGCTCTTCTTTTAACAGGAAGAGCTGATTTCTGGGAGTTTTCTTGAGGGGTTTTTTTGGAGACAGACAGGAAACTGGACGTGGCTGATCCAGTGCCTGGCACAGGGCAGGAGTCAGGAATCCACTTAAACCCCGGCTAAACCTGATCCTTATTAATCCAAACCCTCAATCTTGGGCAGAGCTCAGTGACAAAACAAGGGGGTTTTTCCTTAGAGTTTTTCTGTGGTTATTTTGTTTTCCTTTCTGACTTCCTGGTTTGCAGTCAGACTTGAGCTGAGAAGGGAATCAAGAGGCAGCTGGTGGGCGGAAGGAATGAAATCCCTAATTTGGGAAGGCTCTGGCAGGGAAAACTGAGGAAAGGTGGCAAAAGGAGCTCATCCCCAGCTGTGAGGTGGGGAACAGTGCAAATCCCACATTAATTAGTGGTTTGATAATTCCACGTGGAGCCAGCACAAACCTGGGGTGGGATAAACCTGATATTTCCAATGAGAACTTTCAGGGTGCAGCACCTGGAGCAGGGAATGGTGGCTGGGGACATTTCCAGGCTCCAAGGATGCTCCATAATCTCTTCCCTTGCAGCTCCCTGTGGAGGGCAGTACACAGGCTCAGATGGAGTGGTCCTGTCCCCAAATTATCCCCAAAACTACACCAGTGGCCAGGTGTGCCTGTACTCCATCGTCGTGCCCAAGGACTATGGTACCATGCTCGGAATTTTTATGGGATTCTCTTCTTGCAACTCTTATTTTCTGGGGTTTTAATGCTGTTTTTTTTATAAGTGCATCCAGAACTGGAGATAAGGCAGATGGGAGAGTAGCAAGAGGTGCTGTTGGGTGCTCTTTGTGCTGGAGTCAGAGAAAATTCTGGATTTGTCCAGGTTTTGTCCAAAGCTCCACCCACAGGAGCCAATTACAGCTAATCAATAATTATTATTCCTCACTGGAATTCTGCACCTCCTGTTCCCTAGGCAGGGAAAGGGGATGAGTCACAGAAAATTCCCAAAGGGTTGGGAATCAGTGGGAAAAGGTGTTAATGAAGCCAGGGGAGGCTGCCTCTGGAATTTGGCATAAATAAAGGGCTCCCATTTTTCCAGGCTGTCACTCAGGCCTTGTCCCTGCCTGCAATAAAGGCAGCTGAAACACGGGACAAAAGTTGTGCTGGGAAAATAGATCCCAGTTTGGAATGCTGGGAATCCTGGGGGGTCCTGGGCAGGACCAGGGGTTGGGCTCGATGGTCCTTGGGGTCCATTTCAGCTCAGGGCATTCTGTGAGTCCATGAAAATGCCTTGGCTCCATGGCCTGGCTGTGTAGGGACAGCAGTGGGATGGCAGTGGGGACTGCAAAGGGACAGCAGTAGCATGGCAGTGGGGTGGGAGTGGGACAGCAGTGGGATGGCAGTGGGGACAGCACTGGGATTGAGTGGGGATGGCAGTGGCATGTTGGTGTGATGACCGTGGGGACAGCAGTGGGGACAGCAATGTAGGGACAGCAGTGTCACGATGTTGGGGACAGCAGTGGGGTGGCAGTGTGATGACACTGGGGACAGCAGCGTGGTGACAATGGGGACAGCAGTGGGATGCAGTGTGGTGACAATGGGGACAGCAGTGTGGTGATGCTGTGGGCAGCAGCGTGGTGATGATGGGGACAGCAGTAGGGGGACAGCAGTGGGATGGCAGTGTGATGACACTGGGGACAGCAGCCTGGTGATGCTGGGGACAGCAGTGGCTGGTCCCAGCCCTGTCCCTGTCCCTGTCCCCACAGTGCTCTTCGGGCAGTTTGCCTTTTTCCAGACGGCGCTCAATGACGTGCTGGAGGTGCACGATGGCCCCACGGAGCACTCTCGGCTGCTCAGCTCCCTCTCAGGCTCTCACTCAGGTAGGGAGCTGCTCCCTGTCCCCTCTCCCTGTCCCTGTCCCTGGGGAAAGCAGCTTTTTGACAGCTGACACCCAACACCTGTGGCTCATTCCTTCACCTCTGTCTCTCCCGTTCTCCCTCCTCCCCATCCAGGGGAATCTTTGCCTTTGGCCACCACCAACGAGATCCTCATCAAATTCAGCTCCAAGGGTCAATCCACAGCCAAAGGCTTTCATTTTGTCTACCAAGGTGAGTTCAGGTGTGTTCTGGAAGTGTCCTTGGGTCGCTCCCAGGGGTGTCCTGAGTGTCCTGAGCTGCTTTTGGTGTCTGGGGGTTCTGAGCAGGGAATATCACAGGGAATTAGGATTCCTTTGGGAGCAGAGCTCTGGCAGTGCTGTCTGGCTGCTGTGGGTACTTTGTATTCTGCCCTTTCATTCCCACTCAGCCTGAACCTTGCACATCCCAGGATTACCATCAGCCCCATCCCGGCGTCGTGCCCGGCGCCACACAGGGAATTTGGAGATTTATCCCGCAGCAATTCTTCCCAGTGGCATTTTTAGCACTTTGCTGGGTGTAAGCAGCTGAAATCCCGTCTGGCAGCTCGGAAATCCTCCCTCTGTGCGTGTCACAGGCTCGGGGCTGTCACACTCCTGCCCCTTGATCCTTTCAGTTACAGCTTTGTGCTGCACTGGGCGAGAACAACTCAGGGATTTTATGGGAGTAAATAGCAAATGATGCATGGAACAGTGGGAAAGCAGAAGGGATTTCTCACCCACATGCTCCCTGGAGTTATCTGTGGGAGCATCCAGGCTTTTGCTGCAAAGAGGGGACAGACACTGGCATGACCTGAGCCTTCTCCAGGGGTGAAGCAAAGCCTGGTTTGGATTTTGGAGTAGTTAGAGATCTGTTCTCTTGAATTCCTGCCTAATGAGTGTGAAACAGCCGTGGTTGTGATTGTAATCTTCAAAGAGCTCAGCAGAGCAAAGGTTTTGATGAAACCAGGGAAGGTTTCCTCCTCCCTCCTGCACGAGCTGCATGGGAAGCAAGGGGGAAAGGGTGATCCTGATTTGGATCTGCCTGGCCAGACTCTAATTAGCTAAACACTCATAAATTTCAAGCAACTCAGAGGAAAATATTAATTGAATTCTTCCTTGGCAATAGACCTGGGTTTTTTTGATGAGTTTTTCTCCTCACTTATCTGCCAGACTCATTCCTGTCTTTGACTGTAATTCTCAGTATTCAACAGGAATATCAACAATTTCAGCATCATCACAACTTCAATCCCCCTTTTCTCTCTTTTCCAAAGAAGATTTTTTCCCAATTGCTGTTCCTTCATGGCCATGAGGCCCAGGGGGCTGAGGAACCCAAAGGGTTCCCCATGGAGGGGTTTAGGTACAATCAGTCAATGGCCAAGTTTGGATTCAGCCCCTCCTTGGGATTTAGGAACAATCAGCCAATGGTCTGTTTGGATTGAGCTCCTCTTTGGGGTTCAGGGACAATCAGCCAATGGCCAAGTTTGGATTCAGCCCCTCCTTGGGATTTAGGAACAATCAGCCAATGGTCTGTTTGGATTGAGCTCCTCTTTGGGGTTCAGATACTTTGGGGTTTAGGAACAATCAGCCAATGGTCTCTTTGGATTGAGCCCCTCTTTGGGGTTTAGATACTTTGGGGTTTAGGTACAATCAGCCAATGGTCTCTTTGGATTGAGCTCCTCTTTGGGGTTCAGGGACAATCAGCCAATGGCCAAGTTTGGATTCAGCCCCTCCTTGGGATTTAGGAACAATCAGCCAATGGTCTGTTTGGATTGAGCTCCTCTTTGGGGTTTAGGTACAATTAGTCAGTGGTCATGTTTGGATTGAGCCCCTCCTTGGGGTTTAGGAGCAATCAGCCAATGGTCTGTTTGGATTGAGCTCCTCTTTGGGGTTCAGATACAATCAATCGACGATCAAGTCTTCGCCCAACACCTCTCAGGGTTTAGCTACTCGGTGATTTCACTGTAAAACTGACGAATCTCTACTGCACCAGCTGCCATGCCAACACTAACCCTGTTGTCTGCCTCCCCTGCCCTGGCAGCCGTGCCCCGCACCAGCGCCACGCAGTGCAGCTCGGTGCCGGAGCCGCGGCACGGCCGGCGCCTGGGCAGCGACTTCGCCGTGGGCGCCGTGGTGCGCTTCGAGTGCAGCCCCGGCTACAGCCTGCGCGGCTCCCCTGCCATCCAGTGCCTGGCCATGCCCGGGGCCCTGGCCCAGTGGAACTCCTCCGTCCCCACCTGCGTGGGTAGGTGTCGCCCTGGGTTTTTTTTTTTGAAGTTTTTCTAAGCGTTCTGATGTTTGTGTTATTGTAACGAACTTTCTCGCACGCTTTAAGGTAATAACTCATTGTTTTGCATTCTTTTGTGAAATTTGATGGGCTGTTGGTTTATCCGGTGTCATTGGAGAGGTGGCACTGCCACCCTCCAATCCACTGTCACTTTTGGAAATCTATAAATGTTAAAGTAAGAAATTAAATGCCCTCTTTCTGCCTTGGAAAGCTGCATGTCCATGTAATTTTATTTTGTGTGCTATAGCGAGAGGTTGGTGGCACTGGGGGAGGTGGGTGGCGTTGGGAATGTCATTCGGAGTGATGCCACTCTCTGGGTTGTCCTGGAAAGGGGCAGGATTGGATGTTGGTCGTGTTTGTGGGTCTCTTCCAGCCTGGGGTGTTCTGTGGGAAAAAATCAACAGCAAACCAAAACACTAATGAATATGAATGTAAATGTAAATTAATGAAGTGTAAAATACTTCTTTAAAACCTCCTGTAGTTCTATCCAGAAAGGTTATCCCATCCTTGGAAGTGTCCAAGGCCAGGTTGGACAGGGATTGGAACAACCTGGGATAGTGGAAGGTGTCTGGGTGAGGGGATTTGGTGATCTTTAGGGTTCCTTCCCACCCAAACTGTTCCATGATTGTCTGATAAAATACAAAGCCCAGCCTGGCTCTGAATAAGAACAGTTTAACCCCAAATTCCGGGGAATTGACATTTTTGATCCAGTACTCTTGTGAGATCTGGGACAGCATCTCAAATAAATCAGATCTGGCTGAAAGCTGCTTTCAACTCCTCTGAAGGAGAGCAGCTCCTGAAGATCATCCTTGAGTGTTCACCACACCCGAGGAATGTGCCAAAAGTTTCACGAAAAAGTTCCTGTAAAGAGGATTATTCCTACAAATCTCATCCTTAAATCACAGCCAGCTCTTGATTTCTTGTCATGTTAACGATGTTTTTAGCAAAACCAATTCCTTCTGCTTTCCTCATGGCAGTGCCCTGCGGGGGGAACCTGACAGAGAGGAAAGGAACCATCCTGTCCCCAGGCTTCCCTGAGCCCTACCTGAACAGCCTCAACTGCGTGTGGAAGATCTCGGTGCCCGAGGGAGCAGGGATTCAGGTACAGCCAGGACAGACAGGAGGACACTCAGGGCCATCTGCTGCTCTCAGAGAGGCCATGTGTTGGGAAGTCGCTGCTCCTTGTAGGACAGGGATGGATTCATGTGGAATTCTCTGGAATCAGGCATTCGTTTACTGCCAGGATTAGGCAGGGACTCGTTGGTGATGTTTGTGACCAGGCAAGGCTGGGGCTGTGCCAGGAGAGGGTCAGGGTGGATTTAGGGAAAGGTTCTTCTTCCCCAGAGGCTGTTTGGGCACTGCCCAGGCTCCCCAGGGAATGGGCACAGCCCTGAGGCTGCCAGAGCTCCAGCAGCATTGTCAGGGAGGCACAGGGTGGGATCTGGGGAAGAGCAGGACTGTGCTCCCTCAGTGTGACCCTTACTCTGGCACAAAAGAGGGGGAATTTTGGTTAAATTTTAGAAAGAAGTTTTTTATTATGGTTGTCAGGGATGCTGTGGGTGCTTGAACCCTGGAAGTGTCCAAAGCCTGATTGAGCAGGGCTTGGAGCAGCCTGGGATAATGGGAGGTGTCCCTGCCCACAGCAGAGATTTTGGGGCAAAATAAGCTTTTAAATCCATCCCAATCCCTTAAAATTCTTTGATCCCACATTTTTGGGCCCCCACCAGTGCTGGGGTCTCCACTTCCACGTGGCACCGGGATCTGCTGTCACCTGGTCACGAGCCATCAGCTTCCCTGGGACTTCCAGGGGGGACAAAAAGCCCTTGGAGAAAGGTTTTGGGTTTTCAGGATCTGAAACAGCTGCAGGGAGGGGTCTCAGGGCAGCCCCCAGGGAGGGAATGACCACGGAGCTGGAGCTGGATCCAGCCCGGCTCCACTTCCTCTGGGTTCTCCATTATTAGATCTTAATTCCAGCATCACTTTACCCCCTTTTTGCGCAACAATTAAAGGTTAAACAACTGTAAATCAGGGAAGGAGGTGAAATTGAAGCTTTCTTGGTAGCAGCACTCAGGAGCAGGATTTTTATGTAATCAGGGTAGAAGCTGGCACTTCTGCCATGAATTATTCATTCCCGGAGCAAACCTTCCTGAGTGAATTAATTTATACACGTGGCAGTAAATAGATGCAGATCCCTTGTGAATCCACATGTCAGACTAGAATTAGGACCTTAAAAATGTTTATTCCGTTAAGCTGGAGGAGGGGGGAGAGAGGAGAATAAATAATTTAGGCGGTGTAAGAGCAAACAAAACGCTCATTCTCACTCCACTTCCAATAATGTAAATCACAATAGGGGTGTAATGAGGCAGGAAAAAAGGGGAAAAAGGGTCAGTGGGAGCAGTGATGGCTCCGTGGGGGTCACTGCGATTCCTGCTGGGTGAACTCCACTCACTTTCTGCTAAAAAAAAACACTTGGGAGGAACTTTACAACCGGTTTTATTACCCGGAGTAAATCAAGGAGGAAATGGGTTTAAATGGCTGAAGTGGGGGGATTGGTTTTTTATTATTATTTATTTGTTTTCAAACGGGGGGGGGGGTGGTTTGATTTGATGTTCAGCAAGGCAGAGGTAAGTGGGGAATTGGGTTGGATGAAGAAATCAGGGAATAAGATTTGGGGAGAAAGGGAGAGGGTTCACATGTGTGTAGAGAAAGTTTGAGGGCAGTGAAGTCTCCTCACTGCTCGTTTTGCCCAATTTTTCAGCCCTCTCCTTGTTTGGAGCCAAGATGTACAACTCATTTATGCCCCTGATTTATCTTAAAGATTCGTTTGGATTTTTTTTTTTCTGCCAATTTAATTTGAGATACCCAATGTTGGAAAATCTCATCCAGACCTTCCAGATTAAATGTGGATTTTCCCCAAAACCTGTGGCTTTTGCTCAGATTTTCTGCCTCACTCTCACCCCATTCACCAAACTCAGGTTTTTAATGGGACATGAAGGCTTTGAACCAGCAGCATTTAGAATTTAGGCAAAATCCCTGTTAATGGTAATCCTGGCAAACAAAGCTGTGCAATTCCATGGAGATCCTCACTCAAGCACGAGCTGCTTTTCGGTATAAATGCCGATTTCTCAGCTCTGTTTTTCAGTATAAATGCAGATTTCTCAGCTCTCCCGATGTTTCTCATCCAAGGATTTGTGTTGATGTTCCAGCTAATGGAGTCAAGCGCTTTCCTAAGGCCTCCAAACCTTGTGGGGCATGGCAGGGAAAGGTGAAATCTGAAAATGCACTCGAGTGATTCCACTAAAAGCTGAGGAACAAGGCAGGAACTTGATTGGATTTTTGAAATCCTGTTGTTTAATGTGAGATGTTTTTTGGGTTAATTTTATCTCCGGGTTGCTGCTGGTTGCTCTCGTTTGAAAGGGCTCAAAGTCTTCAGGGATTTCTCCAAACAGAGGGAAAAAAGGCTGGGATTCTCAGCAGCTGTAAATGAGACTTTCCAGGAGCTCTGGAGAAGCAGCAGAAAATAGCATTTCTGTTTGGAAGTTTGGGGGGAAAATAGCTGGAAAATCCCAGTGGGAATGGTCAAAGGCAGAAGTCTCCAAGTTTTGCCCGTGCTGAACCCCCAGAGTGTGTAAACTCAATTAGTAACCCTTTAATTGCTATAAATTTTATTTATTCCAATTATTTCGGGGTTTTTTTTTCTTTGTTTTGTTTCTCTCTGCAGATCCAGGTGATCAGTTTTGTCACAGAGCAGAACTGGGATTCCCTGGAAGTGTTTGATGGAGGAGACAACACAGCCACCATGCTGGGGAGCTTCTCTGGTACGTGGCCCTCGAGCCCATCAGTTCCTGCCTCATTTCATTCACCTCACAAAATTAAACTTAAAAAAGCATGAAAAGCTAGGAATAGATTTAAAGGGAATCATGTGCTCTCTTGGGTTGGGAATTTCAGCTGCATCTGCCTGTGGGAAGTGTTGGGAGGGAACCTTAAGCACAAAAGCAGTGGGGTTTTATTCCTGGAAATGGGAATTCCCTCCGCTCTGCTGGGATGTGAGGCCACCACACCTGCCAGGGTGACCAGAATGGGTGAAGGGCTAGAAAACAAACTCTATTTTTCCTTGGAATTTTTGTATTTCCTATGGAATCCTTGTATTTTCCCTTGAATTGTGGCTTTTAGCAGAGCGGGGAGGAGCCAAGCTCCAGGAGCTTTGAGAAGTCTTCAAACGCAGCACCACTGGCAGAACAACGGCCCAAAATCTTGTTTATTTTCCCAATGTTCCCTGAGCTTGGCAGGAGAAGGGTCTGGGCTGGAGCTGCCTTGTCCTGCTGCTGCAGCAGCTTGCAGGGGATGAAGGAATCCCGAATTTTCCCGGATCCCTGTGCTCCACCCACGCTGTTTCCCATCCCTTGATGCTTTTTGTCTGTCGGTGGCCAAGCTCCACGGGCTGAAATCCAGGAGCAGCCACTGGAAAGGCCCTGGGTATTTCTCAATTGGCCTCATTAGGAAGAACCTGATCAAAACCAAGAGGAGCTCGTTAAGTTGAAAGGACTTTGTGTTGTCAGCCTCTCCTGCCGCAAATCTCCCAGGAGGGGAGAGAGCTCCTCTCCACTGCCTTTGTGCACCTCTTGTTTTGCCAGGAACCACGGTGCCTGCGCTGCTCAACAGCACTTCAAACCAGCTCTATCTGCATTTCTATTCCGACATCAGCGTCTCTGCTGCCGGCTTTCACCTGGAATACAAAAGTAAGAGCAGCTCCAGCCTTGATCCCGCAGCTCCTGGGAGATGGGGAGGTGCCTGCGGGGCTGGAGAAGAGAGAGAAGGAGCTGCTGTGGCTCCTTGTTCCCAGGGAGGGAGTGATAAATAGAGAAAAGATGGAGCAGAGGGGTGGGATGGTCCTCATTGTGCTCTTGGTGGCTTTGTGGTGGCACAAAGGGGTAAAAACCCATGGGTGCAGGGCTGGGATCTGGGTTTGGGGAGTGCTGCTTGCCAGGGGCTGGCAGAGACTTGCAGCTCTTGGCATTCCCTGCTGGAACCTGCAGCAGACCTGGACATGTCCTCATCCCAAAAATCCTGGCTGGAAGGGTCCTCAGAGGCCATCCTGTGGGAGAAAGCAGGGTCAGAACAGAGACAAAACTCAATTTGCACATTTTGATGGAGCCTGAGCTTGGAAAAACTGCAGGGATGGGGCTGCACAAACACCCTGGGCAGCCCTGCTCACAGCTGAGGGCTGAACTCGATGTTACCAGTGTTACCAGTCAGTGTTATCAGTGCTGTTATCAGTGTGGGGTCTCTGCAGTGTTTTAGGTGGCTGCTGGGGGTGTTCCCCTCCCTCAGCTGCTGGATGTGCTCAGAGTGTCCAGGCCCTGCACAGGAGCATTCCCAAGGTGGTTGATCCTCCTTTTCCAGCCTCCAGTTGAGGGAGGCACAACCTGTGGAAGCTCTGTGGTCGTGTGGGCACCCACTCCTCTCAATAAAATATTAAAAACACCTTAAAAAGGTCTTTAAGGTCCCCTCCAACCCAAATTCTGTGGTGGTGTGGAGCACTTGAGCGGATTCTCAGGATCCCAACACCCCCTGGAATGGCAGCACTTCGCTCCTAGCAAGCCTCATGCCAGGATTTTTTGGGAATACAGACCCCAGCACGTGGCTAAATGTGGTTCTAGACAGAGAATGTGTTTTCAAAAAGAAATCCCCAGCGGTGAGAACAAACCTGACTGAGGCAGGGAAGAGAATCCTTTGGGAAAGAGCTGTCAGGTTTGGATGGGGATGACAAAAATTCATTTTCCCCTGGGTCTGTGTTTGATTCCTGATGTCTGATCAGGAGAGGTGCAACAGCCCAGCCTGGGGTCTGTTATTGCCAGTGTTGGATGACCCCGGCAGAGAATCATGGAATATCCTGGGCTGGAAGGATCCACCAGGATCCAGCCCTGACCCTGCACAGGCACCCCAACAATCCCACCCTGTCCAAGCACTCCTGGAGCTCTGGCAGCCTTGGGAATGTTCCCATTCCCTGCACCCTCTGGGGGAAGAGCCTTTCCCTAAATCCAACCTAAACATTTTGGGGTTGTCCTGCAGAGCCAGATGATCCTTGCAGGTCCCAGCTCAGGATATTCCACGATTTTCCCAGCTCTGCTGCTGTGTGAGGCTGGATTTGGTGCCACTGAGCCCAGCAGCAGTGAGGGGGTGCAGGAGGGCACTGCCAGCTCTGCCCAGCCCATCCAAGGGCAGGGCCAGGGCTGGGAGCCAGCCTGGAGCTCCTGCAGCTCCCTGGCTCATCCCGGGCTGGGCTGGCCGTGTCCCACAGCAGAGCAGGGAATGCTGAGACACCTGGGGACAGCTGTGGCTGTGTCCCCAGCCCTCGTGGGGCACGGCAGGGCTGCTGGGCACTGGGGCTGCTTCTGAGCAGGGCTCTGCTCTCTGGAGCCAAGCCACCTTCTGCTGCTTTGGGTTCTTTCCAAGGCTGCAAATGGATTTTCGGATGGTGCAGTTCACTCTGGAGAGTGGCCACAGGAATGCTGCCCAAGGAGCTGGGGCTGCCACATCCCTGAGGGGTCCCAGGGCAGCCTGGCAGGGTGGGAGGTGTCCCTGCCCAGGCAGTGGGATTTGGGTGATTGGGGACCCTTCCCACCCAAACCAGTGGGAGATTCCCTGCAATGGCACAGCTGGGACTGCTTTGAAGCCAAGCAGCACAAAACCTTCCAGGATTTGCTGCCTTTACTCACTGAAACCTTGTCCATTATTGAATCCGGCAGGATTACAGCCACCACAGGATTGGGAGGGAAAAAATGTGCCCAGCCTGTGCTCTGGGAGCTGCAGGAATCCTCCTGCTGTGACTCTGTTTCTTCTCCACCTCTATTCCAATCAATAAATCCTTTGAGCACCCTCCTGCAAAAATCATGGCCAGGTTTTTCATGAGCCTGGGGATTATCAGCCCTGTCTGTTTCCGTGGCTGAGGAAATTAATAGGTGTTGATTTTCAGGGCAGCTGGAAATAATGTGATTTCTGCTCTGTTTGTACAATTGGAATCTCCCAGCCCTGAGCCCTGGGTTTTTTTCTGTGTTCCTTCTGGCAGGAAGTTGGGAGAGATGAGCTTAAAACAGGGGAGGAAAACTCAGGTTTCTCCCTCACTGTGGTACTCAGGCTGAGCTCTTACCTCTGCATGCTCCAAAGCCGGGAACAATTTGGGACTGAGTGAAAGCCACTGATGTGAAGGAGAAGTTATTTAAAGCCATTTTCCCTCCTGCCTCTCTGAAGGTCAAGCAGCACATCCAGGAGCGGGGAGGGAAGCGTGACTGGGCTTTAGGAGGAGACTCAGCCTCTCCTCACTCCTTTTCTCTTCATTTTCCCCCTGCCTGGGGCTCTGTGGGGCTGGAGCAGAGCAGGAGCCCTTGCAGAGATGCAGGAGGTTATCGTGGAGAGGCAGCTGCCAGCACTGGGAGGGAGAGGTGTGAGGAGCCTGCAGGATTGCTTTTATCTCCCTGGGCTGTGCAGAGGGGAGAGGGAGACCTGGGGAGGAGAGGGAGATGGGGAAAGAAAGGAGAGGGGGATTTGGGGAGGAGAGAAGGAAAGGAAAGGAAAGGAAAGGAAAGGAAAGGGAAAAAGGAAAGGAGAGCCCATCACCTCACGAGATGTCACAGGTTGTTAATTGGGTTTGCAGCAGGATAATTGGGTTCCCAGCTGTACATGTGGGGATGGAAATGGGCTGTCCTTGGAGAATCCAAAGGAAACATCATTTCTCCACCCAGAGTCTGCAGTGGCGGTTGGTCAATGGGAGTGGGGTCAAACAAAAAGTGTGTTCCCATCCCTCCAGCCCCCAGCACAGCCCCATCCCCACTCCCTGAGCTCCCATCTCCCTTTCCCCCACAGCCGTGGGCCTTTCCAGCTGCCCGGAGCCGGCGGTTCCTGGGAATGGGCTGAAGATCGGCGAGCGCTACCTGGTGAACGACGTGGTGTCCTTCCAGTGCGAGCCCGGCTACGCCCTGCAGGTACAACCCCTGCTGCAGGTACAACCCTTGCTGCAGGCGAAACCTACCCTGCAGGTACAACCCCTGCAGGTACCAATCTGCAGGTACCAATCCTGCAGGTACAACCCCTGCTGCAGGTACAACCCCTGCTGCAGGTACAACCCCTGCTGCAGGTACAACCCCTGCAGGTACCAATCTGCAGGTACCAATCCTGCAGGTACAACCCCTGCTGCAGGTACCAACCCTGCAGGTACAACCCCTGCAGGTACCACCCCTGCTGCAGGTACCAATCCTGCAGGTACAACCCCTGCTGCAGGTACCATCCAATCCTGCAGGTACCAACCCTGCAGGTACCACCCCTCCTGCAGGTATCAACCCTGCAGGTACCAACCCTGCAGGTCCCAATCCCTCCTGCAGGTACCACCCCTCCTGCAGGTATCAACCCTGCAGGTACCAACCCTGCAGGTCCCAATCCCTCCTGCAGGTACCACCCCTCCTGCAGGTATCAACCCTGCAGGTACCAACCCTGCAGGTCCCAATCCCTCCTGCAGGTACCACCCCTCCTGCAGGTCCCAACCCCTCCTGCAGGTACCAACCACCCCTGCAGCTTTAGCTCCCTGCTGTTCCAGACTCTGCACTGCCTCAGAGTGACTCTGAACTTTCAGCAGTTCTCCTCACAGCTCAGTCCCACAGAACAATCCTTTTCCAGCCCCAGAACCAAGGACGCCGCTGCAGCTTTACACAAAAAGTGCAAACAGGGAATGGAGGGGAGCAAACTGGGAGGGGGGGACTGCAGAACCTGGAGCTAATAAACAGGACAATTAACCCTAATATGGAAATGGACCAAAACTCATAAAAGTGTGAAAACGCTTGACTTGGGTCCATCTTGGGTGTAGCCCTGGCTGGGCTCTTGTGCTGCCCAAGGTGGATCCTGTAAAGACCTTTCAGTAAATCCCTGCTTTATTCTTTAACTCTGACCAGCCTCTGTTCCAGGTCTTTAGGCCTCACCAGAAGGATTCCTGCTTTTCTGTGTTCTCTGTATTCTTTACACATCTATTTGTAGCTCTGTTATTGTATGTGTGGCCAGTCCCAGTACTTTTCCCTTCCTTTTCCTGAGGCAGAAAGACAAAACACGTTGCAGAGCTCCAAGCTGGGGGTCCCAGGTTCCTGTCCTGTCTTGGTTCTTCCTGGGAGCCAAGGTTGAAACCAGCTCTTGGAGACACATTTTCATCAACAAAGTTTAGTCCCTGTCTGAGGGAGAGGATTCAGATGTGGTTGAACTACCTCACTATTTATGTCTCTAACTGATGATTTTTGTCAATTATGCTAATTTGCTAAATTTGTAGAACTGTATTCATCCCCCTTGCAGGGGTGGGCATTTTATGGACATTTTTCCATATCGTCCCTTGGACTCCTCCAATAAAGACCAGCCTTTAGATTACCTCCTACACTAATATTATCCCCAAAGACAATACCCAAGTGTGAAAGATTATCTCCAAAGTGAGTTGTTTTATTCCATTCTTTAAGGCATCACTTTTTCTGACACCCCAGATATAATAGGCATCTCCCTCTGGATCAGATCCACCTTGCAAGGAATTTTTTCCTGCCAGGACAGGGACAGGCTGTCCCCTTGTTTTCCATCCACCCCCCAAACCCTTGTTTTGTTTTTGTTTTCCATCCCTGCAGGGCCACTCCCACATCTCCTGCATGCCGGGCACGGTGCGCCGCTGGAATTACCCTCCACCCCTCTGCATTGGTAGGAATCAACTTCTTTCTACCTGATATTTATAACACTTCCCTAAAAAAAAACATAAAACCAAGGCTAAAGAGCTGATTTAGAGAAATTCGGGTTGGTTCTGCAAGTGTGAGAGAGTGTGGGAAAACATTGGTTGCCAGGGACATTGTGCCTGAGAAGTCCCCGTGGGCTGCCTGGAGTGCTTTGTTTTGGATGTTACAGATGTGGCTGTAGCACAAAATGTGAAACACAGAATTTTCCCCCTCAGCACAAAACCATTCAAAAGGGAAAACCTCAAACTTCCTTGTGCTGGAAGCAGGTTGCTTTTATGGCTTGAGGTTTTTTTTTTTTCCATCTGAAGTGTGGTTTATTTTTGTGGAATGCATCTGATACCACCAAAGCTGCCCCTTTCACTGGGGCCTGGTCCCTGCCAGGATCCCAACTTGCTGTGGCCACTCTGCTGTCCAGCAGGTGACCACAGGTCACTGGTTACCCTCAGATGTGATCAGATGTTCAGGTCTGGAAATGACTGGACGTTCCATTTTCCCTGTGGAAGAGGCCTGGAGGTGAAGGGAACTTGCAGGAGGTTTTTAAAATTATTTTCAGTCATTTGCTTTTAGCAAATGTAGATGTTTAATATTCATATTGCACATTTTGCAGCTCTGAGAGAGACATTTATGCATTTAATAGCTTTAGTTAACAGTTATTTTGGGCTCCTGCTGTTCCAGCTTACATCATTTGGCTTTAAAGTAATTATAAGAGCCAACAGTTCTTTTATCTGATGATCTGCAGGCCAGGAATAAATAGAGAGATGTTTCCAGGAGAATGACTGAGCTAAAGGACCCGTTCCCTTGGGAGCTGCTCTGAATGGAGGCACAAGTCCTTGGGCTCAGCTGGGAGATCCCATCATGGAGGAGGATCCCAAAAGCTGGCAAGCCACAAGTTTGGTTCTTTGAATCAGCACCAGCCTCCCAAGCCAGCAGGATTTCGGCTGCTTGGGCTGTGCCTGTCTTTTCACCTCCCTGGGAAAGGTCAGGCAGCTGCAGAGAGGCAGAAACACATCTGGAGTCACTCCTGGAGGAGTGGCTGTCACCTTTGTGGGTGTGACAGTCCTGGGGCTCTGTCCTGTGTCCACCAGAGCTCCTGCTCCAAGCACAGTTTGCAACTGTGCTGATTTTCTCCTGGTCTACTTCCTCCAGCTGCTGGGCTTCTAAATAATTCAGAAGCAGTTCTATTAAAGAGCCATTAGGAGGAAAAAGAAAGAGAAATCTTCTGGGAGAAACCTCGTTAGGAGCAAGTCTGGGGTAATGAGATGTTGGACAAAGAGCCTGTGCCTGGCTGTCACAGCGAGTTAGGAGAGCACCTGGCTGGATTCAGCCGGTGCTGCTGCTGGGACCAGGTGGAGGTCATCCAGATAAGCATGAGAAGATGCTGTCAGTGTTTAAATTTCATGTGATGCCTTTTGTAAACATATTTTTGGGCTGTCGTGGCTGGCAGTGGGCTGCGGGCAGTGAGCAAACACTCAGTGCTGGATTTATCAGTGACAGACTGCCCAGAGATTGGCAGCTGGGGCAGGGAAAAGAAGAGGCTGTAACTGGGGTCAAAACAGGATCACTCAGCTTCTTGACAGTCATTTTTTCAGCTGGTGAAGGTGTCAAGCAAACGCTGGTGCCTGATTTGATGCAATGTCTGTGGGCAGAGCAGGTGCCCATCCCCTTTGTCACTGGCTCTCCCTCTGTGGTGGCCCAAACTGAATCCCTGGGCTCAGTCTCCATCTCCAAAGGGCAGGAGAAATGCACATCCATTCCTGATGTGGCCATGCAGTGCCTGGAAACTTGGTGCTGGTTCCTTTTTCTCAGCTGAGTCTTTAATTCCTTGATTTCCCGTGGCCCTCACCCAGACAGACCCCTCAGGGATCCTGGCAGGGATCCTGTGGCTGGATCCTGACCATGAACCCTGGGGTTTTTCCAGCCCAGTGTGGAGGAACGGCAGAAGAGATGGAAGGAGTGCTCCTGAGCCCAGGATTCCCAGGAAATTACCCCAGCAACCTGGACTGCACATGGAGGATCCTGCTGCCAGTGGGGTTTGGTGAGAGAGCTGGGTTTGGGTTGGTGCTGTCCCAGAAGAGGGGCTGAAAAATCAGAAAATCCCTGACTGGTTTGGGTTGGGAAGAACCTCGAGATCATCTCATTCCTCCCCCTGCCAGGGGAAACTATCCCAAGGTGCTCCAAGCCCTATCCATCCTGGTCTGGGACACTGCCAGGGATCCAGGGGCAGCCACAGCTTCTCTGGGCACCTGTGCCAGGACCTCCCACCCTCCCAGGGAGGAATGCCATCCTAACCTCTCCTCCAAAGCTCCTCTGAGTCAGTTTGAAGGCACTCTGTGTCCCCGGGGCACTTAAAGTCCTGCTGAGTGCCCGGGCTGTCCTGGGCTCTGCAAGTGGGCACTGCTGGAGTTGGGGTTGGGATTTGACCTGGGGTTGGGATTGGGATTGGAATGAGGGCTGGAGCTGGGGTTGGTGTTGGAGCTGGAGTTGGGATTGGAGCAAGGGTTAGAGCTGGGGTTGGTGTTGGAGTTGGAGCTGGGGTTGGAGCTGGAGTTGGGATTGGAGCTGGGATTGGGGTTGGAGCAAGGGTTAGAGCTGGGGTTGGTGCTAATGTTGGGGTTAGAGCTGGGTTTAAAGCTAGGGTTGGGGTTGGAGTTGGTGCTGATGTTGGGGTTGTTGCTCTTGTTGAAGCTTCTGCTGGAGCTGGGGTTGGTGTTGGTGTTGGGGTTGGTGCTGCTATTGGAGCTGGGATTAGTGCTGATGTTGGTGCTGGGGTTGGAGCTGGGTTTAAAGCTGGGTTTGGTGTTGGGATTGGAGCTGGGGTTGGAACTGGGTTTAAAGCTGGGTTTGGTGTTGGGATTGGAGCCGGGGTTGGTACTGATGTTGGTGCTGGTGTTGGAGCTAGTGCTGGTGCAAAAGCTCACCTGCAATTCTAGAGCCAAACTCCTCCTTCCCCCTCTCCAGGTGCCCACATCCAGTTCCTGAACTTCTCCACGGAGCCCAACCACGACTTTGTGGAGATCAGGAACGGGCCCTACGACACCAGCAGCGTCATCGGGCGCTTCAGCGGCGCCGAGCTGCCCGGCTCCCTGCTGTCCACCTCCCACGAAACCACCGTCTACTTCCACAGCGACCACTCCCAGAACAAACCTGGCTTCAAGCTGGAGTACCAAGGTGAGGAGGAACAATCCTGCCCTGGGGGTATTGGTTGTTAATTCCATGGTTGTTGAGTTAATTCCATGGTTTTTGAGGTAACTCTGTGGTTGTTGAGTGAATTCCGTGGTTGTTGAGTGAATTCCGTGGTTGTTGAGTGAATTCCGTGGTTGTTGAGTGAATTCCGTGGTTGTTGAGTTAATTCCATAGTTGCTGAGTTAATTCAGTGGTTGCTGAGTTAATTCTCTGGTTGTTGAGTTAATCCCATGATTGTTGAGTTAATTGCATGGTTGTTGAGTTAATTCTGTGGTTGTTGAGTTAACTCTATGGTTGTTGAGTTATTTCTCATGAGTCAATTCATGGTTTTTGAGGTAATTCCATGGTTTTTGAGGTAATTCCTTGGTTGTTGAGTTAACTCTGTTGTTGTTGAGTTAACTCTGTGGTTGTTGAGTTATTTCTGTGGTTGTTGAGTCAATTCCATGGTTTTTGAGGTAATTCCTTGGTTGTTGAGTTAACTGTGGTATTGAGTGAACTCTGTGGTTGTTAATCCTGTGGTTGTTGAGTTAATTCTGTGGTTGTTGACTCCACACCTCCCTGAGCACCCCCTTCCAACCCTTTCCATGGAGAAATTCCTCCTGAACTCCATGCTGCCCCTTCCCTGGCACAGCTTGAGGCCGTGTCCCCTTACCCTGTCCCCTTTTCCCTGGGAGATGAAGCCCAAACCATTCCCACCTTGTGTTTTCCAGCCTACGAGCTGCAGGAGTGCCCCGACCCGGAGCCTTTTGCCAACGGGGTGGTGAGAGGAGCTGGCTACAACGTTGGCCAGTCCATCTCCTTCGAGTGCCTGCCTGGCTACCAGCTGATCGGCCACCCCGTGCTCACCTGCCAGCACGGCACCAACAGGAACTGGGACCACCCCCTGCCCAGGTGTGAAGGTATGGCCTGGGCTCACCTGGGCACTCCAGCTTCTTCAGACGGGGCTGGGTTTGCTCTGGGAGCTGGGAATGTGCTCTTGGAGGGAATTGTGGTCCCCATGAGGTGTTTCGGTGAATATTTGGGGTGTTTCGGTGAATATTTGGGGTGTTTTGGAACCAAAGAGCAGCTTCTGAGGGAGGTTTCATCTTGGGGTGGGTGAGGAGAATCTGTGTCTCTCACCTCCCTGCTGGAGCTGTTGTTTCTGTGTGACACACTCCAGGGGCCTTGGAGTGATAATTCCTTGGTGCTTTATTCCCTCAACAACACCCACCTTCCATTGATCTAGCTCTGATAAATAAAAATAGTTGCAGGTAAAAGAGCCTGGCAGCTCTGAGGACTGTGTGTCCCTGTCTGTCTCCTTCTTGGGCATCTCCAAAATGATCCAAGTGGGAGATCCTCAGGAATCTTCCAAGGTGGTTTTTTTTTTCTGAAAACTGTGCTTTGCAGGCTGAAGATTTACATTCCAGGCATCCAAACTCACCCAAATTCTTATTTCTAACCCCCTCATGGCTGCTTCAGCCTTTCACCCCTTGGGCTGGTGGCCGGAATTCTGTGGGATTTACTTCCAGAAGGGTTTCAGGTGAACCTTTAAGAAGTTCAGACCTGCTTATTGAAGATTTCCAGCCCATTTCCCAGGAGCACTGACCTTTATCCCAGCACAGGCTCTGCAGGAGCTGGGAAGGAGGGAGAGAGGTGATATTTGCCCTCTTGTAAGTCCTTGAACCCCAGAGAACACAAAGCACAAAGAGCTGAATCCTCAGCTGCTCTCTCAGTGCTGGCTCTGTGCTTGTACCAGAGAGGAATTATTTGAGGCAAGTTAGGCCAAGATCTGGATTTTTCTGTATCCAGAATTGTTATCTTTGTACCAAAAAAAAAAAAAGGAATAAAAATGGGGTATAAGGATGTTTAAGGGGATATTTGCTCACTGGGTTTGTGTTTCTCTCTGCTCCCCTGCAGTGCCTTGTGGGGGCAATGTCACTGCCCAGAATGGGACAGTTTACTCTCCTGGCTTCCCCAACCAGTACCCAAATTCCCAGGATTGCACCTGGCTGCTGACAGTGCCTGTGGGATATGGGATCCACCTGAACTTCACCCTGCTGCAGACAGAGCCCTACAACGACTTCATCACTGTCTGGTGGGTGCAGAGGGTCAGGAGTCATTCCAAGAAGTCATTTTGGGAAATACTCCTGGCTTTGAAATAGCAGCAACTGGGAATGGGATCCCCTTTGCAGGCTGGGAGCTTCCTGGTGTTTTGGAGAAGTAAAATTTTTTTGAACTTTCTTTTAATATGAATAAATAAAAATATTATTTATGCATAAAAATGGAGATTATCAGCTTTAGGCAGCCAGGGGAGCTCTGATTAAAGAGTTTGTGACCAAATTTTGAGCTTGTAGCACACAAAGTCTGACCTTCAGAATACTCCCGTGTCTGCTGGGCAAACAGGGAATGAAATTCCTTTGGGAAACAGGTCCTAATTCCTCAGTTTCTGAGGTTAAAAGTGAAATTTGCATTTCTGATTATCAGCTGGGAGCCAGGAGAGGTTCTAGGGGTTAAACTGGAGCAGGGAGTCTGAAATGTGGATGTGGGAAAGGGAGGATAAGGAAGGGGGAGGAGGATGAGGAGGCGTCCCTGGGCATGCAGGGCAGGAGGAGGTCGAGTTCCTAGGCTTAAATCCTTGGAAAAATTAATTTTCCTTGTGTTCCTGCCATCAGGGACGGGCCCCAGCAAACAGCCCCCCAGCTGGGGGTGTTCACAGGCAACTCAGCCAAGAAATCTGCCCAGAGCTCCTCCAACCAGGTCCTGCTGAAATTCCACAGCGACGGCGCCAACGGAGGCATCTTCGCCATCTACTTCTATGGTCAGTGCTGCTGCATTCCTGGGAGGGGAAACCTTGGGAATATTGGGGAATAGGTCTGGGAAAATGCAAAAAAATACCCTTTAACCTCAAGTTTTCCACAGAGTTTTTCAGCCCAGTTTTTTTTCAATGAAGTTTTTCAGGCCAGGTTTCCCCAGAAGTTTTTCAGCCGAGTTTTTTTATCACAAAGTTTATCAAACTAGGTTTTTTTCCAGGAAGTTTTTCAGCCCAGTTATTTTTCCACAAAGTTTATCAAACTAGTTTTTCCAGGAAGTTTTTCAGCCCAGTTATTTTTCCACAAAGTTTATCAAACTAGTTTTTCCAGGAAGTTTTTCAGCCCAGTTATTTTTCCACAAAGTTTTTCGAACCAGTTTTTTCTAGGAAGTTTTTCAGCCCAGATTATTCCAGGAAATTTTTCAGCCCAGTTTTTTTACACCAAATTTTCATGCCAGTTGTTGGTTTTTTTTTCCCCACAGAGTTTTTCAGTCCAGTTTTTTGCAGGAAGTTTTCCAGCTCAGTTTTTTCCACAAAGTTTTGCAAATTTTGCCCTTTTTTCACCTTTTTCACTTGGACTTTGCTCAAGTCACTCTGAGAACTCCAAGGATTTGCAGCTGGAAACATTCTCACTCTTGGAATTCTTTGTGGAAAAAATCACTAATTCCAAGTTTTAAAAAAAATCAAAAATCTGAGTTTTGAGCTGGAGCACCATTTCTGAGGTGCTGGAGCAGCCTGGGACTCTCCCTGCTGGGTGGGTGACTAAATTCCACTGAGGCCACCAAGATCCTTTTTCAGCATCCCCAAAATTGCAGTTGACATTCCCAAAGGAAAAACATCATCCAGGAGCACCCAAAATCTTCCTGTTGGGGTGGAAGAAACATCAAGATACAAATTCCTGCCTTCATCTCTGTAGGATTTGTTGGGGGAGAGGCTTGGTTGGATTTGGCCAATTCTGTTTCCTGGTGGAAAGGGAGGATTTTCCTGGAGAGGGAGGGAGGAGTTTCCTTGTGGAAAGGGAGGAATTTCCTTGTGGAAAGGGGGGATTTTCCTGTTGGAAAAGGAGGAGTTTCCTTGTGGAAAAGGAGGATTCTCCTTGTGGAAAGGGGCGATTTTCCTGTTGGAAAAGGAGGAATTTCCATGTGGAAAGGGAGGATTTTCCTGGTGGGGAGGGAAGAATTTCCTTGTGGAAAGGGAGCATTTTCCTTGTGGAAAGGGAGGATTTTCCTGGTGGAGAGGGAGGAATTTCCATGTGGAAAGGGAGGAATTTCCATGTGGAATGGAAGGATTTTCCTGGTAGAGAGGGAGCATTTTCCTGGTGGAAAAGGAGGATTTTCCTGGTGGAAAGGGGGGATTTTCCTGGTGGAGAGAGAAGAATTTCCATGTTGAAAGGGAGGAATTTTCTTGTGGAAAGGAAGGATTTTCCTGGTGAGGAGGGAAGAATTTCCTGGTGGGGAGGGAGGATTTTCCTGCTTCCATCAGGCTGCCTTCAGGATGTGCCACTCTTCCCTTGCCCTCCCAGCCTTCCAGCTGTTCCGCTGCCAGCCTCCCACCATCGTTCCCAACGCCGAGATCGTCACGGAGAACGAGGAGTTCAACATTGGTAAAACCTTCCCTCATCCTCCTCATCCTCATTCCCACCTCTCCAGCTCCTGGGAGTGCATTTTTCCCCCCCAAATCCTGGTTTTCCAGGAGGTTTTTCCATGGGAGGTCAACATCAAAAGCAGCATCGAAGTATTCGTGTTTTTCCCAGTCTTTTCCTCCGTGGAAAAATGGATTTTTGGGAGAGATTTCAGCCTGTTTGGAATCTCTCAGGAGTCTTTGGGAATAATGACATTTCTCAGGTGCCTTTTCCTCCCTGGAAAAATGGATTTTTTGGGAGAGATTTGAGCCTGTTTGGAATCTCTCAGGAGTCTTTGGGAATAATGACATTTCTCAGGTGTTGCACATGAAGCTTTAGAGCCTTTATTCTGCTTTTTGGGGATCTTTCAGGAGGTTTTTTGTGATTTTTTTGGGTTTTTTTTTTTTTGTCATCCACATTTTGAAGTGGCTGCAGCCAGGATTTTTCTTGGAGCAGCTTCTCACCCTGGCTGCTCTCTTTGAGGGGAGTCTGCACTTGGAATAATTCCCAAATCTGGTGTGGTGACAGGAGTTTTCCCAGGGTGACTCCAGCATGGCTTTCCTAGCCTTTTATTTCTGATTTACTCCTTTTATTCCTGCATTTCCCCCTTTTATTCCTGTATTTACCCCTTTTTTCTGCACCTACCCCTTTTATTTCTGCATTTACCCCTTGTATTCCAATATTTACCCCTTTATTCTGCATTTTCCCCTTTTATCCCTCTATTTCACCTTTTATCCCCCTATTTCCCCCTTTTATCTCCCTATTTCCCCTTTTTATCCCTCCATTTCCCCTTTTATCTCTGCAATCCCCTGGTTTATCCTTCTATTCCACCTTTTATCCCATAATTTCCCCTTTTTTGGGTGCATTTCCCCCTCCCATCCCTGTTTTCCATCCCTTCCCAGGTGACATCGTCAGGTACCGGTGCCTTCCTGGCTTCACCCTGATTGGGAATGAAATCCTCACCTGCAAACTGGGCACCCACCTGCAGTTTGAGGGGCCCCCACCCACCTGTGAAGGTAAAACTTCCACAAATCCCAGATTCCCCTGCTCAGGGAAGGTTTTTTTGGCACATTTTTCATCCTTGGGGTTCATTTTCCCACCTGCAGGAGTGTGGGATTTTGGGAGGAGGGAGTGAGACACCCCCTGAGCAGGAATTGGAGTTCTCATGTCCCAGTTAACAATCCCATGGGATGAGCTGTGGTTCCAGCTTTTGTTCTAACAGAGTTTCCAGATATTCCTGGAGAGGTTTTTGTGCCTCAGGAGAGTTCTGGTTGTGGTGCTGCTCGTTTTGGGAGAGGTGTGAGCTGAGGCAGTGGGAATGCTTTGTTGGCTTTGCTGCTTTTTGCTCCTTTCTTTGAGTGTGACAATTGTTGGGATTTGTGGGATTTTGGGATTCTTTGAGCCCCAGGGCTCAAGGTGTGCGGGGGTCGTGCTCTGCCTTGAGCTGGCTCATCAGGACAGACCTTGTGCTTCCATCCTTCCTCTGAAAAATGTTCATTTCATGTTCATTTTTCCATTCCCAGTGCACTGCCCCATGAACCAGCTGATGACGGATTCCACCGGGGTCATCCTGAGCCAGAGCTTCCTGGGAAGTTACCCCCACTTCCAGACCTGCTCCTGGGTGGTGAAGGTGGAGCCAGGCTACAACATCTCCCTCACCATCGAGTACTTCCTCAGCGAGAAGCAGTTTGATGAGTTTGAAATCTTTGATGGTGAGAGATTCCCCCCTCTGACCTGCCTTCCATCCCAAACCTTCCTGGCATTCCATAATCCCATGGCAGTCAAAGGGGAAGGAGCATTCCAGGGCCAGCTTCCCACCTGGAGCCTCCTGCTGGCCTTCCAGAAAGCTCCTCACTGATTCCTGGCATAAGGAAACAGCTACAATTTGATTTTTTTGGGATGGATCTGAAGGATTTTTCCAAGGGGCAGGAGTTGGGAGAGGGATGGCAGCAGAGATTGCTGCAGGGGGTGAGTTGGGAAAGGGGGAATTCTCATCCCTGAAGGCCACAGGGAGCAGATTCTGCAGCCCCAGGAGTTCTTGGGAATGGGGTGGGGGCTTGATTCTCAGGATGAAGAGTGCAGGCACAGGGACTGTGCTGGTGCTTTTGGGGTCACCATGAGGACCTGAGTGAAATCCTGCCTTTCCTGGGATCAGCTTTGCTCTTGGATCCCAGGAGCAGCATGAGCAGCTCCCCAGGGAGCTGGGAGCTGCCTTTCCTCAGGGAAATCTCCCTGTGCCTGTTCCTCCTGCAGGGACACCGAGCCCCACCAGTGGTTCCATGGCTGCTGTGACTTTCCCCTTTTCCCTCTCCCCTCTCCCTGGCAGGTCCCTCTGGGCAGAGCCCCCTGCTGCTGTCCCTGAGTGGGAATTACTCGTCCCCTCTGACCGTCACCAGCAGCGGGAACAGCGTCTTCCTGCGCTGGTCCTCCGACCACGCCTACAACAGGAAAGGCTTCAAAATCCGCTACTCTGGTGAGTCCCAGCTGCCTCTGCCAGGGGCAGGAGCAGCTCCACAGGCAGGAGAACCCATGGAATTCCTGCAGAGATCCAGCTGTCAGGGCAGGCACTGCCAAGGCAGGCACAAAGGCGGGCGCGTTCCGAGCTGGGGAGGTCGGGAAAAGCAGGGTCTGTCCAGGAGAAACCTTGGAGCTTTGGCTCAGTCTCAACCACTCTGTAACAATCAGGACCAGGAATGTGGGATCACAGTCAGGAGAAATTCCAGGGAGAAACCTTGGAGCTTTGGCTCATTTCCCAACCACTCTTCAGAATCAGAAGCCTGATATGGAGTCACTGATGCCAGGGGCTGGATATTGGGAAAGGTTTCTGGATGAGGGGGTGGCCAGGCACTGGAAAAGTCTGTCCAGGCTTTGCTCAGCAAATGAATTAAGGGATATTTAATTATCAGGAATGGCTGGTAATGAATTAAAGGAATATTTAATAACCAGGAATTCCTGGAGCTGGGTGAGGCTCAGACCAGAGCCCTGCACTCCATCCCCGCTCGACTCCGCGTTTATCCATCGCTGATTTTTGTTTTGTGGTTTTTGGGGAAGCTCAGTGTAATTCCTGGGAGTGGGAAGGGAATGACTCCGCTGCTGCTCATCCTGTGACTGGTTTGCTTTTCCCAGCTCCCTACTGCAGCCTCCCACAGCCTCCAGCCCACGGGATGATCCTGAGCCACTCCGGGCTGCGCCCCGGCAGCTCCGTGCGCTTCGGCTGCGACGCCGGCTACCGCCTGGTGGGACACAGCACCACCACCTGCAGCCAGCACCCCCAGGGCCACTTCCACTGGAGGGAGGCCATCCCCCTGTGCCAAGGTGAGAGCAGGGATGGGATCGAGTTCTGAGAGTCCCTTGAAAAGCAGTGAAAAAAACCCCAATATTTGCGTAATTCCATGTTGAGAACAGGCTCGGAGCGCTGAGGGGAGATCCTCGTCTCCAGGGCTTTGGGAATAGATGGCAAAGAGGGAAGGGAATGACTGGGAGCTGGAAAAGAGCAGCAGGGAAAAGGTTGGATTTTCCAGGTGCCCTCTTTTCCCTGGGAGAGCCATTGGTATTCAGCCTGGCAGCCTGTCTAGACACCAGGCCTTGGAGAGGGATTGGCCAGCCCCGAGCTCGCTGCAGTGACACTCCTGTCACCATCAGTGCTGCCAGGGATGGGCCTGATCCTGCCTCTGGAGCTGCTGAAACCTCTCAGAATTCCAGCACCTGCCAGCTGCTCTGGGATCCTGCTCCATGCTGTGGCAGGAATGGGATAAAAACATGGGGAAAGACCCAGGGCTCTGCTGCTGCTGCTGCACAGGCAAAGTTTGGGCTCTCCAGCCCTCACTGGGCTCCATGTCACCAAAAGTGACTTTTCCTGCTTTTCCAGCCCAGTTTTTGTGCACAGGGAACACCAGGAAGGGGAATGTTTTGGGGTGGCTCTGGAGAAGAGCTCGGGAGCTGAGCTGGGGTTGCCCCAGGAGGGAATGGGAAACACGGGCAGATATTGGGATCAGGGGTTAGGGCTGAGTCTCCTGGCAGGTTCTGCTCCTCTCCCAGCCCCACAGAGCCTTCAGGAGCTTCCCAGTGGAGCTTCCCAAGTCCTGGCTGCTCTTCCCTTGGCATTCCACCCTGTCCAGACAGGAGGGAAGTGGATCTGCCTTTTCCCCAGAGCCAGGCTTGGAGAGGGATGGGTACCACAGGGTGGGTTCGGAGTCAGATCTGGATTTGCTTTCCCTCCTCCTCCTCATGCTGCTGGAGAAACAGATCTGGGGACATTTCCCAGCGCTGGCAGGGTTGGGAAAAAGGGTAACAGCATAAATGACAGTGATTCTTTGTGTATTTTGGCTGTCCCCTCCCTGCCCTGCCCCCTGAGCCCAGGATCCCAGCAGGAATGGTGCAGAGCCTCCCCTCCAGAGCGCTGCCATCTCCAGCAGCCGCCTGGCACCGTGCCTGCTTTCCCATTTTTCCCACAAATTTCCCCCCTCTACCTCCTCAGCCATGAGGCTAAATTTAGCCTCTCTTCTGCTACAACATAATTACACAATTTGCTGCTTTGTGTAATGCAGAAGTGCTCCTGGAGAGGTGTTTGGGGTCGGTGCTGCTGTGGGGTGTGAACACAAAGCGTTCCCACTGTCAGATCCTTTATCTCCACCTGGAAACCCAGAGCACTCTGCTGGTGCATCCTGTGGGACAGATCCCGTGGGAAGTGTGAGCCAGAGCCTCCCAGGAGAAACTGGGATTCAGGGTTGGCTTTGCTGGTTCTTTATGAAGGGTGGGCACTCCCTGCAGTGTCTGTAGGAAAGTTCAGGATCTGGGGTTTCGGTTTGGGATAAAAACAACAACTCCCTGATTTTTTTATTTTCAATTTTTTTTTCCCCAGCTCTGTCCTGTGGAGTTCCCAGAGCCCCAAGGAACGGGGTTGTCTTTGGGAAGGAGTACACAGTGGGCACCAAGGCCGTGTACCAGTGCAACCAGGGCTTTCAGCTGCAGCCGGGCGCCGAGCCCAGCGCCGAGTGCCTGCAGGAGGGAGTGTGGAGCAACGGGAACCAGCCCCCCCTGTGCCTGGGTCAGTGGGCTTTGGGCTGCCCAGCCTGCAGAGATGCCTTTGGGGCTACCCAGAGGCCAGACAAAATTAAAAAGCATCAAGCAGTTGTATTTGTTGAAGAGCTTCAGGAGCGTTTAGGGCAGACAGAACCCTCAGGGGCTGCACCCAAAGTGGACAATGGGTCACAGGTTTCACACTTTTATAATTTTGGTTCATTTGCGTATTGGGGGTTAATCTCCCAATTACAGCTTCAGGTAATGAAGTAATTTACCCCAAGTTTGCTCCCCCCCAACTCAGTTTTGTTTCCATTTCTCAGGGCCTGGGGCAGCGAGGTGTCCTTGGTTCCCATTTGATGATTTTAACACCATTGCACGCGGTTTTTCACTTCGGATTTCAGGCACCATCACCACTTACAACATCACCCACAACATTTTCCTTTCAATTCTCAACCACAGCCCCACCAGGCGATACACCCCTCACTAAAAACCCACCACAGCTGGAACTTTTGCTGCGTTAGAACCTCACTTAACCAACTGCGTGCCATTTTCCCCCTCAGCCGTGACGTGCCCCGACGTGAGCAGCATCGCGGTGGAGCACGGCCGCTGGCGCCTCACCTACGAGGTGCAGTACCACTACAACGCCCAGCTGATGCTCATCTGTGACCCTGGCTACTACTACACGGGCCAGAGGGTGATCCGCTGCCAGGCCAACGGCACCTGGAGCATCGGGGAGCCCGTGCCCACCTGTAAAAGTGAGAGCAGGGGCACCCCCGGGTGGCGCCGGGGCTGGTTTTGGTTTTTGGGTCAGCAAATGGCAGCCCTGGGGGATTCAGGGTGGTGCTGGTGGTGGACTTGATGGTCTCAAAGGTCCTTTCCAGCCTGGCTCATTCTGTGGTGGTGCCCCTTGGGTTCAGAATGGGATGGTTTGGTGCAGATTTTGGGAGGAAATCCATCCCTGGGAGGGCAGGGAGGGGTTGGGATAGATTTTACAGGGCAGCTTCACCAGGGGCTGGTTTTGTGTTTGGGCTCAGCAAATGCCAGCCCTGTGGGTTTCAGGATGGTCCTGGTTGCTGACTGTGGATAACCAAGGAGATGGTGCCCTTTGGGTTCAGAATGGGATGGTTTGGTGCAGATTTTGGGAGGAAATCCATCCCTGTGAGAGCTGGGATGGATTTCCCAGGGCAGTGTCACCAGGGTTGGTTTTATTTTTTGGCTCAACAAATCCCAGCCTTGGGGGTTTCAGGATGGTGCTGGTGGGTGACCGTGATAACCAAGGAGATGGTGCCCCTTGGGTTCAGAATGGGATGGTTTGGTGCAGATTTTGGGAGGAAATCCATCCCTGTGAGGGCAGGGAGGGGCTGGGATGGATTTCCCCGAGGAGCTGTAGCTGCTCCATCCCTTCCAACCCACCCCATCCCTGGAAGTGTCCCAGGCCATGTTGGAGCAAACTGGGATAATGGAAGGTGTCCATGCTGTTGTGTAGGACTTAATTACTCCTGGCAGCAGCTGAGGTGGAGGCAGCAGAGCTGCTGGAAAGGAGCTGGGATGCAGGGAGATGCCTGCATGTGATTCCTGGTTTAATCCCAGCACTTCTCTGGGATCTCAAGCCCTTCAGCTCAGCTGTTGCTGTGGGGTCCCAGCAGCTTCTGTGTCACAGCTGCTCTGAAGTCAGGGCTTTTAAGGAGGAAAAATAAAGAATTCTGCTGTCAAGCCTCAGCTCTCACACAAACACCAGGTTTACAAGGGTAACAGTGTCACCTGCAAATCAAACCCAACGCGGCACACCAGCAGCTCTCAGTTGTTCTGACACCACTGCTGTGCTTTGGATCTCTCCTTTTGTCAGAGGTGGAGAGTTTTTCTCTCCAAGTGCAGACAGAGGCAGCAAAATCTCTCCTTCCCTGCTGCCTGCCTTTGTTTGTGGAGCTGTGGCTGCTGGCGTGGGTGACAGATGTACTTTTCCCCCTGCCAGCTCTTCCTCTGGTTCTGGGAGCAGGAGCCTGACCTCCTTTTGTTCCCTCAGCCTTATTGCCACCTAAATCCAAGTGACAGGATCTTGGCAGTGCCCCGAGGTCAGGAGCACCCAGCGGGAGCTCTGGAGGGTTTGCAGAGCTTGAAGGCAGAGAAAATGAAGATAAAATCAAGAGCTGGAGTTCTGAGGGGGAGTTGGGTTTGCAGGGGCTCTTACATCCCACAAACCCAGCTGGGATCTGCAGATTTCTGGATTTTGGCTTGTGGGGGAAAGCTGGATGTCCCTTTTAACTGGAAACTTTGTGCCATTCCAAGGGCAGGCTGGACAGGGCTTGGAGCAACCTGGCCCAGTGGGAGATGTCCCTGCTCATGGCCTTTAAGGTCTCTTCCAACCCACCCCATTCCTTGATTCCTGGGTTTTCTGGGAATCAGCATTTTAATGACAGAAAAATAGTCCTGTGTGAGGAAGTTCTGGTGTGAAAAACTCCTTTGGTTCCTTCCCAGCCTGTCTTTAGTGCTTCCCTTGTGTCCTGAAGCATAAATATTAACAGCTCTTATTTTTGTCACCTCGTCTAACATGGCTCTGGAATTATGACAATTCCTGGAATTATTTAATGGACTTTCCCACTCCAGCAGTAACTCCTGGTGCTGTGCCTGGATGCATTCTTTCAAAACCCAGCCTGTTCTCACTATCCTTTGGGATCTGTCCTAGTTATCTCCTGTGGGGACCTGCCCACCCCTCCCAACGGGAACAAGATCGGGACCCTCACCAGCTACGGGGCCACTGCCATCTTCTCCTGCAACACTGGCTACACCCTGGTGGGCTCCCGGGTCCGGGAGTGCATGGCCAACGGGCTCTGGAGCGGGGCTGAGGTCCGCTGTCTGGGTAGGTGTCCCTTGGGAAACTCCTGTGGCACCCACGGGTGTGGGGAAGGCTCCTGGAGGCTCCTCGGGAGGGAACAGGGGATTTAGGGACTGATATCCACCCTGCGGGGTTTGGAGTGGATGTAAAAGGGAGGCAGGGTTTGATTCCTGCGTCCTCAGTAGGTGTGAGGTGTTGGGAGAGTTTTGGGATGGGGATGTTTGTTTATGACAGCAGAGTCTTGAGGTGACAGCCTGGAGCTGAAAGAGGATAGGGTTGGGTTGGATATTGGGATGAATTCTTCCCTATAAACAGCATGGTATGGATTGCCCAGAGAAGCTGGGGCTGCCCCATCCCTGCAAGTCTCCAAGGAGGACTTGGAGTGACCAGGGATGGTGGAAGGTGTCCTTGTAGACAATCCTTATGTTCCTTTCCAACCCAAACCAGTCTGGGCATCTCTGAACCCCATTATGCCCAGAGAAGCTGGGGCTGCCCCATCCCTGGAAGTGTCCAAGGAGAGGTTGGACAGGGTGACCTGGCAGGGTGGAAGATGTCCCTATGGACAACCCTTACGTTCCCATCCAACCCAACCAGTCTGGGCTTCTCCAAACCTCATCCATGCCTGGAGAAGCTGTGGCTGCCCCTTCCCAGAAGTCTCCAAGGAGAGGTTGGACAGGGCTTGGAGTGATGAGGGATGGTGAAAGGTGTCCCTGTGGACAACCCTTATGTCCCCATCCAACCCAACCAAACCAGTCTGGGCTTCTCTTCACCCCAATCCCGCAGAGACCCGGGTGATGCCTTTTGGGGACACCTCTGCTGGGATCCCCAGCTGATTCCTGCTGTTTCCCCCCCTCCAGCCGGGCACTGCGGCGTGCCCAGCCCCATTGTGAACGGGCAGATCAACGGGGAGAACTACAACTACCGTGGCAGCGTGGTGTACCAGTGCCAGCCCGGCTTCCGCCTCATCGGCATGTCCGTGCGCATCTGCCAGCAGGACCACCGCTGGTCCGGCAAGACGCCTGTCTGTGTGCGTAAGTACTTGTCATTCCTTCAGCCCTGGGGGGAAATTCCAGCCCGGAAGGGGTTGGAAGAGGCTGTGGAAGGGGTTGTGGAAGGGGCTGGGCAGAGCTCACACCCACGAGGTGTGGGGCGGCCGTGCACGCGCGTTCGGGGCGTTTTTCTATCAGAATAAATCACACAGGACTCCGTTTCCTTCGTGCAGGAAAAAGCACTATTCTTTATTCACATAACTCCTTTTTATGCAGTTTTACAGACCTCATGTGTCACTCCAGTTGGTCAGTAGCTTTCTTGCTAATTTCTTTATTGGTTAGGGTTCGTCAAATCTTTCTATTCTTAAATTTCTGTGTGCGGAAGTATTTGTCATTCCTTCAGCCCTGGGGGGAAATTCCAGCCTGGAACGGGTTGGAAGGGGCTGTGGAAGGGGTTGTGGAAGGGCTGGGCAGAGCTCACACCCTCGAGGTGTGCACACAGGAGGAGGAAGAACGAGGACTGACAGACTCCTCTGTCAGCTCTTGAGGATGAGGTGCAGGAGACAGAAGTGCTCCTAAAGACAGAAGTGCTCTTAAGTTCATGTTCACCTAGTCTGGAGCAAGTGAGAGGCCAGCATGATGGTCTGGAGCAGCAAGACCTGTTCTTGATAACCACACTGATCAAGACTCCATTTTCTTCATGCAGGAAAAAGCCATATTCTTTATTCACATAACTCTTTTTTGGGCAGTTTTACAGACCTCATGTGTCACTCCAGTTGGTCAGTAGCTTTCTTAGCAATTACTTTATTGTTTAGGGTTCGTCAAATCTTTCTATTCTTAAATTTCTGTGGGGTGGCTGTGCACGCAGAAGGAGGAAGAATCTGAGAGATGTCTGAGATCCTGCTGGAGATTTTTGGGAGAAGAATGGTTGGAAAGGGTGGAATTTACTCTCATGCCCATGACAGGGGCTGGAATGGGACGGGCTTTAAACTCCTTTCCATCCCAAACCATTCCATTCTGGAATTCTGAGTTATTGCACACATTAGACCTTGGGGGTAACAGAAATTTGGGATTGTTGATCCGAGCTCTGGTGGGGTCTGGAATGAAGCACCCCAGGGCTTTATTGACCCTACTCAGGGCACAGCACCATTCCCAGTTCTCCTGGTCTTTCCCCTCCCAGCCTGCTGCAGTCACCTCCTCTGCTCTATGGAGCTGTGGGAAACCTGTTTTTATCCAGGGACAGAATCCCTCCCAATTCCAAACACGGGGAATGATATCCCAAACCTGCTTCCTGCAGCACTCCATGTTTCTCATTTCTCCCTGCCACCAGCTTGGAATAAATCCCCATCCCAGTGCTCCAGCCCACCTGGGCAGTCAGATTTGTTACAGATCTTTTGTGGGAATTTCGTCTTCCCTTCAATCTCCTGGTGCTGGCAGCTGTCCAGGAAAACCGAATCCATCCTGATGGACAAATCAGGACATTCCGTGTGACAATGATCAATAAAACTTTGTCCTCAGCTGTCCCAGGATGTCACATTCCTTAGGCAGCCAAGAATCTCCTGGTGGCTCATGCTGAGTTTCCTTTGTGGCCTGGAGCTGGCTGGAATCAAAGGCTCTGCCAGCAGCGGGGCCGTGCCCTCCCTGTGTCACCTGCTGGGGTGACAGCAGAGTGTTCCAGCCACTTCCCAGAAGTATTTGGGATGCTGGAATTGGCTTTGCTTCCCTGGGAGTTGCCAGAGCAGCTCCTGTACCTTTCACTTCATCCCAAGCCAACGGCAACCTCAGGGAAAAAAAAACTAAAAAACTAAAAAAATAAAAAAATCCTCGCTTCAGGGATTTGGAAGTAAAATTTTCCCACAAAGTTTCTCCTACTTGTGCAGGTTTCATCTCTTCAGGCCCTCTGCTGGAATTCTGATTTTCCTCCTATTTTCCCTCTTTCCTCTCTGCTTCCAGGTGTAACTTTGCCCTGCAGGGAGCAGCCAGGACTGGTATGGGGAGAGAGGGAGGGAACAGAGTTTGGGATGCCTGGGGTGGTGTGGGATTAAGAGCAGGAGCTGGGATTTTTGGAGAGGGCTCTGTGGTGTAAATCAGTGGGATCCTGGCACTCAGCTGCCTGGAGAGAGATGCAGGGAATTCCTGGGAATTCCTGGTGCCACTGAGACCTACAAAAATCCCCTTCTCTCAACCACAAATCTTTAGGTTTTGGGATTGTGTGGAGTTTTTTTGTGCTCTCTTACCTTCACAGCTTTTTCCAATGAATAATCCAGTTTTTCTCCAGGAATAAATCCAGTGACATTTCCATTTTGTCCTTGCAGCCATCACCTGTGGCCACCCTGGCAACCCCCCCAATGGCCTCACCCAGGGCTCCCAGTTCAACCTGAACGACGTGGCCAAATTCCAGTGCAACCCCGGCTTCCGCCTGGAGGGAGCTTCCCAATCCCAGTGCCTGGGATGCAGGGAATTCCTGGTGCCACTAAGACCTACAAAAATACCTTTCTCTCAACCCCAAATCTTTGAGGTTTGGGATTGTGTGGGGGGTTTTATGCTCTCTTACCTTCACAACTTTTTCCAATGAATAATCCAGTTTTTCTCCAGGAATAAATCCAGTGACATTTCCATTTTGTCCTTGCAGCCATCACCTGTGGCCACCCTGGCAACCCCCCCAATGGCCTCACCCAGGGCTCCCAGTTCAACCTGAACGACGTGGCCAAATTCCAGTGCAACCCCGGCTTCCGCCTGGAGGGAGCTTCCCAATCCCAGTGCCTGGCCAACGGCCAGTGGAGCAGCACCCTGCCCTCCTGCCGAGGTCAGTCCGGCCCTTCCTTGGGGATTTCTCCATGATCCCAAGCCAGAAATCCCTGGGAACCACCCAGGGGATGTCCAGGGGATGTTGGAGATCCCAGGGCCACTGTAAATCCCATGGATCAAACCTTGGGATTTTCTCGCCTCTCTGTGTCCTCCAAGGCGTTGGAGTGTGTTAGGAAAGGAAATTTGGGATCAGACCCAAATCTGGGGTCAGAGGGTGTTAAAGGCAGGCACAGCCCTACAAGCACACCCTGGTGGTCACAGTCCATGTCCATGGAAAATCAGGATCTCTCCTCTGCTCCTCCTCAAATCACTTTGTCCAACCTCCTCGTTTATCTTCCCAGGAAATATCTTCCCACAGCCTTGTGCAGAGCCCTCTTCCCTTTTTCCCATGGGATCAGCACTCAGGTTCACTTCCCAAATCCCCTCCTCTCCCTGCACTCCCTCCCTCTGCATTCCCCTAATCCAGGATTTCCGACCATGCTGGATTATCAATTATTCCCTGCTGGATGATGGAAATCCCAGTTTGGGATCAGTTATTCCCAGCTGGATAATCTAAATCCCAATTTGGGGCTGGAGATCCAGCCTCTGCTGCTGGGTGAACACCTGCAGCATTGCCTGGACTCCCTTTTTCCCCTCCTTTTCACAAGAAATTTTTTCCACTCCCACCCTCAAAAATCTCAAGGGAAAAAAAAAAACAAACTTAAATCACAGCATAAAATCTTCAACTTCCCCCCTTTTTTTTTTTTGGAGAACCGCACATTTTCTGCCCCACCCTTTGCTTCCCGTTATTTTTTTTGGGTGTTGTTCTGTTGTTTGTTTGCAGTTGTGAACTGTTCTGACCCCGGGCACCTGGAAAACAGCGTCCGGCAAGTGCAGCCGAGCGGCCCCCACAGGTTCAGCTTCGGCACCACCGTGTCCTATCAGTGCATCCACGGATTTTATTTGTTGGGAACGCACGTCCTGACGTGCCAGGGCGATGGCACCTGGGACAGAGCCCTCCCCCAGTGCCTTTGTAAGTGGCCCCAACGCTCCCTGCCCAGCCCATCCCACGGGGTTTAGCAGGATTCATGAGGGAAAATAATGAATTTTATTTATTTATTATTTAATTCCCCCCCGCCAAAAAAAAATCCACCTGGGAATGGTCCCACAGTGGTTTCAGGAGTTTTCCCAGGGAAGGGGGTTTGGGGTTGAGGAGAGGAGTCCTGTTGAGGGCATTCTCTGTGTAGGGACAGGTGGATCCCAGTGGATTTTGGGTGTTCTGGGTGGAATCCCAATGGATTTTGGGTTTGAGGAAAGGATCCTGCTGGAGGGGGTTCTCTGTGTAGGGAGAGGTGGATCCCAATGGATTTTGGGGGTTCTGGGTGGAATCCCAATGGATTTTGGGAGTTCCAGGTGGATCCCAGTGGATTTTGGGTGTTCTGGGTGGAATCCCAATGGATTTTGGGGGTTCTGGGTGGAATCCCAATGGATTTTGGGATTTCTAGGAGGAATCCCAATGGATTTTGGGGTTTGAGGAGAGGATCCTGCTGGAGCGGGTTCTCTGTGTCGGGACAGGTGGATCCCAGTGGATTTGGGGGATTCCAGGTGGAATCCCAATGGGCTTTGGGGTTTGAAGAAAGGATCCTT
The DNA here is from genome assembly GCF_014805655.1 of Passer montanus. Taxonomy (NCBI): domain Eukaryota; kingdom Metazoa; phylum Chordata; class Aves; order Passeriformes; family Passeridae; genus Passer; species Passer montanus. The sequence goes on from NW_024374256.1 coordinate 2,344,217, forward strand.
CTGGAGGGGTTCTCTTTGTAACGACAGGTGGATCCCAGTGGATTTAGGGGGATTCCAGGTGGAATCCTAATGAGTTTTGGGATTTGAAGAGAGGATCCTACTGCAGGGGGTTAAGGACAGGTGGATCCCAATGGATTTTGAAGGTGAGGAGAGGATCCAGCTGGGATGGTGCAGGTGGAGAGGGCAGGAGCAGCTCTAGAGCACAGGGAGGGCTCACCTGAGTGAGTGGAAACTCACCTGAGTGGCTGAGGGTACACCTGGGTGAGTGAGGGCTCACCTGAGTGAGGGCTCACCTGAATGGGTCCCAGTCTTACACTGGGAATTTGGGATCCAGAGTGGATTTTAGGTGCTTTAGGGAGGTGCAGGCAGGATCAGCCCCACCCCAGCATGACCAGTTTGTCCCTTTGGGCACTAAACCAGCTGCAGTCCCATTCCCTTCCTTTGGGAATGGCCTCAGAACTCCAGAAATTCCAATTGGCTTGAGCTGTTCCAAAGCTGGGATTGTTCCTTTTGTTTTTTCCATGTTTATCCCTCCACATCAAATCCTATTGAGCAGTTTTGGGCACATTTTCCTCTCCTTTTGTCCGGTCCTCACCCCTTGCATGTTCCTGGGGAATTGGTGAGTGATGATCCATGTTCCCACAGCCAGGAGGAATTCCTGTTAAAACCCCAACCCCAGGCTCCCTCAGCCCCTTGAGCACAAGGGACCTCCTTCCTCCATTTTATCTCCCATAAAATATTAGGATTTGTGGGCATTTGGAAATCCAGGTCAGTTTTACCACTGACTCCTTGGATTCCTGGGGTTAAAAGTTTTTTTAAAAAATAAGATTATCCTGTGGTTTTGTTTCCTGTGTGTTGAACTTCCCTGTGAGGGTGGGGAGGCCCTGGCACAGGTGCCCAGAGCAGCTGGAAGTGTCCCCATCCCTGGAAGTGTCCAAGGCCAGGCTGGACAGGGCTTGGACAGGGAAAAGCATCCCTGCCCATGGAAAGGGTTGGCATTAACCGACGTTTAAAGCCTCCCCAAGCCAGAATTCTGGATTCCCCGGGTGCTGAAGCTGTGTCTCTCTTGCAGTGGTGTCGTGTGGCCACCCCGGGTCCCCTCCCCACGCGCAGATCTCGGGGGACAAGCACACGGTGGGCTCGGTGGTCAGGTACAGCTGCCTGGGCAGGCGCACGCTGGTGGGCAACGCCACGCGGATGTGCCAGCTGGACGGGCGCTGGAGCGGCTCCCTGCCACACTGCTCGGGTGAGGGGCCCCGGGAGGGGCACCAGGGGTCACCCGTTCATGGTCAGGTAGCCATGGTCACCCGTTCATGGTCAGCTAGCCATGGTCACCCGTTCATGGTCACCCGTTCATGGTCAGCTAGCCATGGTCACCCGTTCATGGTCACCCGTTCATGGTCAGCTAGCCATGGTTAGCCAGACACGGTCAGCTAGCCATGGTCACCCGTTCATGGTCAGCCAGACACAGTCAGCTAGTCATTGTCACCCATTCATGATCACCTGTTCATGGTCACCCGTTCATGGTCAGCTAGCCATGGTTAGCCAGACACGGTCAGCTAGCCATGGTCACCTGTTCATGGTCACCCATTCATGGTCAGCCAGACACGGTCAGCTAGCCATGGTCACCCATTCATGGCCAGCTAGCCACAGTCACCCATTCATGGTCACCTGTTCATGGTCACCCATCTATGGTCATCCACTCATGGTCACTCATTCATGGTCACCCATTCCTGGTCACCCAGCCATTGTCATCACCTCCCACCCATCGTCACCTACTCCTTGTGCCTCAAGGAGGAGGCACCTCCCTTCCCTGAACTTCCCTTCCCTTCCTTGAACTCCCTTCCTGCCATGCTCCACCCCTCCTTGTTCCCTGAGTGCCAGCTGCTCAGGGCTGGCTTGGAGCACGTGGGAATCCCTTTATGGAGGGGAAACACCCCCGGGGGTGATGCTGGAGGCTCCACCTTGGGATTCAGGAGTTGTGGCCATGTTTGCACCCAGCTCAAAACCGGGGGGGCTCCTGGAACCAGGGAATGTTTAATTTGGAATTCCGCTGCTCCGCTGGGGGTGGAATTCCCGATGCGGGTGACAAGAGCCGCCATGCCCTGGTGGCTCTGGTGACCCCGTGCTCTCCCTGGGCAGGGGGCAGCCAGGGCGTGTGCGGCGACCCCGGGATCCCTTCCCACGGGATCGGGCTGGGGGACGCCTTCGACGTGGGCAGCGTGGTGAGGTTCAGCTGCGAGCCCGGCTACTCCCTGCGGGGCTCCTCCGAGAGGACCTGCCACGCCAACGGCTCCTGGAGCGGCACGCAGCCCGAGTGCGAAGGTACTGCTGTGCCACAGCCCCGGGGCTGCCCCGCTGGCCCCAGAGCTGCCCCGCTGTCCCCAGAGCTGCCCTGCTGTCCCCAAAGCTGCCCCGCTGGCCCCAGAGCTGCCCCGCTGTCCCCAGAGCTGCCCCGCTGTCCCCAAAGCTGCCCCGGTGTCTCCAGAGCTGTCCTGGTGTCCCCTGGAATGGACCGGTGTCCCCAAAGCTGCCCTGGTGTCCTCTGGACTGGTCTGGTGTCCCCAGAGCTACCCCGGTATCCCCAGAGCTGCCCCACTGTCCCCAGAGCTGCCCCGCTGTCCCCAAAGCTGCCCCGCTGGCCCCAGAGCTGCCCCGGTGTCCTCTGGACTGGCCTGCTGTCCCCAGAGCTACCCCGGTATCCCCAGAGCTTCCCCAGTGTCCCCAGAGCTGCCCCACTGTCCCCAGAGCTGTTCTGGTGTCTCCAGAGCGTGTCCTCTGGACTGGCCTGCTGTCCCCAGAGCTACCCCGGTATCCCCAGAGCTTCCCCAGTGTCCCCAGAGCTGCCCCAGTGTCCCCAAAGCTGCCCCGCTGTCCCCAGAGCTGCCCTGGTGTCCCAAGGACTGCCCCGGTGTCCCCAGAGCTGTTCTGGTATGCCCAGAGCTGCCCCAGTGTCCCCAGAGCTGCCTCGGTTTCTCCAGAGCTGCTCCAGTGTCCCCTGGACTGCCCCAGTGTCCCCAGAGCTACCCTGGTATCCCCAGAGCTGCCCCAGTGTCCCCAGAGCTGCCTCGGTTTCTCCAGAGCTGCTCCAGTGTCCCCTGGATTGCCCCGGTGTCCCCAGAACTGCCCCACTGTCCCCAGAGCTGCTCCAGTGTCCCCTGGACTGCCCCAGTGTCCCCAGAGATGTTCTGGTGTCTCCAGAGCAGCCCCAATGTCTTCAGAATTCTCTGAGGTGCACAGAGCTGTCCCAGTGTCCCCAGAGCTGTCCCACTGTCCCCAGAGCTGTTCTGGTATGCCCAGAGTTGGCCCACTGTCCCTAGGACTGCCTCGGTGTCCCCAGAATTGCTCTGATGTCCCCAGAGCTACCCCACTGTCCCCAGAGTTCTTCTGGTGTCCTCAGAGCTGCCCTGGTGTCCCCAGAACGCTTCCAGTGTCCCCAAGACTGCTCCAGTGTCCCCAGGACTGCTCTGGTGTCCCCAGAATTCCTCTGATGTCCCCAGAACACTTCTGGTGTCCCCAGAACAGTTCTGGCGTCCCCAGAAATGCTCTCATGTCCCCAGAATGGCTCTGATGTCCTCGGAAATGCTCTCATGTCCCCAGGAATGCTCTGGTGTCCCCAGAAGTGTTCTCATGTCCCCAGAATGCCTCTGGTGTCCCCAGAAATGCTCTCATGTCCCAGAACTTGCCTTTCCTGAGGACAGGCAATGCAGGAGGAGCCCCTCGGGGTTCTGGGGTTGGTTGTGTCCCCTGGGTTGTTTCAATTCCCCCGTTTCCCTGGCAGTGATTTCCTGCGGGAACCCCGGGACCCCCAGCAATGCCAGGGTGATCTTCAACGACGGCCTGGTGTTCTCCAGCTCCATCATCTACCAGTGCAGGGAGGGTTATTACTCCACAGGGGTGCTGAGCAGGCACTGCACCGTCAACGGCACCTGGACTGGGAGCAGCCCCGAGTGCACTGGTGAGCACTGGCGCTGCCTCAGCTTTAGGGTTTGTGTTTTTCGGGTTCTGTGCTGCTTTAGTGGGTGGGTCTGGGTTCATATCAGGGGATGGGGAGCTCTCTGCACAGAGCAGGGAGACAAAACAATTCCTGCCCCAGCTGGGGACCAAGGACAAATGATCCAGACTTCAGACCCACGAACACAAACAACGTGGGCTGGAGAGAGAAGAACAAGAAGGATGGGACTTCATGGGCTAAAGCTGGAATTGGACAATGGACTCCAATCTGCAAATGGAGCAGAACTTTTAAAAATGTGAGATGCAACCAGTCACCCATTTTTGTGACCATTTTGGTTCATCTTGGGTGCAGCCCTGGCTGGGCTCTTGTGCTGCCCAAGGTGGATCCATTGAGGAGATCCTTTATTAAAAGGATAGGGATCCTCCCCTGTCCTTTTAACAAATCCCTGCTTTATTCTTTAACTCTGTCCAGCCTCTATTCTAGCTCAGCCTTCACAGGGCACCACGGATGGAATCCTGCCACAGGGAGAGGGCAAGGATGAGCTGCCAGGCCCAGCTGTGCCCACTTGATGCCTTTTGGGCTACCTAAAAACAGAGGCCAGACAAAGTTAAGGGAATAAAAAGCAGTTCTATTTATTGAAGGGCTTTCAGGTACATTTAGGGCAGACAAAGCCCCCCAGGGGCTAAACCCAAAAATCGATGATGGGTCAAGGGTTTTCACACTTTTATAATTTTGGTCCATTTGCATTTTGGGGATTAATTAATTCCAATTGCAGCTTTAGGTAATGAAGTCATTTACCCCAAGTTTGCTCCTCCCAACTCACTTTTACTCACGGCCTGAGGCAGTGAGGTGTCCTTGATTACCAGGCCTGGAGAGGAATTGTTGTGTCTGCCCAAAATGGGAAAGCAGCAGCTCCCACTGTGTGTGGACTTTAGAGTTATAGACTAAGAACAGCAGGATTAAAAATACATGAAAAATAGGAAAGCTCAAATCCTAAGGCACCAAGAGAGTGCCACCCTGAGAAACTCTGCTAAAGCCTGGCCTGGCACCAGCAGCAGCTCAGCCTGGGAATTCTGCTGGGACCTAATGGAAAAATCTTGCTCTGGGGTTCTTTTTCCAGCTGGATGGAGGGAGCTCTGGGATAATTTTGGGAGTGGGTGTTGGCCGAGTTGGGGGGGGCTCTCTGGGGCTGCTCCTGAGTGTGACATTCCTGGGGCAGGGATGTGACCTCAGGGCTGGGAACGGGGTGGTGACAAAGGTGGATTTACATCAGAGGCAGTGACTGGGCTAAGTGGGGAGTGCTGTGGGCAAACAGCCTTCCATTCACCCAGGTTTGACCCGGGTTTGCTTTAAAGTTTAATGAGTGTTAATCCAGCTCCTTTCAAGGTCTTAATGAGCCATTAAGCTCCACCCTGTGCTACAAACCTGCTCCACATTTAACTTATTAAATCCCACCTGGAAAAAAACACTCAGGACCACCACAGATGTGGTTCCAGCTGCCAGAAATTCTCCTTTTTCCCCTTCCTTGGCAGTGATCAACTGTGGAGACCCCGGCGTGCCGGCCAACGGGCTGAGGCTGGGCAGTGACTTCACCTACAACAAATCCGTGGTGTTCCAGTGCACTCCTGGCTTCATGATGGAGTCAGACCGAGCAGCTGCCCTCACCTGCACCAAAGACCGCACCTGGAACGGCACCAAACCCGTCTGCAAGGGTAGGAACCCTGCAGGGCTTGCAGGAGACAAGTTTTGCAGGCCACCAGAGTTTCCCTGGAAGCCTGGCTGGGCGCTCCTCAGATCCCTTGTCCCACCCGAAGTTTGGCATTTGTCAGGGAAGCAGCAACACCTTGCTGTGTTCAGGGCTATCAATCTGTGCCTGGGAGGGAGGGAAGGAATTGCTCTTCTCCTTCAAAGCCCAGGGAGTAAAGTGATTTTGCACAAAAACTCGGATCAAGCTCGGATGAAATATTGTGTTTTTCCAGCAGACGCTGTGCTGGCATCACCCAGAAACATCTGAAAAATGTTCCCTGCAAGTCTTTTCATTATTCTGAGACGGCTCCTGTGGTTCAGAGATAGAAAAGGGAAATAGGAAAGCAGTGTCTGGGCAGGCTGGATCTCCTTTCCTCACCCCCCAGCGCAGATAAAATGTGTGGCAGCATCTCTGCATTCTTTTAAAAATCTGGAAAATTCACCTGTCACGGGACTGATATAAAAACAGGCCACATAAAAACCCTCAAATGCACTCCAGCTCCTTCAGAGGCTGTAAAGAGCAATTCTTCCTCTCCTTTTTCATTCACTGCACTGAGCAAATGCTGCAGAAATGATCCAGAATGTGGCCAAGAGTCTCATTTGGAGGCACAGGTTTAGCTCCTCTGAGCTGAAGAGCAGAGCGCTGCAAAAATGTCATCTCCAAACACCCCAGAGTGGGTGAAAACCCGACAGGTTGTGGCTTCAACTGCTTGTCTGAGCCTCAGCCAGGTTGTCCAAAATGTGTGAATCTTCGGGGAAATCTGGGATGAGTTTTCACACCATGTCAGGGCAGATTTTTACCTTCAGCTGAGAATGAGCATTGACTTAAATATCGGATTTGTAGAGATGTTGAGGAAAATGTTCTTCCCCAGAGGGTGGTGGGGCACTGAACAGACTCCCCAGGGAATGGGCACAGCCCCAGGATCTCAAGGAATATTTGGACAATGCTCTCAGAGTGGGATTTTGGGGTGTCTGTGCAGGGCCTGGGCTTGGGCTGGATGATCCTCATGGATCCCTTCCCACAGGATATTTCATAATTTGGGATTGAACTCCAGACTTTGAAGGGTTTGTCCCCACTTTGTGCCAGTCCCAGGAGATACTCTTGGAGATCAGGAGGTGACTTCGCTCCTACGTGGAATTTGCTTGTTAATGTAAATAATGAAGAAGTGGAGAGACCTGACTCTGCTTCTCCTTCTCCTTCTCCTTCTCCTTCTCCTTCTCCCCTTTTCCTGTTCCTCCTTCTCTGCCTTTTCCTCCTTTTCCTCCTTTTTTTTCTTCTCCTCCTTCTTTGCCTTTTCCTCCTTTTTCTCCTTCTCCTTCCCCTCCTTCTTTTCCTTCTCCTCCTTTTCCACCTTCTCCTTTCCCTTTCCTCCTTTTCCTCCTTTTCCACCTTCTCTTCCTCCTCCTCTTTTTCCTTCTCCTCCAGCCATCACCTGCAGAGCTCCGCAGGCCATTCCCAACGGGAAGGTGGTGGGATCAGATTTCACCTGGGGTTCCAGCATCAGCTACGCCTGCCTGGAGGGCTACCAGCTGTCCCTGCCCGCCGTGCTCACCTGCGAGGGCAACGGCTCCTGGAGCGGGGAGATCCCCCAGTGCTTCCGTGAGTAGGCAGCTTCCCTCTTTCCCACCAGGAATCAGCAGGATTCTGCTTCAAATCCAGCTTTTTGGGGCTTTTCCCAACCTTTTTTCCCAAGCTCTGCGTCACTGGTTTGGCAGCTCAGGGTTTAGAGGGATCGTGCTGTGCTTCGTGCCCTGTTCCTAAATGGAGTTTTCCAGCAGCTGGAGTGGGAATTTTTGGTGCCGTGGTGATGCTTCAGGAGTCTGGAGCCAAAGTCTGGCTGCTCTCCCAGCTCCCTCATGGCTTGGTTTTTTGGGAACCTTGGTTTGGTATGTGTAGGGAGGAGGCAGGGACACTGGTGGTCACGCCAGAGACACTGGTGGTCACTCCAGGGACACTGGTGGTCACTCTACCCCTGTTACAGAAGGGCGGTGCCACTTTTGGGATGAATCCAGGCATTTTCCGTGTTCCTGCCTACAAAATATCCTCAAAACTGGGTGTTTGGTCTCAGTGACCCAATCTTCTGCAGTCAGGATTCCTGGAACTGCCAAAAAATCCTTTGGCAAAGGGCACCGTGCTGCAGCAGAAGTTGGGAGTGTTTTGTGGGGTTGGGTAGGTTTGACACAACAGCAAACACCAAACAAAAAAGGGAATTAAACATCTCCTGATGCTGAAGGCAGCTCTGAGTTCCTTTTCCAGCTGCACAATATCCATTTTCATATTAAATCCCACAGACCCCTCACTGTTCCTCACACCTTTCCCAGGATCTGGGATAATTAGTGGGCTTTCCGTGTGACACAGAGCCAAGGAACAAAGTGACACCGTGCAATTAGGGGAGAAAAAAGAGGGGGGAAAAAAAGGCAAATCCGGGGGAGAAGGTGGAAGTTAATTAACAACCACTGACAAAAGGAGATAATTACAAGGAATGCAGCCAGCAATGCCTTCTGCCACCCCTGATTCCTGAGCTAATCATGGAGCTGGATGGGCTGGATGGGATGTGACATTCCTGAGGGGTCTGTGGCCACCTCCGTGTCCCTCTGCTGTTGCAGCCGTGTTCTGTGGGGACCCGGGGACCCCAGCCCAGGGCAGGAGGGAGGACCGAGGCTTCACCTACCGCTCGTCCGTGTCCTTCTCCTGCCTGGCCCCGCTGGTGCTCGTGGGGTCGGCGCGGAGGTTCTGCCAGTCCGACGGCACCTGGAGCGGGACCCAGCCCAGCTGCATCGGTAAGGGGGGCCCAGCTGCAGGGTCTGGGGGCTCTCTTCACTTCCAATCCCAACCCCCTGGTCCTTGCAGATCAGGATGGGAGGAGTGATTTATTTAAAAAATATGGATATTGATCTAGTACCGATATCCAGCTGTGATGGACAAAGAGTTTGAACAGTTTGAAGTTAGAAGGTGTGTGTTTATTGCCAGGGCAGCTGTGGGATAGCTCCCAAATACACACTGCACTTTACACGTGATTACAGACCCTTTTTATCTATACAAGTATTGAATACCCAAAATACAAATACATATTCATGATTTTGGTACAGCCCATTCCCCACTTTGTATGCTAATTAGTTCTAATGCTATTAAGCATGTGTAGTTTGTTCCTTGAAATGGGTCCGTGGTCCCTTTCATGGGGAGGGGGTCCCAAAATGAGGAAGTAAATGAAGTCTTCCTCCTTCTGACCTTTCTACTTTTTCAATGCAAATATGACAAATGATCCTTTGGTAGAACTCCCATTCCCTGTCTTCAACTGGTTTCAGAGCAGAGGAGGCCCACAATTGTCTTATGTTCCTAAAGCTATTCATCAGTTTCTAGATTCTTCATTATAAACCCAGCTAACCAAACATTGTGTTGACAAGCAATCCTCCTAAAGCTATTTATCAGTTTCTAGATTCTTCATTATAAACCCAGCTAACCAAACATTGTGTTGACAAGCAATCTATTACTAGTTAACTACTAACTCTTAACTTCATCAAGGCCTACACGTTTATTTTAATTAACTCCAATAAAGCTTATCTCTAATTCTAGCTCCTCTAAAATCTCTAAATTCCTTGAAGTTTATGTCTCAGGAGAGGGCAGGGAGGAGGGCAGGATCACCATGGTGCTTGGAGCTTGGGATGGCCCTTGGGAGCAGAGGGTGTGGATGTGGGGAAGAGCTGTCCTGATCCAAGGTGTGTGTTCCCAGTTTTTCTCCTGAGGGATGAAGTGCCTCTGGCTGCTTCGTGCTGCAGCAGGCAGGGATTTAAGGAACAAGAAGATCCGTGTGTTTTCCTTGTTGCCGTGTGTTCCTTCGGAGCCAAATCCCTCTTGTGTTCCAGAGGTGCAGCAGGACCCGTGTGCCTGGAGGGATCTGAGCCCTCCTGTAAATCTCTTCCCTGTTTTTAACAGATCCCAGCCTCACGACGTGTGCAGATCCTGGGGTGCCTCTTTTTGGGATGCAGAACAATTCCCAGGGGTACCAGGTATGGCCATGGAAGAGGGGTGCAGCACAAAGCCAGCCCTGCTCAGTCCTTGGCCTGGATTCACGTGTCCTCCCATGAATTCCTATGTTATTCCATGGATTCACATGTTCTCCCATGGATTCATGCATTATCCCATGGATTCATGTGTCCTCCCATGGATTCACGTTTCCTCTCATGGATTACTGTGTTCTCCCATGGATTCATGTGTCCTTCCATGAGTTAATGCCTCCTGTCATGGATTCACATGTTATCTGGTGGATTGATGTGTCCTCCCATGGATCCTTGTGTCTTCCCATGGATTAGTGTCTCCTCCCATGGATTCACATGTTCTGCCATGGATTCATGTGTCCTTCTTCCATGGATTCTTGCATCTTTCCGTGGATTATTGTGTCCTCCCATGAGTTCATGTCCCCTCTCATGGATTCTTGTGTTATCCCATGGATCCACATGTCCTTCCATGGATTTATGTCCCATCCTATGAGTTCATGTCTCATCCTATGGATTCCTGTGTCCTTCCATGGATTCCTGTCTCCTCCTGGGAGCAGGACACCCCAACATGCTCCTTTAGCCCTCCAAGTGGGTTTGCGCAGCATTAATACAGCATTAATTGTATCTGAAATTAATTACAGTGCTAATTAATAGTTGCTGCTATTCACATTAATTCCCATTAATTTTCAGGCCAAATCCTGCAGGTGCTTTTGTTAATCCCATCTCTCATCCAGCAGGAAATCATTGGAATGGGGACAAAAATCCCACAGTGACTCCCTGTGGGGCTCCATTCCCACCCATTCCCTGCTGGGATAGTGGATGCCAGAGTGGATCCTTCCATTTTCCTGCTAATTAGTTACCTTCATCTTGGGGTTTAATTAATTAATTTCAGGTTTAATTAATTTGGAGACACCATAAATGGGATTTTTGCTCAGCTGGGAGCTTCCCTGGGAGTGGAGCTGCTCCTGTGAGGGGTGAGGTGGTGCCAAGGGGATGGAATGAAGGCCTGGCAGTCCCTGGGGAGCTGAGTGATTGTCTCCTGTTGGGACAGGTGGGAAGCATCCTGTTCTTCAGGTGCCAGAAGGGATATCTGCTGCAGGGCTCCACCACCAGGACCTGCCTGCCCAACCTGACCTGGAGCGGCGTCCAGCCCGACTGCGTCCGTGAGTCCTGGGAGTGCCACAGGGGGCTGGGGCCCTCAGCCAGGCTCTGGAAGAGGGATCCTTGGAGGAAATGTGCTGGATTTTAGGGAGAATTTGGGATTGCAAAGTTTTTAGTCTGCACCCACACCTGGCACTCAGTTCTGGGCTCAGAGGTGCTTCAGCATCCTTTGGTTTTGTCTTTTTCCCTTAAAAATGGGGGTGGCCAATCCTGATTTTCAGCTCATCAGCTGGAGCCTGGTTCAGCTTTAGCCGGGAACAGAAACCCAGCATGGGAAGCTCCTCATTAATTCCTCCAGCTGGGAAAAATCCCTGTGAGCTGTGCTGTAGAAACTCTTCCAGGAGGGTTCCCCCGTTGCTGTCACGGTGTCACTTTTCACCCTCCCTGTGCCCACCTGGCTGCCTTCTCTCACCTGTTCTCCCTGTCCTCTCCAGCCCACCACTGCAAGCAGCCTGAGACCCCATCCCACGCCAACGTGGGTGCCCTGGACCTGCCCTCCCTGGGCTACACCTTGATCTACTCCTGCCAGAGCGGCTTCTACCTCACCGGGGGCTCCGAGCACCGCACCTGCAAAGCCGACGGCAGCTGGACAGGGAAACCCCCCATCTGCCTGGGTGAGGGGCTGGCAGCACCAGCGGGGCTCTGAGACCCTCCCCAGGCTCTCAGCTTGTGGAGATCCTGAGCCTTGAGGTGCTTCAAAGGTGGTTTTCAAACTGCAGATAATCCCATGATTCAGTTCTGGGGTCAGAATTCCAAGGAAGGTGTGGGGAGGTGTTTTCAGCCATGATTTTGTTCTGTTAAAAGTTGTGGGATGGCCCAGCCTGATTTTCACTTGGTGGGAGGGTCTCCACTGTTGATCTCCACAGCAGAATCCCAGAATTAGGTTGGAAAAGGCCTTTTGAGATCATCAAGTCCAACCTGTGATCCAACACTCAGGTGCCACCTCCAGTCTTTCCTTAAAGAGCCACCTGGGGATCTTCTGGGGAGTTTTTGGGTCTAGAAGCACCTGCACAGGACAAAAATTGTTTATCTCCCCCACATTTTACCTGCCACGAGTCTTGGATGAAGAACAAGTTCTGATCCATTGAAATGGAGCCCTGTGGCTCTCCTGGAGAGCCAGAGGGTCACTCTGGACACTTGGGACTGGAGCAGAGGGCAGGGCAGGACAGGCTGAAAGGCAGAGAGGGACCTGGGGGTGCTGAGGGACAGCAGCTGGACATGAGCCAGGTGTGCCCATGTGGTGTGGCACCTGGCTGGATCAGGGATGGACCAGCAGGAGCAGGGAAGGGATTGTCCCCTGTCCTGGTCACTGGTGAGGGACACCCCGAGTGCTGTGTCCAGTTCTGGGCTCCTCCATTTGGGACATGGAGGGGCTGCAGCGTGTCCTGGGAAGGGAACAGAGCTGGAAAACTCCTGCTGGAGCTGAGGGGGCTCAGCCTGGAGCAAAGGAGGCTCAGGGGGGACCTTGTGGCTCTGCACAGCTCCTGACAGGAGGGGACAGCCAGGGGGGTCGGGCTGTGCTCCAGGGAACAGGGACAGGAGAGGGAACGGCCTCAGGCTGGGCCAGGGGAGTTTGGGGTTGGATTTTAGGGAAAATTTCTGCACAGAAAGGGGGGTCAGGCCTTGGCGGGGGCTGCCCAGGGAGGTTTGAAGTTCCCAAGGAAGGCCTGGACGTGGCACTCACTGCTCTGGGCTGGGTGACAAGGTGGCCCTCAGGCACAGCTTGGACTCTGTGACCTTGGAGGGCTTTTCCAGCCTCAGGAATTGTGGGGTGGACAGTGCCAGACCCCAAATCCTGACCAGCTGTGCTTTGCCCCTGTCGCAGCCGACGTCCGGCCCAGCGGGAGGCCCGTGGGCACCGCGCGGGAGCCGCCGCTCGCCAAGGCCTCAGGTGAGGGCTCGGGGGGCTCATCCCCATGGACACATCATGGACACATCCCCGCTGCCCCCCAAACCCACCCTCCTGAACCCCTCAAAGCTGCCACCTGCCCCAGCCTGTTCCCTGGAGATCAAACAGGATCCTTTCAGGAGCTGGACATCAACACCTACTGCCCTCGCCACAGCATTCGCTTCCAGGATTTTGTACATTCAACCTTTCTTGTTTGAAGTTAACTTTTCCTAATAAATTATTTCGGGTGTTGGTTTGTTTTTGAAACTTTCCTTGCGTTTTTGGTCACAACAGGCAAATTAAAGTCACTGGTTTTGGCTTTGTCCCCCGTGGTGATGGCACAGAGTGGGTGGGATTTAAGATACTTAAAATACAAACTATTTTAAAATATTAAATATTTAAAACAATTTATGAATTCAAAGAAAGACACAAATCCTGCTCTGTTTTTTTTTTTTTTCCCTGAAAAAATGGAAATGCTTCTGGTTTTTTTGGTTTTTTTTTTTGCATCTCCCACTGCTGCAATTCCAGTGCCTGCGGATGTATTTGCAAGGAATTCCCTGTGGAAAGGCTCCTACGAGTACATGGGGAAGAAGCAGCCAGCCATGCTCTCTGTCACCAGCTTTGACCCTGCCACCAGCAAGGTCAACGCCACCTTGATCGACCACAGCGGGGTGGAGCTCCAGGTGTCAGGTGAGGGACACAACAAGGTGGCCTTTGGGAGGGGTTGGCATTGGCACTGCCAGGGCAGGGACTGTCCCCTGTGCTGGCACTGCTGGGATGTGGAGATAAAAGCCCATTCTAGATGGTATAGGTCATATTTTATGGGATTATCAGAAGGTTCTGTGTCAGATCTTATTGGTGGACACTTATTTACACTTAGTTTATCGGTCTGCATGGTATTTTGTACGTGATATTTTGCATATCTGTCAAACTTCTGTGGTTTTAGTTAGTTTACACAGTTTTTCTACTGATTCTCGTGAGACAGATCTTATTGTTTATAGAATAACTGCACCACTTATAGTGGTGCAGTTATTTTCCACTCTAGGAATAGATTGTTGTGTTAATGAATCTTTCACGCCAAGATTGTTTTCTCATGGGAACTTGCAGCTATTAATTTAGGCCTGATTTTATGAGGCTTTTCTTTTATAATTTCTCTTCCTCTCTGTGACACTGGGACACCTCTAGGGTTGTGTCCAGTTCTGGTCACTCATGACCAGAAATGGAGGGGCTGGAGTGTGTCCCAAGAAGGGAATGGAGCTGGAAGAGGGTCTGGAGAACTCCTCTCTATGATACTGGGACACCTCTAGGGTTGTGTCCAGTTCTGGTCACTCATGACCAGAAATGGAGGGGCTGGAGTGTGTCCCAAGAAGGGAATGGAGCTGGAAGAGGGTCTGGAGAACTCCTGATGGAACCTGGAAAAAAGGGGGCTCAGGGGGCTCCCCAAAACTCCCAGCCAGGGTGGGTCAGGCTCTGCTCCCAGGATAAAACAGCCTCAATCTGTGCCAGGTTGGATTTTAGGGAGCATTTCTCCATGGAAAGGGTGGTCAGACCTTGGAACTGCCCAGGGAGGTTTGGAGTGCCCATCCCTGGAGGTGTCCAAGGTAGGACTTGGAGCTTTTGGCAAAAAACCTGAAATTGTGTGAGCTGGACTTTGATGATCCTTGGGGGTCCCTTCCAGCTCCTGATTCCATGAGTGCTCCATGTCCCTGCCCTCCTGGAGCACCAGGCTCTTCCTGATCCAGCAGCAGAACCTGAATATTAATTAAATACTGAGTTGAGTCCTTTCCCATGTGGAAAATATCTTCAGTATCCTGGGCTGTGTTTCCCAGTGCATCCCAGTGTCCACTCAAATCCTGACGTGGTTTCTCTGCCCTCCCACTCAATTATTTCCAACCAGAGTGACCCAGAGCTGACCAAATCCCTTCTTTTCCAGGGATTTACAAGAAAGAAGACGTGCACCTGCTGCTCCAGGTGTACCAGATCATGGGGCCACTGGAGATCTTTGCCAACAAGTTCAGGAATGATAAATGGGCTCTGGATGGACACGTGAGTGCACAAAATCCACCCTGCCATGGATGTCCCAGCCTGGATTTCCCTTCCTTGGAGCTGAGGGACAATTCCCAGAGCTGGCAGGGGACATGTGGCACTTCTCCAGCAGGTGACAGCTCCTCCTGCAGCTGGGGGTTGGTTTTATTGCCCTGGGGTTTGGAATCCATCATCTCCCACATAATGCTGGAGGAGAAAACAACGGGATTTGTTCTATGTGGATGTTTTATGTCTGCTCAACATCTTGCTGGAAAAGCTGATTTTTCCTACTGAAGCCAACTCCTCACCCTTTGTCTGTGTCTGGGAGTTTCCCAAGCCCTTTAAGCATCCAAAGGAGCTTGGGAAAAATGTAGATCCAACTGACCCATGGCCACTTTTTCCCTCTCCCTCTGGAATCAGCAATGTCCTTTCCAGTTTATCACTAAGATTTTTTTTAGCTTCCCTTCCTTCAAGAATGGAGAATTTTCAGCTGTTGGGCGGTGAAACTCCTTAAAAAATGCCAGGATTTTCTGGGGAATTGCATCAAATTAATGCGCTTGGAAGGGGCTGGGATGAGCTGGGTGTTAAATCCAGGGAAAAGTGGATAAATCCGTTGATTTCCACTCTCCACAGGTCTCGTCGGAGTCCTCGAGTGGCACCTTTGTGTACCAGGGCTTTGTGCGTGGCAAAGGCTTCGGGCAGTTTGGCCTGCAGAGACTTGGTAAAATTCCTTGGATTTGCACTTTTCCCCTCAATTCCAGGAGCTCCATTTTGGCCTGGTTGGGGCTTTCCAGGCAGGGAATCTTTCTCCAATCCCTGGCTTGAATTTTCCACAATTTCTGAGTTCTGCTGAACTTGGTGTGAGGTTTGTGGGAGACAAACAGCACGAAACAAACAGCACAAGGAAAAAATTTATAATTTGGGAGCAAAATGAGGGATAACCAGGCTGCTGTCCAAAGGCAGGGAGAGTTTGGAAGCACAAACAACACCTGGATTTTTTTTTCCAAATTCCCAGATCCCTGCCAAGCCCAAATCCCATTCCCACCACAGAAAGTGTCTCCATCAGAAATCACAGAGGCTCCTGGGAGCTTAAACCACCCAAAATTTAAGCTCCTAAATACTTCTTAAAGCATGGTTTGAGCTCTTTAATCCCTCAGGATTGCTGGAATCTCATCAACTTTATGGATTCTCGTTATTGCTGTGTTTCAGAGTCTCCTTAAAGCCCAACTTCATGCATCCAAGTTGGACCTTTTTTGCAAAATAAATCAATTTACACCTCTCTTTAATTGCAGCTGTAAATAAATGATGAGGCCTAAGTTAGGCTGGATCTCCATCCTTGCACATCCATTTTTAAATTCCCTTTTCCAGCACCACTTCACTCATTTTGCTGCTGGTGCCACCTGTACTTTGAGCCAAGCCCTTTTCCCCCAGCAGGGGTTTGGAAATGTGGGAAATGTGTTCCTTTCTGCTGTGTTCCAGACATCAGCATGATGGAAAATGACCCCGAATCCATAGGCCACCACTTTGCATCCAACAGCAGCTCCGTGGCAGCCGCCATCCTTGTGCCTTTCATCGCCCTGATTATTGCAGGGTTTGTGCTTTATCTCTACAAACACAGGTGGGTTTGGGGCAAGAATCCCAAAAGCTGAAAGAAATTCAGGGATTTGAGGGAAGTCTCAGTGAGCTGGGCTTAAAATCCCCCCCTTTAGGGCTGGTTTAATTCAGGAGGTGGAACAAAAACAGAAGGTTTGGGAGGTTGTTGTAGGGTTTGTGCTTTATCTCTACAAAAACAGGTGGGTTTGGGGCAAGAATCCCAGAAGGTGAAAGAAACTCAGGGAGTTGAGAGAAGTATCAGTGAGCTCGGCTTAAAATCCCACATTTAGAGCTGGTTTAATTCAGGAGGTGGGACACCAACAAAGAGGGTTTGGGAGATTGGAGCAAGAATTCCAAAAGGTGAAAGGAATGCAGGGATTTGAGAGCAGTAGCAGTGAGCTGGGCTTAAAATCCCACATTTAGAGTTGGTTTAATTCAGAAGATGGGAAAATAAAGTATGGTGGGATGAGGATTTGGGAGAGGAGAGCAATGAGGGTTTTGCTGGCCATTAATGGAATTTGTGGCCACATTTGGGAGGATAAAAAGCAAATTCCACCCCACCCCATGGCTTTGAGCATGGTCTAAATCCAGTTTTGCTCCTGATCAATGCTGCAAACCCCCAGCAGGATTTTCCTGCCCCATCCCCACGGGTTTCCCCTGTCAGTGCCCTCCCTCAGGGCTGTCACAGTGTGGGTTTTGTCCCCGATCCCACAGGAGGAGACCCAAAGTCCCGTTCAACGGCTACGCCGGCCATGAGAACACCAACGTGAGGGGCACCTTCGAGAACCCCATGTACGACAGGAACCTGCAGCCCTCAGACATCATGGCTGGCGAGGCCGAGTTCACAGTGAGCACGGTGTGCACGGCCGTATAGCGCTGTCCCCGCACGGTGAGTGGGACAGGCCACCCCCGCCGCCACCGCGTCCCCGCGGCGCCGTGGCACCGTGGGGTGTGGGGAGCTGGAAGGGTTTGGGGTCGTGGAATGTGCAGGGAGCTGGAAGGGTTTGGGATCGTGGAGTGTGGGGAGTTAGAAGGGTTTGGGGTCGTGGAGTGATTGGAGTTGGAAGGATTTGGGATCATGGAGTGTGGGGAGCTGGAAGGGTTTAGGATCATGGAATGTGCAGGGAGCTGGAAGGGTTTGGGATCATGCAGTGATTGGAGTTGGAAGGGTTTGGGGTCATGGAGTCACTGGAGTTGGAAGAGTTTGGGGTCGTGGAGTGATTGGAGTTGGAAGGGTTCTCATGGGATCATGGAATTTGTGGAGTTGGAAAGGTTTGGGATCATGGCATGTGTGAGTTAGAAGGATTTGGGATTGTGGAGTGATTGGAACTGGAAGGGTTTGGGATCGTGGAGTGATTGGAGTTGGAAGGGTTTGGGATCGTGGAGTGTGGGAAGCTGGAAGGGTTTGGGGTCATGGAACATGGGGAGTTGGAAGGGTTTGGGGTTGTGGAGTGATTGGAATTGGAAGGGTTTGGGATCATGGAGTGTGTGGGGAGCTGGAAGCGTTTGGGATCATGGAGTGTGTGGGGAGTTGGAAGGGTTTGGGATCATGGAATGCGCAGGGAGCTGGAAGGGTTTGGGGTCATGGAACATGGGGAGTTGGAAGGGTTCTCGTGGGATCGTGGAATGCAGGGAGTATTCCATCTGGAATACTCCAACTTTAGGATACCAAAGCCACTCCCCCAGAATTCCCATGTGTCCTGAGCAGCTCCTTGCTTTCCCAGGTTCCCGTGGCCGGTGTCCAGTGTGGAGACTGTCCCACCTCACCCTCCATCCATCCCCTCCCTCTCCTGCTCCCGCCCCTGCCGAGGCTGCGGGGAAGCTGCTGCACCTCCCTGGAATTCCCCAGGGGCTGCTGGATCCACCTCCTCCATCCTGCTGGATCTCCAAGCCAAAGGTTCTGCTCCAGCCCCGCTCCCACACCTCGGGAAGGCCTGGTGGTGGGAAGGCTTTCCCGAGCTGCTCCTGGAAGGAGCTTCCCAAACTTTGGGAAGAGCTTGGGCGACAAAGAGGTTGTGCACAAGGTGCTGGATTCGTGGAAAACACCTGGATGGGACAGGATGAGGATTTGTGTGTCTGGGTTGGGTTTTTCTGGGTTGTTTTTTGGATTTTCTACCCCAGGGCTTGAGCGGAGGAAGGGTTTTCAAATGGGAGCTTTCCAAACTTTGGGAAGCTTTTCCCTTCTTCCCTATGTTTGATTTTCCTTTGGGCATTCCTGGCTGGATTTACAGAAAACACCTGGATGGGACAAGATGAGGATTTGGGGTTTCTGTATTTGGGTTTCTGGGTTATTTCTGTGTTGGATTTTCTACCCCAGAAAGAGTTGTCCAAATGGGACCTTCCCAAAACTTGGGAAAAGCTTCCCAAGGTTTTTCCCCTCTTCCCTGTGTTTGATTTTCCTTTGGGCATTCCTGGCTGGGTTTTTCCTGCCCCATGTTCCCCCTGATTTGAGCTGGGCCCAAATTCCTGATCAGGAATTCACTGCCAGATGATTCCTGAAGGGACAGGAATATCCAAAGGGACAAAAATCCTCTCTGAAAAGAGCTCAACACTAATTCCCCCAAAAGCTTCCCAAATCCTTTGCCCTTTCCATACTGATCCTCCAAAGGTCAGTGCCAGAGGAGTTTTAATTCCCATCCTGAGCGGCATCCTTTATTTCCCAGGGGCACCGAGGTTTCCTGGGATTTTGTGGGAGCAGGGAAGGCTCTGGATCCTTTTTAGGATCAGGGGGGCAAAAGTGCCATTCCCAGGTCACTGAGTCCAGGAGGCTCCAAGGAAAATCAGGATGAACCCTTTGGAATGGGGTTTTCCATCCATGCTCCCATTCCAGCATGGATCTTCTCCTCCCTGAAGCTCTGCCTGCTGAAAACCGTGGGATAATTTGGGAATTTTTGTTGGTTTATCCTTGATTTTCTGGGTGTAAATACATCAGTATTTTATTTTTGTTACTCCTGCCTCTCCTACAGGGAGCAGAATTCCCAGCCTGCCAAAAAATGCCACCTGTGCTCCCAAAAATGCCACTTCTGCTCCCAAAAATCCCACCAAGGTGCCCTGATTTCTCCCTGGGAAGTGGGAGCCGGAGCCTGAGCCCCGATCCAGCGTGGGCAGGGGCCAGGGGAATGTTCCCACATGGATTTGGGGAGGATCCCAGGGTGAAATTCCATGGGCAGATGGATTGGGGTGGTGTCAATCCCAGCAGGACTCCAAGGGAACCTTCCCCTCTTCCCTTGGATCCCACCCTGCCTCCAGCTGGGCTCTCCTTGCTCATCCCTGATCTTTTCCAAGCTCAGTTATCCCTAAAAACTCCACAGCCCAACCCAAACCCTTGCCCTGAAGTGTCCCCATCCCAAATCCAGGGCCCAAAATTCCAACAATCCTGGAATTCCAACAAATCTGGAAGCAGAGCTTGGATCTTTCCACGTTCTTGTCCAAACTCCAGGGAATCCTCCCCTGGCTGCTCCAGGTGATGCACGTTGGCTTCCCACACTTGGCTCCTGTTCATTCCATGGAAAAATCAGGAGGAATTCTCATTCCATGGAAGAAACAGAAGCAACCCATGTCCAGGAGTGCAAAATAAATCCAAAATATTTAAAACCACCCAGCAAGGAGAAGAGGGAGCACGACTTTAATGGAATTTGCTGCTTTGGATCCATGAATTCCCTTTTCCTGCTGTTGCCCAAGGAGCCAAGGAAGTGGGAAAAGGGTTTATCCCATTTTTTTGCGAGCTGGCTGGGATCTGCTCCATGCCATTCTCCATCCTTGTGCCCAGAGGACTTGCATATGGTAAAATAAATATGGAAAAAAGGGAAAAAAATGAAAATAAAAGAGAAAAAAATGAAGAAAAAAAGGGGAAAAAAAAGAAGAAAAAAAGGGAAAAAATGAGAAAAATTATAAAAAACACAAAAAAGCTCAAATCCCTCTTTTGTACAGAGATATATTTTTATTAATTAAAAGTTTGTACAGCTAAAAAATAAATAAAAAAAACAAAATGTAATTTTTTTTCATTATCGTAGGGAAAAACAAAAACAAAAAAAAGTAGTGGAAAAAAAATCAGCTTTTTTTTTGTAAATGTAATAAAGTGTATAAATGGTTTCCATAAAAATGTACATATGGAATCTCTCCATGCCCCTGGCTTGTCTGCAGAATTCCCAGTTAATTTATCTGTCTCTGTATATGAGGCTTTTCCGTGTGTTCCCGGCGTTCCCTGCGGAATTTCAAAGCTATTTTCGATTTTGGACTTCCGAATAATAAAAAATCTCGATTTTTGCATTGCTTTTTCTTACAGCCCCCTGGTGCTTTTTTTTTTCCTTTGCTTCATTTTGTGTTTGGGGGGTTGGGGGTGGTTTATTTTTTTTTGTTGTTGTTGTTGGGTTTTTTTTGCTTGGTTGGTTTTTTTGGGGCGGTGTGTGTGAATTCCAGAAGGTTTATCCCGGGATTTTCTGGATGTGCACACACCATTCATGCAGGGATGGAGATTCCCGACTTTTCCAGCGTATCCCAGTTTCAGGAAGGAAAATCCAGGAAAATTGGGTGGATTTGGATGAATGGCTTTGGCTTTTCCACAGGATTTTATCAGGGATATCCCATGGGAAGGGAGAACGGGACCCTTCCCGCTTCCCAACCCCTGCACTCCTGCTCCAGGAGCCCCAATTTGCCTTAATGAGGTTTTAATTAACGCCTGCCCGGTGATTAGCAGGAATTAACTCGGGAAATTCGGGATGAAAAAGGCCCTGGCGGGGTCTTTGATGCTCCCCTGCCTTTGATTTGGCTTCTCCCGCTCCCAGATGCTTCATCCTTGGATTCATCCTTGGATTTGTCCCCTCCTTGGCTCAGTTTGTCCAAAATAAGGGGGCGCTGAGGTTTTTGGGATGGTTGGTGGGACAATTCCCAGCAGGCTGAGCCTGGGATTTTGGGGCACAGAAGAGATCCTGCCAGTTTTCCATGGATCTGAGGGGAGGGAAGAGGATCCAAACGCTTTTGGAGCTTCCTGGAGGACCTGGGGCTGCCCCATCCCTGCGATGTCCGAGCCTGGAGCAGCCTGGGGCAGTGGGAGCTACTTCATCCTTGGATTTGTCCCCTCCTTGGCTCAGTTTGTCCAAAATAAGGGGGCGCTGAGGTTTTTGGGATGGTTGGTGGGACAATTCCCAGCAGGCTGAGCCTGGGATTTTGGGGCACAGAAGAGATCCTGCCAGTTTTCCATGGATCTGAGGGGAGGGAAGAGGATCCAAACGCTTTTGGAGCTTCCTGGAGGACCTGGGGCTGCCCCATCCCTGCGATGTCCGAGCCTGGAGCAGCCTGGGGCAGTGGGAGCTGTCCCTGGTCATGGAATTTGGGGTGGAATGGGATTGTCCTTAAGGTTCTTTCCAACCCAAACCATTCCAGGATTCTTCCTGCTTCCAATTCCCAAAGTTTCCCTCCGTATTTGGGGTTTAGTCCCTGACCCCGGCTCAGCCTTTGGGTGTTCTTGAGGAGAAAATTCCTCATTTCCCAAGCATTTTTTGCCACCAAGTTCCAGCCCTGAAATCTCCTCGAAAACAGGGATTTGGTGATTTTCAAAGCTTTCCCAACCCCTCTGCCAGCATTCCCTGGAAGGAAAGATCCCAAAAATCCCCCCTTCCACAGATCTTCCAGTGGCTGCTGATTGAGGGAGAGACCAGCAGGGAAACTGGGAGAGCTGGAACTGCCACTGGGAATCTTTTGGGGGAAAAAAAAACAGGGAAAGATCAGCAAGATATCCACCAGGAAAAAATTCCATGGAGAGAGCAGCAGGACAGGAGCTGGAGCATCCCCTGGGCATTTTTGGGGGGAATAAAACTGGGAGAGCTGGAAGGAGCTGGAGCTTCCTCTGGGGATCTTTTGGGGAAAAAAAACAGGGAGGGACCATCAGGGAAACTGAGGACTTCTCCAGGAATATCCCATGGGATTCCTCAGCGGGGTCCATGCCCTGATGCCAGGAGTTGGCTCATCCCAAAAAAAAATTTTTTTAAATCCAGGAGATATTTTTAATTAGGATTTTCGTCTTTGAAAATTAATCCCCCCAAGTTCCAATTCCTTCCCAAAACAACCAGCTGCCAGCCTGGAATATTCCAAGCTCCTGTAAAAACAAGTGGGAAACTCCCCGTGAGGAGAGTGGGAGGGATGGAAAAGATGGAATTGATGCCTTCTCCCACCTGGGATTTATAAACTAAATTATAAATTAAATATCTCTTTAATTAAATGTCACTTTAAAGATCACCTTAATTCAGCCTGAGGCTGGAGGGATAAGGGGGTGTCAGGAATAATAATAATAATTCCACATCCAGGAATTATTGCTCCATTTGCCCTTTCCAGCGGCGATTCCAGCTGATTATGGAACAAATCGTTGGGAAGCCTTGGGAATCCTTGGCCTCTCTCCCATTAAAGGGTGATTAAATTCAGCTTCCAAACTGGAGGGGCGTGCTTGGATCTTCCCGAGGGAATTCAGGGCATGGGAGGTTAAAAAAGGAGACAGCATTGAGGGGAGCTCTGTGCTCCTTTTTCCCCTTTTTCCCCTCTTTTTTCCCTTCCCCCCGCCCCTTTTCCTTCCTTTTTTTCCCCATTTCCCCCCCTTTTTTTCCTTTCTTTTTCCCCCCATTTTTTTTCCCTTTTCCTTCACAATTCCAGGGTTTTTCAGCAGGGAGCACACGGCTCATTGGCAGAACCGAGCCACTGGGATTGTAACTATTGATTTTTCCTGGCTTTTGCCACTTCTCAGTGCCTGGAAAACATCACTGGAACAAACGCTGGCACTTTGGGACAGCTTTGGGATTGCAGGCGCTGTCCCGGAGTGATCCTTCAGAAATCTGCCAGGAGATCTGCCCAAAAATGGGAATAAATGGGAATAAATTGTTTAAAATCCATGTTCAGACACAAAAAAAAAAGAGCTTGGGTGAGGCTGATGGAGCTGCTTGAACCTGGAATACCTTTGTCCTGGAATTCCTGGATGTGGCAGCTGGGATGGGCTGCCACAATCAGCACAATTCCCAAATCTTCTTGGGAATTCACACCCTGGAAGGCCAAACCACTTGGAACTGGACACAAATCCATGGATTACCTGCACCATTCCCACCTGCCAGGAGCTGGAGCAGCTGGATGATCCCAGCTCTGAACTTCCCAATCCTGCTGGAAGCAGCTCCTGCTGCTGGCACTGCCACCCCAGAAGGTTCTGGCTCCACAAATCCACTCCCTGCTGGATTTGGGATTTTTTTCCCTCCATTTCCTCGGTGCTGCTGCCATTCCTGCTGCTGGGAACGAAGAGGTTTCAAGCAGGGATTGCAGGAAGGGAACAGGGAGCAGCTCATTCCTCCTGGGAATGTCACGATCCCGTGATGGATGCAGGATTCCCAAGCAAAACTTGTGGCTGGAAGTGCCCAACACCAGGATGGAAAAACCTGGCATCCTTGGCAGGATGGTCCTTAAGGTTCCTTCCATCCCAAACCCCTCTGGAATTCTCTGCTGCTCCCAAGGAATGGTTTTGGGGCAGGATGGAGCTGCCAAGCCGGGCTGGGCTGAGCTCCTTTGGAAAAACCCTTGGAAAACAGATGGGAACAAAATGGTGTTGGCAGCAGAGAGAGGTTTAAGGATAGCACATCCCAAATTTTGGCAGCCCGGGGAGGTGACCGGAGCAGGGACAGCTGCCAGGATTTGAGGGCAAAGAAGGAAAATCACAACAGGAATCTTGGGAATTGGGGTTTTGGGAATTCCTCAGAAGTGCTGGGGCTGAACCCCAGCCTCTGCCAAGGCCTGGGGGTTGATTAATGCCACAACAAACCTTCATTAAGTGGCCTAATTAATATTATTTCATTTCCAGCCTTGTGGCAGCTGTTCCCTGCTTCCCATACAGGGAGGATTGTGCCAGGAATTGTCCAGCAGGCATACCTGGGATGGGATCTGGGGTCAGGTTTGGGTCCAGAAGGAGGGGATCCAACATTCCAGCCACGTCCCAAAAACCCATGTTTCCAAAAGTGGGAATTAAAAAATATCCCTATTTTTATCCATATTTTACGAAGATTTACAGCTCTGGGAGTGACCAAGTTGGAGCTGGGAATTCTCTTAACCCAAGGGAATTCTCTTAAACCCAAGGGTTTTCCCAGCCCTCATCCCATCAGCAGCATCCCCGTCCGTCCGTGGGCTCCGTGGCAGGATGGATGTGGGAAGGTTGGATTTGATGATCCTGGAGGTCTTTTCCAACCATCGCAATTCCATGATTCCCGTGCTTTCCATCCCTGTTTTCTGCCTGGGTGCCACCCCCGTGGGTGACATCCCTGTCCCCTCTGTCCCCCCCTGCCACTGCCAGGCCAATCCTGCCCTTCCCCACCTTTAATTTGGGCTCTCAGGATTTCCCAGCCTCATTCCCACAGCCAATTCCATGGAAATGGATGGAAATGAATTCCCTGTGACTCCCTCTTCTCACCCTGCAGGAATCTTGGAGCTGTCTTGAGCAGAGCATCCAAAATTTGCCCTTTTTTCCTGGAGAAGCTTCCTGAACGTTGGTCATCCTGCCTGTGGGGCTGGGAGCACCATTCCCAGTGTTTTGATGGAGTTCGGGATTAATTTATCCCTTCTCCTACAACATTCCAGCAGAACAAACCACTTTAAAAACAAATCCCTTTCTTTAGGAGGAAAAAAACAATCTAACCCATCAAACAATAATCCAAGAATAAAAATCAGGAATTTTATGGCACCTCCAATAACGAACTCCACCCTCAGAAGCTCATTTACGTATTTAAGCCCTTGTTTAATATTCTAATTAGCAGTTAATCAGTTATCGAGAGAGAACAAACGGTGATTAGCTCATCTTCACCTCCTCCAGGTGATTTGGGCTCATCATCTCCGGGAAACTTTCCTGCTATTCCTGAATTATTCATGGCCATGGGCATGTCCCGGGGTGGGATTTCAGGACGGTCCCGGTGGATAACCGAGGGGGAGCGATGCCTTTTGGGGTAAAGGGAGCTTTAGATGGGATTTTGGGAAAAAAATTCCTCCCCGGGAGGGTGGGAAGGGGCTGGGATGGATTTCACAGGGGAGCTGTGGCTGTCGCATCCCTGGAAGTGTCCAAGGCCAGGTTGGAACAACTTGAGATAGTGGAAAGTGTCTCTGCCCATTTAATTTAATTATTCCAGGCTATCATTTATCCCGATTCTTCCTTTCCTCTTTTCCCACAGCTTTCCAAGGAGCTGGGAAGCAAAGGAAAGCTCCTGCGGGAGGCCTCAGGTCTGGAGGAGGAACTGGTGCAATCCCAAATTCCTCGATTCCCTTTTCTTCCCTTTAGCCTTTCCCATCCCACCGAAGGCAGACAGGACGCTGGACTCCTCCCTGCCGTATTCCCGGGGAGCAGATTCTTAAAGCCCTTGGAATAATTTGGAAAGATTCCACCTGGTTTTGCACGGCAAAGAAGCCCTGCCTGGCCAGGGTTTGGATCTTGAGCATTGGATGTCTGGGAGCAGGGATCAGCTGAGGTGACGAGGACTGGGCTGGCTCCCAGGAGAATCCATGAGGCACCAGCAGGTGGGAGAGGGAGAGGCAGGAGCTCCAGACAGCTGCTTCCTGGAATTTTAATTAATTCCCGAGCTTTTTAGTCTTCCCAGACGCCAGCTTTGCCAGGATCTGGATTCCCGGCTCCTGAGATGGATCAGGAAGGTCAGAGCTGCTCCTTGCCAAGGCAGAGCTCCCTCACTGCTGCCCTCAGCGATTTTTGGGAAGCTGTGCTGGCTCTGGAAGCAGCGGGATCAGCTGGAGCAGCATCCCTGGATGTGCTGGAGCTCATCCATCCCATCCCAGTGTGGGACAGGAGCTCCCAAGGATTCCTGGATCCTCATGGGTGTCCAGGATGCTCCACAGACACAGCAAAGCTTTTCTTGCTCTGTCCTGGGAAGTGGCTTTTCCCTGCTCCAGGACCAAAACTCAACCCTGATCTCACCTAGAAGTGGCTTTTCCCTGCTCCAGGACCAAAACTCAACCCTGATCTCACCTAGAAGTGGCTTTTCCCTGCTCCGGGAAAAAAAACCTCAGCCTTGATCCCACCTGGAAGTGATTTTTCCCTGCTCCAGGACCAAAACTCAGCCCCTGATCCCTGCTGGAAACGGCTTTTCCCTGCTCCAGGACCAAAACTCAGCTTCCAGCCCCTTCCAGCCCTTCCATGTCCATCCCAAAAGTGGGAAGGGGTCGAAGGACGGGAATTCCCCCTTTTCCCACTTCAGCCCAGTCCCGGGGGATGCTCCAGCCCTTTCCGGAAGGAAAGCCGCGTTTTTCGGGAATATCCCAGGCTGGAAGAGCCAATTCCACGGGCTCGCAGCTCCCTCTCGTGGGGAGAAAAGCCAGGAAGAGCTGGGATGTGCCCAGATGTGCGACACAGCTGGAGCGGGATTCTCAGAGGGGATGGAAAATGGGAATTCAACGGGAATTCAACGGGAATTCCCTACCTCAGGATGGGAGGCTCAGCCAGGCTGTTCCTTCCACCCTCCCCACAGGGATTTTTGGGATTTGGGACAGGGCTGGATGTTTTCCAGCTGCTCCATCTCCACATTTGGGTTTCAGGAATGGCATCCAAGCTGCTTCCTCATGGCATGAAGGACTTCATTCCTCTTCCCAACTGTAGGAATGTGATGTGGGTTTTGTTGACAGAATGACTAAATTATCTTTTGTGTCTTTAAAAAGCAATAAAGCCTAGAAGTTTTTTGCTTTGATTTGGTAAAAAGATACTTAATAGAACTTTTGAGACTTTAAACTTAGGGCTGTCTTATTAGACAGAGACTAAATTAAAGTCTTAACAAAATAATTCACTAGAATTATTTATATATATAAATATAAATTATATATATATATATTTATTCTATATATAGAATTATTTATAATGAAGAGAACAAAGGAAATAATTACTTTTATAGAGTGTTTTAGTAAGTCTAAAAACCTCTTACCCCTAGCTCAGTTTTTCTCTGAAAAAGCTTTGTTATTTTACCTTTCATTAAAACTTTTCTGTTTCCAACACTACCTCAGAAGCCATCCTACTAATTTTATGACATTTGGAGTAACAAAACTTATCTCAAGTGTAATAAGTTCTCTGAGAGCTCATAAGCTCAAAGAAAAACTTATCATCCAACTTCATCCCAATCCGCAACTTCAACCCTCAAAATTCTGAGCCCACCAAGGCCTTGCTTTGATCCAAAGAAATCCACGCATCATTCCAGTTATTAAGAATCCAGCTTGGTTTTATTGTCCATTTTTTCAAAAAATTGTTGTTTTCCTCATCACAATTATAAAATACCCCATTAAAACTTTTCTGTTTCCAACACTACCTCAGAAGCCATCCTACTAATTTTATGCCATTTGGAGTAACAAAACTATCTCAAGTGTAATAAGTTCTCTGAGAGCTCATAAGCTCAAAGAAAAACTTATCATCCAACTTCATCCCAATCCGCAACTTCAACCCTCAAAATTCTGAGCCCACCAAGGCCTTGCTTTGATCCAAAGAAATCCACGCATCATTCCAGTTATTAAGAATCCAGCTTGGTTTTATTGTCCATTTTTTCAAAAAATTGTTGTTTTCCTCATCACAATTATAAAATACCCCTATTTTTATCCCTATTTTACAAAGATTTACAGCTCTGGGAGTGACCAAGTTGGAGCTGGGAATTCTCTTAAATAATCCAACCATGATTTTGGTTTTGGAGGGGGGCTTTAAAAATTCCAATTTAAAAAAGAAAAGGGAAGGCTAAAAAAGGGAATTTCCACAAGCTCCTTCAAACATCACAGGGAATTATAAAATGTATTCCACGTTTTTTGGTTTTGGTTTTTTTTTAGAAAAAGGGTGCAGGGAGCAGATTTTAAACCCCATGGATGGAAACAGGATTAGAAGCCCTGATTCTGATTTACATAAAGATCCCTTTACAGATTCTGGCAGCATAGAGGAACCCTAAAGCATATTTAAATAAAATTTATGCCCACTCTAAGATTTTTTTTTTATGCTGCCAGAACTGTGTAAAAGAAAATCAGGTCCCAAATTTGGGTTTATTCCCAATTATTAACATTTTCGGGCTGTGTTTTCCCCTCGTCCACCTTCACCCCAGAATCGGGAAAGAGCGGAAGCTTCTCCTCATGGGATTGCAGTGTTGTGGGAAGGGATTTTTGGGAAGGGATTTTCCTTGGGGAATTGCTCAGAACGGGGGGCAGCACACAGGAACCCTAAAGTGTATTGAAATAAAATTTATGTCCACTCTCAGGTTTCTTTATGCTGCAAAACAAAATCAGGTCCCAGATTTATTTTAGGGCTGTGTTTTCCCCACGTCCACCCTCACCCCAGAAGCGGGAAAGCGCAGAAGCTTCTCCTCATGGGATTGCAGTGTTGTGGTCACTTTGGGAAGGGATTTTCCTTGGGGAATTGCTCCGAACCAGGGGCAGCACACAGGAACCTTAAAGCGCATTTAGATAAAATTTATGCCACCTCTAAGATTCCTTTATGCTGCCAGAACTGTGTAAAACAAAATCAGCTCCCAAATTTGGGTTTATTTTAGGGCTGTGTTTTCCCCACATCCACCCTCACCCCAGAACCGGGAAAGCGCGGAAGCTTCTCCCTGTGGGATTGCAGTGTTGCGGTCACTTTGGGAAGGGATTTTCCCTGGGGAATGGCTCAGAACGAGGGGCCCTTGACGCTGCCCGGCTCCGTCAGGCGTGCGGCCGCGTAGGCCGAGGCTCCCAGGCAGGCGGCCGGCTCGCAGAAGCCCGGCAGCCCCGGGGGCCCCGGGGAGCCCGGCCGGCCCGCCTCGCCCGGGGCGCCCGGCGGGCCCCGCTCGCCCGCCTTGCCGTCCACAGCGTGGCCTGGGATGCCCGGGAGACCTGGAAAGGCATGGGGATGGGGTGGATGCGGTGCTGAGATTCACGCGGAGATAGGGGTTTGCCTGAGAAACAGGAGTTTTACCTCAGAAATAGGGGTTTTACCTCAGAAATAGGGGTTTTACCTCGGAAACGGGGATTTTTTTTTCCCCTGAGAAATAGGGATTTTCCCTCAGAAATAGGGGTTTTACCTCAGAAATAATACCAATTTTTTCCTGAAAAATAGGGATTTCCCCCGCCCCGAGAAATATGTATTTTCCCTGAGAAATAAGCATTTTCCCTCAGAAATACGCATTTTCCCCTCAGAAACAGGGATTTTCTCTCAGAAATAGGCATTTTCTCTCAGAAATAGGCATTTTCCCCTCAGAAACACACATTTTCCCCTCAGAAATACACATTTTCCCTCAGAAATAGGGATTTTCCCTCAGAAATACGCATTTTCTCTCAGAAATACGCATTTTCCCCTCAGAAACACACATTTTCCCCTCAGAAATAGGGATTTTCCCTCAGAAATATGCATTTTCTCTTAGAAATAGGCATTTTCCCCTCAGAAATAGTGATTTTCCCTCAGAAATAGGCATTGTCTCTCAGAAATAGGCATCTTCCCTCAGAAATAGGGATTTTTCCTCAGAAATAATACCGATTTTTGCCTGAAAAATAGGGATTTTTTTTTCCCTGAGAAATAGGGGTTTTGCCTGAGAAATAGGAATTTCCCCTCAGAAACAGGGATTTTCCCTCAGAAATAGGGATTTTTTCCTCAGAAATAATACCGATTTTTGCCTGAAAAATAGGGATTTTTTTTTTCCCTGAGAAATAGGGGTTTTGCCTGAGAAATAGGGGTTTTGCCTGAGAAATAGGAATTTCCCCTCAGAAACAGGGATTTTCCCTCAGAAATTGGCATTTTCTCCTCAGAAATACGCATTTTCCCTCAGAAATATGCATTTTCCCCTCAGAAATGGGGATTTTCTGAAATAGGCATTTTACCCCCAGAAACAAGGGATTTTTCCCTCAGAAATAGGCATTTTACCCCCAGAAATAGGGATTTTTTTTTTTCCCCCCGACAAATAGGAATTTTTCTTCGGAAATAGGGATTTTTCCCTCAGAAATAATACCAATTTCCCCCTGAGAAATAGGGATTTTTTTGCATTTTCCCCTCAGAAATGGGGATTTTCTGAAATAGGCATTTTACCCCCAGAAACAGGGATTTTTTTTTTCCCCCCTGACAAATAGGAATTTTTCTTCGGAAATACGGATTTTTCCCTCAGAAATAATACCAATTTCCCCCTGAGAAATAGGGATTTTTTTCCCTCAGAAATAGGGGGTTTCTCCTGAGAAATAGGTGTTTTCCCTCAGAAATAGCGGGTTTTCCCTCAGAAATAGGGATTTTTCCTCAGAAATCAGGATTGGGGTGTTTGGGAATGCTGCTGGAGATGTTTGGGGATGCAGGCAGAGCAATTTCAGAGAGAGGGAAAGAGGTGACAGAGATGAGGAAGAAGGAAAGGAAGGATGATCCGCGTGCGAGATTTGTGGGATGAGCCCTAGGAAGATTTTGCGGGATGAATCCGGGAAAATTGACAGGATGAACCTGGGCAGGTTCTGTGGGACAAAGCTGAGGTTTTGTGGGATGAGCTTTGGCAGTTTTTATGGGATGAACTTGGGCCCGTTTTGTGGGAGGATCCTGGGCAGGTTTTGTGGGATAAACACGAGCAGATTTACAGGATGAGCCTGGGCAGTTTTTGTGGGATGGATCAGAAGGTCCCCAGCCACCACTGGGCTCATCACCCCAAGGTGACAAAGGCCACCTGGGGACACCTGGTCTCACCTGGGATCCCTGGAGGACCCGGCATTCCCGGGTGGCCACGGCCAACCTCTCCCCGCTCGCCCTTCTCTCCTCTCTTCCCTGTGGGTACAAAAAGGAGGGAAGGACTCCACGGAAACCCTGGATGGGTGATCTGGGACAGGGACAAGCGTGGCAGTGCCACCCCAGGAGGGTTTGCACTGGCACCGTGCCATCACCACCCACCTTTGGGTCCGACATTGCCGATCTGCCCGGCAGCTCCCAGGATTCCGGGGACACCTCGGGGTCCCATGGGGCCGTGGGGTCCCTGATCACCGGGTGGCCCTGGGGGGCCGGGGGGACCAGGGGGTCCCATGGCCCCGACCCCACCCAGAGCGGCTCTCTTGGCGCTCACGGCCACCTCTGCCAGCTGCTCTGTGGGGCAGAGAGGGGCCGGGATGGGATCCATGGGGTGGGATCCATGGGGTGGGATCCAGGGGGTGGGATCCATGGGATGCATAGGGTGGGATCTATTGGAAGGGATTCAAGGGGTGGGATCCACAGGATGGGATCCATGGGGTGGGATCCATGGGGTGGATCCATGGGGTGGGATCCATGGAATCCATGGGGTGGAATCCATGGGATGCATAGGGTGGGATCTATGGGATGGGATCCATAGGGTGGGATCCATGGGATGGGATCCATGGGATGGGATCCACGGGGTGGGATCCATGGGGTCCATGGGATGGGGTCCACGGGGTGGGATCCATGGGGTCCATGGGATGGGATCTATGGGGTGGGATCCACGGAATGGGATCCATGGGATCCATGGGATGTGGTGGCCCCGCTCCACCCTCACCTTGCAGCATCTTCAGCACCACGTCCACGATGTGCTGGTCCCCAGCATCCCGGCCCTGCCAGGAAGGGAATTTCGCTCCTTCTGTCCCCTCCCAGAGCCCTTCCCAGCCCCAGTCCCAATCCCCATCCCCTCCCTGCATCCCGGGTCACTTTCCCACCCTGCTCTTCCCCGTTCTGTCCCAGGGCAAGTGCTCCGTGCTCATGGCATTTGAGTCCAAAATGAGGGTTTTAGGGGAAAATCCCAACCCTGCAAATCTCTGCTGCTGGCTGGTTTATATGGGGATGGATTTGGATGCCATACACAGTGAGACAGAGAATTCCTCCCCAGGAAGCAGGATCCCAGATGCTGAGCAGTGTTTTCCCAGAGGAACCGGGTGGGAAGGAGAGGCAATTCCTGCCGAGCAGGGAGGGTGAGGAGGTTTGTGGGATCGGGATACTCACGGCTGTGCCCCTCGGGCCCGGCATTCCCGGCACTCCGCGCTCCCCCACCAGCCCCCGCGGGCCGGGCGGGCCGGGATAGCCCCGAACTCCCGGTGCTCCTGCATCCCCCGAGGGGCCGGGAAAGCCGAGCTCTCCCTGGATGCCTTGCTGGAGGAGGGATGGACGGAGAGGGGCATGAGGGGCTCAGGCTGTGCTGAGCACGGGGGCTGCACCGCAAGAGCCCAAAATGTCCCAAAAACCACAGACAGGACTGGGGTTCAGTCCCAAACAGGGCTGGGGCTGAACCCAGGGCTGGATCCCAAAAATTGGGGCTGGATCCCAAATGGGGCGGAAGCTGAACCCAGAGCTGGATCCCAAAAATTGGGGCTGAACTTGAACCCGGGGCTGGATCCCAAAAATTGGGGCTGGGGCTGAATCCAGGGCTGGATCCCAAAAATTTGGGCTGGATCCCAAATGGGGCTGGAGCTGTACCCAGGGCTGGATCCCAAATGGGGCTGGGTCTGGATCGAGGGCATGATCCCAAAAATTGGGGTTGGATCCCAAAAACTGGGGCTGGGGCTGAACCCAGGGCTGGATCCCAAAATGGAGCTGAGGCTGAATCCAGTGCTGAGCCCAGATCTGAGCCTGAATCCAGGGTTTAATCCCAAAGAGGAGCTGAGCCCGAATCCAGGGCTGACTGTGGTCACTGGCTCCCATCTCCGGGGAAAATATTCCCTCAGCACCTCAGCCAGGAGGATCCAGCTGAAGATCTCACAAATCCCCCCAAGTTGTGGGGTCCCCTCAGTCCCAATCCCCCATCACTCACCTGTCCCTTGGGTCCTGGCTCTCCTGACTCCCCCTGGGGACAGAGGACACAGGAAAGGAGACAGCAGGGATTTAGGGCTGGAGCTGGGATTTAATACCAGGCAGGATCCCCCAGCATGGCAAGGGATCCCCCAGCATTCCCAGGAATCACTCACCTTCTCTCCCTTGAGCCCTGCCAGGCCGTGGACACCTGGATCTCCCTAAAGGAAAGGCAAGGAGAGAGGGGAACATTCCCAAAGTCACCTCCATCCTCTGGGATGAGGGGGGAATTCATGGAGAAGGTGCCTGGAGCCAGTGTTAAACCCAGCTCTGCTAAACCCAGCTCTGTTAAACAGCCTGGGATGTACTCACAATGCTGCCTTTGGGGCCGGTTTTCCCTGGAGAGCCCTGGGAAAAGGAAAAGTGGGATCAGCCCAGCTCAGAGCAGAGTCCCCAAGAAGCCACCCTGCTGTCTCCAGAGCTGTCACCTTGTCTCCTTTGACTCCAGGCAAGCCTTGGGGTCCTGGGATGCCTGGAGGGCCCTGCTCACCCTTTGGCCCCTGGAAATCCAAGGAAAATGGGAAAATGAGTGATGGGACACAATGGGAAAATCACCCATCAAGGAATTTCCCCAAGGCAGTGAGTGCACAGGCAGTTCCCATCCTCCAGCTGATCCCAACCTTCCCTAAATCCCAGCTCTGAGGGGACACAGGGCACAAAACCACAGAGAAGCCATGCCCAGAGCAATGTTCTTCCAGGAATGGATTCCTGTCCTCAGGAAAAGCACCAAAAACCAGGTTTTTGGCTGTTTTTCCAGGAAAGCTCTGGAGAGGGGCTGGGCTCTCTTGGGATGGGAGGAAATTCCTGTCCCAGCTGGGGTCCCATTAATCCCTGAGCTATTCCCTAATCCCTCAGCAGCAGGACAGGCACGGGATTGACCCCGGGATCAAAGGGGGAGGTCTGGCTGCGTCCCACTGACCCCAAATCCAGGCTTGGAATCTCCCATCCCAGGGCTGAGTGTCCCCCGTGTCACACCCCAGCTTTGGGGACAACTCAGAGCATCCCCCGTGTCCCAGGGTGGCTTTGGGGACAACTCAGAGCATCCCCCGTGTCCCAGGGTGGCTTTGGGGACAACTCAGAGCATCCCCCGTGTCCCAGGGTGGCTTTGGGGACAACTCAGAGCATCCCCCGTGTCCCAGGGTGGCTTTGGGGACAACTCAGAGCATCCCCCGTGTCCCAGGGTGGCTTTGGGGACAACTCAGAGCATCCCCCGTGTCCCAGAGTGGCTTTGGGGTCAGCTCAGAGAATCCCCCATGTCCCAGCCCAACTTTGGGGACAACTCACCAGCTTTGGGGACAACTCACCGCTCTGCCCGGCTCCCCGGGGGGCCCCACGAGGCCACGCTCGCCCCTGTCACCCTGCGGAGAGCCGGGGAAGGAGCGGAGTCAGGGCCACCCGCCGTCCCTGGCACGGCCACACCCCCGCGATGTCCCCAGCTCACCTTCGGCCCGGGGACACCTTGCGGGCCCTGCTCACCCCGAGGTCCGGGCTCGCCCTAAAAGTAAGAAAGAAAATCCCACAGAAGATGGGGTTGACCGGCGTGGTGTGCTCCTTGTTCTTCCCCCAGGGAGGGGTGGCCCTGTCCTTGTCGCCACCGCAGGGTGGTGACAGGAGCAGGGGTCCCGGGAGGAGCAGGGGGGGAAGGAAGTGCCCGATTCTGCTTTTAGCTCGCAGGAAACGGGGAAATAAAAGGAAAAAAAGAGAGAGATCAGCCCCGAAGCTGTCCCCGGGAGGGACACGGCGACATCTCGGTACTTACAAGCTGCCCTGGGGCACCGGTGACACCGGGGTGGCCCCGAGGACCCGATTCACCCTGTGAAGGGAGAGAGAAAGGGGTCAGGGGGGACAGGGAGGGACAGCAGGGACAGAGAGGGGACAGTGGGGACAGGCACTGGACATGAGCCGCGGGGTGGATGCTCAGAGGTGTCACTCACCTTGTCACCTGGGCCACCTTTGCTTCCCGGCTGGCCCGGCAATCCCTAAGGGAACAAAGCCGGGATCAACTCCTGGCCACAGCTCAGTGTCCCCTCAGGGAGTCACCCCTGGGCACAGCTCAGTGTCCCCTCGGGGTGCTGGCCCTGGCACCCCTGGCAGAGGGGTGTCACCCCTCAGGGGACAGGCTGGGGGGTCCTGCACTCACAGCTTGTCCCCGGTGTCCCGGCGTTCCCGGGCGTCCGGCCTGTCCTGTGCCACCCTGTGAGGGACAGAGGGGGTGTCACCAGGAGTGCGGGGCCCACAGATGGGCAAGGGGCTCCTGCCCAAAGGGGGACAGTGTCCCTGAGCCCGTGGCCAGGAGCTGCCATGCCAAGGGACATTGTTCCCTTTGTCATTCCCGTTATTCCCAGCGGGTGGCATTCCCTCACCTTCACTCCTGGGATACCTGGGGTGCCATCCTTGCCATCGATACCCGGGAGACCCTAAAATGGGGATGAGGCACTCATGGGACAACTCAAAGGGACTCAAAGGCTCATGGTGGGGACAAAAAAACATGGGGAGGGAAAGGAACATTCCAGCTGTGCGCTGGAGGGGACAAGGACATGCGATGGCACAGCCAGGGACAAGGGACTCGTGCCCAGGCAGGGCACAGGTGCCACCAGCTGTACTCACATTCTCCCCCTTGGGGCCGATGTCACCCTGCGGTCCCCTGATGCCACGGCCACCCTGGAGCAGGAGGGGACAAGTGTCAGTGTCCTGCTGGTGCAGGGGACAGAGCTGGGAGGCAGAGATGCCCCTCGAGGGCACGGGGACAGAGGCCTTTCAATGTGGGAACAGTGCCAAGCTGGGAAAAGGGGACACTGGCACTGGGGGGTCACCTACCAGCTCTCCCTTGTCACCAGGGCCCCCGGGTGGTCCCTTGGGGCCTTCCCTGCCCTGGAGGAGAGAGGAACACAAGGATTGAGGGGGCAAAGTGGGACCCCAGAGCAGCCAGGGCTGAGGGAGGGGCACCCACCGGCCGCCCGGCGGCTCCGATGCTCCCGACCATGCCCTTGTAGCCAGCAGGGCCCTGCAAAGAGAGCAGGGAAAGGTCAATTCCCACCCCAATCCATCCCTGCATCCCTGAGACAGCCCAGCCTGGAGGGATGCTGCTGGGAATGATCTCAGTGGCATCTGGAGCCCGCAGCCAGGGGATGCCACCCGCACTCACCGTCTCCCCCTTGGGTCCTGCCATGCCAGGATACCCCCGGAGGCCCTGAGGTCCCTGCAGGGAAGGAAATCACAGCAAATTCAGCTGGAAAAAACCCAGGAGCAGCCCAGGGGGAAGCAGCAATTACAGCAAAACCAAACACTGGAATCCAAACATGAGGAATTCCAATCCCTCCTAATTCCAGAGCCCCGCAGCAGGTGCTTTTCCAGCCGTCAGTTCCATAACTGCAGAGGGCCCAAACTGCAGCCACTTCCCTGGGCCAGAGCTCCTGGCTTCAAAGCAGTTCTGCCCTTTCCTGGCCTGCAGGGCTCAGCCCAGTAATTGTTTTTCATCTTCAAAGTGCTCCGAGAATTCCTGTGGCTTTAATTCCCGCCGGGGCAAGGGGGACTCAGGGGACAGCAGGGATTTATCCCAGATTATCCCTGGGAGAAGCCCAGGTGCTCATGGAGCCCTCCAGAGGGAGAGGTGGTGGCATCCATGGCTGGGAGGGGATGTGATGGAGGCTTTGCTTCAGTCCCAGTGCTGGGAGCAGGGACAGGCCGGTGTCACCTCCCTGGTGTCTGGGCACAAAGAGGCCACCCCCAGGTCCTGCAGCACTTGGGGGACAGAGGAAAAGAGGAATAAAGGATTTACCGGAGGGCCTGGGACTCCTTGTTCTCCTGAGGCACCAACATCCCCCTTGGGGCCCTGGGAATGGAGAGAAAAGGGAATGTTGGAGGGAGAGGGGACACAAAGCAGCCTGGGGACACCACAGCCCCCCCTGGCACCTGGCAGGGGATGGGGACAGGTGGCCCTGCCCAGGAAGCCACCATAGGAAGGCCACCCTCGTCTCCCATTCCCACATTTTCTGTTTTCCTCTTTCCTCCCTTCTTCCTTTCCCTTCTCAAAACTCCTTCCCTGGCTCCAGCCCCACAGGGACAGCCACATCTGAATCCTGCTGGGATCTGCCGAGATCCTGCTGGGATCTGTCTGAGATCCTGTTGAGATCCTCCTGGGATCCTGCTGGGATCTGCTGGAACACTCACCGGCTCTCCCTGCTTGCCGGGCTCTCCGAGGGCACCAGGGCGGCCTCTGTGTCCCTGAGCGGGGAGAGAGGAAATCCGTGAGGAAAATCCCTGGCAGAGCTGCAGGGTGGTGGCACCATCCTGGTGGCCACGTCCCACAGAGCCCCCCTGCCACCACATCCCACCCTGGGGTGCCCGCTGGGGACATTGGGGAGCTCAGAATCCCACTGGAGACATTGGGGGACTCAGAATCCCACTGGGGACATTGGGGAGCTCAGAATCCCACTGGAGAGGTTCAAAATCCCACAGGTGACATGGAATGGGCTCAGAATCCCACTGGGGACATTGGGGAGGTTCACAATCCCACAGGTGACATCCTGAGCTGGCACTGGGGCCTTGGACAGGGTGCCACCCCCAGGAAGGGGCTGGGTCCCCACAGGGACCTTTCCCACAGTACCTTTCCCTCCAGGCCTCCCTGTCCTGGTGCTCCAGAGATCCAGAGAAGGATCCTTCACTCCTGGAGGTGACAATTCCCATTTTTCCCCCCCATGGCAGCTCCAGGACCTCCTTACCTTCAGTCCCTGCAGTCCCTGGGGGCCCTTGGGACCTGGGGGGCAGCTGGTGGGGCACTGGGAGGAGAGGAAGGACAAGGATGAGTTGGGAATGACCTGGAGAAGCCTGGGAAGAGAGGAAGGGAGGGGTCCTGCCCCACGTGGGACATGGGGGACACCCTGGTCACAGCAGGGGACACAGTCATGGCAGCTCTCACCAGGAAATCAGCGCTGCCTTCCAGGCCTTGGAGGTGTCCTGGGAGTCCCTGCAGGGAAGGAAACCCTCAGCATTCCAGGATTTTACATCGGGATGGTTTTACAGGAGCAGGGAGCAAGGAGTGGGGTGGGAGGTGAGAGCCAGAGCCCGAATTCCAGCCCCAATCCCCAGGATGAGCCTGGGGAAGCTTCTCCCTCCTGGAGGTACTCACAGGTTTCCCTGGAGGGCCTGGGGGACCCCTCGGGCCATCGGGTCCGGGGTCACCCTAAGGAAGAAAGCCAGGAAAGGAGAATTTGGGATGAGGAGGGGAGGTGGAGACCTGGAGAGTCCCAGCAGGAATGGGGACATCCCCATGGTGGTGGCACCAGGGGAACCTCCATTCCCACATTTCAGGGTCATCCCTGATCATCCCAGGAGCCCTGGAGGGCAGAGAAGCAGCTCCTGGTGGAAGAAGGGGACATTCTTCCCTGTCCCCTCCTGACTCCTCACCTTGGGTCCCAGCACTCCGATCTCTCCAGGAAGTCCAACCTGGCCTGGAAGCCCCTTAGGGAGAAGGGAGAGAAATTCATGGAATGAGAGAGGTCCCATCCTGATTCCTCCCCTCTGGGGGTGCTGAGGTTTGAGCTCCTCCTGCACAATTCCAAGCAGGACCCCAGGCCACCCATCCCAGCCCCAGTGTGGCACTTACAGGAGGTCCTGGCAGTGAAGGACCCTGTGACAAAAATAAAAATTACAATTGGTTTAAATTCCTGAAATCCTCCAGAATTGCTGCCCAAGGAGGGCGATTCCCACCCCACCACCAAGGATGGAGCAGGGGGGACCTGGGGGGTGCCCACCCCACCCATGGGAGCAGCAGATACTCACAGGGAGCCCTGGTGGCCCTGGGAGTCCGGGCTGGCCCTGCCAGGACACAAGAGGAGAGTCAGGAGCTGGAAAAGGAGGATCTGCTCTGGCAGCTGCTCCAATTCCCCCTCCCTGGATGCAGCCTCAGGGCCAAAAACTCCATCAGGCAGCTCCTGCATCCATGGATCCCTTCCAGAGTGACAGGGACGGCCCCAGGCTGGGGCTGGGGGGAAGGGGGAGCCCGGGAAGGTGGGAGCTTGGAAAGGTGGGAAATTGGGAAGGTGGGAATTGGAAAGGTGGGAAATTGGGAAGGTGGGAATTGGAAAGGTGGGAATTGGGAAGGTGGGAATTGGGAAGGTGGAAATTTGGGAAGGTGGGAAATTGGAAAGGTGGAAATTTGAGAAGGTGGGATAATTGGAAAGGTGGGAATTTGGGAAAGTTGGAAATTTGGAAGGTGGAATCCTTGAAAAGGTGGAAATTTGGGAAGGTGGGAGCCTGAGAAGGTGGAAGCCTGGGAATGAGGGAGCTTGGGCATTTGGGAATTTGGGAAGGTGGAAATTGGGAAGGTGAGATCCTTGGAAAGGTGGGAATATGGGAAGGTGAGAATATGGGAAGGTGAGAATTTGGGAAGGTGGGAATTTGGGAAGGTGAGAATTTGGGAATGAGAGAGCTTGGGAAAGTAGAAATTCGGGAAGGTGGGGATTTGGAAAGGTGGGAATTTGGAAATGAGGGAGCCTGGGAATGAGGAGCCCGGGGCTGCCCCTCACTCACTTTGACTCCTGGCCTGCCAGTGGGTCCTGGCTCCCCCTTGGCTCCCGTCAGGCCCTGCAAGGGAAGAGACCCAGCGAGTTATTCCCATTGCTCCTGCTCTCCAGCCAGGAATTCTTGCTGGGTTGAATCCATCAGGAATTTCACAGCACAGGGATGCCCTGCAGGGACCCTCACACACACCCTGGGCACATCCAGCCCTGGCAGGGACACGTGGGCAGCTCCACCCATCCCTGATCCCGGTTTTATCCCTGGGATGGGGCAGGAACCCACCCAAACCTCCCCAGGCACCCATGACACCCCCAGGGGACCTGGGGACAGGCAGGGTGAGGTGCCTGGGAATGAGAGAGTTGGGAAGGTAGAAATTCAGGAAGATGGGGATTTGGAAAGGTGGGAATTTGGGAATGAGGAGCCCGGGGCTGCCCCTCACTCACTTTGACTCCTGGCCTGCCAGTGGGTCCTGGCTCCCCCTTGGCTCCCGTCAGGCCCTGCAAGGGAAGAGACCCAGCGAGTTATTCCCATTGCTCCTGCTCTCCAGCCAGGAATTCTTGCTGGGTTGAATCCATCAGGAATTTCACAGCACAGGGATGCCCTGCAGGGACCCTCACACACACCCTGGGCACATCCAGCCCTGGCAGGGACACGTGGGCAGCTCCACCCATCCCTGATCCCGGTTTTATCCCTGGGATGGGGCAGGAACCCACCCAAACCTCCCCAGGCACCCATGACACCCCCAGGGGACCTGGGGACAGGCAGGGTGAGGTGGCAGCTCCGTCCCCTTCCTGCCACCACCTCTGCCAGGCTGTGCCAAGGAGGGAACAGTGGCAAAGTCACCGGTGCCACCTTATGGGTGCCAAGGAAGTGGGGACAGTGGGGAATTGCTTCAGATTTATTCTGGAGGAAACAAGAGGAGCTCTGCTGGGATTCCAAAGGTGGGAAGGGGTGGAAGAAGCAATTCCCAAATTCCTTTGGGTTTCCCAAGGTGGGAAAGGGTGACAGAAGCAATTCCCAAGCTCTTTTGGGATTCCCAGTGTGGGAAGAAGTGGCAGAAGCTCTTTTGGGATTCCCAAAGTGGGAGAGGGTGGCAGAAGCAATTCCCAAGCTCTTTTAGGATCCCCAAGGTAGGAAGGAGTGGCAAAAGCTCTTCCTGAGCTCTGCTAGGATCCTAAAGGTGGAAAAGAGTGGCAAAAGCTCTTCCCGTGCTTATTTGGGATTCCCCAGGGGCTTTCAGCTCCTGCCCAAAGGGATTTGGGCACGTTTTTATGTGGGGCAGACACTGGGGACAGGAGCAGTTTGCTGTGACCCCACAGGCAGGGACACCAGGAGGGGACAGGGGACAGTTCTCACATCAATGCCCGGCTTCCCTGGGGGTCCATCCGGACCAGGAGCTCCAGGCTCGCCCTTGGCACCCTGGAAAAATGAAAAATTGGGATCAGGTGGGAAGGAGGCCCCGTGGAAGGAGCGGGATCACCGGGATGGGGTGGGTACTCACCGGGGAGCCAGCAGATCCTACAGGGCCTTTGTCACCCTGGGGAAAGGGGAGAGCTGGAATAGGGATGGGGCACCCCACAGAGCCCATCCTGGGGACCCCGATCCCTGTCCTGCTCCTGGGACAGGAGGGAGCTGCTGGATCCCACAGGCAGGGCAGGATGGGGACAGGGTTGGGAAAGTGGGTTGGGTTTGTGAGGGTTTTAGTGGTGTTTGGGAGGGTTTTAGTGGGGTTTGAGAGGGTGTTAGTGGGGTTTTGTGAAGGTTTTTTGGGGTTTGTGAGGGTTTTTTAAGGTTTTGTGAGGGGGGATTGGTGAAGGTTGTACTAGGGTTTTGTGAGGGTTTTATTGGGGTGAGGGTTTTTTGGAGTTTTTGAGGGTTTTTGGGGGTTTTGTGAGAGTTTTCGTGGGGGTTTGTGAGGGTTTTATTGGGATTTGTGAAGCGGGGTTTTCTGAGGGTTGAGCTAGGGTTTTGTGAGGGTTTGATGGGGTTTCTGAGGGGGCTTTTGTGAGGGTTCTACTGGGATTTTGTGAGGCTTGTGCTGGGATTTTGTGAGGCTTGTGCTGGGGTTTCTGAAGCGCTGTGGCTGCTCTGGGTATAAATAACACTGAAATAACACCACATCCTGGAGAAATGGCACTTTCTGCTGCCTCACAGGGCTCCCCTCTGTTCGGGCCCCCATCCCACAACCCATGGAGGATCCAGAGCCACAATCCCCCACCACATCCCTCTACAGGAACCTCACTGGGGTGTCACTGTCCCCCCACAGGTCCCCCCTTCACTGGGCACCTCTGGGCTGCTCCCTGCCCCAAGCCCTGCGAGCACCCCAACCTCCCTGTCCTGCATTCCCCAAAAACCAATCCCACCCCCAATTCCCGAGCTGGGGATGGAGCTGGATTTGGGGTGCAGCACCAAACAGAGCTGGGGCTGCTCTGTCTGCCCTAAATCAGGAGTGGGAAGAGCAGGGAGCGGCACCCCCGGCCCTGTGCCGCTCACAATGTCCCTTTTGTGCTCCGTGTCCCCTCCCTCCCTCCCTCCCTCAGCCAGCACAGGTTGCTGCTCACTCACGTCGATGCCATCGGCTCCCGGCACTCCTGGGGGACCGGGGGGCCCTCGTGGGCCAGGCTCTCCTGGGGGCCCTCGCTGTGGAAAAAGGGATGGGATCCACGTCAGGAAGGAGCCCGAGACGTGTGGGGAATGTGCTGGGAATCCTCTTCCAGGGAGCTGGCATGGAGAACACCCCGAGGGCTCAGAGCTCTGCCCCTCCTGTGGATCCCCCCGCAAGGGCATGGATGGGGAAATAAATCCAGGATTTCTCACACTGGCACCTCCAGTGCCTCACTCCCTGCCCAGTTTCTATCCCATTTCTCCCCTCTCCTGTCCTGGTGTCCTTGGGGAACAGAGCGGGGTCTCCATGGGGTGATGGCAGCGTTTTTACCCCCGCTTCCTCTTTCCCTGGTATCCAAGGATCTCTTGACCCCATGGAGCAGGATCTCCATGGGGTGACATTTTTACCCCATTTCATCTCCCTCTTTCCCTGGTATCCAAGGATCTCTTGACCCCATGGAGCAGGATTTCCATGGGGTGACATTTTTACCCCATTTCATCTCCCTCTTTCCCTGGTATCTGAGGATCTCCTCCCTCCATGGAACAGGATCTCTGTGGGGTCACATTTTTGCACCATTTCTGCTCCCTCTTCCCCTGGTATCTGAGGATCTCCTCCCTCCATGGAACAGGATCTCTGTGGGGTGACATTTTTGCCCCATCCTGCTCCTGCCTGGATGGAGCAGGCTCCCCAAGCATTTCTACCCCATCTCTATCCCCCCTTCCCTGCCACTCCCAGAGCGGGGTGTCCATGGGGTGACAGCAGCCCTTCCAAAGATCCCTTTCAGCTCAGAGTGGGATTTCTGGGAGCACTGGCAGGATTTAGGTGCCCCAAACCCCAGGATGAGGTGGGGACCCCCAGCCCCTCTGTGTGAGCTCTCCCTGGGCCAGGCTGGCTCTGCTCCCAGGCTCCAGACAAAAGCTCCATTCAGGGAAGCTCCCGGAGCCTGGTCCTGGCTTTGAGGTTTGCACAGGACTCGGCAAAGAAACCTCTGTTATCCTAACGGGGAGTTCAGGGGGAAGAGATTCCAGTGCTGCAGACTGAAGCCCTGGTGTTCCTGGAAATGGGAAGCAGACGGTGGCTGGGCTGCACTCCTGCAGCTCCTCCAGCCTCCCAGGCTGGATTAATTAAAAAAATTAATATAAATATAAGGAATAAATGTAGGAATCGATGTAAATCTATAGGGGTGAGAGGTGCTGCTGGTTCGTGTACACAACAGGAGAGCCCCAGCTCCA
The DNA here is from genome assembly GCF_014805655.1 of Passer montanus. Taxonomy (NCBI): domain Eukaryota; kingdom Metazoa; phylum Chordata; class Aves; order Passeriformes; family Passeridae; genus Passer; species Passer montanus. The sequence continues at coordinate 2,387,702 of NW_024374256.1, forward strand.
CCTTGGATCAATCCCTGAGCCCATCCCCGGGATCTCCCCTGAATGGCACCTTTGTGCTGCCCAAGGAACGAATTCCAAAGGGTTCCTTGTTCCCGAAATTCCCACATCCCCCCTGCTCCACTCCCCTGCCCCACAAGCCCATGGGGACCCCGGGGGGGTTTAGGAAGGAGTTGTCCCCCAGCTTCCAACAGGCAGCTCAGGAATTACACGGAAAAATTTCCCAAAACCTCTAAAATCTGATTTTTTTTGCAGTTGTAAGGCAAGGAGAGTTTTCCCAGGTGGAATCCCACTGCCAGCCCCTCTCCAGGGCTCACCTTCCCTTTTTCCAGACCCATTTTCTCCTGCTCCTGGGTGAGTCTGGAGAGTCCACAGGGACCTCCCGACAGCCCCACAGAGCCCTGGGACCACCCCGGCAGGGTCAGAGCCCCCCCAGCCCCGCTCAGCCCTGATCTGCTGCACATCCCAGGAAAACGGGACCAAATTTCCCAAAAAATCCAGTGGGAAAGACAAATCCCCCCACTGCTGCTCCAGAGGGAAAATCAAACTAAACTCCTTTAGCCAACAATTCCTGAATTTCCAAGTCCGCACGGGTTGGCTGTTCCCACCCTGGGAAAAACACGGGAGAAGTGCTGGGGGAATAAAGCCAAAATGCTCAGCACTGCGAGGGAGTGGAGATGGGGAATGTCCCCTCTGAATCCCCCTCTCCAACCCCTCTGCATCCCCCTCTCCAGCCCCTCTCCAACCCCTCTGCATCCCCCTCTCGAATCCCCCTCTCCATCCCCTCTGAATCCCCCTCTCCATCCCCTCTGAATCCCCTTTTCCATCCCCTTCTCCATCCCCTCTGAACCCCCTCTCCATCCCCTCTCCGGCCCGGAGCCGAGCCGGGCACTCACGAGCTGGGCCAGGCAGAGGCAGTCCCCCTCTCCGGCCCGGAACCGAGCCGGGCACTCACGAGCTGGGCCAGGCAGAGGCAGGACGCTTGGAGCAGGAGCCAGAGCGGCGACACCAGGCTGGTGGCACGGGCCATGGCGAGCCGGGCTGGCACCGAGCGCGCCTGGCACCGAGCGCCGGCCGCCGCAGCGCTCCGGGGCACCGGGAGGGCCGGCCCAGGAGGAGGAGGAGGAGGAAGGGGCTCATTAATATGGAGCAGAGGGATGAGGGCAAGTCCCCGCCCCTCTCAGGTGAGCCCGTGGCGATTTTGGGCTGGATGGGGACAGAGGGCACGATGGGATGGGCTTTAGCACGATGGGGACAGGATTTGGCACAGTGAGGACAGGATTTGGCACAATAGGGATGGGGTTTGATTCATCCCGGCCCCTTCCTCCTCCTCCTCCTCCTCCTCCTGGATTGTTCTTCCTCACAGGGAAGCAATACCACCAAAACCTGGCGGTTTAGGGCAAAAAAAGGGCATTTCCTTTTGGATCTGTCCCTCCCAGAGCTGCCGGGATGCTCCTGCTCGTGGCCCCGTGTCCCAGCACTGTCCCTTTCCGGGACACGAGTGGCACTTTTGGGAGGATTATGTAATTCCGGCTGCTTTTCCAGAGTGCTTCAGTGACAGATTTTTGTCTCCTGTCGGTGCCATTGCTCGTTTTATCGCGGTTTTTCGGGTACTGCCCCATCCTGAAATTCTCTCCTCAGCCCCCTGCACTGCCAGGTCCCCCCCTCCAGGCAAGGGACAGCAGCCCAGGGTCCCCCAAAATCCCCCAGCGAGCATCCCTGAGCCCCCCAAACCCCCCCCCACAGCACCTCTGCACCCCTGAATCCCCCCCAACACCATATCCAGCACCTCTGAGCCTCCAAAACCCCACACCCCCGAACCCCCACCCAGCATCCCAGCACCCCTGAGGCCCCC